>NC_045426.1:45872506-46497506 GCF_902635505.1 Sarcophilus harrisii | reverse complement strand
GTCTATACCTTTCTGCTGATTTCTGGTTATACTACTGGATAACATAAAGTGGGCACCTGAAATGGAAGTTACTGGCATTGCTAAACCCCAAATAACCCTATTTGGTCTCTCCCTAGCCAGGTAAAAGAAGCTAAGGATCTGTTACTATAGTCCCTATTCTTCTGTTAGAGGATCAGAAATGACACATTGAAAACACATTGCTGGTCTTTAGGAGAACACAATTTCATTGTTCCATCATGATGTGTCTGATTCTTTGTGACTTCATAGACCAAAGCACATCATGCCCATGGTGCTTTCTTAGCAACAATACTACAATGGTTAAAATGTCCAAATCAACCAAAGGTGCTAAATATCCAGGCAGGGAATGTTTTACCAAAGGTTTCTTTATGTCAGTGCTGTTAAAATCAAATAGAAATGGATCTCTGTGAGCCACATACTTAGAAAATGATAAATTAGCATTTTCCTTGTTCAATTGAATTTTTATTTATTTTGTAAACATTTTCCAATTACATTAATATGGCTCAAGATGCTCTTGGGAGTTTTGTAGGCCACTGGCATGAGTGTGACTCTTCTACTTTATGCCTAAGATGCTTCTGAAAGTGCCTCAACAAGACTGTCTTCTTCCACATCAAAATAGCCCCCAGGATACAGAGCTTGTTAGTGTGCTAACATCGAATATCCTCCTGTCACAGACTGACTTAACTGCATCCCATATGCAGTCAACATACTTGGAAATTGTGAGCAACCCAATTTTAAATTGCTGGGAGACTCCTAGAAGGGAGCTCTGTGTCTATATCAAAGGAACTATTCATTTTAAGGCAGCCCTTTAGTCTCCCATAGAAGAATCTCATTCTTTCCTCAAAACCAATCATTTTTTGCAAAAGTACAAAGATGGAAGGTCATGTTGTAAAGGTTTATTGTTCCTCTTTAAATATAAACAATTGGAGTACAGCAAGTTTAGAAGAAGGTAGAACTGTAAGTACGACTACTGTAATGTGAATAAGTTGAAACAAGAACCTTTACTAGGTTCTTGACTAGTTCAAAGGTTGAACTTGTTGGATTTGCTATGACAGCATGTTTACCACTTCTATCAGGACTTCCAGTGTTATAAATGAAGGCTGAACTGTGTCTAAGCCACACTGTCTACCATTATTCATAGCTTCAGTGCTAAAGCAACTATTTATATTTGGCTTCTCAATGACTGGCCATGAAGCTTAAAAACATATCTTCTCCATCTTTTTCTAGCAATTGATGTGTTTCTCTTAAAAATAATTAAATATTTCATCTCATTTTAATTTTTAGAACAAAAATTACTAATTAAAAACTTCTCAAGTCACTATCTAAAATGGGTTTAGTCTTCTCTGAAACTAAAGCTATTTATGAAATCAAACAAATATGTCCTTAGTGTGAATAATTTATATTCATAAGCTATATAATTTAATTTAGTAAAACCAGCGAACAACTATTATATATTATAATTTAGAATTCTTTTATCTATAAATAAAAGGAATTATTGGTCCACCAAAGGATAGAATCTATTACCAGGCCTCAGTCCTATTGAATCTCGATAATACTTTTACAAGGGCTGGGGCCACAATCAGACATATCATCTTGAAGATCTGAGATGCTTCATTTCCAGGTGACAGAGGGAGTTCAGGAGCAAACCTAAATCTAATATTCTTGTCGTATCAGCAATGTGATTTATGACATTTCTTTTACATTTATTGCCAGGAAGTTTTGTCTTTTATTTATATTAGGCAGGAATAGGTAAGGAAGTAAAGGGAATTCAAGAATTCCCAGAAACAAACCAAATAAAAAAAAAGTTAAGGGAGGGAGTAGATGTTAGAGTACTACATGGGATAAAAATTAACTCCTAGGAATAAAATCTTTAATTAAGACGTTCCCATTAGTTTCTTCCAATTCTAGAAAATACCCCAAATAAGCATAACAAAAACAACCGCCCACATACTCAAACTGTTAATGTTGTATTTCAGTAGCTATTTTTTCCCTCAGAATTCAGGGAAGAAAAGGAAATGACAGATTTAATCTGGAATCATAAAAGATTTGCAAGGAGAAGATCTAGGCATATATTCCACCTCTGACTTAATGGTGAGAATTTAGAATCTTTTAGTAGTATAGATTTAGAGTTTGGAAGAGACCTTAGAAATTATTGAGTTCTACTACTTCAGCTTCTGATGAGGAAATTGAAGCCATGGAGGTTTAAATGATCCCTCCCCTCCACCCCCAACCTTCCCCAAAGTCAGTCAAAGCCAGAGTCAAGATTCAAATTTAAGTTCTTTGATTTTAAATACTGAATGTTTTCTGAAATCTTTTTACTTTCCTATAGAAGATGTTCGTATTTCTTAAGTTGCAATGATATTTAGGGCACCATGTATTGCAAGTTGAATGGTAATCAGATTCACAAAGAATCTACAGTTTTCATGCCAAATTATTAAGAGTTTTATACTGGATTTCTTTTTTTAAATAGTATTTTTTTTCAAATACATGTAAAGTCAGTTTTCAGCATTCATTTTTGTAAAACTTGGTGTTCTAAAATTTTCTCCTTCCCTCCTTACCCATCCACCCCCCAAGACAGTGAGCAATCTGGTATAGGTTAAATATGTGCAATCTTTCTAAGCATATTTCCATATTTGGCATGCAAGAAAATTAGACCAAAAGAAAAAATATGAAAAAGAAAAAAGATAGACAAGCAAACGAAAAGGTAAAAATAGTATGTTTTGATCTACATGTAGTCTCCATAGTTCTTCCTCTGGGTGGGAACTGGTATTTTCCACCCCAAGTCCATTGGAACTGCCTTGAATTGTTGAAAAGAGCCAAGTTCGTAACAGATGATCTAAGATCATCAGATGATCCTCTTGCTACGGTGCAAAATGTTCTCCTGGTTTTGCTCACTTTACTTAGCATCAGTTCATGTAAGTCTTTCCAGGCTTTTCTGAAATCAGTCTGCACATCATTTCTTATAGAACAATATTATTTTATTATGTTAATATATCATAACTTATTCAGCCATTCCATGATGGGCATTTACTCAATTTTCAATTCCTTGCCACTACAAAAAGAGTTCCTACAAACATTTTTGCACATATGTGTCCTTTTCCTTTTTTTCATTATCTCTTTGGGATACAGAAGCAGGTACCAGGTTTCATGTAGCATTCATGGTTTTACATGGATAAGAAGAATCCACAGGATGAGAAGGAATGATTACATTGCAATATGTAAAGCTAGACATTATACCTTATTGATGATATTGTGAAATTTTAATTGACTAATATTGGGCTTACACAAGAGAAGCTTTGTGGTCAAATGGATAGAATTAACTTTGGAACCAGAAAGACTTGCTAGAATCCCTGTCTCTGACAACTATTGGATATGTGATTTAACCAAATTACTTAGTCTCTCATTATTCTAGGAAACTTTCTTAACTATAAATTGTAGAGAAGTTGACGGCATGTAATGGTGGAAGGAGTTTTCTCGTTTCAGAAATTCCTCATAAAAATGAATTCATAGTTCCTAACACATTTCTACACAAGATATATTAAGGTGTAGCTTCTGTGACTAATAAATTCGTTGAAATCTACTTGTATAATTTATATAATTACAGATTTTGACTCAATTAAATAATTCAATCCACATCTTTTTCTGCTTTGCTTTAGGAGTCCTGAAAAGACTCTGGTCTCTTTTTAGACCTGTTTTCCAGTTTTATATTACATGAGTTATTTTACTGTTTTAAGATGATACAACAAAATCCTTTTTTGGGTAGGGAGTAGCCTACCACTAACCCAGATCCATTGGCTCAGTTTACTGCCAACAGACCCAGGGTGCAAGTCCCTTTGAGCTTAGGAATCTGCATCTAGGTATCTAGAAATGAACATTATATCTTTGTGAGCATGTATAGCCTTTGTGTGGAAGGAATGAAATATCCACTTATCCTTATATCTGTGGAGAATAGTAGCTACATCTTCCATTAATTTTCAATATACTTTCTTCTTGCTTTCTTGGGTGGAAGACAAATATTGACTCCATATGACATTTGGAAAAGATTTACTTGGAAAAGCATTTTTCTATAAGTTCGACAAATTTCTTCTCTGGACCTTCCTCCTCTAATCTACAAAATGAAGGGATAGGACCAGTTGACTTCTAAAATCCCTTCCAGCTCTAAATTTTCCACCTCCAGGTGATTAGCTTCCTCCTACTTGTGCACTAGGCTACTCATTTATTTGAAAACTGTTAGTTGTACTCAAGCAATTACCCAGTTCCTCAAGAGCAGGGGAGAGGCTGTCTCTTCTTGTGTTATGACTAGCCCCATAATGACTAATGTATCCCCTAATATACTGCAGAGATCCAGTGACATTCAGTAAACATCCGTTAATAATGGTGACAATGGTGTTTGGGCCAAAGAGGCACAGGGGGATCCTTATTAAATACTGAGCTCTGTCCTCATTTATTTTGCAGCATGTGCAAATTTAAGCATGAGACAAAGTGTCACAGACTCAAACATAGTGTCAATCTGTGTGTTTATAACCCTCTTGCCTCAGGCAATCCTGGCTAATCAGAGCCTTGTGCCTTTTAAAATCCAGGAAACACAAGCTTATTATTTAACTGAATTTGAATCTGGTCCACCATCTGTAAAATCTTTAACCTTCTGCAATTAGAAGACATTGTCTGTTGAATCATCCTTCCTTCCTATCCCCTCCAATCCATTGCAATGTTGAAAACTTAGATCTACACAAGTAGAAATGCATCTTTCGAGAATAAGATTCTAGTGGATCAGCAGAAGCAAACAAATGCTTTCTATGATAAATCTGCCCTATGTCAATGAAATACTGGTTTAAAAAATGCAAAGCATGGATATCATCTTAGGGAGAATGATTCCATTTAGGTTCAAGCTATGAAAATACTTTTCTCTCTTTTCCTTAATATTTCCAAATATTCTTAAATATTTGGCTGTCCAAAATCAAGAAAACTTGATTTTTGCCCAAGTGAACTGGATTTTCTGATTATTCAAATAATGAATAATCTACTTAACTTTTGAACTGTTTATAACTATGAAATGAATACCAAAATATAGTGGTGAGGAGAATGTTTTCTTCTTTTAATGAATCAATTGGAGCACACTGCATATAAATATCTGCTGATTAAAAGGCATGTTTAGGTACACCTAACTATTTACAAATGTTCAAATCATCACTTCCCAACTTTGGTATATTATTTGCAACTGTGTTACAATGATGGGAAGGAAGCCAACCTACTCTAAATGCCATGGCTTGTTTACAGCTAAAAGAAAAAAAATTTAAAATGGAGATGATGAAGATATTAACCAGTCTTGAAATCTCTTTTTCTATTATTTATGTCAGTTATTCCAGTGCAACAAATCTCCCAATCCATCCTTTAGTCCCTCTAGGCTTTTCAATTTATCCTGTGCTTCAACTCCCTTACATACATTGTCCAAAAATAGAGTGTAATCTCCTTGACGAGTTAAGAATACTTTGAAAAGTGATTGGTATCTAGTAAGTGCTTAATCATTGATACATATTTTCATTTACATAATCACATTTTTGTTGTTCAGACATTTTAATATGTCTGACTCTGTGGCCTTCCTTATTGGAGAGTTTTAGGTTTTGTTTTGCTTTGTTTTGTTTTGTTTTTGGCAAAGATACTAGAGTAATTTCCCATTTCATCTTTCAGCTTATTTTATATATAAGAAATTGAGGCTAATAGATTTAAGTGATTAGCAGGAGCCCCACAGATTATAGGTGTTTGAGACTGCATTTTAACGTGAATCATGCTAACTCCAAGCCTTGGCATTCTATCCACTGCGGTTCCCTATTGCCTTACTAAATCATATTACAAAACTACAAACACACACACACACACACACACACATACATACTTATATACACATACCTATATATACCTGTACACACATATTTACAGATATATACATAAGCACAGACATATATACCTATACAAAATACACATGCACATGTGCATATGCATATAACTACATACACATCTATACACATATGTGCATACCTGTACTCATACATATACACATGCACATATATACATATACACATATATCTACACACATGTATAATACATATATGCATACATAAATATCTACATCTATATTTAAAAATATATGCATAAGATATATGCATATATAGATTATACAATAAACATATAAAGCCCTATATATTTCATCTGTATATATATATATATATATATGTGTGTGTGTGTGTGTGTATGTATGTATATATATATATATGTTCCAGATAAGGTTACTCCCTTTTCCACTGCTCTTTGGCTTATATTCCCAGAGTACCTAGATCACAAAGAGACAAAAAAACTTGTCCAAGTTCAGAGGCAGGTTTTGCTGATGTAAAAAAATCAGCTGACTATGCACTAGGCCATATATATGACTCATATATGCTAGGATATAATCATTTTAGTATATCTTTAGAGCAAATGGACTGTTTTATCAAATAATACACATTTAATTTAAAACAATATCTACCCATGACAACTCTTTCTTAGTTCTCTTAGTTCCATTGGCCATTCTTTTACTTTCTTTGTTATAGAACCAGCTACATTGTTCTATCTTTTTTTCTTTTTCTTAATACTTTCTCAGTTATCTATCAGAACACATGTGTTATATTATCATATCTACACAGATGGCTCTATTACTATTCATCCCTAGTCTCTTGAGCTCCAGTCCTACATCAGCTCTTACTACTGAACATTTTGAATTAAATGTTCCATTGGTATTTCAAATATAACATCCCAAATGGGGTATATGAATTCTTCACTCCCCTTCTTCAGGCTGGTACCTCTTCCTCAATTCTTTATTTATTCTAGGCTTATAATTGGAGTCATGCACAATTCTACATTCTCACTTATCACCCCATCCAAACAGTCATAAGGGTAGAGATAAACAGGGGGTAGGTATGTATATAAAATGACTAAGTTTCCTATTTATGTCAAGTTTATAGCCATAGTTCCTATGTAGGCCCCTAATAATTCTTACCTAATTCACTTGACTCAAGTTTCTATTTCCTCTCTCACATACTCTCTATATAGCTGTTATTACAATGTTTTTGTAGCTTATGCTCGTTTCGTCCCCACACTCAAAAAAGCTTCACTGGCTCCCTATTGCCATTAAAAAAACCAAAAACAAATAAAAACCAGAAACATAATTATCTCTTTGGAACTAAAACTTTTCATAGTCTGTTTCTAACTTATCTTTCTAGGCTTATTATATATTATTCACCTTCATATAGATTATAAACTATCTTAATAACTATTTCTTAGATGCAATATTTTATCTATAACCTCTATGTCTTTGCATAGATTGTAACTTATGCCTGGAATGTTCTGTTTTCTCACCTTATAGTATGTAGTTTCCTTCAGGACTCAACTGAAGTACCTTTCTACATGGTTCTCTGAATGACCCCCACCTTCTAATTACTAAACTTAGAAAGGTCAGTTACAACTAGTTTGGATCAGACTCTTTTGATATGTTGGGTAGTTTGGCGGAAATAGTCTTTCCCCTTTTAAAAAAAATGTGATTATTACTATTATAATGCATGATAGCTAACTAAGAAAAGAAAAGGGAGAGAGATCTATTTGGATATAAAGATGATTGAAACATAAAAGTTTCCTATAGAAATGGTATGATGAACTTTGTATTCATGCAGCTCTTTCCTGTCCCTTCCACACCCACAATGGTTCACTTTTATGATCACTTAATTAACCAATTATTGCTCTCTTTGATCTTGTCAACTTGTCTTGGTTTTCAAGGACAGTGACAGTCTGTTTTACCCTCAGACTCCTATGATTCAGGAAAAACAGCAAATCTGCAAGAGGCTGATTCAGTTGTCTTTTTCTTATATCACACATCCACCCACCATATCATGTGGAAATCCTGACACTATCACACATCAAAAATCCTGTGGTGTGTGTAGTGTGTATGTGTGTGTGTGTGTGTGTGTGTGTGTGTGTGTGTGTATTTTAACCTAGCCTACAATATAAGAACTGTCGGGGATAATATCTGTAACTCACATTGTCCAAGAAGTGACCATAGTTCTATAAAAAGGTTGTTTCAGGATTTCCTGCAACTGATTCAAATGCCCTGGAACTTGTAAATGGATTGGGAATTGCGAGTGTCAAGGGTTTTTTTTATTTTTTTTAATATAGGTTTCCAGTACTCAGAGTCAAGATACGATTCACAAACCTGTATGGAAAGAAATAATTATCCCATTCATCAGCCCTCAGTAATAATTCATGATGTTTGAACTATGTTACTGATCATGTGTCTTTTATGCCAGCTTTATTTTTGCTGGTAAATAACAACCCACTTAATTACAGAAATAAATCTGGTGTAGCATCAGCATGTGCTTGAAATGATGAAAAAGTTTAATAAAATAAGTGCTAGAAATAGGGGATCACAATTAGATGCCATACCTTGGTCTTGACATTAATTTCTTTTAGAAGAGGTGGGGGTGGGATGTCCCAGAGTTGAATTTCAAAGACTTGAGTTCAACTTTAACTTCTGCCACTATCACTGTAATCTTGGGGGATGTGCTTAACTTGTCTGACCTTCAATTTCACCATCTCTAAAAAGGGGATAATAATATTCTTCCTCATCAGCTGCACAAGGTTGTCAAATGAAATAACATGTGAATAACAATTCAAAAACATAAAATGGAAATGTACTGTTATTGTGCTTTATTTCTCCAAAGGCCTAGAAATGAACCCCAAATATTGCTGCCCAAGGGAAAATGATTATTAAGTTTCCTACTGAAGTTTTCCATTTTTGCATTTGCTGTTAAATTCTCCTTTGGCTTGCTCTTATTATTGTTACATTTATCCTGAGGTGAGGTTTTTTTAAAACTTAAATTACATATCTCCCTCCTTCTCCTTCCTCACACACTTTTGTTATGATCTCCTGATCTGAGAAATGGTATCTTTATAGATGCTAAATTATCAAAATGTAAGGCAAAAGGACTAACAACCATAAAAATGAAAACCTTTTTTCTGAAGTACAATTGCATTAAAATCATTTTTATCCTTTGACTTATACTTCTGAAGCAATTATGTAAACTGCACACCCCCTCATTCTCATCATGCCCTTAATGAATTAAAAAAAAAATATTGAAAACTAAATACAAAATAAGGAAAAACAACAACAACATAGAAAAAGAAAGACAGAAAAGGAAAACAAACTTTACCATGTGCCCAGAAGAATATCAGGGAGAATTCAAACTATATAACAATAAATTTTCATTTCAAGAAAACATATATAATAATATAAGATTATATTCATGACTGTCATCTTTTCTTTTCCTCCTTGTAATTTATTCTTTTATTCTCCACTGTGTATCTCTCCCCCAAGTTGACTACAATTAATTGTGAGTACAATTTTACATACATGCATACATGTATGTTTATATATACACAAATGCATCTATATGCATACTTGTATACTTATGCATTTACATATATATATTTATCTAAAACAACATTGATATGACTGATATATAAGATAGTTTTCTCTCTTGATTGAGTCTTTAAGTTTGATTTTGTCTGAAATCAATGATTACTAGCCCTAATTTTTATCTATCAAATTCTACTCTCTATCCTTGTTGTCCCTCTTTTCCATTCCCTACCCTTCTCTCTTCCTCTTCCTTCCCCTTTCTTCCTCCTTTCCCTTCCCTTCTCCTCCCTCCTCCCCTTTAATAATAGTAAGTTTATTTATGTTAATATATATTGCTTTACAATAAAACTGGAAAAAAACATTTTTACAGTCAAAGATTCTGATAAAGGCCTCATTTCCAAAATATATAGAGAACTGACTCTAATTTATAAGAAATGTAGCCATTCTCCAGTTGATAAATGGTCAAAGGATATGAACAGACAATTCTAAGACAAAGAAATTGAAACTATTTCTGGCCATATGAAAAGATGCTCCAAGTCATTATTAATCAGAGAAATGCAAATTAAGACAACTCTGAAATACAACTACACACCTGTCAGATTGGCTAGAATGACGGAAAAATAATGCAAAATGTTGGAGAGGATGTGGGAAAACTGGGACACTGATAACATCGTTGGTGGAATTGTGAATACATCCAGCCATTCTGGAAAGCAATTTGGAACTATGCTCAAGAAGTTATCAAACTGTGCACACCCACTGATCCAGCAGTGTTATTACCGGGATTATATCCCAAAGAGATCTTAAAGAAGAGAAAGGGACCTGTATATGCAAGAATGTTTGTGTCAGCTCTCTTTGTAGTGACCAGAAACAGGAAAATGAGTGCATGCCCATCAGTTGGAGAATGGCTGAATAAATTGTGGTATATGAATGTTATGGAATATTATTATTCTGTAAGAAATGACCAGCAGGATGATTTCAGAAAGGCCTGGAGAGCCTTACATGAACTGATGCTGAATGAAATGAGCAGGACCAGAAAAGTATATACTTCAACAACAAAACTATATGATGATCAATTCTGATGGACATGGCCCTCTTCAACAATGAGATGAACCAAATCAGTTCCAATAGAACAGTAATGAATTGAACCAGCCACACCCAGCAAAAGAACTCAGGGAAATGAGTGTGAACTACTTTTTGAATCATATTGGGAAAAAAAATAACAACAAAAGAAAAAAATCTTGGCAGAGAAAAAAGAAACAGAATAAAGAACCTAATATAACATGTATTGATTTACATTTATCAATCTCCATAGTTTTTTTCTGGATGCATTTTCTGTTCACAGTATTGGGATTGCTTTGGATCACTGAACCACTGAGAAGAAACAACTCTTTCATAGTGGATCATCACACATTTTTACTGTTACTGTTTGCAATGTATTACTGGTCCTGCTTGTTTCACTCAGTATCAACTCATGTAAATCTTTCCAGGCCTTTTAAAAATAACAGCAATGATATTTCATTACCTTCAAATACCACAGTTTATTCAGCTATTTCCCAACAAATAGGCATCTACTCATTTCCCAATTCTTTGTAACCACAAAAAGAGCTACTACAAACATTTTTGCATATGTGATCCTTTTCCCTCCTTTATGATTTCTTGGGGATCAAAACCCAGTAGTGGGACTGCTGGATCAAAGGATGCACATAGTTTGATAGCGCTTTGGGCATAGTTCCAGATTTTTCTCCAGAATATTTGGATCATATCACAATTCCACCAACAATGCATTAGTGTCCCAGTTTTCCCACATCCCTTACAGTATTTATCATTATCTTTTCTTGTCACCTTAGTCAATCTGAGAAGTGTGAGGTGGTACCTTAGAGTTATTTTAATTTACATTTCTCTAACAGCTATTTGGAGCATTTTTTCATATGACCATTGCTGGCTTTAATTCCATCATCTGAAAATTGTCTGCTCATATCCTTTGGGCATTTATCAATTCAAAAATGATTTGCATTTTATAAATTTGACACCATTCTTCATATATTTTAGAAATGAGACCTTTATTAGAAATACTGGTTGTAAAGATTTTTTCCCATCTTTGTACTTCCCTTTTAATTTTATTACTATTGGTTTTGTTTGTTCAAAACCTTTTTTAATTTAACATAACCAAAGTTGTCTATTTTGTCTTTCATAATGTTCTCTAGTCCTTCTTTAGTCATAAATTCTTCCCTTCTTCAAAGATCTTATAGGTAAATTATCCTTTGATCTCACAATTTCTTTATGGTATCCTCCTTTATGCCAAATCATGTGTCCATTTTTACCTTATTTTGGCATGGTGTGTGACATGTAGGTATATACCAAGTTTCTGACATATTATTTTCCAATTGTTCCAGCAATGTTTGTGTAATAGTGAGTTATTATTTTAGAAGTTGGAGTTTGGGCATTTATAAAATAGCAGATTGCTATAGGCCTTGATTATTGTATCATGTGTATCTATCTAATCTATTTCACTTATCTATCACTCTATTTCTTAGCCAGTACCAAATTGTTTTGATGATAGCTGCTTTATAATATAGTTTTAGGTTCGGTACTGCTAAGCTACTATCCTTTGGTATGTTTTTCATGAATTCCCTTGATATTCTTGATCTTTCATTCTTCCAGATGAATTTTGTTATTATTTTTACAAATTCTATAAAATAATTTTGGCAATTTGATATGGCACTGAACAAATAGATTAATGTAGGCAAAATTATTTCAGATACTTCTTAAAATTTTAGCTGATATCCATTTGGTGAGAGAAAATATAAGAAAATGGCGTGAAAGACAATTTCCCCTAGCTTGTTTTGTTTTCAGTATCATGTGTGATACTTTTTTTCAATTTTGCCTTTGTTTACTTTAGATGAAACCTGTCAATCCCATTTTGATTTACACATTTTGAGTTCTTTATACTATGAACTTGACAGTTTGCTTAAGTTATTTACCTTCTTACACTCAAATGGAGGAACATTGTTACCAGTATTTTTAAAGGATCTGTTATCATGCTTTATTCTCTTATAATATAATATAGAAACTTATCTGACAAAAATAACTACAATTCAAACAAATTAAAGTTTTACTATATACTTTCAATCAAGCAACAACCTCCTCTAGCAGTTAGGACATATAGTTTATAAAATATTGGTCCTGCTGTTAGGAAGAATTGAGTAGAAATTCAACCTCAAACAATATCTGTGTAACCCTGAATAAGTCACATAACCTATGTTTAATTGAGTTTCTTTAGCTGCAAAATGGGTATAGTAATATCTATGCTCCATTGAGTGTTATGTGGACAAAATGAGATATTTATAAAGCACTTAGGAGAGTGTCTGTCACATGGTAGGCATCTAATCCATTAATGTTTCCTTCCTCCCTCCTTCTCTCCTTCCTTCCTTCCTTCCTTCTTTCTTCCTATCTCCTTCCTCCCTTTCCTCCTTCCTTCCCTCCTCCCATTTTTCCTTTCTTCCCTCCTTCATCCCTCTTTCCTTCCCTCCTTTCTTCCATCCTTCCAATCCCTCTTTCCTTCCCTCCTTCTCTCCTTCCTTCCCTCCTTCTTTCCCTCCTTCCTTTTTTCTTTCCTTCTTTCATTCCTTCCTTTCTTCCTTCCTTCTTTCATTCCTTCCTTTCTTCCTTCCTTCTTTCATTCCTTCTTTCCTTTCTTCCTTCCTTCCTTTGTTCCCTTCTTCCTTCCTTCCTTCCTTCTTTTTATTCTAAGAAACTCTAAGACAAATTGCCACTATGATGTTTCTTTAATCCTAAAAACATTGGCTCATGATTTTTTTCTCAATTGAGTTTAACAACCTATATCCCTTTAAAGGAATTTAATATGCATTGAAGGGGAGGCAGGATAAAATTCAAGCTCTAAGAGCTCCAAAGAGTCTGTTTCAGCTGCCTTCATGTATGTTGGTATACATTGTTCTCATGTGCCCATTCCATCAGAGCAAGGTTTCATCTGCTTTGGGTAAACTTATCAGTGGGTTGAGAGCATGTTGAAAGTTTTAGTCAGTCTTCCATGATGGTATATCCTACAGCTTCTTATAGCCACAGATGAGATGGATGAATCAGGTGAATACAAAAGGAGGGGGAGCGGCCCTGAAAAGGGTTCAGTAAGCTCTAGCACAAGAGGTGTTAGTCTTCCTGAACATCCCATACACCCTACCACAACTATTACCTATTAACTGACAGTGAAGTATATTGAAATTTATTCTTTCCATGGCATTTGTGGATTGAGTTCAAATTCCATCTCTGAGGTTTATTACATATTCTATTTTGTGTAAGTCATATATTCTCCCTTTGTTTCAATTCCCTTGTTTGCAAAATGAAGGATTTAGATAAATGACTTCTAAGATGCATTCTAGCTCTAAACCAATTATGCTATGACCTGTTCTTATTCAGACTTTCTCTTCACTAGTAAATCTGACACTGTTCTACTTTTTATAAAATGAAAACATCTAGGATAAACCCAGAATTTAGACTGACTTAATGAATGGATTGGTCCAAGTTGTTATTTTCAGTTCTGAATGTGTATTATAGAAAATCTACAGTAAGAGAATTCTAACATTGCAGCTTAACTGTTCATGAAAATAACATATCGTGTTGCAGTAGGCAAGGAGATAACATATTTCCAATATCGCCCCATAAAGGTAACAGCAAAATATTTTTTCTACTTTGCTTCATTCTCAGGGATTAATCTAAAATTATAGTTTAGTGTTTGGTCCTGGCTTCAGAAAGGGAACCAATCTTTTTAATTCACAATTTAATGTTCAATATTCTTGTTGATTATTTTAATCACATAACACACAGAAGTACTTGTCATCCAATTTAATCCCAAGAGGCACATCCTAGATACTATGTCTAATATTCTTAAAGTATCCATTTCTACTACTATTCATTAATTAAACTTATTCCCCTCTATATTTCCCCTTGTTTTCTTACCCTGGCAGTCCTAATATCACTTGTCGTCACATTGTTTCCTTCATCCCATCCATATTTACTCACTACCCATTCTTTTCCCTTGCTTCTTCAGAATCTCTTATTCTTTTATGATTTTTGTTGATGATTTAATAGAATCTGGTTATTTGTCACCAATGTTTGTTCATAATTATCTCACTTGAAGGCACCACCCTTCCATCGTTTTGCAGTTATTTCCTGTGATCCTCAACTGAATTTGAGTGTTCAACAATACTTCAATATGATCCCTTTTGTGAACTGACCATGATGGAGATCTCCCATACATACAGGTCCATTCTGTATAATTTTCCCTCATGAGGTTACCACAATAGATAATCCCAAGCTTTGGTGTGGGGTGGGATATGTTGCAGGCACATGATGTTCCTGTTTTCTCTTTGTATCACATGTATGCCAATAGAGTTTGTGGGTTATTATATCATTTCTATTTTTATGTCACAGGTTCATCTTGTTTTCTAATTATATGTTACTTTTCATAAAATACTATATTTCAGCATAATTCCATGTTATAATATGTGACAACATGCTTAAATTTCTAATTATCCACATAGCAAATAGCAAGAGGATAACAAGTGCTTATGTTTATTGTTCAGATGGGGATATATGTATGTTTGACAATCTATCAAGTTTTTCTCTTTATCTTTCTCCACATTTTTATAAAACACACACACACACACACACACATATATATATATACCCAAAAATACACATTTTTGTGTATGTATTTTTATGTGCTTGTTTCTGCATATATCTTAC
The DNA here is from genome assembly GCF_902635505.1 of Sarcophilus harrisii. Lineage (NCBI taxonomy): Eukaryota > Metazoa > Chordata > Mammalia > Dasyuromorphia > Dasyuridae > Sarcophilus > Sarcophilus harrisii. The sequence goes on along the minus strand of NC_045426.1, from coordinate 46,482,289 downwards.
ACACACACAAAAAAAAAAATTGGACAATTAACCTTGGTCCAGAATTAAACAGAAGAGTAGACTTGTGGCAAGATGCAAAATTATTTGAATTACTCACAAGATTCTCCTTGAAACAAAGATACCTCTTTCTAACATCAATATTCTACTGATTAAACTATATGCTTTTTGAATCGTGGTACACTAGAATGTCTTAAAAATTTAAATGAAAGGGAGTCAAAAATTAGCAAAAAGATGCATGGTGAATGCAAGAACACTACATCATTCTTAGATAAGAAAAGATACTTGTTTAGTTCAAGGCAAATGCTTCCATTTGTCCTTATCCATATCTTGCCACTGAACTCAGATGGCTCAAGATGAGAGACTGAGTTTGATGAATTTGCAAAGCTCTGCTTCATTTAAATACTACTCACTTGCAAGTCAAGGCATCATCTTCCTTATGTCATTGCAAAAACAATTCAAATATCAAGGAGTAACAATCAGATTACTCAGGATCTGGCAGCTTCTATAATAACGGATCAGAGGGCTTGGAATATCATATTTTGAAAGGCAAAGGATCTGGATTTACAACCAAGAATTAACTACTCAGAGAGAGTCAACATCATCTTTCAGAGGAAGTGATGGAATTTCAATGAAGTAAGAGACTTTCAATTATTTCTATTAAAAATAACAGAATTAAACAGAAAATTTAATCTACAAACATAGGTCTCAAGAGAACCATAGAAAAGTAAACAAGAGGAAATATATTTAAAGATTAAACTGTTTACATCCCTAGATGGGAAAACTATATCTGACACTCTTGAAGACTATATCTGATCCTGGGGTAGACAAAGGGGAGCATCCCATGACTGAGGGTGTGGTTGTAAATGGATTTTAATGTGTTGAAATAAAAAAAAAGACCTTAAGGGATGGAAAAATGTGTGTACTGGAAAAAAAGGAAAGATAAGGTATAATGAGGCAATTAATTCACACCAAGATGGTCAGAAAACCTATTACAATATAGGGGAAAAAAAGAGAGGGATGAGCATTGTGTGAAACTTGACCTCATTAGTTTTGGCTCTACTAGGGAATCACTTAATTATTCATTTAGGTTTAGAAATTTATTTATTCCCATAAAGAAGTAGAAGAAGAAAGAGGAAGGGAAGGGACAGGATAGAAGCCAAGGCAGAAATACTATGAAAAAGCTAAAAGGAGAGAAGGATTTATAGAAGATAAGGCAGTGGGTGGAGTGGGTTTTAACAAACATTATCAAGAGAAGGGAGGAGAAATGATAGGTGATAAAGTAGTGGTTGGGGTGGGTTAAAAAAAAAAAAAAAAACATGCCACTAAGGACAGGATGGAAAAAAGAACAAAAATATATACAGAGGAGAAATAGAATAGAGGAAAATACAGAGCTGATCATCACAATTGTGAATGAGACTAAGATGAACTCTCCCTTAAAATAGAAGCAAATAGCAGAGTGGATTAAAAAACAAAATCCTACAATATGTTGTTTATAAGAAACACATTTGACACAGAGAGACATAAACAAGAGTAAAGGTAAAACGTTGGAACAGATTTTATTATGCTTCAGCTGATATAAAAAGGCAGAGGTAGCAATTCTGATTTCAGATAAAGCAAAAGTAAAAATCAGATATTAAAAGAGATAGGAGGGAAAATACGTCTTGATAATAGGTAAATAATGAAGTAGTAACGATATTAAATGTGATGCACCAAGTGGTAGAGCAGGCAAATTCGTAAAGAAGATTTTAAGCAAGGTACAGGAAAAAATAGATAGCAAAACTATTCTAGTGTGGGACCTCAACCTTCCCCTCTAAGAATCAGACAAATTTAACAACAAAATAAACAAGAAAGAAACTAGAGAAGTTAGTAAAATTCTAGATAACCGAGATATGATAGACCACTGGAGAAAACTATAGAGTGACATAAAAGAATACACCTTTTTCTCAACAGTACATGGAACCTACACAAAAATTAACCATGTATTAAATCACTAAACTTCATAGTCAAATGCAAAAAGGCAGAAATAGCAAATACTTCCCTTTTAGATCACAAGGCCATAAAATTATATTCAATAAAGGGCCAGGGAAAGATATACTAAAAACTAATGAAATCAAATAAACTAATTTTAAAGAATGAGTAGATCAAACAAAAAAATCACAGGAACAAGCCACAATTTCATCCAAGAAAATGACAATAATGAGACAACCAAAACTTTTGCATTGCAGCCAAAGTAGTTCTAAGGGGAAATTTTATATCAGAAAATAGTTACAGATATAGTTACAGTTATGTAAATAGTTACATAAATAAGAGAAAGAGATCAATGAATTAGACATGCAACTAAAAAAAATTAGAAAAAGAACAAATTAAAAACTCCCAAATTCCAATTTAGAAATTTTGAAACTCAAAGGAGAAATTAATAATATAGAGACTAAGAAAACTATTGAACTAATAAAAAAACTCAGCTGGTTTTATGAAAAATAAAATAAAATAGATAAACCTTTGCTTAATTTGATCAGAAAAAAGAACCAAATCTGTGACATCAAAAATGAAAGGGGTGAACTCACCACCAGTGAAAAAGTAATTAAAGCAATAATTAGGAGCAATTTTGCCCATCTCTATGGCAGCAAGTTTGATAATCTCATTGAAATAGATGGATAATTACAAAAATATGAATTGTCCAGGTTAACAAAAGAGGAAATAACATAGTTAAATAGTCGTACTTTAAAAAAAAAAGAAATTTAGAAAGTCATTAATGAAATCCCTAAGAAAAAATCTCCAGGGCCAGATGGATTCACAAGTGAATTCTACCAAACATTTAAAGAATAATTAATTCTGTACAATTTGCAAAAATATCTAAAGAAGGAGTACTGCCAAATTCCTTCTATGATAGAATTATGGCACTGATACCTAAATTAGAAAGGGCCAAAACAGAGAAAGAAAGTTACAGATCTATCTCCCTAATGAATACTGATGTAAATTTTTTAAATAAAATATTAACAAAGAGATTACAGCAACTCACCAGCTGCAGCATAATACACTCTGACCAAGTAGGATCTGTAGCAGGAATGCAGTGATGGTTTAATATCAGGAAAACTATTACGACAATCAACCATATCAACAACAAAAACCAACAAAAATTATATGATAATCTCAAAAGATGCAGAAAAAGCTTTTGACAATATATATATATATAAGCACTCATTCCTATTAAAAACAGTAGAGAACATAGGGATAAAGGGAGCTTTCATTAAAATTATAATCAATATCTATCTAAAAGCTAGCATTATTTATAATGGAGAAAATATGGATGTATTCCTAATTAGATCAGGGATGAAATAAGAATGTCAATTATCACCACTATTATTCAACATTTCATTAGCAATGTTGGCTTTAGCAATAAGTAAAGAAAAAGAAAGGAATCAGAATAGGCAATGAGTAAATAAAACTATCAGTGTTTGCAGATAATATGATGATATACTTAGAGAATCCTAGAAATTTATCTAAAAACCTCTTGGAAACTATTCACAGCTTTAGCAAAGTTGTAGTATATAAAATAAACCCACAAAAATCATTAGCATTTCTGTACATTACTGACAAAGCCCATCAGCAAGAGATGGAAAGAGAAATTTCATTTAAACTTATTGTAGACAAAATAAAATAGTTGGGGGGTCTAGCTGTCAAGAAAAACCCAAGAAATATAAGAACATAATTACAAAACACTTCTCACACACATAAAATTAGATGTAAACAATTGGAAAATATTTATTGTTCATGTATAGGTTGAGCTAATATAATAAAAAGGGCAATTCTACCTTAATTGATCCACTTGTTCAGTGCCATACCAATCAAACTACCAAAACCTTATTTTATAGAACTAGAAAAATAATAACAAAATTCATCTGGAAGAATAAAAGGTCAAGAATATAAAGGAATTAATGAAAAAAACACAAAGGATGGTGACTTAGCAATCTCAAACCTAAAACTATATTATAAAGTAATAGTCATCAAAACCATTTGGTACTGGCTAAGAAATAAAGTGATGGATCATTGGAATAGATTAGATACAGAAGACACAATAATCAATATCTATAATAATCTAGCATTTGATAAATCCTCAAACTCCAGCTTCTGGAATAAGAACTCACTATTTGACAAAAATTGCTGAAAACTGGAAAATAATATGTCAGAAACTTGGCATAGACCTACACCTCACATCCCATACCAAAATCAGGTCAAAATGGATACATGGTTTGAAGATAAAGGAATAAACAGATTAGGAGAATAAGGGATAATTTGTCGCTCAAATCTTTGGAGAAAGGAGGAATTTATGACCAAAGAAGAACTAGAGGATATTATGAAAGGCAAAATGGATAATTTTGATTACATTAAATTGAAAAGGTTTTGCACAGACAAAACAAGGGAAGTACAAAGCTGGGAAAAAATCTTTACAGCCAATATTTCTGATAAAGGTCTTATTTCTAAAATATATAAAGAACTATGTCAAATTTATAAGAATGTATTTCCCAAAAGATAAATGGTAAAAGGATATGAAGACAATTTTTATATAATGAAATTAACTCCATTAATATGAAAAAATGCTCCAAATCACTATTAATTATAAAATGCAAATTAAAACAGTTCTGAGGTACCACTTTACACTACTCAGATTGGCTAAGATAAGATAATGATAAATGTTGGAGGGGATGTAGAAAAACTGGGACACTAATTCCTTGGTGAAGTTGTGAAATGTTTCAACCATTCTGGAGTGTAATCTGGAACTATGCCTAAAGAGATATCAAACCATGCATATCCTTTAACCCAGCAGTGCCATAACTGGCTCTGTATCCCAAGGAAATCATAAAGTATAGAAAAGGTCCCATGTATGCAAAAATGTTTGTATTAACTCTTTTTATGGTAGCAAAGAATTGGGGAAGGAGTGAAATGGCCAAAGAAGTCATACGTGAAAGTAACAGAATATTATTGTTCTGTAAAAATAATGTAAAAGCTGATTTTGGAAAGGCCTAGAAAGATTTGCATGTACTGATGCTGAGAGAAACAAGAAGAAGCAGGAATATATTTTACACGATAATAGCAAGAATGTGTGATGATCAACTATGAAAGACTTGGTTCTTCTCAGTGGTTCAGTGATCCAAGGCAATTCCAATACTTTGGCCAAAAAATGCCATCTGCATCCAGAAAGAGATCTGAGACTGAATGTAAATTAACACATGCTATGTTCACTTCTTCTTTCTGTTATTTTAATCTCTCACATGCTTTATCTCTTTTGCTCTGATTTTTCTCTTCCAACATGATTCATAAAGCAATGTATATAAAAAGAATTAAACTTACTATTACTAAAAATTTTTAAAAAATGCCTGCGAAAAAAGACAGCATGGAAAGCAGTGGTTATCTTTCTCCTGCATTTGAGTGGTCACTTAGGTAAGAATAGACAACTCATTTATATACTGAGAGCAAATTGAAGCACTGAGCCCACCCACTGAGGTGCTTTTTACTGACCCTCCATATAGACCCTTCCTTACTATCATGGCATTTATATGAGACATTAGAAAGAACTAGTAATGCAAAATTCACAACTTCTGGCACAGACTCCAATGCTCTGTTGGAGATTCAATGAAGTATGTCATTTCTGAGAAGAAATCCATCTACCTAATCATCATAAAATGAAAATCTCACCTTCCCTCCTTTTCTCCTTCTTTCCCTCCCTCCCTCCATTCCTCTTCCTCTCTGTGTCTCTTTTCCAACAGTAATAATAACCTCTGTGATCTTCCCTAATATCTTGGAGTTGTACTGTGTATAAGAAAATACCACCTCTTAAAAGAATCAATATTGTACTTTATCCAAAGGAAAATGGGAATATGAAGAGTAAGCTTACTTGAATAGGTTGCAAAAATAACCAATAATTAATTGTTTTACACATAGAGAAAACACATTGTATTTTATGTTTGAATGAGAATGCTCATTTAGGAAATTAAAAATAAACTAAAAAAGCATGGGGAAAAAAATATGTAGGAGACCGACTGCAATAGTAGTTGGTCTGGTATTCAGAAGTGCTAGGTTACGTGCAAAGGTCAGATTCAGTACAGTGATTTTGTAAGAAAGCCTAGAGTAGAAGATACTTCAGGTCAGTCTATTTTCTAACAAGTGTTTATTAATCATGCCATGCAGTGTATTAAGTGAGGAAGCGCTAAAAAATGTGGAAACAAAAAAAGGCAAAAACAAGAATCTTGTTCTGCAGGCATTCACATTCAAATAGAGAATACACATCTAAAGAATTGTCTATTTACATAATGTACATAGGATACATCAAAAATAATTGAAGAGGAATATAATTTATAGGGGTTGGAGGTAGGAGAATCTATAAAGAAAATTCTCTTACAGAAAGTTAGATTTAACTCAATCTTGAAGGAAACTAGTGATGCTAGGAAGGCTGAAGGAGAGATTTTCAGGCACAGTGGACATTGAGTAAAAGACATGGAATAAAGGAGATAGAGTGTTATTTGTGAGGGATAGCTAGTAAAATAACATTATTGATGGTGATGAGGAATGTTAGGAAATCAGGAGTAGGATACTAATGGCCAAATAGTGGAGCAGAAATAAGTGACTACAAGGAGTTTCTTTGATGCAAACTCTTCAATAGACAATTATAGTTTGGTTCTTATATCTCATTATTTGGACTGCTTGGTAGTAAGAGGTGTGTTTGGCATATTTTACTACACATGGAGAGTCTCACAGTTTTCTAACTATGAAGATGATTAATGGTTTGATGGATTTAAATCCTCAAGATTGCTGAGAGAAATCTTCTTTTCTCTACATAAATGCACAAATAAAAATGTTGTAGCCCTTTGTGCACAGGTGCAAATTGTTTTTTAGAATGATTGGACTAAGAACTCAAAACTTTCTATTTTTAAATTTTCTTATAATTGCTAAGAACATCATTATTCTACTAGTCACCCAAGGATTAAAACCTACTATCATCCTCTTCTCCTCACTCAGTTTCTATTTTGTTTAAATATTTTCATTTTTTTCCAGTTACGTGTAAAAGTTTTTATTTTTTATATTTTTTAAACTTTGAGTTCCAGATTCTTTCCCTTCCTCTCCAAAACCCCACATGTGAAATTAGGCAAACGTTTCCATATGATTTTTTGTTGCAAAAGAAAACATAGATGTCTTCACCCTTCAAAAAAAAAAAAACTCTCAAGGAAAAATAGAGTACGTTTCAGTCTGGATTCAGGCATAATCAAGCATTTTCCATTGTAAGTTCTTCTGAGTAGTGATGAATCATTATACTGCTGAGTTTAGCAAAATTATTCACAGCTGAACATTCCACAACTTTGCTATGACTCTGTACATAATACGTTTTGCTTTGTTTGATCTCATGTAGGACTATTCAGGTTTTTCTGATAGCATTCTGCTTATTATTTCTTATATAACAATGATATATCTTCATAATCACATATCACAGTTTATTTAGCCATTCCCCAAATGAGGGGTATCCTCTCAAATTCCAATGCTTTGCCTTGAGAAAATAGCTATTATAAATATTTTTTTGTAGATATAAGTTCTTTCATGTCAAAGGATATGGATAATTTTGTAGCCCTTTGGACATATTTAATATATTTTAATCATTTGTCATTTGGGGAAATAACTCTTATTTTTATAAATGGAATAATTCCTTATAATTTGAAAAATGAGGCTTTCAACAGGAAAACTTGCTTTAATTTTTAAAATCATAATTACTATTGCTAATTCTTCATTCTAGTCTCTCTTTTTCTTTTACTCTGTCCTTCCTCAAAGGTGTTTTGCTTCTGACCAGCCCTTCCCCCAATTTCCCCTCTATTCTATTTTCATCCCCTCTTCTCACATTCCTTCCCTTTCCTATTTTCCTCCTGGGTAAAATTAATTTCTGTAATCATATTTTGTATGTTTGTTATTACCTCTTTGAATCGATTCTGATGAAAGTGAGGTTCACTCACTATCCCTCCCTTCCCTCTCTTCCTCACCACCGTGAAACTTTTTCTTGGGGCAGTTAAGTGGCACCTATTCAAGTAAGCTTACTCTTCATATTCCCATTTTTCATTGGATAAAGTACAATATTGATTCTTCTAAGAGGTGGTATTTTCTGATACACAGTTCAATTCCAAGATATTAGGGAAGATCACAGATGTTATTATTACTGTTGGAAAAGAGAGACAGAGACAGAGTGAATAGAGTACCAGCTCTGAAGTCAGGAGGACATGAAGTCAAATTCCGCTTTAGACACAACATTTACTAGCTGTGTGACCCTAGTCAAATCACTTAACCCCAAATATTTTTTCTTGCTATTATTGCAGATAATATACACCATCTCATGTCTCCCTTTCCCTTTGTACCAATACATTTCTCTTTCAAACCCTTGATTTTTCTATTTAGTCCTGGTCTTTTCATCATAAATGCTTGACAGTTCTCCATTTCATTGAATATCCACTTTTCTCCTGAAGAATTACATTCAATTTTACTGGGTGATTCTTGGATGGAATCCTATCTCCATTGCTCTGGAATTTCATAATCCAAGTCCTCTAATCTTTTAATGTAGAAGCTGCTACACCTTTTGTTATCCTGTCTTGAACTTTTTCTTTCTAGTTGCTGACAATAATTTCTCTGTGACCTGAGAGTTTTGGAAATTTTCTATAATATTTCTGGAATTTTCATTTTGGGCTCTCTTTCAGGATGTGATCAGTTGATTCTTTCAATTTCTATTTTATCCTCTGTTTCTAGAATTTTAGGACAGTTTTTCTTAATGATTTCTTGAAAGATGATGTCCAGGCTCATTTTTTTTTTTTTGATCATGGTCTTCATGTAGATAAATTATTTTAAAATTCTCTTCCTTAGAACTATTTTCTAGCACAAATATTTTTCCAATGAGATATTTCACATCATCTTCTATTTTTTTATTTTTTAATTTTGTTTTATTATTTTGATTTCTCTAAAAGTCATTAGCTTCCATTTGCTGAATTCTAATTTTGAAGGAATTATTTTCCTCAGTGATATTTTGTACCATTGTACCATCTTTCCCATTTGGCTTTTTTTTTCTGATGCAATTGGGGTTAAGTGATTTTCAGTATCATTCTAGGGACCCATACTGTAAGCCAGCATCACAATCCAGAACTGAATATGAGCAAAGCAACAGAGTTCTGCCTCAGTGCTAGTAAAGAGACTTCCTGCAATCTTCCTCTGACCAGCTGTTTGGCCGCTCTACCTGTGAGCTGAGATCTCTAGAAGCCACTGCTGTAGTTTCTGCTGTTATTGCTACTACTACATCCCTGCTGGTGCAGCTGTTGATTCAGTGGCTCCCAAAGCTTGATCCTAGTTTGCTGTGGCTCTCCTTGGCACCCCAGGGTGCAAACCTTTGCTGTTGAATTGTCTTTGATGTCCATGTACTGAGAGGTATGGAGAACACTGCCATTGCCTCAGATTCAGAGGCCCCATGGCCTGCTCCTGCTTCTGGCACAGCCTGCACTATGATTGTGCTCCAGACCCATCTTGACTCCAACCTAAGCACTCTATTGACTATTCCATACTGCATATTGATATATTCAGTAAAGAATATATCATTTTATTGAGCTTCCTGGATATTGTGTTATTTTTTTATTAAAGTTTTGTGATAACCTTGCATGAAGCAAATCTATTGGTGCCATTTTCCCCCAAGAGCATGTATTCATATCTTATAAATTTGTCCCATTTTGGAACTTGCAATATTATGATTTCTTATTATAATGATGTCTATTTCAGTAACTCATGATCAATGATTTTGGATTTGATTATTGTAATTGTTTTAGGGTGACAAAAGTCATATCTGTATAAGACTGTGAACTTAATTGATAAATATTGTGTGTGTTCTGAGTACTCCATTTACCTGCTATTTTCTGTCTTTCCCTCTCTTCAGACTTCCCTATTCCTGAGACACAAGTATATTGAAATTAGACTATTTAGAAATCTTATAATGTTCTCTAAGAGTACAAGTGAAAAACGTAAAATTCATGAAGTAAACCTCATTGTTGCCTTATTTTTAAGAAATTTTACAGCCACCCTGACCTTCAGAATAATTATCCTAATCAGTCAGTAACCATCAACATAGAGTCAAGACCCTTTACTAATAAAGGAGATTATCACATGCTTGAAGGCTTCATGATAGTTAATATTTTTAGCAATAAAGTTATTTTTAAAAAAAATATGTAATTTTTAGACATAAAATTCTTGCACCCTTAACAGACTACAACATAGTGTAAATGTGACTTGTATATGCACTGGGAAACCAAAAAAAAAAAATAATGAGATTGTATTGCAAAAATTGCTTAAGTGTGATGACCTAAAAAACAAATCTAGACTATCTTTGAGGTATGCTCAGTGTACCAGTAATATCCTTTTCTTTTTTCCTTGAATAAAATACACCAATGATATCCTTTTCTATGATTATAATTCCCTTCTTTCAAACTATTGGGGAAAAGGGTTGAGTGTTCCTATCTCTGGTTTCCCTGATATTTTCATTTATCACATCCATGACATCAAAATAATGTTACTATGAAACTTCTATGCTTCCCCTTTAACATTTACTTGCTACTTTCTCACATTACTCTTTCAAGCTCTCAAGTTTTAAAACTTCCTTGATAGTAGCTTTCAAAAGGAAATGTGTGTGTATTTGTGTGTTCCTTTTGTAGTCTCTATATTGCCTATAATCATGCTTTTAATAAAGTAATGGCCTGAAGTATAGAGACAATAATGTAACAATTTCCTGAACTATAATAACCATCATTTACTTTATGAACTATATTTCTTCTACTATTGTTGCCTATAGAGTAAAATTATGTTTTCCTCATTAACATACATTTTAGAAACACAGATTCTGGAAAAGAAACACCAAAACTTTGGTGAGAAAGGATTAAGTCATGGCTTAAGCATAGCATAATTCTTCTTGGCTTCAATAATATAACTTTTATCACCTCCTCAACAGCTTTGGATCTAATGCTGGCATCATCTTCCTCCTTTCTTTTTTCATGTTAAACTTATAGTTATTTCCCAATGAATTCCGAGTGTTATCTATATTGTGGTAAATCTCCCAGTAGCCTCATTTGACCCATATATTACTATAAATATACATTTATCCCAGAAAGCATCCCTGTTTTATGTCTTTTACCAATGGCAATTGACATAAGATATTTTACTGAGCCTGCCTAGCAGAATGTTGCTCCCAATGTTACCCGACTTCCCTTGCTGACATTAAACTTTGGACATCATCCAATTTCCTCTAAATGAACTTGGGATAAAACTGAATTGTTTTTCACTGAGTCTCGTCAACTGTTTCCCTTTATATTCTCTTTAACTATGGCTTTTAATGATACTATTATCCTTCCTTTGTTTCCATGGTTCATAATCTTGAGGTCACTTTAGACTCATATTTTCTTCTTGGGATGCACATTAGTTAAACATCAAGAATTCATATATGGGGGCAGTTACAGAGCTCCATATCTGGAACATATGTATGTAGGTTTAATTATTAAGACTGGTGTGCAATCTTTTGTTATTTCCCATCTGTACCATTTCCTGAAGTATAAAATTAGACTGGTAGTAGTCTCCTAATGAGAACAGAGAATAACAATTGCCACTTTTTTCCCACACATATTTTACAGTATTACAGTCCCCATATTATGTGAGGACCCAGAATCTTTGCCTAAGTGGAAAAATGACAACTTATTACAAGGAACAGTGGCAGCAAAATTAATATCAGCAGGTGGGAATGGGTATCATACAACAAGGTAAGTGTGAAAACTTCCTGACATTACCAGTGGTCATATGCATGCACAGAATCAGTGATGAGATCAGTATGTAATTTTTTTTTAAATGGAGATAGGAATCAGGTCGTGACTGTACTTTCTCTACGTTTTTGTAATCATGCATAATCCAACTCAGGTATGGCTTTACTAGGTAAAGAACAATTCAGTCTCTCTAAGCATCTCAATCAAGTAATCATTTCACTCTAATTTTCTTCAAGTAGAGTCATCTCTAGAAAGTGTTATAGGAGCCTCCCTATACTCTCACAAGCATATGAGATTGTGTGAATTATAGTAACCCAGGGAGGAGGAAAACCCTGGGACACCATTAATAAATTGGCACTTACTGGGAGTCAAAGAGCAGAACAAAGAATATGGATATGAAAAGAATTATACCTGGAGACATACTGTTACTTGCTTTTAATTACCAGCACCCTAGGGCAAACCCCAGTCATTGGAATATATTTGGAATGCTGTTTCTGTGAGTCAATCCCTACATATATCTTTATTAAATTAATTAATTTTATTTAATTATTTATTTTTGTTATATTTTAAGTTCTGAACTGTCTCTCCCTCTCTCCTCACTCTATGCTAGAAGAAACCATTTGACACCAATTTATATATATATATATATATATATATAAAGCTATATTATATGTACTTCTATTTATTAGCTCTTTCTCTGGAGGTAGATATATTTCATATGTCCTGTATAATTGATTTCAGTATTTATATTACTTATAATAAATCAATTGATTTAAACTTATAATTATATAAATTGCTTATAATTATTCTTGGAAAAATTTTGCTTTTACAAGAACCTTGTCTGCAATCATATAGCTCTTATCCTATTTATTATACCACAATACCTTGGTTCTGCTTACTTGACTTTTCATCATTTCATATAAATCCATTTTTTTTTCTGAAATCAACCAGATTATCATTTCTTACAGAATAACAATATCCAATCACAATTATATATCATAAATCATTTAGCTCAATTTATGGGCATCTCCTCAACTTCCAGTTCTTTATCAACAAAAAGAGAGATGCTATAATTAGAACATCTAGATTTTTTTTTTATTTTTCCATGATCACATTGGGAAATAGATTTGTATTTATTCCTCTAAATACAAAATAAGAAAAAAAAATATAAAAAAAGATGTAAATTGAAAAGAAAATGAAAACCAAACCAAAACAACGTTATCATGTGCCCAGCAGAGCATCAGCGAGGATTCAAAATATATAACAATGAATTTATATTTCAAGAAAGCATTATGTATTAATGGAAGAAATTATATTCATGAGAGTGCATGTTTTCTTTAATGACTTGTAAATTGTTCTTTTGTTCTCTGTTGCTGCACATGTTTTTTTACTTTATTGCTTCCCCCTTTTTCATCCCCCCATATTCCCCAAGAAGGACACACACATGTATATACATATTCATATTCATATATATTCATATATCCATATACATTCATACATACATACATACACACATATACATTCACATCCACCCATGGAGCTACACACGTATACATATCTATGTACACACATAGATAGAGCTACATGCATACATTAACATATATGCATGTATAACATGCATTTACCCATATGTAAACATGCATCTAAAATATATAATATTAATATGGCTAACATATAATGGAGACTTCTCTCTTGATTAAAGCTTTATGTATTAATGAATTACTAGCTCTACTTTTTTTTTTCTAATAAATTCTGTACCTATCCTTGTTGTAGTAAAAAGAAATTTCTTCTTTCCTATCCCCACTAACTCTTTTACTTTAATTCTGCTCCTTAGCTTGTCTTGCTATTACTTAATCTTCCTATATCCCCCCTTGTTTGCTTTGCCCACCCTTTGATTCTCCCTTTCCCCAACCACCCCCTTTATTTCTTTATAGATTTTGGAGGCTGCTATACCTTTCTTATTTAATACATTCCCAATGTGAGTAAGTTTTTAGAACAATGAGCCTTCCTTTTCTCACTAATGCCTTTGTCAATTCGTTCTCTGCACTTCCTATGTATAGCATATTGAACATTTTTACCTATTTCTACAGTTTTGCTTCATAGAGTCAGATCATACTCAATTCAGTCCCAATTTTTTTTTGAGCTACATAATTACTGATATCAATCTTAATTATGTGATATACATTTCCATGTAAAAATGCAAACAAATTTCAATGTTAATTTCTTTAAAATTAATCTTTGATAGTGGTCTTTACATATTAAATTTTCTATTAAGTTTAGGTTTGGTTGAAAGTCTTAAAAATCTGCAAGTTTGCTAAATATACACTTTTTATTCAATATTATAGATAATTTTGTTGGATATGATATTTTTAGCTAGTTAGCTAGATTGCCAATATATGTGATTCCAACATCTATGTTTTGTACTGTGTCTGGGATGAGTCCTGTACAATTCTAATTCTAGCTCCAGCATATTTGAATTATTTTTTTGTTTTTGTGTTTCTTGCAAAATTTCTTCTTAGATCTTGGAGTTTCAAAATTTAGCAATAATATTCCTATGTGTTTTCCACAAAGGAGGTCTTTGATTGATGGGTGTTCTATTTCCATTTTCCCCTCATGTTGTATCACTCCAGGACAATTTTCATGGATGATTTCTTGCATTATTGTGCCAAGATTCATTTTTTTGGCCACAGTTTTCAGGTAGTCCAATTATTCTTATATTTCCTCTTCTTGATTTGTTCTCCAAATTTGTTGTTTTCCTCATAAGATGTTTCACTTTCTGTTTTTTTTTTTTTTATTTTATTTTATAGATAGATCGATAGATCGATAGGTAGATAGGTAAATAGTCTCACATAGGTTTGCTGGCTTCCCCTTGACTAATTCTAATTGTCAAATAATTATTTCTTCTTTAAGATTCCATATCCTCTTTTCTAGTTGGTTAATGTCTTTTTCATAATCTTCTAGTTTTTCTTGGATGGCTTTCATTTATATATTTATTTATTTTTAGTTTTTCTTAAACTATCTCATTTGATTTTTAAAATCTTTTTTTGTGTGTCTATGTGTGTGTGATTGCGTATATAAAATTTCTCTGAATAACCACTTTGGCTGTATCTCATGAATTTTGGCATATTGTCTCATTATTGTCACTCTTAGATGAAGTTATTCATTGTGTCTATGATTTGTCATTTCACTCATTCATTCTTTAGGATTAGATTATTTAATTTCCAATTAATTTTTGGTTTATTTTCTCTTGGCTTTTTATTGTTTGTGATTTTTATTGCATCATGATCTAAAAAAATGTATTTACTATTTCTGCCTTTCTGCATTTGAGTTTGAGGTTTATATGTCCTAATACATGGTCAATTTTTGTATAGGTTCTATGAACCGCAGAGAAAAGAGTAAACTCCTTTTGGTCTTGATTTAATTTTCTCCAAAGATCTATTATGCCTAACTTTTCTAACATTCTGTTTACCTCCTTAACTTTGTTCTTATTTATTTTTGTGGTTTGACTTCTCTAGTTCTGATAAAGCAAGTTTGAGATCTCCCATTATCAAAGTTTTTTGCTTTTGATCACCACTTCCCACAAACAGCTCTCCCTGTTTAGAGCCCCTCCCCATTTGTTACATGTTTTCCCCTATTACTTCCGTTTTTCCTTCTTCCTGGGGAGGAAGGAAGGAGAAAAGAAAAGACTAAGATTCACACAATGCTCAATTCCCTACCTTCTTTATCTCAATTAAGTCTTCTTTGCCACTTAATGAGATGTAATTTCCCTGATTTTACCTTCCTTTCCCCCCTCTTTCCACCTCTAGTGGTATGGCCCTCTTTCCACCTCTAGTTTCTTTTTCATATTATCACAATAAGATCAAATTATATCTGCATTCTCTAAGTATACCCATAACAGAAATATAGTTCTCAAGAGTCCTTTCTTTTTATCTTTTTTATGCTTTTCAAGAGAAGTTTGGAGATCAAATTTTTTGTTCAGTTCTAGATTTTTCATTAGAAATAGGTGAAATTTACCATTCATGAAATGTCCATTTTCTTCACTGAAAGATAATGCTTATTTTATCTGGATAGCTTATTTTTGGCAAAAATCCAAATTATCAGATTTCAGGCCCTTTAATTCTTTAAGGTGGAAGCTGCTAGGTCCGAGGTAAACATAATTGTGGCTCCTCAGTATTTCAGTTGCTTCTTTCTGGCTGCTTGCAATATCTTTTTTTTTTGGTGTGATAGTTCTGTGATTCAACCACGATATTCCTAGGGGTTTTACTTTTTGGCTCTCTTTAAAGAGGTGATCAGTGAATTCTTTTAATGGCATTTTACCTTCTGGTTCTAAGGCATCAGGGTAGTTTTCCTTTATGATGTCCTCTAAGGTAATGTCTAGATTCTTGTTTTTCATCATGGCTTTCAGGAAGTCCAATAATTTTTAAATTGTCTCTCCTAGATCTATTTTCCAGGTCAGTTGTTTTTCCTAAGAGGTATTTCATAATTTCTTAAATTTTTTTTCATTTTTTTTTTGTTTTTGTTTGAATGATTTTTGATGTCTTATTGAGTTGTTCACCTCCATTTGTTCAATTCACATTTTTAGTGTATTATTTTCTTTAGTTACCTATTTTAGCTCCTTTTGTATATGGCCATTTGAATTGTATTCATGACTTTTTTTTTTTCCATTTCACAAATTTTGTATTTCAGTGAATTGGTATCTTCTTCATATCTATTTTGTAAGGAGTTTTATGCTTTTTCCATTTCATCAAATCTATTTTCTATGGAGATATGCTTTTCCTTTCCCTTCTTGCAAAGATCTTATTTCCTTTACCCATTTTTTGTAACCCTCTTATAAGGTAATTTATGCAATCTTCCAAGAAAGCCTTCTGAAATCATGACCAGCTGACATCTTCCTTTAGGACTTCATCTGATGTTGGTTTGCTTTCAGGAACTTTAGAATTTGAGGTCTGTTCTTCTCTCTCTCCTTCAAAGTTGTCTATAGTGTGAGTTCTTTTTCTTTCTTTTTTTTACTCATTTTTAGAGACTTTTGGTTTGCTCTTAATGAACACAAACTTGACTATAGCTGCTTTGGTTTGCCCTGGGGTCGGGGAGAGGAGGGCAGTTCTGGTGCTTGATTTCCAGTTCAAGGAATTGGCTAGGATCTGCAGTTTTCTGGGGCTCAGCAGTTTACAATTTGCCTTTTGTAGCAAATCTGCCGAGCCATCTGCTTGCAACTAGGACAGAGTAGCCTAAGAGGCTCACAGAAGATTCCCAGATGCTTGGAAGCTTTAATGTTCTGACTCCCAGCCCAAGCTCCTTGCCTTGGTCTACCCATGCTGTGGTCTGGGCTTTCCTGACTGACCCTATGCCCAATTAAAACAGATCTATTTTGAACTTCTTTCTAGGTATTTTCTTCTGGAAATGTGTAGAACTCCAAATATGTATCAGTTCTTTGAGTCCAAAACCAGTTTAGAGGCTTAATCTGTTGTTGATTTGAAAGTAGGTCAGAAAAGGTCACAGAAAGTTGTGTGTGCTCTCTGTTATCTTGGTTCTTCCCCCCAAATTGTTAGTCTCAAAAATGAAAAGCAAGAACATTCCACCAATGGAGAGGAAATTAGAGCAATAATTAGGGATTAGTTTGCCCAACTTTATGCCAATAAATTTGATAATCTAAGTGAAATGGAGAAATATTTACAGAAATATTCATTGTACAGGTTAACAGAAGAGGAAAGAAATCATTTAAGTAATCTCATTTTAGAAAAAGAAATAGAACAAGCTAATTATTAGCTCCCTAAGAAAAAAATCTCCAGGGCCAGATGGATTTACATGTGTATTCTACCAAACATTTAAAGAAAATTAATTCCAATAGTATATAAACTATTTGAAAAAATAGGGAAAGAAGGAGTTCTACCAAATTACTTTTATGACACAGATATAGGGCTGATACTTAAACCAGGTAGGATGAAAACAGAGAAAGAAAATTATAGACCAATTTCCCAAATGAATAACAATGCAAACAATTTAAATAAAATATTAGTAAAGAGACTACAGAAAGTCATCCCCAGGATAATATACTATAACCAGTAGGATTATATACCTAGTATAAATAGAATTTAAACCAGGAATGCAGGGCTATTTCAACCTTATGAAAACTATTATCATAACTGACTATATTTATAATAAATCAAACAAAAATCATATGATCATCTCAATAGATATAGAAAAAGTAGTTGGTAAAATTCAACATCCATTCCTATTAAAAACACTAGAGAATATAGGAATAAATGGACTTTTCTTTAAAATGATCAGTAGCATCTATTTAAAACCAACAGTGTAAAGTACAGTCTAGCTCCCTGGAGGGCCTTGGTGTTAGCCAGCATCAGGATAAATTAAAGTCCTTGGTCTTTAGGGGGAGAAGTGAAGGAAGCAGATTAGCAAAATCCTAGATTCTGGAGTCCAAAGTCACCAGCCTCTCTCCTCCTCATCCTGCTACCAAGTGCCTCTGACCTCTCTTCCTCTGTCCTCCAATCCTTGCCTATGATTATCTTAACACCAAACATTCAGCAAGCACCAACAGTGAGAAGAGTCATTTATCCAATTATATGATAATAGAGTTATTGTCTCACATCTAATAGGTATTTATCCTTAAGTGCTTAGTTGTCTGATTCAAGCATACCTTTTTGGAGTTTCAGCCCTCTACACAACAGCAAGCATTATATGTAATGGGGACAAACTAGAACCATTCCCAATAAGATCAGGAGTGAAACAACATTGCCCACTATCACCATTGCTATTCAATATTGTGTTACAAATGTTAGCTTTGGCAATAAGAGAAGAAAAAGAGGTTAAATGAATTAGAGTAGGTAATGAAAAAACCAAATTATTACTCATTGCAGATGATATGATGGTATACTTAGGTAACTTTAGAAAATAAATTTAAAAACTGCTAGACACAATTCATAATTTTAGCAAAGTTGGAGGATACAAAATAAATCCACATACATCATCAACATTTTTATATATTACCAACAAAGTCCAACATCAAGAGATGCCAAAAAACAAAAAAAAAATCCTTTCACAATAACTGTAGATAGCATGAAATATTTGGGAATTTATTTGCAAAGGGAAAGTCAGGAACTATAGAAACACAACTACAAAACACTTTCCACAAAATTAGGTCAGAACTAATCAGTTGGAGAAATATCAAGTGCTCATGGGTAGGTTGAGTGAATATAATAAAAATGACAATGCCTCCTAAATTAATCTACTTGGTGCCAAAGCAATCAAACTGCCAAGAAATTATTTTACAGATCTGAAAGAACAAAAGGTCTAGAATTTCAAGGGTATTCATGAAGAAAAATGCCAATGAAGGTAGTCTATTTATGCCAGATCTAAAACTATATTATAAAGCAGCAGTCTTCAAAACCATTTGGTACTGGCTAAGAACTAGAATAGTTGATCAATGGAATAGGTTAAGTTCACAGGACAAAATAGTCAATAACTATAGCAATCTATTGTTTGGAAAGTCCCAAAACCCCAACTTTTGGGATAAAAACCTCACTATTTGACAAAAACTGCTAGGAAAATTGAAAGCAACTATGGAAGAAATTAGGCATATACCCATACCTATCACCACATACCAAGATAAGGTCAAAATGAGTTCACTATTTAGATATAAAGAGTAATATAAGCAAATTAGAAGAACATAGGATAAGATAATTACCTCTCAAATCTGTAGAGAAGGAAGGAATCTGTGTCCAAAGAAATACTGGAACTCATAATTGAACACCACATAAACGATTTTGATTATACTGAATTAAAAAAAATTGTTTAAACAAAACTAATACAGACAAGATCAGAAGGGAAATAATGAATTGAGAAAACATGTTTTACATTTATGAGTTCTGATAAAGGCCTCATTTCTAAAATATATAGAGAATTGATTCAAATTTATAAGAAGCTGAATCATTCTCCAATTGATGAATGGTCAAAGGATATGAACAATTTTCAGATGAAGAAATTAAACCATTTCTAATCATATGAAAAGGTGCTCTAAATCACTATTGACCACAGGAATGCAAATTAAGACAACTCTGAGATAACCCTACACACCTATGAGATTGGCTAAGATGACAGGAAAAGGTAATGATGAATGTTGCAGGGGATGTGGGAAAATTGGGACCCTGATATGAACTTTGAATGGATACAACATTCTTAGGCACTACTGGGAAAATCTTATACTTACTGTCTTATAATATAGTTTAAGATCTGGTGCTGCTAAACCTCCTTCTTTTACATGTATTGTTTTTTATTAGTTCCTTTGATATTCTTGAGTTGTTGTTCTTCTAAATGAATTTTATTATTATTATTGGTTCAATAAAATAGTAGTCTAATTGGAATAGTATTAAATAACCAGCTTAAATAAAGAAGAATTTTCATTTTTTTATTGACTCTATCCATCTTTTAACAATTAACATTTCTCCATTTATTTAATTCTGACATTACTTGTCTAATAAAAATGTTTTGTAATTATGTCCATACAGTTTCTTATTTTATCTTGCAAATAAAATCTCAGGTATTTTATGCAGTTTACAATTATTTTAAAAGGCGTACTTCTTGCTATGTCTTTCTGCAAGGAATTTTCATGAAGCATAGATTATGTGGATGATTTATATGGGTTAATTTACATCCTGCTGTTTTGCTAAAATTATTCATTGTTTCAACTAATTTTTAGTTGAATCTTTAGGATTTTTCAAGTATACCATCAAATTAGTTTCAAGGAAAGATAGCTTTATTGCCTTGTTAGCCATTCTAATTCTTCAATTTCTTTATCTTCTCTTATTGCTAGCATTCGTAATACAACATTAAGTAATGTTGCTGGCAATGGGTATCCTTGTCTTTTTCCTGATCTTATTGAGAAGGTTTTTAGCTTATTTCCATTATGGATAATGTTTGATAATGATTTTAAGTAGATGATTCTCATCATTTACAGGAAAAATCCATATATACTGATGTTTTCAAGTATTGTTCATAGAAATGGATGTTGTACTTTATCAAAGGCTTTTTCTTCATCTACTGATATGATCATCTGACCTTTCTGACTTTTATTATTTATTTAATCAATTTTGATAATAATTTTACATATGTTAAACCATCTCTGCATTCCTGGTAGAAATTCCACTTTAAATCATGTTTAATCTTTGTGTGATGTATTGTTGTAGTCTCCTGGCTAGTATTTTATTTAGAATTTTTGCATCCATATCCTTCAATGAAATTATTTTATAATTTTCTTTCTCTGTTTTTGCCCCTCATAGTTTAGGAATTAACATACCACTGTAACTGTTTCATAAAAAGAGTTTGGAGGATTCCTTCTTTGTTTCAATTTTTTTCTTTCTTTTTTTGATGCTTTCTTTGTTTCAAATTATTTCAAAAAAATTACTTACTATTGGAATTCGCTAATCTTTAAATGTTTCATAGAGTTCACTTTTAAATCAAACACCTTTTATGAAGAAATAATTTTTGAAAATAACTATACCAGAATTTAAAGGCAGAGTGGCATTGTGGGAGGAAAAACTGCCTTCAAATTTAATAAGAGCTGAGTTCAAGTCTAGCATCACATATTGGCTGTGTGATATTAAACAAATTAATTAATACTATATATTACAAACTATGTATTGATCTGCATTGGAAGAGGAGTTATTTTTTACTGGAGCTCCACAAACAAATGATTTAATATATCCATTCCCATTGTATATGTAAATGTATATTTATTTGTATATGCACATATTGTATATAGGCATAGTATATATGCTTATATATAAATAAATATATATATATATATATATATATATATATATATATATATCCTTATCTTAAAGTTCGCTATGCCAATGAAATGAAGTATATATACATATATATATATATATATATATATGTATATATACTATTTTTAAAAGGAATAAAGTTGAAATATGACAATGTCAGGAAGGACTTGACTTTTTTATTTCTTTTTTATTTTTTTTAAAGTTGTTTATTTTCAAAACATTTATAAACAGTTTTCAACATTCACCTATGCAAAACTTTGTGTTCCAAATTTTTTATTCCCATCACCCACCCCCTCTTCTAGACAGCAAGTAATTCAATATATATTAAACATGTGTAATTCTTCTATACATATCTCCACAATTATCATGTTGCACAAGAAAAATCAGATTATAAAGAAAAATTAGAAAACAAAATGCAAGCAAACAACAAAAAAGTGAAATATACTATTTTGTGATCCACACTCGTTCACCACAGTCCTTTCTCTGGGTACAGACGGCTCTCTCCAACACAAGACCATCATTGTAACTGCCCTGAATCACATTGCTATTGATAAGAGCCACATCTATCAAAATTGATCATCATATAATCTTGTTGCTGTTTACAATGTTCTCTTGGTTCTACTCACTTTACTTAGCATCAATTGTGATTTGAATATTTCAAGACATCAGTTTCAACCTCCATTTCTGGTACTGATTTATATTCCTCAATACAATGAAGAAATTTGATCTTTCATTTTTCCCCAGATAGCACTTGATAACATTGACCACATCCAGAACTTCTCTCAGGGAAATTTAAAACATATATATTGCTAGATTTTGCAAAAAAAAAAAATACTTATATTCTTTTATTTTCCTTCCATGACACTGATAATATTAAACTTGCATATCTTATGTAGTGCATAGACTTTTGCCAAGGGATAAAACTAAGAGCTAGATTTGTGATTTCATTGGTATAGGGAACTTCAAGATAAGAAAAAATTTTCTACCAATGCAATTTGACACCATTTATTTAATTTACTTTCTTGATCTAAACATAGATATGTATTCCCTTCCCATTCTCATTAGAAAGCTGCTTAGGTTACTGAGGGGCTAAGTGACTTATCCAGGATCTTACAGTCTATATGGTCAAGAACATGACCTTAGGACTTCCTTACTATGAGGCTAGCTCTTTATCCTTTATATATCCACATCCACATGGACCATATCTATGTAGGCCTTCCACAAGCTGCCTTATTTACAGGAAGAGTGATATATTATATTATATTATATTTCAAAATTTGTAGACTGGGAAAAGCCTGGAGAGACATGTGGAGAAACCTCAAGAGAATAACTATGATGAATGGTTCTTCTGGTTAGCAGTTTTACTAGGTGAACAAGTGAAATGAATTTATGTTCTTGGTATCTTTACACATAATTCAATATGTCAGTTCTCCTATAAAAATGAGGGGCTTGGGCTATATGGATCTATAAAGTCTTTTCAAGCTCTAAAATCTATAATCAACACACATTGTGCCATCTTAGCTAATTAAGAAATAAATAAATTTTCAGTATAATATTTTTCTTTAATTTTGTTCCTTCTTTTTCCTCCTCCTTCTCAGCCAAATGTTCTGTATTTATAGATGATACTATGTTAATGGTGAAAACAACTATGCATTATAAGTTATAATGTGGTTAAAGATTATAGTTCTTTTAAAATATCCCTAACTGTATTCCTAGTTAATGTTGAACATGAATGTGTGGTTAAGCAATTTTTGTGGATTGTAGTAAATTTTTTCTTTGAAGGATTGTAGTAGATTGGGAAATGACAAAAATAACGTTAAATAGATATTAATTTCTCTCAAGAAGAAAGATTTGGGAAGCAAGTAATTTTAATTGGCTAGACATTTGGAGATGGGGCTTTATAAACTCCATTAAGGGGTTACTACAGCTTTCAAATTCGGTGATCCTCAAATCAATCAGAAATTACTTCCGTGGTGGTCTCCAGTACTTGGGATAACTGAGTACACTAATCAAGAATGTAAAATTTTAGTAGTGGGGAGGGAAGGAGGAAGTCCCTCCCATTATGTATTTTAGTGTCTCCTACTTAAGTAAAGCAGATACTCAATTGTATCCTTGAGTGCTTTATTCTATCAGAATAGAATGTATTTAAATCTCAGTAAGGATAGATATACCTGTTGAGAATGAGGCAAATGGAGAATATGAGAAGGTATTTCTCTGTTTTTGAACCTTAGACTCCTCATTTGTAAAGTAAGATGATTTTATTATAGTATCCATAAAATATCTTCAGGTAAAAAATAGAAGTAAATAGAAGTAATATTTTTTTTCTATGCAATGCAGTTCAAAGCTAGAAGTTTTTTTTTTTTTTTTGTTTTTGTTTTTGTTTTTTTGTTAAAATTGGAGAAGACTGAAAAAGGCCATGGCATTTGACAGTGAAAACTGCACTTAGGAGGCCTATCATTTTCTGGAGATCAAAGTGAACATTAGCAACTGCACTTTGAGGTTGAACATCATGCCAAGCTCAACCACAGCCCAAATATTGTCTTTTACCCACTTCTTCTTGATTGTTGATTGCTCTAGCTTTTTATAGGGTGTGGAGATACAAGGTGGCATCATCAATGGCTCAGGTGTTAAGGATGGGTAAATCAGCATATATGATTTTAGTAGAACAAAAAACTATTCCAATGAACTTCAGTTGCTGCCAATGCTCCACTTGATGATATTTTTAATTTCTCTTGACTGTTTGATTCATTTGTGGAAAAAGTTATCTTATAACTGCATTTTTCAAACCTAGCAATTACTTTTACCCTGGAATTAACAAGCATGGAGGGGGTGATAATGTAATATTTTCTGAAAATTCCCTCAACCTCTTTATCTAAATATTTATGTTGTTTAATAAAACAAGATTTATTGAATGACTTCTTTTGTTTCAAATATTTCCACTTAGATTGAAAGACTAGCATTTTTCATTGTTAATCTATTTCCCTTGACTCCAAAGAATCTGGTAAAGCAATCCTTCCTTGACTCTTACTAGTTCCTTTGAAGCTAGGGGAACACAAGGATTCAAGCAGTGAATTTAGCAAATAGAGGTACTAGGAAAGCTTTAGAATTAAAAAAGTAATATGAATGAAATGACTTCAGCTCATGGCCTTTAGTGAAATGCCCTAGTTAACATTTTTGCTCTTCTGTCTTCAATATTTTCTTAAATGACATAAATGAAAGTGTGGTTGGAATGCTTGTCAAAATTTCCACTTATATGAGGATTAGTAGACTAGTAACCCATTGGATAAAAGAGCCATAAGAAAGAAGTGTCTCACCAGAAATGAAAAGGCAAACTGAGTATAAATCTTAATAGAAATAAATACAAAAGTTCTGCTTATAGATTAAGAAATAGTTCTTTACAAATGTAGAATGATTGATGTATGGCTAAGAAAAAAATAGTTCTTCTGAAAAAGAAATCTTGAAAATTTTAGTGTAATGAAAGCTTTATATAAGTCAATAGAGTAACATGACATTCAAAAAAATGAATACTTTCCTAGTTTATATTAATAGAGATAAAATGTACAAGCCTTAGTCATGTCACATATGAATTCTTATGCTCATCTTTGTGTACCTTTTAAAGAAATAAATCTGAAGTATGAAACATACATAAAAGAGGGAGAACAAGATGAAGCTATCCCTGGAGAAAATGGCATAAAAGGATCAATAAAGGAACCAAAGATATCTAGTATAGAGAAGACCTTTATGAAATATGATATCTATTGATAAACTCTCATATCGAAGAAGAATTTAACATTTTCTGTTTGACCCTACAGAACAGAATTGCAATAGTGGGTAGAAACAGCAGAAAATTCATCTCTCGTCAGGAGGAAAATAAGTATAAAAATTTCCTAACAACTAGAGCTATCCCAAAGTTCATTGGGACTGCCCAGACACATAGTAAGTTTTCCCTCATTGGTGTGTCCTGTGGAGAGGCTGCGTGATAATTTGTTGCAGGATGTTGAAGATGTAATTCTTGGTCAGATATAGGTTGGATCACTTGGCTTCTGAGATATTTTGTGAATCTTAGATTCTATACAGTTTTGAGGATGGAAGAAAGAAAGTGATTAAAATTGTCATAAGATATTCTCAATGAGAAAAAAGTACAAAAAACAAAGTGATACAGGGAGACTGGAATGATTTGGAAATGGGGAATAAAGAGGAGAATGATCATTTCCTTCGTTTCCTTGATTATGGAAAATTGAGAGAGTGTTCTATAAAACTGTATTGCTTTCCTTGCATTTGGAAGCATGGTACCATGTGAGGGAAAGCACGTATTAGAATGAAAACACAAAGAGAAAAAATTTCTAAGATGGAGCAGGTTTTTTTTTTTTTTAATGATAGCTTTTTATTTTCAAAACATGTTAACATTTGCTTTTTCCCATAATTTTTATAACTGATTATTTGTAGTCTGTGTAATATAGTAGATAGAGAGGCAAGTTTGGAGTAAGGCTTGGATTTTACCCATGTGACTTCTTGGCTCTGTAGATAATCAATAGGGCTTGTAATGAGACCTCAAATTAGAAAACTTCATTATAGAGATTGTGGGATGATTGTCTCTTAAATTCTGGGTAGTTCCACTCATCCTTAATTTCTTTATCTGTAAAATTGAAAGCATTGGAACACAAATTTCAATTTTTTTCACCTTATAAGTCAGAGTATACACCCCTCATTTTAGAAATGAGGAATCTGAAGTCAATATAAGTGAAATAATTTGTTTAGGATTGAATGGTTAGTAAGTGTCTGTTGAGCCTATCCATGTCTTTCTAATTTCATGTCCAACATCCTTTTTTCATGCTTCAAGTTGAACCAATATCTAAGAACACACTATTTACAAAGCACTGCATAAATCAGTAAGCAAGATAAACAGACAAACAATACATGGTCCATACTGTAAAGGAATTAACAATTTAATAGGGGGATGTCATCTACACAATGTATATAGCAAAATAGCATCAAAATATGCAAACAAATATGCCAAGATAGAAAATGATGTTTGTATTAAATAGGAACAGGGGGTGCATTCTGGGAAGATGGCAAAGTAGGTAAGAAATTACCAGGCTCTTCAGATTTCCTCCACAGACAGAAATTTGAATTAAATAGGGATAAATGATGTTGCTTTGATGAGGTTGCACACACATATTCTTCCTGAGATGATTTGACCAGTCCTTCATTTGTTATTTTGGTTCTCAGGAAACAATAGGAAATTTTAGTAAGGTAATAAAAATATCAGCCATGATATTTCAAGGTAGGAAAAAAGAACAATGTAGGAAAACACTGCTTGTGCTTTGCTAGGTTATCAGTATTGGTACAAAGTATACGTTGTGATATTCATTGATCATCTTTTACATACAAAACACTTATTCTTTTACTCCCAACAATTGATCAAAATTTTAGAATTTGTATAGCTATGATGAAATGAATTTGTTTATATTAAATTTCACTGTTAAAACTTTACTGTATGAAATTGCCATCTTAATTCTTTGAGTTGCAATTTAAGAAAAATAAATATCATCATCCTATAGAAAACATTTAACTTGTCAAAGCAAAAATAACAAAGTTTATCCTTATTGCTAAGAGTACACACATTTTCCCAGGTTAACTCATGTTTTTATCTATTTACTCTTATTGATTATATTAGCCATACATGTTAACTGTTCACAGACAAATTAGAAAAAATCTTAATTATTAAAGCAATTACATGCTGAATAAGTACACGATTTCTTTTAAATGATTCTGTTGTTCTAATTTATCTTAAATTAAATATAAGATAAATTTTTGGCACTACTTTCATGAAAAATAGTTTCCTTGAACTCCATTAACAACATAATTTGGAAAAATAGAAAATATTACAAAGTAAGTTGTATGTATGGTGATTTAGCATGTTTACAAGAATCAGAAAAAAAACAATGCACAAAACCGCAATATGAATGGAAAAAACAATGATAAATTTGAAATAGAATATTGCAAAACTATAATAACCCAAACTTAACACCAAAGAAGAGATACAGGTATGTCTTCCCTGAGGAATCATGGGTGTTTAACATTCGTATGATGTCAGAAAATTCTGTGAATTACTTGGTTTTGTGGGAAAAGTTCCATGATTCCTGAGAAGTTCTAAATGCTTTGGGTATTTTCATATGTACTTCTTTTCCTTTTATGGAAGCATATAGGGTAAACTTTGGTTGTCTCTCACAATGATCAGTTTTTCACCTTTTCAGGTCATATTTATATCTGCATAATATCAATTCCATTTCTTCTCGAGCATTTTTTCACTTGTAAGTTTTTGGATTTGTTTTTTGAAATATTTATACTCAACATGATCTTCTTGTCATTTGGGTGATCAACAAGTACCTCAATGAATATATAAAAATCAGAAAACATTCCTTAAATGAGGTAATTTTGTTCAAGAACTCTATTATTACTGGTAACAAGGGAGCCATTAAACATGGAGATTAGATGGAAGCAAGCAATATAACATGATGAATTTTGACTATTTCATAATGTGGATATTAATACTCAACAAATAATGTGATAAGTGTAGATAAAAATTGTTTTACATTAAAGTCCTTAATATACTAAAGCCAATGTTTCAATCAAAGTAAGACAGGTCAATACATAATAGAAGAATAATGGTTAATATTATGGGAGGGACAAATAAGTATGATACACTTTCACTCATTATCCACTATCCACTGTCACTTACACAATTCATACAAATTATCTTAACTAGCTTATCAACAAGTATTTGTAGGTAAAACTTCTTTTTTATTCTTCCCAGAAGGATATCACTTTGCATCCAGTTATCATTAATATACATAGTCCCATTTCATTAGAATCACTTAAATTTGTGAAAAAAAATTTATGAGAATGGGGAAAGTCAGAAGACAAATGAATAGAAATTGAACTTAATAAATAGAAAATGTCAATATATCAGACATAAACTTCCTTGCTAATGTATTTGAGAAGATGCAATTTGATTTATAAGGATTTTGGGAAGTAGTGATGGATAGCTTATGGGAATTTTGTAAGAAGATCAAATCTATTTATTTGCACATCATTTTTAATTGTTCTTCTTCAATGAGAATTTACACATGTTCTATCTGCACATTTGGAGGAAATAACAGTGGGGAGAATCTTATATGGTAATTCTTGAGTTTAAATGGAGTTCAATTTTATTAAGTAACTCGACCTCTCAATTTCATACTGATACATACATTGGAAAAAGTATGTTCATCTTCTTAGCTTGAAAGGGTTGCTTGGGGACTACATATTTTATCCTAATTATTTTTGACAGGAATTAGGTCAGATTAATTAGTTTAAAATTCAGCTGAACAACAACGTCTCTGCTAATTACTTTGGGGTGTATACATAATTCACTTACAACATCAAAAAGAAAAATGGTAGGGCCAAAATAATGTAACTGAGTTCTAACCCTTGAGTAATCAACTCACACAAGTATAAAACACCTTATTACCTGAATTAAAAAGAAGATAGCAAAGGCTAATGTCAGTTAGTATAGTGGAAATTTAAGAACTTAAAACTAAAAACAGAATATAATTGATGATATGTTTAATAATGCATATGTTATGAATTGTATGTTCCTGTACTCTTGAAGAACTTAAAAGTAAATAACTATTTTCACAAATGTTAGCCACTTCAAGTACAAATGTGTTTTCATTTAAAAAAAGAAACAAAAATTACCTCACAAATGAGCAAAATGTGCACACATTTTTTTTTTATTATTTTTCTTAAAATGGATAAAATAGAGAGGTCATGTTGAAATGATTCTTCAATATGACTTTCAGGGTTCCATTGACTTTAATAATGACACATTGTTTTCAATACTTTAAGGACAAATGATTGCATCCATGGGAGCATTTATCTACTAATGCAAATTGTGACTGCTCCAATCCTTAGAAGATAATCTTCTTGAGTCACTATGGATATATATATACACAAGGAATATATATGCACATTCATATGTATATATGTATATATGCATATGTTTGTGTTTTATATATGTGCATATACATACAAACACATACACACATACACACATAAACATGCACACACATGTGCATGTATATACACATATATATATATATATATATATATATATATATATATATATATACATACATATGTATGTAAGGCCGTAGCATCCTAATTTTTGTTGATAAGCCTCTCCAAACTAATCTCAATTGCTACCCAGAGAACTGGGGTACTGGGGACTTGGTGTTCAGATATGAAAACATTATTTTGTTAGTCCCTTGCAGAGTTTTGAATCTATTGCCTTAGTATTTGAAAACCAAGTATCATATCCACAATACAATCAATTTTCACAAATATTTGAATTTTATGTATACAAAAATTCCTATACTTGTAAAATTTGACATATATACACATATGTGGAAATTTTATCAAATTTCAAATCACATAAAATAAGTGATATTTGGAAGTGGTAGAGTTAAGTGTCCAGAAATAAGGAGTATTTAGGCAGGTAAAACAGTGTGTATGTAAAGTTTGAGACTCTACTGAAATAAACAAATATCAGAATATTTTGACATGTTTTTACAAGAAAGGAAAAAGGAAAAGAAGAAAGTACTAGTATTTTAAGAGTGCAGATCTATGCATTTCTTCTATTCCTTCACAATGTTCTACTTCTGATTGTGTGACAATATGATAAGTTTATAAGTTTGAAGGAAGCCTTGATTTTTTTCATACCTCTTTTCCATATTCAATCAGTTGTGGAGTTCTTAATTCTATGTCTACAATAGCTCTCATAATACCTTCATTATGTTATCCACATGGTTATCATGCTATTTGGAGCCCATATCACCTTTCAAGTGAGCAATCATGAAAATTTTTAACAGTTCATCTTTATTCCATTATCTAGCATCCTCAATCTGTCTTCAACAAGTATAACAAAATATTCATACTAATAAGCATGTATTATCACACAAGGTCCCAATGGAAAATTCCTTAGTGGCTTATTATTGCCTATATAGCATGCAATACAAACACTTTACAATTTCACTATCATTTGAATCCGACATACCTTGGTGGCATTATTTTATGTTATTTCTTCTTTTGTTCTTCTTTGTACTACTTTTGTACTTTGTACTAATCCGTTATGTGATTGTCAACATACTATTGTTCATTTTTTTTTAATTTGGATTTATTTTTATTATTTTCCATGCCTTGAATGTATTTACTTCTCATCACTACTTAACAATATATTTATCTTTTCTTTATGAAGTCTTCCTAGGTAGTTATAGTTTGTAATTTATTTCACTTTGAATTATATTGTACTGAACTTGAATATTTAAATTTTTTATTCTTATTCTTATCCCCATGGTAGAATTTTAATAACATGATTTCAGGGCTTGCTTCCACTTTGTTCTTTTATGTGATAGGCCTATCATTGAGCACAAATATAATAGGATGTTAGCAAAAATGTTTTGAGTTGGATAGCTGCTTATAATAATAAAATCATTTAAATAATAATAATAATAATTAAAATCATTTAAATAATAATAATAATTAAAATTCATGTAGTACTTCAAATTGTACAGAGCAATTTTACATATATCTCATTTTATCCTCACAGTGACCCCAGGAGATATGTGTTTACTATTATTATTATCATCCCCATTTTATAGATGAAGAACCTAAGGCAGATAGAGATCAAGTGAGTTGTCATGGCTAGTATGTTTCTTAGACAATATTTGATTTCAGGTTTTCCTAAATTCTTGACTGTGGTTGTCACCAAGTTTGTGAGTTTCCTTATTTCACTCCAAATAGTCATAGTTTATTTGTATTAGGATCCTGCCCTTCACAGAGCAGAGTATAACCAAAGAGCTAGGTATATCTAAGAGAAATCTTAGATCTAGTTATAACTTTAAAGTAAATCTAGTTCATTGTAGATTTAACTCAAAAGGTCATCACCCCAATCATCAGACACAAACCATGAGAACTACTGGATATGAATGTTACCATTTAACTTAGCAATTCAGAATCTCTCCTTTAAGAACTAAAAGAAACAGCTGTATGAATGATGCCTGTCTATTAAGACTTATTTTATAGGTTGTAAAAGAAAAAAGTCACCTTCAATCTTCTGTTTAGAGAAACTTTGGGTAACTGTCCAGGGTGCTCAGACATCTTTAACCTGTCTTTAGACAGGTTTAGAGGTTTAGAGATTGTAACCTGTTTGAACAAGAAACCTTACTTCTTAAGTCCTGTCTATTTAAAAAAGACTCATAAAAGTCTAAACTATTACTTTTAAAAAATCCTAGTCCAATCCACTCAAACCCTAGGTTAACAACTGTAATTCATAATGTTTCTATCCTTAAACAATCGTGCTTTAATTATGTGTAACTATGCAAGTGTATAATTAATCATTTTGTAAATTACTAAATGAATGAAGTAAGTTACTCAATCGATGTTATGAATAACATCTCCAGAAGTGTTAATGTAGACATGTCATTAATTGTCAGAAATTCTTGACTTAAAAACTTTGGTTAGGAAAAATAAAGAAAAAAAAAAAAAAGCAGGATAACAAGTTCCACTGATTAAACCCTGAGCATATTTTGTCTAAGTCAATACCCCAATTTAAAAGCCTGTACAGCATTTTTCAAAGAGTTTATTTTAATAAACTAAATGGATATGGTAAAAAGAATGTTAATATTTACAATGTCTTCCTGCAAAATCATTCCTGATATTTGGAATATAGATGGAAAGAGGATACCTGAAAAAAAATTCTAGATGCATAATATTGCTTGGAATTTGACTTGGGAATGAGAAGGAAGCAATTATATTTTATTTCCATGTAATCTGTGTGGTGGCCCAACATAAAAATTTATCTAGCTTGTTTAATATAATATCATCTACTAAATTGACTATCCAATTAAATTTGACTATACAATATGTTCCCCCAAGTGGTCTTATGAATGATAGTTATAAAAAAATAACTGAAGATTTTCACTAAGACCCAAAAATATGTCCATCTAGCAAGGTTGTACATAGAAACTTCATTTGTGTTTTTCTCTGAGTTTCAACATAGGCAGTGTGCAGAAAGATGTCCCAGCACTAAAGAGTAGACTGAATTATTTCTTCTTATGTGCTCAACTTTTTTGTGTTTCACCAGAAGCAAAAATAATCATTTAAATGCCATATAACTATACATAATACTGTGCAAAAAGAACTATATAGTCTCAGCTCCTTTTTATGTAAAAGAGTAAACAAATACATATAATTACTTTGGTAAAAATATATATAAATAGTTGAAGAAAACATTAAAGCAGTTCTGGAGTAAGTAGTAAAACAATGGTATATTCTGGTGCCCTTTAGAAGTAAGGGGCAAAATGATTGTAAGATGTAATTTCATAAACTACATGTAAGAATAAGTCTCCTAGCTTTTTTCACATCATACTTTGGTTAGAAGTGAGGTAAAAATTTGGGTCTATTGAACAGCGATAAATTTGGAGATGATAATAAAATTGCAAAATTTCACAATTCTATCAATCTATTAAATTCTTAGGTGGATTGAATATAAAGTATGCCTAAATTACAAGGGAATATAATGAAATAATTTATTCAGATATGGCAATTTTAGCATAAAGCATAATAAACGGTTTTGGAAGAACATTCACATTTTCCAAAACAAGGAATTCCACTTTTGAATTTAAACTCTATCTTAAATGGTTCCTCATGAATATCCTTAAATTTTAATTTCCTGCAATTAATTGAAAAGAAGACAAAATTTTTGTAGAAAATGATTCTTCTTATCTGGCCAATAACATTTAAATATATGACTTATAACTGAGAGTTTCTTTATTTGGAAGCATATTTGCTTTACCCATTGCTAGAGATGTTTGCTAGGTGATTTTTAGGCTAGTCTGCTCATTTGCAATTTAGAATTTCTGTTCTTTTTGGATGAGCATATAGTAAATAAATCAGCATTCCTTTGGATATTTCCATTTGGTATCCATGAAACAAACTGTTCTGGAAACCCAGCCCAGACTTTTAAATTGGGATCTTGGCCTAGACAAAAATATGGATACCATTTAATCTTTGGAAGCTGTTAGCCTGGCTTTCTTCTACACACCCCTACCCCAAGATTTTTATAAGGCAATTTTATCATTGCTCAGTTCTATATCAGGTTGGACAACAACAATATACAATGAGTATTTCAAGTACATAAATCACAATAAGTATATTGTAATCTATGGTGAATGTATTAGAAGCTGATTGATCCCTATTCAACTGAAACTAAACCCTGGAAAGGTGGAAATTTTCATAGTTTCAGCTTACTCCTATACTCAGTCTCTCTACAGATACTTCATATATTTTTTACGAATCCATTTTTGATTAATTCATTCAACCGCCAATTCATTCAGCCAATTATGACTGGAACTATAGACTTTTCCCCAACTGTACGTCAATAAATTATGATTTTTTTTTAATCAGGGTATAGTAACTTTTGAAAGTAGTATTTTAAAATACAAAGAAAGTTTAATAAGATATATAAACAAATATGGAAGACAGTATGTTTATAGCACAATTCTATGAATTCTGAGAACATCTTAATTCCAATTTATTAAATATTAACTTTTAACCTGAATCTAACAGTCTCATACTGTATTTGAAAAGAAACAAATATGGATATCAGTGGTTTAGATAATAGTCTAGTTGAATGAATTTAACTATTTTAATGACTAGACCCAAATAATAATCATTGATTAGTAAATATCAACACAGAAAAATGTCTTTAGTGTAATGTCACAGGATCCATCTATTATTCTGCACAATCCAACATTTTTATCAGTAACTTGAAAAAACTTCTACACATGTCAAAATGTTTATGAATTGTAAGATGAAACAAAGATTGGAGAGAAATTGGATATTAGTATAATGAAACTATTTTAATGTTTTAAAGTAAAATAATGAAATGGTTATAGAAGTAAATAAGAAAGATTGGGTTGCAGTAGCCTGTAAAGTGAGGATAATAGTTAGAAGTTTGTTTTAAGGTTCTAGGAAATAGTATCCAAGGCCTGACCTGATGTGTCACCAATGAAAATAAAAAAAGAAGAGATACAAGACATATTGTGGAGTTAATAACAATAGGATATAGTAAATTGTTATGGGCCAGAAATTGAAACAAGGTGATAACTCACTGGAATTGATAGAAACAATGCACACATTGTTCTAATCCACCCATCTCACTAATTCACCAACAAGCCTGTCAGTTATGCTTAACCTGGCTTAATTCATCTGCTAAGATGGTTTGGAGAAGTGGGATGATTGTGCACAATACAACTTTTTGATGCTACAGGTGAGAGTTGGATAAATTGGGTAGGCACAAAAGATAAATGAGTAACCCTGAAAAGGGGTTAATGACAACCCATCCACACATCCAGACATTGCTCTGTTTATCATCTATATATGTATTATATATCTTTCTATCTATAGGCTAGAAATATAGATGTCAGAATTGTCTGCACAGAGATAATAGTTTAAGCCATGAAAAGAAGAGTTCATGAGATTATCAAAGGGGAGAGTGTGGAGAATGATTAAAAAAGATTTAGGGATAGACACTTGGGTCATTCCTACATGTAGTAGATGAAAAGAAGAAAACAGCCTACCAGAGAGAAAAAATGATTAGTAAGAATGGGAGAAAAATGGTCAGGAACTAATTTTTATAGGTGAAGAAACTGGAGCTTGGAGCTCAATTCTTTTTTGCCTTAATATCAGGATTCCATTTATTATGCCACATTCCTTGTATATGTAGAAGAGTAAGATAAAAGAAATAAGATGGAGAAGAAGAAAAAGGTGGAGAAGGAGAAGAATAAAAAGGAGGAAGAGAAAGAGAAGTAGATAAAAACAATAAGAAAAAGAATAAGATGAAGATGAAAAAAAGAATGACAAAAAGATCATGAAAAATTAGAGAAGAGGAGAAGGAGGAGGAGGAAAAAGAAAAAGAAAAAGGAGAAAGAAGAAGGAGAAAAAGGAGGAGAAAGATAAAGGTGGAACAATTAGAAAAACAAGAATGACGAAGACATCGACAATGACAACAATGATGACAACATCAACTTTTGATTGCTCTAGTATTTTCTGATTTTTACAGTTATACAATTGTCCTGAAAGGAGGAAACCACTAAACACAGTATAATGATTCTCAAGAACTTTTATTTTAAAACCAAATAAACAAACAACCAATCAATCAGATAAAAAACAAACAAATAAATTGAGCAAGAATAATAGAAAATAGTGGCAGACTTCTAAGAGAGAACTGGACAAAACTGTTATTTTAGGGGTAGAACATTTTCTTCAATTTGGAAATCATTTGCTAGGACATAGATCTTGAACATTTGTTCACAAACAAATGCAGGGTTTTTTTTCATTTTAATAGTATTTTATTTTTCCAAAAACATTCAAAGATAATTTTCACCATTCACGTTTGAAAACTATTTTATTCTAAATTTTTCTCCCTCTCTACTTTCCTCTCTTCTCCACAAGATGGAAAGCAATCTGATATGTTAAATGTGCAATTCTTTTAAACATATTTCCATATATGTCATGCTACACACTAAAAATCTACTCAAAAGGGGGAAAGAGAAGAAAGAAAAATAAAATAATCAACATAAAATAACAACACAAGATGCAATACTGTGTTTTGATCCACATTCGTTCTCCATAGATTTTTCCTCTGGATGCAGATGGCATTTTCCCACATAAGTCTCTTGGTATTGTCTTGGATGATCTCATTGTGAAAAAGCCAAACCCATCACAGTTGATCACCACATACTCTTACTGTTATTATACACAATGTTCTCTTGCTTCTGCTCATAGAAAAACTCTTCTATATTCCCACATTAAAATATAAGAATTTATTCCCTTATAAGCTTAGTCACTGAACCAAGTTTTGTCTTGAATATTTCCTATATTCCACCTGGTTCTTTTTTTTGGGAGGAGGACAAAAGGGAGGGACATTGAATAAGCTCTCTCTCTTTTTCCTTCAAAGAATAAATTCATTTTATCTTTTTTTGGTTTTATTTGTTGTTTCTATAAGCTTTTAATGAGGGATGCAGATGCATAAACATAAAATTCTTAATTAAAATTTTTTGAATAATTATTTGCATATGAGATACTATGTCAGATACTCTGACTGAACCATAGACAAGATTCCTCCAATGATTTTTACAAATTTTCAGTGATTATTTGAAATATTTATATTCTATTAGAAAATAAGATGCTTGAATAGCTCAAATAAAATGATTACTCAGGGAATACTGGATTATGGTTAGTTGAGATGTTGAATTTTCTTTGATATGAGAAAACTGCTTTTCTATTGCTATTGTTTTATTTTGTTATTGAAAACATTCAATACATTGGTTGACTTTCCTATCTAAATATGTTATTAAAATGGTAGAATTATTTTTAAAAGGAACACATTTTTACATCATTTATTTTAACATGTTCTATTTAGAGTTTTGATTTTTAAATTCTAACCCTCTACCCTCTCTCTATTCCCTACTCTTGAGGAAAGTTAGCAATTAGATATAGTTTATGCATGTACAATTATGTAAAACATTTCCATATTAGTCATTTTCTACAAGAAGACTCAAATAAAAAAGTCAAAAACAAAATAAATGAAAAAAAGTGAAAGAAAAAGTGAAAAGTAGCATGCTTCAGTATGTATTCAGTCAACATCAGTTCTTTCTCTGGAGGCAGATAGTGTACATTATTAGTCTTTTGCAATTGACTTCAAGCATTGTACTGCACAGAATGACTAAAATACTCACAGTTTTTTATCACAAAATATTGCTGTTACTATATACAACATACTCTTGGTTCTGTTCACTTCACTGTGTATCAGTTTATATAAGTCCAGGATTTTCTGAAATCATTCTGCTTGTCATTTCTTATAGCAGCAAAAAATCCATAAAAATTATATACCACAACTTGTTTAGCCATTTCTCAATAGATGGCCATTCCCTCAATTCCCAATTTTTGTCACCCCCAGTAAAGCATCAGTTTGCTCCCCTCTTTGGGATATCTTTGAAATATAGATGTAACAATGGTATTGTTGGCTAAAGGGGTATGCATAGTTTTCACCCCAAAAAAAGCATCAATCCTCTCCCCTCTTTGGGATGTTTTAGAGAAATAGATATAGCAGTGGTATTGTTGGCTCAAAGGGTGTGTACTGCTTTATAGCCCTTTGGGTATGATCTAAAATTGCTTTTCAGAATGGTTGTATCAGTACACATCACCATTAGCAATGCATTAGTATTCCAATTTTCCCATATTTTTCCCAATGTTTATCAATTTCCTTTCTCATCATAATAGTCAATATGATAGATGTGAGGCAGTATCCCATTGCATTTCTGTAATAATAGTGATTTAGTGTATTTTAAATATCTATAGATAGATAGATTTAGTTTTTTTTTTCATTTGCAACCTTCCTGTTGATATCCTTTATCAATTGGATTTATTAATTGGAGAATTACTTGTATTCATATAAATTTGATTTGGTTTTCTATATATTTGAGAAATGTCTTTATCAGAAGCACTGGGTGTGAAAAGCTGTTTCCCAACTTTCTTCTTTCCATCTAATCTTAGTTGCATTGATTTTGTTTGTGCAATCCCTTTTTAATTTAAATAATCAAAACTATCCATTTTGCATTTTATAGCATCCTTTATCTCTTGTTTGGTCATAAATACTTCCCTTCTCCATAGACCTGTAAAAACTAGTCCTTATTCTCTTACTTTGCTTATTGAATGGCCATTTATTTCTATATTAGGTACCCATTTTGAGAGTCTGCCATCTTATAAATTCATGCTATTTATCAGGAAAGGAAAAGTAAATGTTTGAGAACATGAATAGTACTCAAAACATAACTTGTAACTGAAGCAAGTTCACAGAATCATCTTGGTGCAGGCAGGTATGATGGTGTATCATTATAGAAAGTGAAAAAAAAAGTGGGTATTATTTTCAAGGGTAGTTAGTTACAAGTAGTAAGAAGCTAAATCAAAATCAAGGAAGTTGACTCTCTCTTCTCTGCCAGAATTTGTCTGAGGCATTTTATTCTACCAGTTCCCAAAGTTTTTTATTAAATTTCAGAGATAATGACTTTGCATAGGTATTGGACCAATTTACTAAGTTGTCAGAAAAAAAAGTTAAAAAAAAAAAGTTCCCAGTCAAGAAGAGAAAGTTTTTTTTCCCTAAACACTAAGGAATCTGCATAGTTAATTTCAACATTACTTTTTTGAAAATCAGAAATTAAAAAAAAACATAAAATAGGTACTGAATTTTAAAAACAAAATTATCTACTTGACTTATTAAAATAGCATATGTTTAGTAAGTTAACCATGCAAATTATATGTGTTTTTTTTATAGTGTCTGAAACTATAAGACATTGCTTCATCACCAGTTAAAAGATTAATGTTTAGATTTAATATATAATCGCATCTGAATATGTTTGTTTTTAGAAGCACAAGTGTGCCCCCTTCTGAAGAAAATGGGTTATTGGTACTTATGTTTGCCTGTATATACATAACTCCTTATTTTTATGACTTATTTGGAAAGTTCTATTAGTCAGCTTTAATAATTCTTTTGTTTTGAGAAATATTTATATTTGAGAACCTTTTTCTGAAATCTTTTTTTTTTGGATTTTGGTTGTCTAATATTTTCATAAATGGATCAGTAGGAATTTTTTTTTTTGGTTATCAGTTTGGGGGAAAATTTTTAAAAAAACAATGCATATAAGGCATCAAATATAAAGAAGGGGATACAATTTTTCTCAGAATTGAAGTTGTCACACAATCAGGCTGAAAAGTTGAATAAAAATAACATGATATTTTCTCTTTAATTTAAAATAGTAATGAGAATATAAATTCCATGACAAACCAGTTGAGGCAGTTCAATTTTGATTTGAGAAATATCAGTAGCTATTTAGAATTTTTGCAATGTTTCCAAATTTATACATAACTGTAAGAACTAAAAAAAAAATCTATATCCCTGTCATTGTAATATAAACAGAGGTTAGAAATATAGAAATCCTAAAAGTCATAGGAAATATAGAAGTCCTAGAATGTTAATTACTTGAAGGTTAACTACTTGAAGACACAGCATCATGTCTTAACCATCATTTCAAAACTGTTGAAACTAATGGCTAGACTGAAATAACTTTTCTCAGGTCACAGAGGGAGTGATTACGAGAAATAGGACCCATACACACACACACACACACACACACACACACACACACATTTTTTCCTATATGCTTTTTTCACAATATTATGTTGCTTCAAGTTCTTAAACTTACTTCAGCATACTCTTAGCTATTGTTGTTTGTTCTTTAAATTCCAAGAGAATCAAATAATCTTATTATTCTGTGGTCAAAGCACAATGAGTTTACAGTGACTAAAAATGCAGTATGAGTTTGGATTAGTATATTAATAACCCACAGATCAGACATAAATAAGCCATTTGAAAATTTGGTATGTTTCACTTTTCCTTTGTGCTATCACAATTCTATTTAACTCATAGAGTGCAATACCTTTGTCTTTCAGGTAAATATACATTTGGCATTTGTACTATATGGCCAGGCTATCAAAATTGCACTCTCTGCAGTAGAGTTTGAATGCTTGGCAGTTAGTCTCTATAGAGAATCTCAATGTCTAACACCAGTTTTGCCAGGTTAACTTCAGAATCATCCTAAAATATTTCAAATAGAAAGAGAAACTAGTAGATTGTCTGGGTTTCACAGGCGTAAAATAATGAAGCTAGCACAACAGTTCTATAGAATTTTAGTTTGGTATGTATCCTAATACCCTTTTTCTCTCAAACTTTCATTTGGAGCCTCTCAAATATTAAGTTCTGACAATGTGTGCATCAATCTCATCATGAATGTGGAAATTCCTGGAAAGTATATTGCCAAGATAAATGAACAGCCATGTTATTATTTTTTTTCTTTATTTACTGCATCTAATAGTCCCATGTTCCGATAACAAAAGTGCTAGCTGGTAGATAACATCTGTTTTCTTACTATTAATTGACAGATCAAAATGAGTACAGCCTTAGAGACTATATTGAATGCAATGTACCTGTGAACTGTGAACAAAAATATCTCAGCCAACTCTCCTTGCACTTTAGTCTTGGCTTGTAGCCTTCTCAAGTTAAATAGTATACATTAGTACAACATCTGGCCTTGATGCTATTTTTGTCCTCATTGAAGGCATCTGACAGCATCACAAAAAGCGCTATGCCAAAAAGCATGGCTATCAGCACGTGGTCCTGTTTCATTCCTTGGTGCTAGGGAAAGTATGAGAGTGCAGACCTTTATCCAGAACCTGTTCAAGGATAACATCATGAAACTGTTATATAATAATGATGAATTTCTCTGGGTAAGCAACTTTCACCATGATCTTCTACAAGCCCCCATATCTGACAGTATTAAAGCACTTGGTCAGGTCAATGAATGTTGTATACAGACTTCTGTTCTGTTTTTGGGATTTTCTTGGAGTTGTTGGGTTCACACCATGTCAATCATTTCTTGCCACTTTCTTAAACCAAAATAGTGCCCTGGTAGATGATCATCTTCCAGGTGAAGAATCAGTAAATTAAGGAAGACTATGGCAAGTATTTTGCCAACAATGTCTGAAAAGTCCCCTTGTAAAGGAACCTTTTCCTTTATAAGGATGGACAGTGGGGACATCCTTGATCTCCTGAGGAACAGCCTCTTCTTGCTATATAAACCAGAAGATTTTAGTCAGCTTCTTTATGAGCAGTGAATCCTCTGCCTTGTAGATATTTTCTGATATGGAATCAGTGTCATATATTTTGTCATACAAGAGAAGCTTTTTTTTTATTTAATAGCCTTTTATTTACAGGTTATATGTATGAGTAACTTTACAGCATTAACAATTGCCAAACCTCTTGTTCCAATTTTTCACCTCTTACCCCCCACCCTCTCCCCCAGATGGCAGGATGACCAGTAGATGTTAAATATATTAAAATATAAATTAGATACACAATAAGTATACATGACCAAACTGTTATTTTGCTGTACAAAAATAATCAGACTCTGAAATATTGTACAATTAGCTTGTGAAGGAAATCAAAAATGCAGGTGGGCATAAATATAGGGATTGGGAATTCAATGTAATGGTTTTTAGTCATCTCCCAGAGTTCTTTCTCTGGGCGTAGCTGGTTCAGTTCATTACTGCTCCATTGGAAACGATTTGGTTGATCTCATTGCTGAGGATGGCCAGGTCCATCAGAACTGGTCATCATATAGTATTGTTGTTGAAATATATAATGATCTCCTGGTCCTGCTCATTTCACTCAGCATCAGTTCGTGTAAGTCTCTCCAGGCCTTTCTGAAATCATCCTGTTGGTCATTTCTTATAGAACAATAATATTCCATAATATTCATATACCACAATTTATTCAGCCATTCTCCAACTGATGGGCATCCACTCAGTTTCCAGTTTCTAGCCACTACAAAGAGGGCTGCCACAAACATTCGTGCACATACAGGTCCCTTTCCCTTCTTTATGATCTCTTTGGGATATAAGCCCAGTAGTAACACTGCTGGATCAAAGGGTATGCACAGTTTGATAACTTTTTGAGCATAGTTCCAAATTGCTCTCCAGAATGGTTGGATTTGTTCACAACTCCACCAACAATGCGTCAATGTCCCAGTTTTCCCGCATCCCCTCCAACACTCATCATTATTTTTTCCTGTCATCTTAGCCAATCTGACAGATGATACAAGAGAAGCTTAATGGCAATCAAACCTTTTCTTTAGTTGGAAGTCTGGCTGGAGAGGGATTGACTTCAATTACAGTCATATGATCTGTGGTTTCAGTGTTGGTGATGACAATCTATTGAGAACACTATGGAAGTTCTCAACTCATTCTAAAGGATCATATCTTTAGCACTTATCAAGATGATTCCATCAACACTGAGAAGGTGAGGTGCACCAGAAGTCTTTGGCTTATAAAGACTCTTCAGGATCTTATAGAAGTACTTTTGATTATTGTCATCAGCATAAAATTTAATCTCATCTGTTTTCTCACTGAGTTAAGAATTCTACATTTTTCCCTAAGTTTTTCTTGCACTTTACTTTTGATGGTGTCAAATGATACCTTGTTGGAGAGAGCTGAGTTAATTGGCTGGCCAACTCTGTAGAACTCTCATTTTTCATTAATAGCTTCTGAATCCCCCCCTTGTTAAATCAAACCAATCCTGATGTTGCCCAGATGTGCTAACATAGTAATGTACACCAGATCTCTAAAAGAGATCCACTCATTTTCTGCTCCACTGTTGTTAACTGATTCAGCTTTCCTTAAAGGACATCAATAAACTGATCATGCATGGAGAAGCATGAGAGAGGAATCCATCATAACCTTAAAAGAAGGATTAAAAGACCATCATAACCTTAAAAGAACTTTTAAAGTTACTAAAATTTTATTTTAAGAAGGAAACTAATTTGCAAAACTTGTCAAGTGGAAAATTGTGACAAGCAATGAATCAGTAGGATGCCAAATTCTAAGTCAGGGAAGATCTAGATTAATCATTCAACCACTGAGAAATACTATATGAGTATTTTTCCTTGCCTTTATTTGTAGAGAGAGTTTTATTTTGGGGAGTTATATATATTGATAAAATTATAGGTCCAAGAGAAAATTTTTGAGAAAAAATGAATCAGAACTATTCAATATGAGATGTTCCAGCAATATATTACCTGTATTTATGCAAATAGTACCTATATTGATTAAACCATAGTTACCTTAAATGCTAGAAATGTACATGCATGCATCTTTCAAATGTTTGGCACACTTTTGATAAAACCTTAAGTTACACAATCCACTCCTGAAATTTATAGTCAGAGGAAGAAGCAAAGAGTAGTAAGAGATATTCTTTAAGCAATGTTACCAGTAATAATTCTCTAGAATTTAGAAGACAAAGACAGATGAACATGGAAGAATTTTGGAGGAGAATCCAACATTTTCTCCTTAGACAACTTTGTATATATAGTTGAAAACTATAAAATGATAGGTTTATTATTTTTGACAAATTTTTGAAGAACATTATAGTAAATCCCCAGAACTTTGTGCTAAGGTGATACAAAGCCCTTTTTTCATAGTAGCATTTTTGTTGGCCTGAGATTCTTTGCAGCTTCTATCATTCCATAAGTTGGTCTCAGCACCTAGCAGATAATATTAAAACTGTAGAAAGTTTGGCTTCAGAAAGTTTTAAATCAGTGGGTCTTTAAGCCTTTAAAACCTCACCAGAGAAAAGTACATTTGTAGATGTCTATGGCTATATGATTTATACCTTCTCTAACGAATATACCCAAGATTAATTTTATCTCTGAAGAACTGTCATTATTTAACTATGAAGTGACCCCCTTCAGGCCCCTATCTCTTACTGAACTATTTTATTCACTGTTGCAATAATTTTTTTAGCTCACCCTTGTCTTCTATTGCACTTGTTATAAGTCCATCTCTTTCTTTGTGGAGATACTCTAATACTTCACCAACATTCATTCCTTAAACAGGTCACATATTCAAGATCTGTTGTTGTGACTGACTAAATTCATAGGTACTGCAAAGTCACAAGTAAATTTTCTGTGAAAATATAAAGTCAACTAAAATATACACTAAGATCACCAACACATATAGTCATTGTAAAATGAATAGTCTTTTATAGTAAACAACCTTCATCTACTTAGAGAGACAAAAATATTAACAATAGTAATTATGTTGAATGATTGCATAATTTTGATCATAAAGGACCTCTAGTGGATTGTTTATTTCATTTCCAAGTGTGGATATTTAATTTTTCTATATTATATATACTATATATTAATAAAAATAACATA
The DNA here is from genome assembly GCF_902635505.1 of Sarcophilus harrisii. Classification (NCBI taxonomy): domain Eukaryota; kingdom Metazoa; phylum Chordata; class Mammalia; order Dasyuromorphia; family Dasyuridae; genus Sarcophilus; species Sarcophilus harrisii. Next base: position 46,437,745 of record NC_045426.1, on the reverse strand, counting down.
TTAAGAAAATTAATTTCTTTCAATTTGTTTTTATTACTGTAAGATTAAGAAAATATAGGAGCTCTGCCTAGGTTGCCTAATATGATTATCTTCCATCAAGGAAGATGCTTCCTGAAATCTATCCCATTTGTGAGACAGTTTTTCTGTATGAGAAACAATAGGATTTTTGATTATCTGAATAGTTCATCTCAAATTTTATTTCCAAGAAGGAGATTATTTTGTTGAATCACAAACATCTGTCATTTACTAATTCATCATGTGAGTATTTAATTACATATGTATGATGTGCAAAGCATTGTCACTGTCTTCAAGAACCAGTAAGGGCATTTAACCAATCTAGGGATGAATTATAGCACAACACCCCATAATAATAATTCCTTACTTTTTAGTTTGATATGGAATTTGATTCATGATCTCACTGACATGGGAATTTCTCTTAAAGACATATTTTGCAATCTTTTCAAACTTTTCATTTTGTGTGATTCTTATTCTTATCTTCTGATCTATAAATCTGCTAAAGAAAAATCAAATCAATTTGCTTAGGTTATTCCACTAAATTCTTTTAAATTGTCTATATATTAGGGAAGCAAAAAGACTATTTTTTTTCTTTTCTGGCCATATTCCTTTCTGACAACCTTCTTTTTTGCCAATGTTTTCAAATAATTATCCATTATTGATATGTTCTCACTTACTCATGATTATCACATGGATCTCCCTTACCTATGTGTATCCAACTATTTCAATTCTTTGGAGATGGCATCTCAGGATTGGCAGTTCTATAGTAATAGCAAAATGTTGTAAAAAAAAAAAAATGGGCCTTATTTCAAGGATAAACTTTGATTACAAACATTGTGTAATTTCACAAAGGCAACCTAAATTGCTTTTCTCTCTCAATAACTTCTGGGCCTATCATATTTCCCACTTATAATTTCAGTTAAAAATAGATACAGAATTATAAGTTCAATGGATCTTAAATTAAAATGCATATTATTATTGAAAAATAATGTTTGAATAAAGTATTGGGCAAAGCACATGATGTTGAGTCAACATTGGATTTCATGTTTCTGGTGGCACTTTTGGTTACAACTTTAGAAATAGTGATTCTTTAAGCTATTATCTTCCATTCATGGGAGGTTCAAGAGCAAAATTCCCATGTCTATTAAGAATAAAATAATATAAATATAGGTCTGTATCTTAAAAAATTCTACATTAAAGACAACCATAGTAAGTTGTTTTAGTCTTTCTAGCTTTGTTGGTGGGTCTTTCATTTTCTTAACTATGACCTCTTCTTCAGAATGTAGCTTACATTCAAAGGTGCTAGGAGAGATTAAATTTTGATGGAATTAAGTGATTTTACCTCTTTAGCAAAGAATAAATTAAGCTGACCAAGTGGTACTCAGCCTTTTCTTGTTTTGGATATCTTTGCAATTCTGCGTGAAATAATGTTATCATCACCTGATTATTTTCATGGAGGCAGAGGTTTTTTGGGACATGGTAGAACAATAACAAAAATAATATATTAAGAAATGCAGAAAACTCTCAAGAATTATTCTGACAAATTATATTCCAGAAAAAAAAAGTTAAAAGAAAATGGAAGAATAGTTATGAATACTTAAAAAGGATTTTCTTTTCAAAATCTGAAAAAATTGAGCAAAATAAGTTGTCAAATGGAAAAAGGATTCTGGATTAGATTTGTTTAGACTTGAATTCTATCAAATACTTAATAAACATAAGACAAATTATTCCAAATTCCATTTATGAAATAAATATTGTCTCTGAATAAAAAAAAAATCTATCATAGTAGATATAACGTCAGACTTAAAGCTTAGAATATCTGAGTTCAAAGCCTACCTCTGAAACATACACTCTATATGACCACGTATGACAAAACATGTAACTAATTCAGGGTTTTGAAATGTAACCAGGAAGATAATTATATAAATTGCCTGAACTCATTTAGAAGAAATTATTTATTTACCCAAGTGTCCCATATATCAAGTTAATTATAGGCCTAATATTTGCTTTTGTTCCTATTTAATGAGCAATTAACCCCTTAGCTACATCTTATAAAATGCACTTCTCCTTCTTAAATGTTACTCTACTCACCCCCTTGTGTTGAATGATACCTGAACCACTAAGGAATAACACATAGAAATAATATACTCTATAGAGAAATATTACTAATGAATATTAATGCTACAATTTAAGAGAAATTATTATCAGAGAAAATAACAATATATTTTTAAAATGCATTATAATCATTAAAATTCATGATGTAAAAATGGTTCAACATTAAGAAACATTTTAGCATAGTTATTTTTCATTAGATTATAGATATAAAAATTGACAAAATATATTATTAATATTTACTAAATATTATAAATCATAATTATAGAAAAAAAAGTTTTTCCTTAGTATGATCAAAAGAATTTATGCAAAGCCAAGAGTTAGTATTTGACATAGAAAAATAATGTAAGCTTTAACAATGGGATTAAAAGTGACGTAATGTATTTCCTGTTCAAACTCTTTTCCACATGATCCTGATCACTATAGAAATAATAACCTTCTAAATTATAATAAATACATGAACATTGTGAAAAACTAAATTGAATCATCACTATTTACACATGATCTCATACTTTCTATAAATAATCCCTGAGTATGCATGTGTATGCATATAAAAATTAAGACAATTAGAACCTGTAGCAAAATGATGGGATAAAAATAAATTTAAAATTTAATCAGAATGTCTATGTATTAAGTACAATAGCTGAGAATAAAAGATAAAAATAATCATGTAAAATAAGTACAAAAGTGCTAAATTTTTTTAACCAATTACTCAAAATATTTTGAAAACTTCTATAAATGTATTGATAAAATGTCAATTCCTTGCAAATAGGGAATATTTCTATGTTCCATGCATCTAGGATAGTGTCTTATTCACAGTATAGTAGGTGTCTTATAGCTATACAGAACTGATTAAGCAACAAAATTAGTTTCAAGATATTCCCCATTCATGATTGGAAACCACACATTATAGAAATACTGCTACTACTTAAATTAACCTAGAGTTTTAGTGCCATGCCAATAAAATTAACAAGGGGATATTTCATTGAATTAAATGAAACAATAAAAAGAATATAAATGAACAAAAGGACAAGAATATTAAGGGAAATATTGAAAAAGAGAAAGAACAAAGAGGATTTTACCATTGCCAGACATAATTATATTATAAAGTAGTAATTATTTTTTTAATTATAAGTAACTGAATCAAAAGAATTGAAAGTCATTATACTAGACTCAATAATTCAATTGAAAGCAGATTGTAGTCCACTATGGTAGGGCAGTCACTGATCTATTTGTAAATATTAATCACAAACTGTTGTGAAGACAAAGAATTCTGTAACTGGCTACAGAACTAGAATTGATGATTCAAGGGTTGCTAAGATGGAATTGAGTTGTCTTTTGAAAGCCAGGTCTAGAAAAGTATACTTTCCAAAAATCTTCCTATTCACATGGAATCCTCAAATTCAAATGGGCTGCTAATTCCTAACCTGCAGAAATTCACTGTGTGAGTCTAGTCTAGATGGCTGTATTACAATGTATACTAAGAAGATCATAAAGCTATAGACCTCCTTTCCTTTATGTTTCTTTCCCTGAAACAACTTTAAGGCAGAAGTATCTAGGAAGTCCCCTTTTGAGTTTGGAAATCATAAGGTTTTACTAGACATTGTATTAGACGTCAGATCATCAAGATTCCTGAGGGATTTGTCAGAGGGCTAGTGGCCATTGGCTATAATGGATGTAGAGATATCGAAAACAAACCACAAAAATGTACTGAACTAGAATAGTGTATACCCATTTTCTATCTGAAGTTAGTGAGCAAAAGAGATACACACAAAACTACTTTTATGAGATGATTTATAATAATTGTCACCTAAGAGAAAATCTCTTTAGTGAGTGTCATAGTGTAGCATCCATCTGGAATTGCTGGTATAAATAAGCTTTTAAAATCCAGCTGTTTTTTTTTTTTTTTTTCTGATTAGCTAGGGAAGCCTAATGCAGCTCTTACTATGGGAATAAAGTACATATTGTTACTAGTAGTGCCAACAGTTATGAGTTGCCTTTTTGCTTCATGAGATCTCTATAGGTATAGCTAAATATCTTCATACCTTAAGTTTGATCCCATTTTCTAGAAAGAGAGGGGAGAGAGAGAACCTGTGTGTGAAAAGGTAAAGTACATTAGTTCTGAGAACACTTTTTTGTAACAAGTGGTCTTAAGCTATGTCTTCTTAGTAAGTCCCTTTTATAAAATCTAATAGAGTTAACTGGTTTATTGCTAATGTGAAGTACACCATGGGATGAATGGTGTTTCTTTCTAGATTTTCCTTGAAGAGCACCCTTTGGGGAGTGATTCCCCCAACTTAATATTTAGACAATGATAGTAAATAATGGAAGATCAATGATGATGACACAGAGGGCACAATAATTATTTTCTTGGGAGGAATAACCAAATTCTACAACTATTCTAGAAAACAATTAGCTATTTAAAGAAGAATTCCTAAACTCTTCAGATTCCTTGATGAAACTATTTACTGTGTTTTTATCTACAAGGACAAATCAGAAAAGGAAAAGTTCCATATCATAGTTTGTAATGATAAAAAGCTGAGCAAAAATGGTGTGCTAAGTGGTTGGGGAACAGGAATCAAACAGTCAAAACAAAATATATTGATAAAATCAGAATTTAAAAGATCTGGTTTTCCCATGCAACCAAACAACTATTATATTAAGTAGCATCACATTTCTCTTTTAAAACTTGTACAGACATCTTCAATGACCATGTTATACAACTTTGTAGAACATTTCTCTCACTGTTTATTTCAGAGATTGAGACAGAGACAAAGATAAATAGAGACACATAGAGACAGAGATAGACAAAAAAGATGGACACATATACACACAAGATGTATTTAAGCACTATATAGCGAGATTGTTGCGAAAATGCAGAAGAAACATAGAGAGTGGTTTTGTAGGAAACCATCTATACTTTTTTGAAATGCATTAAATTGTAGTCTGTAGCAATGTAGGGAGTCCTCACAGCAATTTGATCAAGAATTTTTTTGAAATATTGAACTTTATTCACAAACTCCTTCCAATTTTGGCTTCTTATTTTAAAATAAAACCACTGAGTGATTCATGGGCATCCTGAGGATTCCTTTTTCCTCAAATAGCTGTATAATTAATAGATGAATTTCATAATTCAGCCATCAGGATTGCCTGCTGTGAATGTAGTTTTCCATATTGTTGTGTGGGAAGTCGTCGTGCTATTAGTTTTTGAGGCTACCACAGATATAGCTTATCAAATAGCACATAACACACACACATGCACATACACACACCTACACTTAACAAATTGTTATACACAGTTTTCTGTTTTACATATTTTTAAAAATGAACAGATGATTTGTGATACTTGAGGGGGTGGAGTTAAAAATTTCTCCAACTATTTTTTGCATATCATACCCATGGGAAAATATTCAAAAATATTTCAAATAGAAGTGAATCATTTTGGATTTTGAATTGTCTTGAGAGAATCTCCCCCACCAAAAATCTAGGCAGGAATACTTAATAAAAACTAATATCTCTCTTAAAATTTCATAACTAAAACAAATATTTTCAAGCTTCAAGTTGTTTTAGCAATCAGGGGTTTATTAAAACAAAACTTCAGTGTACTTCCTGAAAATTTTTTAAGGTAAAGGCAGTAATGAGAATGAAAGCATTTATTGAATGGATACTATTTAAAATAATTTTAGCTTAAAATTTTTAAAGCTTTCTATATATTTCAAGATTATGTGGTATATAAAATTTACAAAAGGACTTTATTATTATTGATGCTTGTATTTTGAAAAAACAGTCATTTATTTTTTAATTAAAGCTTTTTAGATTTTGAAACATTTGTGTGGACAATTTTTCAACATTAGCCCTTCAAAGTCCTGTGTTCGAATTTTCTCCCCTTCCCCCACACTCTCCCCTAGATGGCAAGTAGTCCAATATATGTTAAACATGGTAGAAATATATGTCAAATCCAATATATGCATACATATTTATACAATTATCTTGCCACACAAGAGAAAAAGTGAAGCAAAGTAAAGTGCAAGCAAACAACAAAAAGAGTGAAAATACTATGTTGTGAACCACAATCAGTTCCCACAGTCTTCTCTCTGGGTGTAGATAGCTCTCTTCGTTACTGAACAACTAGGACTGGTTTGAATTATCTCATTTTTGAAGAGAGCCACATCCATCAGAATTGATAATCATATAATCTTGTTTCTATGTACAATGATTTCCTAGTTCTGCTAATTTCATTTATCATCAGTTCATGTAAGTCTCTCCAGGCCTTTGTGAAATTATCCTATTGGTTGTTTCTTATAGAACAATAATATTCCATAAATTTGTATACAATAATTTAATCAGCTATTCTCCAATTAATGGGCATCCATTCAATTTTCAGTTTCTTGCCACTACAAAAAAGGCTGCCAGAAACATTTTTCCATATGTGGGTCCCCTTCCTTTCCTTGAGATCACTTTGAGATATAAGCCCAGTAGAAACATTGCTGGATCAAAGAGTATGCACAGTTTGATCACTTTTTGAGCATAGTTCCAAATTGTTCTCCAGAATGGTTGGCTCCATTCACAAAAGAATAGTAATTTTAAAGTAGTAGGAAAATTTTTTGGTTGAGATCTTGTTTTCGCTATAAAGTGCATATATGATTTAATAAAATATTTTTATTTTAATATTTTAATAAAATATTTTTATTTTAATATTTAATAAAATATTTTTATTTTAATAAAATAATTTTAGTAAAAATAAAAATAATAGTTTAATTAAAATTATATATATATAACTGAACATACTTATTGGAAATCTGAACATTTTTGATAGTAGATTATTTGATTAAAGGCAAAATAATAGATTTAAATTATCCTTCTATGCAATTTATATTTAAAAATACATCTTGTTACAACTTATAATTCTTCCTACTGCAGATATCAGTGTTCATTTTCATCTTTATATTTAGCTATCTGAGACTTCTCCATTAGGAGAGAATTAGAATACTCTTTCTAATTTTGGTCTGATTCTCTAACATTGATAGGCATATACCTAAATGATAAACTGTGTACTTGGCTTCTAACATTGTACTCCTAAAAGTCCATTCTTAATTCTTAAATAGTGATTAGCAAAATGTTCACTATACTGTATTTATGCATGTAAGTGTAAAAGTACATAAGTACAAAAAGGCATATATGTATACATGTTCATGTTAATATTCAGTATATATTTATATTTGTGTAAAGATATAGACATATACATGCATGTAAGTATTAATATATGCAGATTTATATCCATGTGTATCTGTACAAAGGAAAAAAAATAGTAAGCCTATCTGGACCTCAAACATTTCATTCATTGCTTATAATCAACTCATTTCGCTATTTTTTGATGGATATTTTTGCCTCTCAGACACTGAATCACAGTGGGTAATTTTGATATCTACTCATTACAACCAATCTTCTCCACTTTAACAATAGAGAGAATTAAGAAATGATAGATTGGACATTTAGATGTAGTTATATATAGATTATATGGAAGAAATTTGAAATCCAGTCTTGCCATCATCAAGCTGGCTGCTTTCAAATGTAATAAGGGTAACCAGCCAAATCTCAAACATATTTGATGACTACAGAAAGAATGCTCATTTATATTACCCCAATTAACAATTTTATTTTGTCTTACATTACAGGTACCCTCAAAGAATCATAAACATTATATATAACTGTACAATGCCACATATATATGACAAATATGAGAAATACATATGGAATAAAAGAATTGTAACATCCTGAGACTTGTATAGTTTTTGCTTTGCATAATATGAATTTCATGTTACTACTTTCAAAGCTTCATAGAGTGTAAATTTACAGTTCTTTTTCTAAGAGTTTGGCTTTTATTCTATTTCTTTTTCAGTAGGATGAATAGATTCTATAAGTCACTCCACCTCTCCTCTTATCCCTTTTCCTAAATCCCATACTTTCTCTTTTATCCTTCTTCTTTCCTGTGTGAAAATTATACAAAGAAATAAGATTATAACAGATGCCAAATTTGCTTAGATCTAAGAAATATGCTTTCTAAAACTTGTGCATAGGAATTTAATGTATAACTTTATTTGTGTACAAAACTTGGAAAGCAAAATAGTCTATAAAATGAGCAAAATCAGTTCTATAAATTTTATATTTACTTTAGTAACTGGACTCTGAGCTGGGAATTCTGATTATACCTCTAGGGTCCCATAAATTGACAGAATTATACATATAAACATAATTAAAAATGACAAAATTTTACTTTATTGTTCAGTAACATAGAATTCAGTAAGCCACCAGGGAGAATAGTATTTGTGAAAAGGGGGAGAAGATGATTTCTTAAAATTTCTTTAGAATTATTTTAATCAATTAATTGCAAATCTTTACCAAAACATTATACTCAACTTTAAGTTTTAGGGAACTGATTGATTATTCACAAAATCAATCTAAATTTGAGAGTCTGAAATCTGCAACATATTTAAGACATGCAACTCTTTGCAAGGGATAAAGAGTGCAGATTTAATCAAAAGAAACATTTTTTTACCCATGCTTTTAGTTCAAATTAGTTAGATTCTGCTTTACTCAAGCAGTTGCTCATAACACCCTCTTCATCCCCCATTCAAAATCCACATGCACATCCATTAATAAAATGGAAATAGCAAAATCAAGAGCATAGTCTCATTCTTTTCTGAAGCCAATATAAGTTCAAAACCAACCATAAGGGTTTATATCATGATGTGTAGAAGAAATCAATGGCAGCAGATTAAATGAAAATGAATGATACTTAAGAATGCAGTCACCTGTCAATTATTTCTCTATATTTTATTTGTTTCATTTATTTTTAAATTGTGACAATTTTTGGTAATTTAGGGGCAAAGCCAAAATGCAGAGGGGACACACATCTCTTTCTGACCTTTTCTCACAACTTTTAGACTAATTCTCAAACCCAGCCTCTGTCTTACTTCTGGACTGGCAGAATCCATGAATATTGGGAGTGCACCAAATAATGAGGAAAAGATAATTTCTTTTTTATATTACTTTTTTATTATAGCTTTTTTTATATACAAAACATATTAATGGGCAATTTTTTAACCTTGACCCTTGTAAAAACTTCTGTTTCAACTTTTCCCCTCCTTCCCTCCACCCTCTCCCCTAGATGGCAAGTAGTCCCATACATGTTAAATATGTTAAAGTATATGTTAAATACAGTATATATGTGTGTGTGTATGTGTATTTATACAATTATCTTGTTGCATGAGAAAAATCCAATTTAGAAAGATGGTAAAAAGAACCTATTATGTGTTAGGGAATCCAATGATTCCAGCAGATTTTGAAGTCTTGTAACAGTCTTATCATTTCTCAGAGAATCCAATGATTCCTGAGAGTTTTCAAGTCCTATGTCTCAGAGAATCCAATGATTCCTGAGGATTTTCGAGTCCTATGTCTCAGAGAATCCAATGATTCTGAAGGTTTTCAAGTCCCATGTCTCAGAGAATCCAATGATTTCTGAGGGTTTTCAAGTCCTACAACAATCTTATCATGTCTCTCAGAGAATCCACTGATTCCTGAGGGTTTTGAAGTCCAACAATCTTTGATGTCCATGAGTCAAATGCCATAACTGCCACGCTCTTTCAATGGTGAGCACAATCAGCAACAGAACCACCCAATATTTCTTGGGTCGTCTCCTTTGTTTCAAGGGTCTGCTCTATCTCTGCAATGGACAAGGCAAATATGGCTCGTTGGCACCCATCTGATTCCTTCTCCACCTGTAGAGATACAAGCAAACCCTCTCCCCAAAGCAGTTAGCCTATCTGGTCCTTTCCATACACCACTTTCTGGGTCTCTTCACATCACCTGGCGATTATCTAAAGATAGTGGAGCTGCTCGCACTGGACACTGACCTTCCAGTGGGTTATAAAACCTGTCTGCCGGAGCCAGTGCATCTTTGTCAAAAATCAAGAAGTTAATAGTATAAAGAGCTAGATTTAGAAGTTCTCTAGGGTTACCTGTGGCTCCCCCTTTCTTTTGTTTTTGGCAGGAAGGCAGAACACAGAGGCTAGCACATTGAGTAAACTGGAGGCAGAGGCAGTCTCCATGGGTGGAGAATTTGGAGGGAGGACTCTACCAGCTTCTTCTACAGACAGGGATAGATAGGTGGGAGAAGCTGTCCTGCAAATGGGCTGAAAAGAGCTGCCAAGCGAGGAAGTCCCTGAAAAGAGCCCCACAGCTGGTAATCTCCTTGCCCTGAAGGCAGACCCTAAGAGATTTTTAAAAAATGAGTAAAAAATCCAAGCGAACACTAACCATTGATAGCTTCAATACAGAAAGAGAAAAGGTTTTCAACCCCGAGGAGACTAATAGCAGACAGTCTCCAGACAAAACCCCAAAGGAGGATATAACCAGATCCCCATCACACAATGCTGTCCTAGAAAAAAATATAAATGATCTTAAAAGAGAGCTAGAACAAAAATGGGGAAAGGAAAGAGAAGCTCTGCAAGAGAGTATGGAAAAGTCATATAGCTCACTAAAAGAACAATTTTAAAAAGTGGAAAAAGAAAACAACATTCTGAAATATGAATTGGAAAAGGTAAAGAATTCCCAGGGAAATGGAATTAGTGGATTGGAAAAGATAAAAATGTCTCAAAAAATTAGGATTTGTGAATTGGAAAAAAAAAAACAGTGAAATGGAAAAAATTTCATAGAACTAAACAACTCATGTAAAAACACATATACACATATGAAATATACAAAAAGAAGTTAAAAAAAGCTAATGAAGAAAATAACTCATTAAAAATCAGAACTGAACAAATAGAAATGAATGATTTGTTGAGATATCAAGAATGAGTCAAGCAAAACCAAAAAAATGAAAAAAAAAATTAAAAAGTTAAAATATTTACTGGAAAAAACAACAGACCTAGAAAATAGATCTAGAAGAGATAATCTGGGGATTATTGGACTCCCTGAAAATTATGATGAGAAAAGAGCCTAGACATTATTTTATAGGAAATCATCAAAGAGAACTACCCAGATGCATTAGAATCAGAAGGTAAAATAGGCATTGAAAGAATCCATTGAACAGCTTCTGAAAGAGACCCTAAAATAAAAACTCCAAGCAATATTTTGGCTAAATTTCAGAATTATCAGACTAAGGAAAAGCAGCCAGAAAAAAAATTCAAATACTTATCAAATACTATCCCCTTTCCACTTCTACTTCCCCTTTTTTTTAATATATTATGTCAATAAATCAAATAAAACATACATTTTTTATGTATGTCCAGAAAAATAATTCTCAAGAGTTCCTTTTACCTTTTCTGCTTCTCTTGAGTCCTATGGTTGGAGATCAAATTTTTGTTTAGTTTTGGTTTTTTCCTTAGAAACAAAGGGAATTCATCTGTTTCTTTAAATTTCCACTTTGTTTCCTGGAAGAAAATGCTCAACTTAGCTGGGTAGTTTATTCTTGGTGTATTCCAAGTTCTTTTGCCTTTCGGAATATCAGATTCCAGGCCCTTTGATCCTTTAATGTGGAGGCAGCCAGATGTTGGGTGATCCTTATTGTGGCACCTCGGTATTTGAATTGTTTTTTTTCTGGCTACTTGTAAAATTTTTCCTTAATCTGATAGTTCTGAAATTTGGCCACAATATTTCTTGGTGTTTTTATTTTAGGGTCTTTTTCAGAAGGTGTCAAATGAATTCTTTCAATGCCTATTTTACCTTCTGGTTCTATTACCTCTGGACACTTCTCTTTGATGATTTCCTGTAGAATAGTATCTAGGCTCTTTTTTCATCATAATTTTCAGAAAGTCCAATAATCCTCAGATTATTTCTCCTAGATCTATTTGCCAGGTCTGTTGTTTTTCCAAGTAGATATTTCATGGTTTTTTCCAATTTATCATTGTTTTAGTTTTGCTTGATTGATTCTTGTTGTCTCAATGAATCATTCGTTTCTATTTGTTCTGTTCTGATTTTTAATGAATTATTTTCTTCATTATTTTTTTTACTTCTTTTTGTATATGTCCAATTGAGTTTTTAAATGAGTTATTTTGCTCTATGGAATTTTTTTTCCATCTCACTATTTTTTTTAGTGAATTATTTTTCTTTTTCCAATTCATAAAACCTACTTTTTTTTTAAATAACGTTTTATTGACAGAACGCATCCCAGGGTAATTTTTACAACATTATCCCTTGCACTCACTTCTGTTCCGATTTTTCCCCACCTTCCCTCCACCCCCTCCCCCAGATGGCAAGCAGTCCTATACATGTTAAATAGGTTACAGTAGAGCTTGGATATAATATATGTGTGCAGAACCGAACAGTTCTCTGGTTGCTCAGGGAGAATTGGATTTAGAAAGTATAAATAACCCAGGAGGAAAAACGAAAATGCAAGCAGTTTACATTCATTTCCTAGTGTTCTTTCTTTGGGTGTAGCTACTTCTGTCCATCCTTGATCAATTGAAACTAAGTTAGATCTTCTCTTTTTCAAAGAAATCCACTTCCATCAGAATACATCCTCATACAATATTGGTGTTGAGGTATATAATGATCTCTTGGTTCTGCTCATTTCACTCAGCATCAGTTCATGTAAGTCCCACCAATCCTCTCTGTATTCATCCTGCTGGTCGTTTCTTACAGAACAATAATATTCCTTAACATTCATATACCACAATTTACTCAACCATTCTCCAATTCATGGGTATCCATTTGTTTTCCAGCTTCTAGACACTATAAATAGTGCTGCCACAAACATTTTGGAACATACAGGTCCCTTTCCCTTCTTTAGTATCTCTTTGGGGTATAAGCCCAATAGAAACACTGCTGGATCAAAGGATATGCACAGTTTGATAACTTTTTGAGCATAGTTCCAAATCGCTCTCCAGAATGGCTGGATGTGTTCACAATTCCACCAACAATGTATCAGTGTCCCTGTTTTCCCACATCCTCTCCAACATTCCGCGTAAAACCTACTTTCTTGTGAATTCTTTGTCTTTTCCAATTCATAAATCTTACTTTCTAGTGAATTCTTTATCTTTTCTAATTCACAATTCTTACTTTCCTGAACTTTTTTTATTTTTTCCAATTCACAAATTCTGTTTCTCTGCACTTCTGGGAATTTTTTACCTTTTCTAATTCATATTTCAGCAAATTGTTACTTTCTTGCAAAGCTTCTCTTTCCTTTCCCCATTTTTCTAGGAGAGTGTTATATAAAATGGGACAGGTAACATTTCCCTTTGGGATATTGTCTGGAGCCTGTTTGCTATTAGTCTCCTTGGGGTTGCAAACCTGTTCTTTTTCTGTATAGAGGCTATCAATTTTCCTTTTATTTTTTTTACTCATGTTTTAAAGCATTTAGGGTCTGTCTTCAGGGCAAGGTTGTTACCAGATTCCTCTGCAAAGCAGGGAAAGAGGTAAACAGGTGTGAGAGTGCTCTGGGCAAAAGTCTATCCCCACCCCCAACCGGAAGTGATTTAGCACAGGTGAGCTAGGGAAGTGCCTAATGGAGAACTCTGCTGTGTGGTTTAGCAACTCCCTAAGGCCAGAGACTAGGCAGTGAAAGTGTCATAACCGGAGGCCAAAGCCCCCTGTAGGGCTGTGGGTATTAGTGGCAGACCAGGGAAGGGCCCTGTTCAGACCCGAAGTCTCTGCCCGGAAGTCTCTTTCCAGAAGCAAATTGCAATGCGAAAGTTCTATTGCCTCAGGCTGAGCCCCCCACTGTGCAGATTAGAGGCTGCCCCAGGCTGTGCCCTCCCACTGTGCAGATTCACAACTGCCCTAAGGAAAAGCCCCAATCTTCCGGTTGGGGCTGCAAGATTGTGCTGCGATCTGTGCTTTGATTTCCGGTTTTGGGTATATACACACTCCTGCCTGATTCTCTCCCTGCTTGCACTGATCTCCCTGGCCACTCAGGACAAACCTTTTCTGATGAAATTCCAGATTTTTTAGGCTGGTGAGTTGTTGTATTTCTAATCTTCATGGGTTTTACCACTCGAGTACTATTTTTGAGGCTGAATATAATGTTGGTCATGAGGGTAGGAGAGGTACTTAGAAAGTCAGGTGTGCCTTCTCCACCATCTTGGCTCACACCCTGATTCCATTTGTTTCTAAGGAAAAAACCAGATCTAAACAAAAAATTTGATCTCCAACCATAGATCTCAAGAGAAGCAGAAAAAGGTATATGGAACTCTTGAGAATTGTATTTCTGTCATGGATATACATAAAGACCATATGTATAATTTGATTTTACTGATATAACATTAAAAAAAAGGGAAATAGTGTTGGAATCTTTACAAAGTGTTAAGACATTGGAGTTAATTTAATCTTAGAAAGAATTATTTTGGGCCAGAACTTGAAACAAGATACTACGAGGAACTGATTGAACAATGATTGTGTTCCACACCTTTAGAGAGCTCAAGTATCTAAGTACTCAATGGAGTTCACAGGAGAGTTCAGGGTTAGAATGAGAGCTAAATTCACACCTCCCTTAGGACCAGAGAGCACTCTGCGAGATAACCCAGAATCCCTCTCCCTCCAGAAGGTGGAGTTAACCTTTGGGAGATCACATAAATGAAGGAAGCTCTTGGAGCTAAAGGGGAATTTCTCCTGAACATCAACAGGGCTGTGAGACAGAACACTCTGGAAGAAAAGTCTATTCGCCACAGACTGGAGATTGAGAAGCCACGAGTCGGAGCTGGCTGGAGGCTGAAGAAAGCAGAGGCAGAGCCAAGGACAAAGCTACAAGATCTCTTGGAACCAGGAAAACCACCAACAAATAGAAATGGGAAGGGGATAGTTTCAGAAAAAGGAGAAAGGGGAAATAAAAAGAGAGAAACTACATCCCACTATGAGGCAAAGGAAACCTATTATATGTGAGGGAACTTAAAGAGGGGGAGGAACATTGTGTGAATCTTATTCTCATCAGAGGAAATAATTGACATATTTGTTTTACAGTGAATCTTCTTTCACCTCATTAAAAAATGGGAGAGGAAAAGGGGGAAAAAAAAGAGTAATAAAGGAAGGGTACAAGAAAGGTGAAGGGATTCAAAGGGAAGAGGGAGGGATCCTAAAGAGGGAGAGCTGAATGACGCAACTGGCACCCATAAGTTTAATACTAGGGAAGGCAGGAAGGGTGGGGCAAGAAAAATTAAAGCAAAATCTTTGGATATTAGGATGGCAGGAAATACAGAATTAGTAATTTTGACCATTAATGTGAATGGGATGAACTCTCCCATAAAGTGAAGGCCTATGGAAGAGGAAGGAATTTGTGACCAAAGAAAAACTAGAGATCATCATTGATTACAAAATAGAAAATTTTGATTACATCAAATTGAAAAGCTTTTGTACAAACAAAACTAATACAGACAAGATTACAAGGGAAGCAATAAACTGGCAAACATTTTTTACAATCAAAAGTTCTGATAAAAGCTTCATTTCCAAAATATATAGAGAATTGACTCTAATTTATAAGAAATCAAGCCATTTTCCAATTGATAAATGGTCAAAGAATATGAGCAGACAATTTTCCGATGAAGAAATTAAAACTATTTCTAGCATATGAAAAGATGCGCCGTCATTATTAATCAGAGAAATGCAAATCAAGATAACTGTGAGATACCAGTATACAACTCTCATATTTGCTAGGATGACAGGAAAAGATAATGACGAATGTTGGAGGGGATGTGGGAAAACTGGTCACTGATACATTGTTGGTGGGATTGTAAATGCATCCAGCCATTTTGGAGAGCAATTTGGAACTATGCTCAAAAAGTTATCAAACTGTACATACCCTTTGATTCAGCAGTGTTACTCGGAAAGGAACTAGGAACTGAGTGGATGTCCATCAGTTGGAGAATGGCTGAATAAGTTATGGTATATGAATGTTATGAAATATTATTGTTCTGTAAGAAATGACCAGCAGGAGGATTTCAGAAAGGCCTGGAGAGAAACTTACATGAACTGATGCTGAGTGAAATGAGCAGGGCCAGGAGAACATTATATACTTCAACAACAGTACTGCATGATGATCAATTTTGATGCACTTATCTCTCTTCAAGATTGAGATGCCATTTATTCAATAATGAATATAACCAGCTACACCTAGCTAAACATCTCTTGGGAATGAGTGTGAACCATTACATAGCATTTCCAATTCCTCTGTTTTTGTATCTTTTATTTCCTTCTCAGGTTAATTTTACATTATTTCAAAATCTCATTCTTCTCATGTAGCAAAATAAATATATGGATATGTACACATATCTTGTATTTAACATATACTTTAACATAAAAAAATTGATACTGGCTAAGACATACAGTAGTTGATCAGTGCAATAGGTTAGGTTCAGAGTACAAAACAGTAACAATATTCTAGTGTTTGACAAAGCCAAAGACTTCAGCTTTTGGGATAAGTATTCACTATTTAATAAAAAAAAAAAAAAAAAAAAAAACTGTTGAGAAAATTGGAAAATAGTGTGTCAGAAATTAGGCATTGACCCACATGTAACACCATAAGTCAAGATAAGATTGAAATGGGTTCATGATCTAGATATAAAGAATGATATTATTAACAAATTAGAAGAACATAGTGTAATTTACCTCTCAGACCTGTGGAGGAGAACGAAATTTATGATCAAAGAATAACTAGAGATCATTATTGATCGCAGAAATAGATTATTTTGATTATATTAAGTTAAAAACTTTTTGTGCAAACAAAACTAATGCAAAAAAGCTTAGAAGGGAAGCAATAAACTGGGAAAACATTTTTTACATTTAAAGTTTCTGATAAAGGCCTCATCTCTAAAATATATAGAAAATTGATTCAAATTTATAATAGTTCAATCCATTCTCTAATTGATGAATGATCAAAGGATATGAGCCAACAATTTTCAGATGAAGAAATTAAACCATTTCTAAAGTACATGAACTGATGTTAAGTGAAATGAGTAGAACCAGATCATCATTATACATAGCAACAAGACTATATGACAATCAATTCTGACAAACATTTCTCTCTTCAACAATGAGATGATTGAAACCATTACTACTTTTTCAGTGATGAAAAGAGCCATCTACACCCAAAGAGAGTACCGTGTGGACCACAACATAGCATTCTCATTTTCTCTGTTGTTGTTTCCTTCCATTTTGTTTTATTTCTGTTTTTTTCTTCCTTCTTGATCTGATTTTTCTTTTATAGCAAGATAACTGAATAAATCCAATACATATATTGGATTTAACTTATATTTTAACATTTTTAGCATGTATTGGACTACCTGCCATCTACAGAATGGGTGGGGGGAAGGAGGGGAAAATTTGGAACAGAAGGTTTTGCAAGGGTGCTGAAAAAATTACCTATTTATAGTAAATTAAAAAAAAATCTTTAAAAAAATTTAAACTATGGCAATTTTCATTATAAAATAGATGGATAAATAGAGAGACAGACAGATAGACAAATAGAAAAACATAGATAGTTGATTAACAGATATAAGAGTAATAGTGTATAAGACAGAGAAAGAGTGAGAGAGATAGAGAGGGTGAAATACACACACAGAGAGAAAGAGAGAGACAGAGAGAGAGGGATAGAGACAGAGAGACAGAGAGAGAAAGAGACAGAGAGAGAGACAGACAGAGACAGATAGAGACAGACAGAGACAGACAGAGAATATATGTGAGAGAATGTGTGAAAGATGCTTCTGGATAGAGAGAGATAAATTGTTGAACTAAGATCAGGTCTCAGTTTGACTGAGGCAATATTTACTCAGTGATTAAGCTTGGGTATCAAATGAGGCAGAGAATGATCTCTTTTACATATTTAAAACAAATCCTTATTGGAAGGAAAGATCCTCCTTGTTTCTTATCAAAACAATAATAATTACATTCACTCTGAGCTAATCAGGGTACAAATAATGATCCAGTAGGGCTTGGCCTAGTACTTAGCATTGTTCAATCAATGAGAGACAGAATAATTTGATTTTAAGGCATAGTCTTAGCCTGAAAAGTCCAAGATTCTTTGTGAGGTGGAAGATGGCAATTTATATTATCAACCAACAGGTATTTCAGTGTCCACTATGTATTACATAATGTGCAAGTACTGGGATACAGTCATATAAGTCCAGTTTTCTACCCAGAGTTGAATGGGGAATGTGTAATTAGAAATAAATGAAATAATACTGGAAAACTTAAAGACACACATAAGACTAAGTGACTAGGGGGATAAATTAAGAGTCTTGACAGTTTAAAGGCAAGAAATAGTTATTTATATAAAGGAATAATGTTATCTGACTAAAGTTAATGGAGTACATGAAGGGTATAGATTAGAATCTTGAATATAATTGAAAGAAGCATGAGATTAAATGATATAATGATGTTACCACCACAAAATGGACCTAATTTGTCAGAGTAGGCAAAGGGAAATTCTTCCCACCATAGTTTTGCAATATGTGAAAATGATTTTGAGCAAAAAGGCTGGTGAAGATCAGAAAAAATAGAAAATAAATTGCATTCAATTGCTATAGTCAGAGTATAAGGATATCATAGCACAATAGTTAGAGCACTGGACTTGGAGTTGCCTGCGTTCAGTTCCAATTTCTGATATTTGCTATCTGACTGAAACTGGTAGCTTCACCTCTCTGAGTATTGATCTCATTATCTATAAAATGGGAATAGAATAGTAATAATAGCCATTCACATGGTTAGTGTGAGGGTAACATAAGATAGATATAGGGATTGGACCTATGATTTTATTGGCATGAACAGAACCTGGGGAGATATTTCTTCAAATAGTGCAGGTCAGAACCTGGAAACTCACAATCTCAGGGAACTTCCCAAAGTACTAAGGTTGTCTACACTATCTATCCAGGACCAAAAAGCTACAGCTTGAATGTACTTTTGTCAACTGTCATGGTTATAACTATCCATTATGCCACTTTGCCTCACTTCATATAAGATAACATATGTAACATCCTCATACCAACCCAGAGTATGTGCTATTATTATTTTCATTTTATAGATGACTACATCACTTAGAGAGGCCCAATAATTTGTTCAGTTTCATTTAGCTAGCACACATTTTATATACCATAATTATAAATTATGATCTGTTATTATTTTTATTAATTAGTAAGAGAAAATATTTTAAGAATATTTAACTAAAGTTTTTTACCACTCGTGTAAAATGTTAGTATTAGAAGATATATTTTTCAGTTTAATTGAAGAGAATACTACAAATCATCTTTTATTTCATACCATATTCAAATTTCTAATTATTTTATTCCCATTTTCCAAGATCCCTAAGAAAATTGTAACTAGAAATGTCTCTGTGTACCCATAGTAACTTATTTCTATAACTAAAAAGATAAGGTTTTCCTAAAGTAGTATTCTCTGAAGGACTCCCACTGTGGCACAATGGAATTGTTCCAATGTTCCCATATTTCTATGAATTGCTGATGGAGGTTTCTGTAACCTGACTTCTCTCTGCTTGTTATTCTTTGAAATTTTCAATTGCTTCCTGCTGTTGATTTGAATTTCTAGTCTGATTTCATCTACTCAGTTGTGTTCTATGAACACTTCTGCTTTGAAGAAAATAGCATAATTATTAATTCCACTCTTATGATACACAATTGGTTCTTATTCAAGATGTGAATACTCACTTTTTTAATACTTTTATCCTTTCCATAGTTGTACTTTGCCAATGTACCATAAGTTCATTTAAATTACTTAGCGTGAATGCAATTATATCATTGGCTTTTAGCTTAAGCTTATCATAGATGACTTTACATTTTAAAATATAAAATCATATGGATTCTATTTCCTTCCCAAATCACTAGTTGTTTACTTTAAGAATGTGGTATATTTTCACTTGATATCATCGATGGCTCCCTAGAAATATATATTAATATTAATGTAGAAAAATTGTCCCTTCTATCCTTTAAATTTCAGAATCATCATGGAGACTATTTTCTGAAGACATGAGGTTTCAAGAAAAGCCTCAGTGAATATATGGTAATAATTTTAAAATCTAAACCCATTTTAAATGTTACATGCTCCATTCCCTTTCCACACTGCATTGTAAAGACAAATAAGATGAAGTCCACTTGTGCTCTAGTCAGAGACTATTTTTAACCTTATTTTACATGATTACATATATCTCTATTAATAAATTACTGGCCACTGCAAGATAAACAGAGAATCAGAGTAGAATAATGGATAGGAAAATTGTCTTAGAGTCAGGTAGGCATAGGGTGAAGTTTTTCCTCTCATACATATTGATTGATGATGCAAGGCAAGACACATAGCTTGTGACTACCCCCAAATATTCCTATTTTACCATAATGCAAAGTTAAAGTCAAATAATAGATTGAGGAAATGACCAAAGAAGAGAAATAATGATTCTGAACCTAGAAAATTACTATGGTGACAAGGAAGAACAAAACACACATTCAAAAGTTAATAAAGTCAAAACTCTTAAATGCAAAGCCTTAAAAAAAATAAAAATTGGTCTCAGGCTGTGGAAAAGATCAAATGAATTTTGAAATTCAAGTTATCATGGCACAAGAAAAATTGAGAAGAGAAATGAAAGTGATACAAAAGGATGTACAAAGAAACAATAAAGAATGACTTTAAAAAGCAAAAAAAAAATGGTCAAATGGAAGAGAAGGTACAAAAGTTCACTGAAGAAAATAATTCCTTAAAATTAGAAGTGAGAGATGACTCAGGATAGTTCCAATGTCTTGTGATATAGAAAGTCATCTGTACCCAGAAAGTGGACAGTGGGAACCGAATGTAGACTACAACATAGTATCTTCACTTTTTTGTTGTTTGCATGTACTTTGCTTTCTTTTATTTTTTTTCCTTTTTAATATGATTTTTCTTGTGCACCATGATATTTGTGGAAACATGTATAGAAAAATTGCATATGTTTATTTAATATATATATATATATATATATATATATATATATATATATATAACTTGTCATCTGGGGGGAGTTGGGAAGAAGGGAGGGAAAAATTAAAGCACATATCAAATAAACAAAAAGCAAAAAGATCTCTGACCATAGATAGTTTTTAAGGAGAAAGAGAAGAACAGATTTCAAAGGCTGAGGACACTAAAAGCAATTTGTCTCCAGAAGAAGTCCCAAAGGGTGATATAAATTGGTCCCCATCTCACAAGGATTTCTTGGGAGAATTCAAAAAGTATCTTTAAAAAGAGCTAGAAGAAAAATGAGAAAGGGAAATAAGAACTTTTTCAAAAGACTTTGGAAATGGAAATTATCTAAAGAAATTCTTTACAATATAATTTCGTGAGATGGGAAAAAAAACAAAACACAACTCCTTACAAAATAGATTTGACAAAATGGGAAAAGAAAACAACTCCATGAAAAACGGAATTTTTGAAATGGAAAAAAGAAATCAAGCAAACAACAACAAAAAGAGTGAAAATATTATGTTGTAATCCACATTCAGTTCCCACAATCCACTCTCTGGATGTAGATGGCTCTCTTCATCCCAAGATCATTGGAAGTGGCCTGCATCCTTTTGTTGAAAGCCACATCCCTCAGAATTCATCATTGTTTAATCTTGCTGTTACCGTCTACAATGATCTCCTGGTTCTGCTCATTTCACTTAGCATCAGTTCATGTAAGTTTCTCCAAGCTTCCCTGAAATCATCCTGCTGATCATTTCTTATAGAACAATAATATTCCATAACATTCATATACTATAAGTTATTCAGCCATGCTTCAACTGATGAGCATTCACTCAGTTTCCAGTTTCTTGCCACTACAAAAAGAGCTGACACAATATTTTTTTGCAGAAGTCTGTCCCTTTCTTTCTTTTAAAATCTCTTTGGCATATAAGCTCAGTAGAAACACTGCTGGATCAAAGGGTATGCACATTTTGATAGCTCTTTGGGAATATGAACAGACAATTTTCAGAAAAAGAAACAAAGAAAAATGCTCTAAATACTTATTGATTAGAGAAATGGAAATTAAAACAACTCTGAGCTACCATTACACACCTCTCAGCTTGACTAAGATGAGAGGAAATGATAATGATAAATGTTGGAGGGGATGTGGGAAAACTGGGACACTAATTCATTATTGGTGGAGTTTTGAACTAATCCAACCATTCTGGAAAGCACTTTTAACCTAGGCCCAAAGGATGCAAACCCTTTGATCCCGCAATGTCTCTACTGAGTATATATCCCAACGAAATCATAAAAAAGGGAAAAGGACATAGATGTTTGTAGGAGCCATTTTTGTGGATGCCTATCAGTCGGGGAATGGCCAAATAAGTTATAGTTAATATATGTAAAAATATATTATATATATGTTATGTAGTATTATTTTTGAATAAGAAACAATCAGCAGAATGATTTCAAAATAGTCTCGAGAAACTTCTGTGAATTGAAGCTAAGCAAAGTGAGTAAAACGAAGAGAATACTGTCCACAAGAACAAGATTATTTGATAATCATCATCTCTGATGGATGTGGCTCTTGGAGAGAGCCATCTGCATCCAGAAAACAGACTATGTGACTGGTGGATAAAAAATAGTATCTTCACTTTTTTGTTGTTATTTGCTTGCTTTTTTGTCTTTCTCATTTTTTGTTCCTTTTTATCTGAATTTTCTTTGGCAGCATGATAAATGTGGAAATGTATCTAGGAGAAATGCACATGTTTAACAATTTTGGATTACTTGCTGTCTAGAGGAAGGGGATGGGGAAAAAGAAGGAGAAAAATTTGGAACACAAGACTTTGCAAGGATGAATATTAAAAACTATCTTTGCATATATTTTGAAAATAAAAACTATTGTTAATTTTTTTAAGTGGAACTGTTAGCAGTGATAGGAAAGAGAAGATGTACACAAACACTAAAACCAAGGATCAGGATTAAATTGTATTAGAAAAAAGTAGGACTTGTAATCATTGATTTTAGACAAAGTCAAACTTAAAATCAAGAGTGAAATCTGCATTATGTGTCAGGCATATTAAAATTGTTTTACACATGTGTTTACATATGAGTAAATGCATATACACATGCATTATATATACATATATATGTATATATGTGTAAATATATACATATATATAGTATATATGTGTATGTGTAAAATCTGTGTTTATATGTTGCCTGCTTGGGGGAAGTGGAAGAATAAAAGGGAAAAAAAGAATAAAGTTAAAAGTGCTCAGCAGAGAATGAGTATAACCGTCAAGAAGGAGAGAAATGATCGACTGTCATGAATATAATATCTTCTATTGGAAATTTATTGTTACATATTTTTAATTCTGGATATTCTACTGTGCAAATGACATTTTTTAATTTTCCTTTTATTTCCTTTCTCGTCTTTTCTTATTTTGCATTTAATTCAATAATAATATAAACAAAAGAAAGAAAAAAAATATGAATTTCCTCTGAGTACTGCTTTGACTACATCCCACAAATTTTGTGATGTTTTGTTTTCATCATCATCATCTTTATTAATGAAATTATTTATTGTTTCAATGATTTATTCTTTGACTCATTTTTTAGGAATTGATTATTTATTTACAATTAATTTTTTATCTATGCTTCCATGATTCTTTCCTGTATGCAATTTTAATTGTATTATTTTCTAAAAAGGTGCACTACATATTTGTGATTTTCTACATTTGCTTGTGAGGTTTTATCTCTAAAATATGTTCATTTTTGAAAGTTTCAGATAAAGCTGAGAAAAAAGTATACTCTTTTCTATTCCCGTTCAACTTTTTCCAGAGGCCTCTCAAAGGTCTCCCTAACTTTTTATTTTATAAATCTATTCAACTCATTAATTTCTGTCTTATTTATCTTAAGGTTAGATTTATCTGGCTCTGAGTGAGGAAAGTTGAAGTTCCTCCCTAGAATAATTTTCCTACTTCCTTCCATAATTCATTTAGCTTTTTTTTTTAAGAGGTTGGATGCCATACTATTTGGAATATCATTCATATTTGGAAATATGTAGTTTTCATGATTATTTTTACATGTTTTTGCTTTGTTTGAAATTGTAATTGCTACCCATTTAAAAATTCAGCTGGAGCAACATTGATTCTACTCCAGCCCCTTAGTTTAACTCTACATGTATCTCTCTGTGTCAAGTGTATTCCTTATAAACAATGTATTTTTTGGATTCTAGTTTTTATCTATTCTTTTATCTGTTTATGTTTTATGAGAGAATTCATCCTATTCATGTTCACAATGATTATCACTAATTCTGCATTTCCCCCATCCTATTTTCTTCTCTTTATTCTTCCCTCTTTCTTTCTATGCTATCATCTCACATATACACATTCATCTCTCCAAACAAGAATCTCTCTTCCTATTATGGGGGCAATATTTTAGTAGATGAGATACTTAACATGAGAAGAAAATAATTCCTGCATTAGACTTTTAATGGCTATATCACAATGTAATATAGTACATTTTTTTTTCACCTGTAAAATTAGACTGTGATGACCACGTTTAGAACCCAAAGTATATTAAAATCAACCAGAGTCAGAATAAGAGAAAATCCTTGATCTTTACTCTTTCCAGAAGTGAAGGGGAATGGTGATAGGAAGTGAGAGCAATAGCCACAGGGATCCTGCCAGCAGTCCTCTGTCTCTCACCCTCCACCCACCAAATCCTCTACACAATCTCTTATCCAACACATCAAACTTGCACAGAGAGTGGGTAGGGCCATTCTTTCTCCAAGCATATATTAATAGAGTATTGTCCAATTGCTAATTAGCCTCAAGCACTTTGGACCTCAGTGGGACTCAAGAGCTTCAACCCATTATATGAGATATTGGGAATTGGTGACCTCTCTGGTTCTTTATATTTTTATCTCTCTGTTCTTCATCAAATTAGATCCATTCTATTCATTTTATTTTTCTTATGAGCCTTTGTTATTTGTTCTCCAACTATGCAAGGGCACAAAATCACTGTCTTTCTGCCTTGAGCACTTTCATGAAACTTTTTTAGGAAACATTGTACCTTATTACTAAAATTTCCATAATTTCTACCACAGCTGCCAGTTATTTCTCACTGATGATAACCTTGTCCAGGACAGCTCCTCTACTTTAATATTTCAGTCTTTTAAAGATAAAATTATTGTACCCTAAATCTTAGTTTAACTCTCTTACATCCTCAACATGCAAATCTATAAGGGAGTATTCTAAGTGCTTGACATAGACTTCCTGGGAAGCCATGAAATCCATGGAATAAATTTATTTCCAGATATACCTTCTGTCTTTCATTTTTCTGACTAGATCAGAGAGTAAACAATACAAAGGATGGATGCTTACAGCCTGTTATATAATCTTATCCATCATCAAATTTTAGAGTTCTTGATGTCCAGAGTTTAGTTCTAATGTTAATAGGAATAGAATCTTCTTAGCATAAGCCAAAAGAGAAATATTTCCTTAACTTAATACCTCCCAGAAGAGAAAATAGCTACCAAAATTATTATTCTGCATTTGGCAAAATTAAACCATTCCATGATTGGACAGGAGATCTGAACCCTATCTTTATAACAATGACTAGTTGATGAGATATTGCAGTTCCCAGATGAATGTGAAATGTCTGTTCAGCAATCCCATAAAGTAACTTTATCTTTAGGATGAATATATAATAGTCTATTTGAGGGTTAATTGTTTCTGTGTTTTTAAGTACCTGTGAGTCATTTGCTTCTCTGAAGCTATCCTACATTTAGCAACTTTGTGGGTGAGGAACCTGTTGTTCACTTATGGGTAGAACCTCAACATGAATTATTTCTAACCTATATTTCATACATTTTCCTGGAGTTTCCTGGAGTGAGGAAAAAGTACAATAAAAACTTGAATCCAAAAGAGTCATTGTTTCAAGGACAAATCTATGTTTATATGATCTAAATCCCCTTATGAGTAGGCACTCTAGGCAATGATGCATCATCATTACAACAAGAAATTATTACTGGTTCTTTTTATATTAACAATAATAATAATTAAGCTTTATATATAACTTTCTATGTGGCAGATTAAATGATTTACAATAATTATCTCATTTGATATTCACAACTACCCGAGTTGATTGTTATTATTATTAACCTCATTTTTCAGAAAAGGAAATACAAGCAATCAGAGATTGAGTTATCTGTCCAGAGTCACATAACTTCTAAGTTTTTCTGGGGCTGGATTTGAACTCAGATCTTCTTCATTTCAAGTTCAATGCTCTATCCACTATATCACCATATGTTTAAATTTTTGACAAATAACATAGCCCCATCACTATTATCCCAAGTATCTTTGCCAAGGTTATTTTTTCCTGAACTCTTCATCTTTTTGGGGGATACATGCCTAGTAGTGGTATTGTTAGGTCAAAGAATATGCATGATTTTATAACACTTTGGGTATAGTTCATATCTTTTAATCATTGGTCAACGGGCAATGGCTCTTATTTTTTTATAAATTTGACTCAATTCCTTATGTGTTTAACAAATTAGCCCTCCATCAAAGACACTTGCTTCAAAATATTTTCACAATTACCATTCCTAACTATATTTCCCCCATTTATTCTATTCTCTTTCTTCTTTTACCATATCCCCTTCAAAAGTGTTTTGCTGCTGATCACCCCCTCCCCCAATATGCTTACTCTTCTATTACTTTTTCCCTTTTCTCATAACCCCTTCCTCTCCTACTTTCATGTAAATTATGATAAATGTATACACCTGTATTGGTTATGTATATTATTTTCTCTTTGATCCAATTCTAATTAAAGTTTACTCACTCCTCTTCTATTTGATTTCTTCCTCTCTGTAATAAAAGCTTTTCTTGCCTCTTTTATGGCAGATAATTTATAGTATTCCACCTCTCTGTTTTCCTTTCTCCCTGGACATTTCTATCTAATTTCTTATTTTTTTTATATATATTATCCCCTCATATTCAACTTGTAACTGTGGCTTCTATCTATATATACTCCTTTTAATGAGAAAATTCTTTAAATTACAACTATCATCCTCCCGTGTAGGAATGTAAACAGGTTAACCTTATGGATATCCTTTTAAAATTTTTCTTTCCTAATTACTCCTTTATCATTCTCTTGAGTCCTGTATTTGAAAGTCACATTTTCTATTGATTTCTGGTCTTTCCAACACAAATGCTTGAAAGTTGACTATTTCATTAAATTTCCACCTTTTCCCCTGATAGATTATACTCAGTTTTTCTGGGGAGATGATTCTTGCTTATAATTTTAGCTCCTCTGGAATACCATATTCCAAGCCCTTCAGTCCTTTAATGCAGAAGCTGCTAAATCTTTTGTTATCCTGAATGTGGCTCCACTATACTTGAAAAGCTCACCCTTGTCTTCTTTGATCCTAGTAATTTTATTTTCTTCTTTACTTTTTCTTTCCTTTATTTTAATTTTTTAAAGCTTTTTATTTTCGAAACATATGCGTGGGACATTTTCCAACATTTACCCTTTTATAACCTTGTATTTCAGATTTTCCCCTGCTCCCCCTCACCTTCTTCCCTAGATAAAAAGCCAAGTACAATGATCTTATGGTGCTGCTCATTTCACTTAGCATCAGTTCATGTAAGTCTCTTCAGCCTTCTCTGAAATCATCCTGGTGATTTTTTCTTATAGAACAATAACATTCCATTTAATTCTTTTGTTACAACTTATTCAGCCATTCTCCAATTTATGGGCATTCACTCAGTTTCCAGTTTCTTGCCACTGTGAAAATGGCTGCCACAAATATTTTGGCAAATGAAGCTTACTTTCCCTCATGTAAGATCTCTTTGTGATATAAGTCCA
Source organism: Sarcophilus harrisii (assembly GCF_902635505.1). NCBI lineage: Eukaryota > Metazoa > Chordata > Mammalia > Dasyuromorphia > Dasyuridae > Sarcophilus > Sarcophilus harrisii. The sequence continues at coordinate 46,409,839 of NC_045426.1, read as the reverse complement.
GAAGAAACACTGCTGAATCAAAGGATATGCAGAGTTTGATAACTTTTTGAGCATAGTTCTAAATTGCTCTCCAGAATGGCTGGATCTATTCACAGTTCCAATAACAACAATGTATTAGTGTCCCAGTATTCCCACATCCCCTCCCACATTTGTCATTACCTTTTTGTATTATCTTAGCCAATCTGAGAGATGTGTAGTGGATATCTCAGAGTTGTCTTAATTTGCATTTCTCTGATCAATAGTTATTTAGAGTACCTCATGATATGATTGTAAATGGTTTTAATTTCTTCATCTGAAAATTGTCTGTTCATATCCTTTGATCATTTATCAATTGGACAATGGCTTGAATTCTTATAAATTTGAGTCAGTCTTTATCCATTTTAGAAATGAGACCTTTATAAGAACACTTAAATGTAAAAAATGTTTTCCCAATTTATTGCTTCCTTTCTACTCTTGTCTGAATTAGTTTTGTTTGTATAAAAACTTTTTAACTTAATATAATCAAAATTATTAATTTGGTCTTCAATTATGTGTTACAGTTCTTCTTTGGACACAGATTCCTTCCTTCTCCACAGATCTGAAAAATAAACTATCCGATGCTCTTCTAATTTGCTTATAATATCATTCTTTAAATATCACCGTTTTGACCTTATCTTGGTATATGGTGTTAGTTGTGAGTCAATGCCTAGTTTCTTCCATATTAGTTTCCAACTTTGCCAGCAGTTTTTGTCAAATAGTGAGTCCTTATCCCAAAGGTGGGGTCTTTGGGTTTGTCAAACACTAGATTACTATAATTATTGACTATTTTGTTCTGCAATTCTAACCTATTCCATTGATTGGTTACACTATTTCTTAGCCAGTACCAAATAGTTTTGATGACTGCTGATTTATAAAATAGTTTTAGGTCTAGCACAGCTAGACCACCTTCCTAGGCATTTTTTTTCATTAATTTCCTTGAAATTCTTGACCTTTTGCTCTTCCAGATGAACTCTAGGTGTGTAAAATAATTTCTTAGGAGTTTGATTGGTATGGCACTAAATAAGTAAATTAATTCAGGTAGTTTTGTCATTTTTATTATATTCACTAGGTCTACCTGTGAGCACTTGATATTTTTCCAACTGATTATATCTGACTTTATTTGTGTAGAAAGTGTTTTGTAGTTTTGTTCATATACTTCTTGACTTTCCCTTAGCAGATATATTTCCAAATATTTTATATTATCAACAATTATTTTTTTATTATTATAACTTTTTATTGACAGAACATATGCATGTATAATTTTTTACAACATTATCCCTTGTACTCACTGCTGTTCTGACTTTTCCCTTTCCTCTCTCCACTCCCTCCCCTAGATGGCAGGCAGTCTTATCCATATTAAATATGTTATAGTATATCCTACAATATATGTGTGAAGAACCATACAGTTCTCTTGTTGCACAAGAAGAATTGGATTCAGAAGGTAAAAATAACTTAGGAAGAAAAACAAGAATGCAAACAATTCACACTCATTTCCCAGTGTACCTTCTTTGGGTGTAGCTGATTCTGTCCATCATTGATCAATTGGAACTGAATTAGATCTTCTCTTTGTCGAAGAAATCCACTTCCATCAAAATACATCATCATACAGTATTGTTGTTGAAGTATATAATGATCTCCTGGTTCTGCTCATTTCACTCAGTATCAGTTCATGTAAGTATTTCCAAGCCTCTCTATACTCATCCTGCTGGTCATTTCTTACATAACAATAATTCATAACATTCATATACTACAATTTACCCAATCATTCTCCAATTGATGGGCATCCATTCATTTTCCAGTTTCTAGCCACTACAAAAAGGGCTGCCACAAACATTTTGGCATATATAGGTCCCTTTCCCTTCTTTGGTATCTCTTTGGGATATAAGCCTAGTAGTAACACTGCTGAATCAAAGGGTATGCACAGTTTGATAACGTTTTGGGATAATTACAAATTGCTCTCCAGAATGATTGGATTTGTTCACAACTCCACCAACAATATCAACAGTTATTTTGAATTGAATTTAATTTTGTATCATTTGCTACTGGACTTTCTTGGTTTTATATATCTATATCTATATCTATATCTATCTATCTATCTATCTATCTATATATATATATATGCTGATGATTTTTGCTGCAACTTTGCTAACATTGTAAATTGTTTCTAGTAGATTTTTAATGATTCTCTAGGATTGTCTAAGTATACCATCACATCATCTGCAAAGAGTGATAATTTGGTTTCCTCACTACCTACTCTAATTCTTTTAATCTCTTTTCTTCTCATTGCCAAAGCTAACATTTCTAGTACAATTATGAATAGTAATGGTGATAGTGGACAACCTTGTTTCACTCCTGATATTACTGGGCATGGTTCTAGTTTGTCCCTATTAAATATAGTACTTGCTTTTAATTAGATTGTTTTAATTAGATGCTACTGATTATTCTAAGGAAAAGTTCATTTATTCCTATACTTTCTAGGGTTTCTAATAGGAATGGGTGTTGGATTTTATGAAATGTTTTTTCTGCATCTATTGAGATAACCATATGATTTCTGTTAGTTTTGTTACTGATATAGTTGACTATGCTAATAGGTTTTTTAATATTGAACCAGCCCTGCATTTCTGGCATAAATCCTACTTGGTCATGGTCTATTATCCTGGGAATGACTTTTTGTAATGTCTTTGCTAAGAGTTTATTTAAGATTTTTGCATCAATTCCCATTAGGGAAATTGATCTATATTTTTCTTTCTCTGAATTTGGTAGGACTCCTTCTTTCCCTGTTTTTTCAAATAGTTTGCATAGTATTGGAGTTAATTGTTCTTTAAATGTTTAGTAGAATTCACATATAAATCCATCTGGTCCTGGAGATTTTTTCTTCAGGAGTTTAGTAATAGCTTGTTCTATTTCTTTCTCTAAAATAGGACTATTTATGTAATTTATTTCCCTTTCTGATAATCTGTGAAATCTATGTTTTGTAGATATTCCTCAATTTCACTTAGATTATCAAATTTATTGGCATATAATTGGGCAAAATAACTCTTAATTATTGCTCTAATTTTCTTATCATTGGTGGAACATTCTCCCTTTTCATTTTTGGAACTAACAATTTGATTTTCTTCTTTCTTTTTTCTAATCAAATTAACTAAAAGTTTATGTTTTTTTCCTGTTTTCATAAAACAAACAGTTTTTATTGATTCAATAGATTTTTATTTTCAATTTTATTAATATATATTTTTATTTTCAGAATTTTAAATTTGATATTTAATTGAGGATTTTTAATTTGTTCTTTTTCTAGATTTTGTAATTGTAAGCCCCAATTCATTTATATTTTCTTTCTCTATTTTATGCAAGTAAGCACCTAGAGATATAAATTTTCCCCTAATAACTGCTTCAGCTGCATCCCACAAATTCTGTTATGTTGTCTCATTATTGTCTTTCTTTTGGATGAAGTTATTGATTGTGTCTATGATTTGTTGTTGAAAAATTCATTTATTTATTATGGTTAGATTATTTAATTTCAAATTAATTTTTGTTCTAGTTTCCCCTGGCCTTTTATTATATGTGATTTTTACTGATTATGATCTGAAAAAAAAATGCATTTACTATTTCTGCCTTTCTGAATTTCATTTTGAAGTTTTTCTGTCCTAATACATGGTCAATTTATGTATAGTTGAACTGAAATCTCAAAGAAAGATCTGGATTCTAAGAGTTGGTGATGAGAACTGAAAATATTATTCAGCAAGGAAGAGAAACAAGACATGGGATACCAGCTTCTGAGATGAGAAAGTACGTAGTCCAGATTTACTGACTGTTGAAGGAATAAAAGCTTAGGCTGTACAAAACAAGAAGAGAACAAACATTTATTGAGCTCCCACTGTGTACTGGGCACTGTGCTAAGCTTTTTGTAAATAGCATATCCTTTCTTCCTTATAAAAATAATGAGAGGTAGAAACTTTTATGATCTCCATTTTATAGTTAAGGAAACTTAACTATATTGTTAAGTGGCAATCACATGACTCCTATAGCATCACACAGCAATTGTGTCTAAAGTTGTAGTTAAATTCAGATCTTTTAGGTTTAGTGTTCTATATACTGTACTACTTATATCTGTTTTTAATTATGTGAAAGAAGACTCAAAAGTTAGCTTGGAAACAAATTATGAAGAGAATTAAATGTTTACTTTGACCATCTCTATTTTAATCTTCAAAGCAATAGTGAACCATTAAAGATTTTTGAGCAGGGCGGTGACATGTTCTAATCTGTACATTTTTTTTTCAGAATTAAAAGATGGCATTTAATCAAAACAATGTAGTAAAGTAAGTCAAAAACACTGAATTAAATTACACTCTATTTACTACTCATGTCAAATGGCTGCCTCCTCCAAATTTCTTCTAGGGCATAAGTCTGCTTTTTATTTAATTCTCTCTCCTATTTCTTACCTAAAAGTAGCAGTACAGAGTCAGTCAGAATGACAAGTGTTAGTAGAGCTGGTCTGTACTTTTGAAGATTAATTTGTATCATTTATATAAAGATAATGATTTCCTGGTTTGTTAGTCATTTTTGTCATTTTGCTCTGCATAGTTCATTGAAGCTGAAAGAGAGATAATATACTCTTTATCTTAGTCAATATTGTCTCATTAGATACAAATTAGATTATACTATAATAGATTTGGAATTAAACGAGACCTCTAGAATCAAATAAAAACTTCTGTTTATCATGTAGAGCTGATTATTACTAGTCTCTTTCTTTGATAGATAACAATACTAAATTGTTCAGTGACATGGATACTCAGAAAACAGCAGCATTGTTTTGCCTTGTAACTTCCTATCTTTTTTCTCCATCTTTTTTCATCTTCTACAGTATCTAACATGCATTTCACCTTTTACTCCTGAATATTTCTTGAATATAATTTCTTGTATTTCAAGGAAAATAAACAATCAACTTCCCAGTAGTTTACAAATAACTTCCCAATAAGTTTAATCTTGAAAAAGGTCGGTATTATATTCTCCCTCATTAGAAATATTTAAATATCATCTATATAGTACATAGTAATCTTTGCCTTGAATGAAAAATGGATGCTCTTTCAGTCACCTCTGGTCTGGAGGGCTTCTGAGGTCTTTCAGCTCTGAATTTTTATTATCCTGTGGATTTTTATGTTGCAAAATATTCAGAACAGGTCACTATCTTTGGAGAATCTGACTTGATGTCTTTTAACTAGTTCTTAAACAGAACATCTGAGCATAATTAATCTCTTGTATCAAATCAAAAGGATAATGCTCAAACTCTGCATCACAAAAGCCTAAGGATATTGTCAATGTCATATGTAATTGGGATAAGAACCAATGAAAATATTCTTAGGGTCATGTTTAGATTTGGAAGGGGCTTCAGAGACTGCTGAGTTTGACTTTTGTTGGGAAAACTGAAGATCAATGAGATTAAATAAGTTGTCCCAAGATCACAAGGCATCATTATCTGGCATGGGTATGTTTGAGTTTCTCTAATGGTACAATTCTGTCCATACTAAAAGAATGGACATTACCCTAAATATGGAGATTTTGCCAAGTATAATCAGTGGCTTAGTATGTAACACTTTTCTTTTTATCAGTGTTCTGTGTCAACTTAAAAGTTATTTAGCTAAGTGATTAGACAATGGCAGGGTGTTCCTGGAAGATATTAGCACACTGCAGTATTAACATTGGTCTTTCTATTGATGAATGGGAAAAGCTAATGCCTATGTTTAGAATATATACTGAAGGAAGCAGCCCACATTCTATGTATTCCTGTCTATATTTCTGAGATCCTAAATTAGATTTAATACTGGATGGGATATTAGAAGTTGTGAAACTAACTTTTCTACTTCTATTTTACACATGAAGAAGCATAGGTCCAGAGAGCTGAAATCTTTTTTTTCAAAATCAAATCTAGCTTAAATGATAGAGCCAAAATTAAAATACAAATTGGCTGATGTTGCATCTAGTGCTCCTTCTATAGCATGCTTCTTCTCATCTCTATGAAGTTCATTCTCTAATAAATATATTGAGCACCAGTTTCTCATTAGAGCTTCCAGTGTATCATAGACATTTTCCTGCTGGACATAGCTATCTATGTGTCTCAAAAACATCTGGGAAAGGAAATGCATTCAAACTAGAATTCATGTCATTTTATTTGCTATCAGATAAAAGTTTCCTTTGTTATTCTGGTCTGCTCTATTATTTTCTTTTATGACAAGGGACAAGCAAGGAGATTATATAAGAAAACTGCATCTTTCTTTTAAAATTTAATTCATGCACTTTCTTCCTAAATAAATGTTTCATTCTTCCAAATTTCCTTATTTCTCTTATATATCCTTCTTCTTGTCCATGTAGGAAAAATTGAAGACCTCTTTATTTCTTCTTCTTCATTACTCTCATATGTAGCTTGTTTCCAATCTTATTGATTTAGCCTCTCCATCAATTTTCACAGTTATTTTCTTCTCTCCTTCACACACTATCTATTCTAATTCAGGACTTCATCACCTTTCATATGCATTTCTATATTAGTCACCTAATTGATTTCCCTATCATTTATCTATATTGCCCCCTCTTTTTTAAGCTTGCCAAAGCTGCTAAAATAAACTTCCTATGGCACAGACATAATTCTATCTCTAGAGATGCTTAAAAGATCACCATTTCTATAATCTGCCTACATAATTATTCTTAAATGTGAATCTATGAACATTATTAAAATGCTTTTGAAAATTGTTTTTCAACATAATTAGTTTCTTTTGTAATCCTAGGTATTTTACTTTTTGCAAGTAAAAATATTATTCTTTGAAGGAATTACTGCTACACTACACTTCCAAAAGAGAATACAGTTTAAAAAAAAACAAAAAACAAACAAAAAAAAAACTTGTGAACCTATGGCCAGTATTTTTCCTCAACATAATATAAGCTTCCAAAATCAGTATTTTGCTTTCCCATTATTTGCTTTCCCAAGTTTCCCATATATTCCCAGTATTTGCTTTCCCAAGTGCTGCCTGCACTTGACTCAAAATTATCATGGAATAAGTGCTTATTGTTCTAAAATGAAGAATTTTTTCCCCGATGAACTCTTGTTAATCCTTTAAAAAAGCAATTCCCAGTATTTTTTTAATCCCCATGCCCTTTCCTGTATCCACTGTTCAATATGGAAGCAAATACATTTTAGAATTTACCATGTGTGTATATGTGCATAACATAAAAAAGTGTTTTTCTGAAGAAACACTTTTACTAATACTATTAATTTTTGCAATATTTCAATATGATAATTTTATTTGGTATCAAACATCCCTGATACCACCTTAATAAATTTCAAATAGCTATTTTGGGTTTCAAGTATTATAGATGGGATTCATTTCTTTGCATTCTATACAGAAACCAATTCCTCCATAACATCTCCCTCATCTTCTTTTCACTCAATAAGATCATTTCCCACTCTAAAGGCACACAAATCCTACCTTGGATTCTGTAATATCTTAATTTTGCTTTCTTTCTAAGGCCTACCAAAGCAATAGAAATTATTGAATATTTATTGAATAGTAGACTTGATTTGAGCATGACACATCCTTCTGCACCCTTTTGTATGCCTGTGATATAATTGGGCATAGAAATTTCTACAAAGAGAATTTCACCTGTTAATGCAAAATGTCTCCTGGTCTACAATCTTTATCTTAAAGGCATACTTAGAACACTGACAATTTAGATCACTTAAAGTATCAGAGTTCAAATATCAGTAGGACTAAAGCTGAAGTTACTGATTAGGAAGCCAGATGTTTGAAAATCTAGTAGGGTATGCTTCCTTTCATGAAATGTTATTCCAGTCAAAAAAAAAAAAAAAGGTAAATGAGCTGCATATATTAGATCTTTTAAAAATAAATTTCAAATAGTCAAAAGTTTTTTTTGTTACTTTTTATATCTTCAGCTGTGAGAACAAAATACTAAAACACAAACAGGCTCATTTATTTGAGTGTGAAAACATAAATTAGGCCTTCAAAAGAGAAACAAACATACCAAATTATCCTGCTTTTGAGAAGTTAAACACATTTTTCCTTAGGATTTTCTTTCAGTGGATGATAATTAATAACAACAAATACTAATATGTAATGCATTTTAGTATCTTTGTAGCTATAAAGTCTGCAGAACATAATATATACATTTGTTCATCTCTAGCAAGATTTCACTTTTTTGGGGGGAAGGGGGGTTCTTTTTTATTTTCCCACGTGTAAATGATTGGTCTGAATCTACATTGTTAGATTTTTTTTAATTCTTCAAGTAAATTGTACTGAAGTACTTGCCCTGATTTATTTTGTTATTTCTGCTAATAATAATTATGTGAATTATGATGATGATGATGATGATGATAATGATGATTCTACTTGGGATAAAAAAGGAGGACCAAATTCCTTCATGCCAATATAATTCAGGTGAAGTAAGTTTGAATGCTGTGTGAGATGACAATCCTTGAAGAACTGACAATAAAGAATTGAAAGGACCAAGGAAAAGGACCTGGCATACTCAGCAAGTTTCAATGTATTATAAAGGAGTACACAAGAAAGAGAAGTAGTTTTAAAGAGGATGTCGAAGAACTGTGTGAATGAAAAACAGGATAAGTGACCTAGCAAAATATATAACCCACGGACAGTAAGTTTACTTTCTGGGTATTTTGTGATGTCAAAAGAATAAAAAAAGGGGCCCAGAAAGCTAGATGGACTGAATATGATGAATTTCTAAGAGTACATATATAAAAGTCATATAAAATTGGCACTGGAATCTACATTATGTTGATTAGAACATAGGTCTACAGAACAATATAGAATTGGTGGATTCTCTAAAGGATATCAGTTACCCAATTCATCTGGGAATGAGTACAAATAATATTGATTCTTTATATTAATAATATGGGGGGACAAATAAGTCAATATTATGTTTTTTGGCACTAAAATATTTTCAGCTAGAACAGTTCTTTCATAGTGTTCATTGTTATTGCATATCCCATCTTATTTTGGAGGAATAAGTTACTTTTTGGAAGCTAATTTTTAAACTTCAATCAATTTCTGTCCTCTCTAAGACAGGCAACATGGAAATTATGTGCTAGTGGTTTCTGACAAGAAATAAATATTATCTTGAAATTTTTAGAGCAAATGTGCAGGAAAAAAGTAAAGGGTGATAGACCTAGTTTTTTTTTGTTTTGTTTTTTTTTTTTTTTTTTAACAAGTAGCATGGTCATGACAAGTTGTAATGGGTTGATTTTTTCCATCAATCAATTTACCTTCCCATAGGGAGCTTCATTTCAATTCACATTAGCACTTAGCATATTAACTTTTGATTTTTTTGGTTACCTGCCTGTTAAACAATCAAAGATTGGTGAATAAAATTAAGTGCAAAAGTAACCCCACTGCAATATGAAAAGTCACTAGTAATATTAATAGTGAGTCCTCTACTTCTTTATTATTTAAAAATGCTTATGCGTTTCAAAAACAAGACTTGACAATTGATAGGATATGGGGAGTGAAAGAGAAAGTAATAATTTGAGAATGACACCTAGATTGTGAAGTTGGCTGTCTTAGAAGACTAGTGATACACTCAACAGCAACAGGAAATTAGAAAAATGGAAGATCTCGGGAGAATTATAATTAATTTAAACACATATAGTTCAAGATGTCTATAGGACATTCAATTTGAGTTGTATCATAGGTAGATGAAGAAGTGAGACTGAAGGTTGTAAGAGAGGTTAAGGCTGGATAAATAGATAAGAGTCATCTGTGTAGAGATTATAATTGAAATAATGTGAGTTTTTGAGTTTACTGATTACTAGACTAATTCACAACACCCCAAGCATGCACTATTTGTCTATTGTCCACAGTCTCTCCAGCAATTTTCATTTTCATTTCTTGTCATCAATAAAATAACTACAAGATAGAACCTTGCAGTTGTTTTAATTTGTTTTATCTCTAGTTATTAGTAAATTGGAGTTATTTTCATATGCATTTTGAAAGATTGGATTTTTGAGAACTTCCTGTTCATATTCTTTGATCAGTTATCTATGGGGATATGGCTGTAGTCCTTATGTGCCTAAATAACTTTATATGATTGTTTTCAAAGGGTTAAACTGAATATATCAGAAATTCATAAAAAAATTAATTACAGACTTACAAAACTAAGCTAATACAAGAGACAAGTTTATTATGAACTCCATTTCCAATGAATACAAAATTTAAATGAAATGCCTCTAATGGGGAAAAATGGTAAAACCTTGATCATGGCAAACCTTAGCACTAGGACAAAATGAAACATACTCTGATAAGATTGGGTATAACAAGTTACATTAAAAACATGAAGCTAAATACAGAATATCAGGAACATAAAACAAGATATGAAAATGCTTTTCTTTTAGTCCAAGTTTCCTAAAATAGTTTGAAATGACAAGAAATTTAAGTTGTAAGTAAGGTTTAATATTAAATTAATTTGAAAGCCCTATTTGTATTTCTGAAGACAATCTAGATATGATCAAAGTGTGTTTCCCCTCCTTACTGGATTGAAAAAAATAGAAAAGAAGTCCAGAACATCAATAAAAAGAAAAATAAACAGTTTTGTTATTTGTATTTATCTGCATATGCCTGCACTCTAAGGGACAGAAAAAAAATTAGATGAATAATAAAAACATCTTAGAGAGTTCCAAAATGACAATGAACAATAATCACATGAATTATCCTCCAAAAATCAATGGATAGTTTCTTTAATATTTTACTATGTTAATGAATGTTCATTTTGCTATTCAAAGTCCTTCATGTCCTACCCCACTCCTAGCTTTCCAGTCTTCTTATACCTTACTCCACATCAACATTCCCAACTTCATTCCAATGGCACTGGCCTGCTGACTATTCCACAAACAAGACACTTGGTCTCTTGGTTCTGAGCATCCTTTCTGGCTTTTCCTCATGCCTAGAATGGTGTAACTTATCCACTCTAACTATTAAGCCATTTAAGCCCCAGCTTAAATCCCATCTTCTACAGGATGCCTTCCCAAAGTCCTCTTAATCTCAATGTTTCCTTCTATTATTGCTTTTAATCTTGTAAAGAACTTTGTATACATCTGTTTATATTATTTCTTCCATCAGATTGTAAACTTTTTGAGGGCAGGAACTAATTTTAGCCTTGTTTTGTATCCACAGAACTTAGCATAGTGCCAGGCACTTGATAAATATTTATTGCTCAGGGAAATGTTCAGCAAACTTGGTTAATCTTTGAGTATACTGAAAAGTTGAAAATCATTTTTATTCTAACATCCTTACAAAGAAATTCTGAGAACTGCATGTAATTCTAAGTTCAGGGAAGTTACTAAGAATTTCTAGGAATTTTTAATTTTAACTGTTTCTTTTTCAGTGAGATTAATGTTCATTTTGAGAAGTCAGTATTTCCATGATAAATGGAGACCACTACTTTATATTCCCTTTAGTTTTTCTTAATCTCTAGTTTGTAATAATCTTATCTATACCTTTGGATAAAATTTAATTTTAAATCAAATAAAAATATGTCATCAAAAATTGCAATCTTTTCCACCAATGAGAAACCTGTTTATTCATGAAATTCTAGAAGGCTACTCCAGGTTCTAAGCAATTTGAGAGCCAGAAACCACTCCCAACTGTGGCTTACATCCCTCCACCAATTTTTTCACTGACTAATTAGAAGGAACACAAGTAAAAAAAAAAAGGCATTTGATCAAAATATAATAAAAATAAAATTTCAGCATAATGTTTACCCATTAAACTTGAACTCATTTTCTTATTAGCCAATATATATTCCATGTGGAGAGAGGATCTAAATAGGGAACACACAGATAGGGTACACATATATATTACCTGTGAACAAATGTAGCCAAGTTTTCCAAATGAAGAAATAAATTCTACCTCTTACTCTGAAGATCTCCTGATGTATCAAGATAATACTGTCACACCTCTCCCTGGTGTACCTACTTCCTTCTAGATATTGTTCTCTACTAGTCTCTGTTGATCCTATATTTTTGTTGCTTCCCCTTGCATATTATGTTTCTACTCATGGTGTCACTAGTTATCTAATTATTGTCAAGGTCACCTGATCTCTTCTATAATATTCACCAGGAATTCATCTCCCTCACCAAAGAGGAACCCTATGTAATTTAAACCAAGCCTATTAGCTAGCCCTGTCAAACATGGGTTCCTCCAGTCCTGCTATCCTTATCACATCCTTTGGTACAAGAATTATAAATTAAAAACAACAGCAGTAACATCTGTCAATTATTTCAGCATCAGATCTAGTTTTTCTAGAATCATGGTGGTGTGGATAGAATGAGGGATGACCATTGATCAGCTAGTAAAGTCCACTGGTACTCTTCAAGACCAGAAATGAAGAACCCTGTATAGAATTAACCTCTAAAATGGGATTCATGGACAAGAATTACACAGACTGGGATGAAAGTATGAGTTATCATTTACATTATTGGAAACAAGATCTTAAGAAATGAAAAAACAGATAGAAAAGAGTATTTCAATATTCAAAACAAAATGCCTCAAGATGAAGCCTCAAAGAGTAAAATGAGTTGATCTTTAGCTCATAAGGCTTTCTTGGAAGAATTCAAAAAGAACTTTGAAAGAGAGTTGGGGGCAGCTAGGTGGTGCAGTGGATAGAGCACTAGCCCTGCAGTCAGGAGGACCTGAATTCAAATCTGAGCTCACACACTTAATACTTCCTAGCTGTGTGACCCAAGGCAAATCATTTAACCCCAAATGCCTCAGCAATAAAAAAAAAAAAAAGAAAGAAAAGAAAATAAATAAATAAATAAATAAAATAAAATAAAAAAGAAAGAGATAAGAAAATGGGAAAAGAAAATGAGAACTTTGGGAAAGGAAACAGAAACTTTCTGAAGAAAACAATTCCTTAAAAATACAATTGGGAAAATGGGAAAATGTATACTTAAGAAAACCACCTCTTAAAAACTGATTGGAGGAAATGGAAAAAAAAACAAACAACTCCCTGAAAAACAGAATTGGCAAATTCGAAAAAAGAGAACAACTCCCTAAAAATAAGATTGGTAAAATGGGGAAAGGAAATGCAAGCAATGATGAAAAGCAATGTATTGAATGTCTAGTAAGATAAAGATGAAAAATTGTCTTTGCATGTATTCTGAAAATTTAGTTTTAAGTGCCATTTCTTATACATTTTTGGTATTGTTATTCAAGGAAAGTCTCTTAAACTATCAATTCACTCTCTGTGACTATGTTACATAGAAAAAGCTAGTTTTCTTTACATAGGAAGGAAGGAAGGAAGGAACAAATGAATGAATGAACGAATGAACAAATGAACAAGACAGAGAGATAGAGACAGAGAGAGGAAGGGAGTGAAGGAGTAAGAGAGGGAAGAAGGAAGAGAAGGAGGGAAGGAGGGAAGGAGGATTTCCTATAGTGATAAAAATCTCAGGTGCTATTAAAATAAATTAATAGCTATCTGAAAACTGCATGCACTCCTATGATTCAATTTGCCCTTTAGTTTCTTTCCATCTGTCTGTATGTTTATCTTTCTGACTGTCAGAATTTTTTAATACTACTGCCACTTTTGTAACCTTTGCAGGGCAGATGTTGCTGTTCAATCAGCTAAAAGTTTTAAAGAACTGACTGGCTAACACTTTCAAATTCATATTTAGTTAATCCATATCAATTAAGTCCCATCATAGTCAAGGGAATTGATATTTTTAAAAACTCTATTTCAGTTTCATCATTTTCTACTGTTTTTTAGGTGGAAAATAACATTTATTTCCTTAAAATTATGAGGTTTTTCTTTGCCCAAAGAAAATGCTTAAGTATATAGAATTATGAAGAAGTAGAAAAGGAAATCAGCTGTACCATTGAAATATTAAATACCACAAGATCTTAATTATCTTTATATTGTAGTAATTTGGAATGTATTAGAATTCAGGTTTTATTAAATTGAAGTTTATCTTTTCAATAGTTACAAGACAGGTTTTATAGAGCAAGCTAATATACTTACGGAGAGGAGGTATAATTACATTATTTGAAAGAATACATTATTTCAAAACATTTTAACAATATAAGGATGCCCACAGAAATGGAATTTTCTTGAGAAAAATTAACCTGAAGCAATGAGAAAACCAGGCTTTGTTGGATCTTTATCTGAGAATAGTGATTATTTTGGAGCATCACTGTATGTTTTTGAAAACAAAAGGGGTGCATTTGTAATCTGTGATATTTTGTATATAAATTTAATAAACTATAGTCACATCACTTCAGTAGATCCATCATTTATTGTATGAGTATATTCCCTTCATTGGATACATCTGTTGTCTATCCATACTATTTCTATGTCCACATATTTTTCATAAATCTTCCTCTAATTCTTTTTTTTTAAATTTATTTATTAGCCTTTTATTTACAGGTTATATGTATGGGTAACTTTACAGCATTAACAATTGCCAAACGTCTTGTTCCAATTTTTCACCTCTTACCCCCCACTCCCTCACCCAGATGGCAGGATGACCAGTAGATGTTAAATATATTAAAATATAAATTAGATACACAATAAGTATACATGACCAAACCGTTAATTTGCTGTACAAAAAGAATCAGACTCTGAAATATTGTAAAATTAGCCTGTGAAGGAAATCAAAAATGCAAGTGGGCATAAATATAGGGATTGGGAATTCAATGTAATGGTTTTTAGTCATCTTCCAGAGTTCTTTCTCTGGGCTTAGCTGGTTCAGTTCATTACTGCTCCATTGGAAATGATTTGGTTGATCTCATTGCTGGGGATGGCCAGGTCCATCAGAACTGGTCATCATATAATATTGTTGTTGAAGTATATAATGATCTCCTGGTCCTGCTCATTTCACTCAGCATCAGTGTAAGTCTCTCCAGGCCTTTCTGAAATCATCCTGTTAGTCATTTCTTACAGAATAATAATATTCCGTAATATTCATATGCCACAATTTATTCAGCCATTCTCCAACTGATAGGCTTCCACTATAGTTTCTAGCCACTACAAAGAGGGCTGCCACAAACATTCGTGCACATACAGGACCCTTTCCCTTCTTTATGATCTCTTTGGGATATAAGCCCAGTAGTAACACTGCTGGATCAAAGGGTATGCACAGTTTGAAAACTTTTTGAGCATAGTTCCAAACTACTTTCCAGAAAGGTTGGATTCGTTCACAACTCCACCAACAATGCATCAATGTCCCAGTTTTCCTGCATCCTCTCCAACAATCATCATTATTTTTTCCTGTCATCTTAGCCAATCTGACAGGTGTGTAGTGGTATCTTAGAGTTGTCTTAATTTGCATTTCTCTGATTAATAATGACTTGGAGCATCTTTTCATATGACTAGAAATAGTTTCAATTTCTTCATCTGAAAATTGTCTGTTCATATCCTTTGACTATTTTTCAATTGGAGAATGGCTTGATTTTTTATAAATTAGAGTTAATTCTCTATATATTTTGGAAATGAGGCCTTTATCAGAACCTTTGACTGTAAAAATATTTTCCCAGTTTATTTCTTCCCTTCTAATCTTGTCTGCATTAGTTTTGTTTGTACAAAAACTTTTCAGTTTCAGTACAAAAACATTTCAGAAATGTTCAGTTTAGCTGGGTAGTTTATTCTTGGCTGCATTCCAAGTTCAGTCGAAATTTTCTATTTTGTGATCAGTAATGATCTCTAGTTCTTCTTTGGTGATAAAGTCCTTCCCCTTCCACAGATCTGAGAGGTAAACTATCCTGTGTTCCTCTAATTTATTAATAATTTCATTCTTTATGCCTAGGTCATGAACCCATTTTGACCTTATCTTAGTGTACGGTGTTAAGTGTGGATCAATGCCTAGTTTCTGCCATATTAGTTTCCAATTTTCCAGCAATTTTTGTCAAACACTAAGTTCTTATCCCAAAAGCTGGGGTCTTTGGATTTGTTAAAGACTCGGTTGCTATAATTGTTGACTGTTTTGTCCCTTGAACCTAACCTATTCCACTGATCAACTAATCTATTCCTTAGCCAATACCAAATGGTTTTGGTAACTGCTGCTCTATAATATAATTTTAGATCTGGTACAGCTAAGCCACCTTCATTTGATTTTTTTTTCATTAATTCCCTTGAAATTCTTGACCTTTTGTTTTTCCAAATGAATTTTGTTGTTATTTTTTCTAGGTCATTAAAATAGTTTTTTGGGGGTCTGATTGGTATAACGCTAAACAAATAGATTAGTTTAGGCAATATTATAATCGTTATTATATTTGCTCACCCTATCCAAGAGCATTTAATATTTTTCCAATTGGTTAGATCAGACTTAATTTGTGTGAAAAGTGGTCTGTAATTTTGCTCATAAAGTTTCTGATTTTCCTTCAGATAAGTCCTAAATATTTTATATTATCAGTAGTTACTTTAAATGAATTTCTTTGTAACTCTGACTTGGATTTTGTTATGATATATAAGAATGCTATGACTTATGTAGGTTTTTTATAACCAGCAACTTTGTAAGTTGATTATTTCTAATAACTTTTAGTGAATCTCTAATTCCTCTAGTATACCATCTATCGTCGGCAAGAGTGATAATTTGCTTTCCTCATTTGCTATTCTTTTCCTTTAGCTCTTTCTCAGCTTTACCAAAGCTAGTGTTTCTAAATACAATATTAAACGTAATGGGATAGTGGGCAACTTGTTTCCTCCAGATCTTATTGGAATGGTTGCAGTTTGTCTCCATTACATATGATGCTTATTGATGGTTTTAAATAGATGCTGCTGATTATTTTAAGGAAAGTCCATTTATTCCTATACTCTCAAGTGTTTCAATAGGAATGGATGTTGGATTTTTGTCAAATGCTTTTTCTGCATCTATGGATGATCATATGGTTTTTTAATTTGGTTATTAATAGGCCAATTATATTGATAGTTTTCCTATTATTGAACCAGCCCTGCATTCCTGGTATAAATCCTACTTGATCATAGTGTATTATCCTGGGATGATTTTCTGTAGTCTTTTTGCTAATATCTTTTTAAGATTTTGTATCAATATTCATTAGGAGATTGGTCTATAATTTCTTTCTCTGTTTTCCCTACCTGGTTTAGGTATCAGTACCATGTCTGTGTCATAGAAGGAATTTGGTAGGACTCCTTCATTCCCTATTTTATCAAATAATTTATATAGCATTGGGGTCAATTGTTCTTTAAATGTTTGGTAAAATTCACATGTAAATCCATCTGGTCCTGGGTATTTTTTCTTAGGGAGTTGATTAATTGCCTGTTCTATTTCTTTTTCTGAAATGGGACTATTCAAGCAATTTACTTCCTCCTCCGTTAGTCTGGGAAGTCTATATTTTTGGAGGTAGTCATCCATTTCGCTTATGTTATCAAATTTATTGGCATAAAGTTGAGCAAAATAGCTCCTTATTATTTCTCAAATTTCCTCTTCATTGGTGGAAAGTTCTCCCTTTTCATTTTTAAGACTACTAATTTCATTTTCCTCCCTCCTTTTTCTTTTTTTTTTTTTCTCCCTCCTTTTTCTAATCAGATTTACCAAAGGCTTATCTATTTTATTGGCTTTTTCATAGAACCAACTCTTAGTTTTATTAATTAGTTCAATAGTTTGTTTTACTTTCAATATTTTTAATTTCTCCTTTTAATTTTAGAATTTCAAATTTAGTATTTGATTGGGGGTTTTTAATTTGGTCTTTTTTAGTTTTTCTAATTGCAAGCCCAATTCATTAGTCTTTTCTTTCTCTGTTTTATTCAAGTAATCCTCTAAGCATATACAATTCCCTCTTATTACCGCTTTGGCTGCATCCCACAAATTTTGGTATGACGTCTCATCATTATCATTATCATGAGTGAAATTATTAATTGTATCTATAATTTGCTGCTTCACCTAATCATTCTTTAAGATGAGATTGTTTAGTTTCCAATTACTTTTTGGTCTATTTACCCCTAACTTTTTGTTGAATGTAGTTTTTATTGCGTTGTGATCTGAAAAGAAAGCATTTACTATTTCTGCTTTCTTGCATTTAATTTTGAGGTCTTTATGTCTTAATATATGGTCAATTTTTGAATAGGTTCCATGAACTGCTGCGAAGAAATATATTCTTTTATCTCATTCAATTTTCTCCAAGATCTAACATACCTAATTTTTCTAATATTCTATTTACTTTTTTTTCTTTTTGTTTTGTGGTTTGATTTGTTAATTCGAGGGAGGTTGAGGACTCCACTAACGTTTTGTTGTCTATTTCTTCTTGCAACTCTCTTAACATCTCCTTTAGGAAGTTGGTTACCATTGGTGCATATTTTTAATATTGTATTGCTTCGTTGTTTATATACCCTTTGGGATGGTTTCCTTCCTTATCTTTTAATTAAAATTTTTGCTTTTTTGATCTGAGATAAGGATGGCTACCCTTTTTTGTTACCTGAAGCATAATGATTTTGCTCCAGCCTTTTACCTTTCTCTATTGTATCTCCTCTTTTAAATTGTTTTTGTAAACAACTATTGTAGGGGTTCTACTTTGATCCAGTCTGTTTGCCCCTCTTTTGGGGGAGTTCTCCATTTTTATGGTTAGAATTACTAATTCTTTTTCCTGCCATCCTTAACCCCAGATTATCTTTACTTTTCTTCCTCCCCAACTCCTCTTTCCCTTTTTTGAAACTTATGCCCCCTTGTATCACAAACCCCTTTTAGAATCCTCCCTCCCCCCTTTGAATCTTTTCCTTCCTTCCCTTATTACTCTCTTTCTTTTCCTTTTCCTCTCCCCTTTTTAATGAAAGGAAGAATTTTTTCTAAAACAAATGTCATTTTTCTTTTTGAGCCAACTTTATGACATAAGTTAAAAATGTTCCCTCCCCTCTATAAATTCCCTCAGATATGATTTTTCCTTTGCCTCTTCATGGGATGTGGTTTCCCTCTTTTTATCCCTCCTTCCCACCTTATTCTGCCATCATACCCTTTCCATATCTACTTCCCTTTTTATGTTATATCAGTAAAATCAAATTATTCATGTATTCTTTTTGTATATTCACAACAGAAATACAATTCTCAAGATTTCTTTTTACCTTTTCTGCATCTCTTGAGTCCTATGGTTGGAGATCAAATTTTTTGTTTAGTTGTGTGGTTTTTTCCTTAGAAAGAAATGGAATTCATTTGTTTCATTAAATGTCCATCTTCTTCCCTGGAAGAAAATGTTCAGTTTAGCTGGGTAGTTTATTCTTGGCTGCATTCCAAGTTCTTTTGCCCTTCGGAATATCAGATTCCAGGCCCTTCACTCCTTTAATGTGGAGGCAGCCAGATCTTGGGTGATCTTATTGTGGGACCTCGGTATTTAATTTTTTTTTTTTTTTTGGCTGCTTGTAAAATTATTTCCTTAATCTGATAGTTCTGAAATTTAGCCACGATATTTCTTGGGGTTTTTATTTTAGGATCTCTTTCAGAAGGTATTTGATGAATTCTTTTAATGCCTATTTTACCTTCTGATTGTATTACATCTGGGCAGTTCTCTTTGATGATTTCTTGTAAAATAGTTATCTAGGCTCTTTTTTTCATCATAATTTTCGGAAAGTCCTATAATCCTCATATTATCTCTCCTAGATCTATTTTCCAAGTCTGCTATTTTTGCAAGTAGATAATTCATGTTTTTTTCCAGTTTGTCATTTTTTTGGTTTTGCTTGACTGATTCTTGCTGTCTCAATGAATCATTAGTTTCTATTTGTTCAGTTCTAATTTTTAAAGAATTATTTTCTTCATTAGCTTTTTTATTTCTTTCTGTATATGTCCAATTGAGTTTTTAAATGAATTGTTTTGATCTATGGATTTTTTTTTTCCATTTCACTAATTTTTTTTTAGTGAATTATTTTCTTTTTCCAATTCACAGATCCTACTTTCTTGTGAGTTCTTTGTCTTTTCCAATTCACAAATCCTACTTTCTAGCGAATTCTTTATTTTTTCCAATTCACAATTCTTACTTTCCTGAGATTTTTTTACTTTTTCCAATTCACAAATTTTGTTTCCCTGCACTTCCTGGGAATTTTTTATCTTTTGCAATTCGTATTTGAGGAAGTTGTTGCTCTCTTGTAAGGCTTCTCTTTCCTTTCCCCATTTATCTTCTAACTCTCTTTTGAGACTTTTAATGGTCTCTTCTATGAGAGCATCATGTAAAAGGGGACAGGTGACATTCCCCTTTGGGGTAATGTCTGGTGCCTGTTAGTCTCTTCAGGTTTGCTGACCTGGTCTTTTTCTGCATAGAAGCCGTTGATGGTTCTTTTCACCTTTTTATTCTTGTTTTAAAAGCTTTAGGGTATGCCTCCTAGGCAAGGGGGTTACCAGCTTCCTCTGCAGAACAGGAGAGATGTAAACCGGTTTCTGGCTCTGAGGTATGGGAGTGCTCTGAGTGAGTTTTCCCTTTCCCCAACAGGAGGTGGATTCAGCTCTGGCCGAACTATCAAAGTGCCCAGTTGGGCTGTGTGGGTTAGCAATTTCCCTAGGCTAGAGACTAAGGGCTGAAAGTGTCACTGCCCCAGGCCAGAGCCTCTTGTGGGGCTGTGGGTATTAGCATCTGAGTACATACCGTGGATTCTGCTGGAAGTCTGCCTGGAATTCTGCCCCAAAATCTCTGCCCTAACGTCTCTGCCCGATGCAAATCGGCCCTGCCAAAGCTCTATGGCCACAAGCCGAGCCCCACACTGCGCAGATTAGAGGCTAACCTGGGCTGTGCCCTCCTGCCGTGCAGGTTCTCAGATGCCCCAAGGAAAAGCCCTGTACTGCGAGTTGGGGCTGCTTTCAGTTTGAGGGTCTCCTCAGAACCTGATTTCTCTCCCAGTCTATGCTGATCTCCCCCCTAGCCCCGGAACAAACCTTTTTTGGCACAACTGCAGATTTTCTTCAGCTGGTGAGTTGTTATACTTTTTATCTTTATGAATTGTAGCAGTCAAGACTATTTTTGAGGCTCGATATAATATTGATAAAGAGGGTAAGAGAAGAGATTAGAAAGTAGCGTGTGCCTTCTCCGCCATCTTGGCTCCACCCCTCCCTCTAATTCTTTTAATACTTTGCAAGTATCACTGTAGCATTCATGTTTTCCATTCAATGTCTCTTTCTTTCACTGTATGACACTACACCACTATTCTCCCTCTACCTTGTTTTATGATTTTTGACATCAATTCTCATACACAAGTCTACCTTGCTAATATATATTGGCCTGTTGGGAGTTGTGAAAATTGTGTAAATAAAACTCACTCAATATTTAAAACAGACTCCATTTTGAAACAAGTTTCATTTGCCTATAATTTCTATCTGCTTGCTAATTTCTGGAATTGAATGACATCCTGTTTCACATATGGGAAAGTCTATCCTGTTTGCTTGCCCCCTTCCCAACTCCCCAAACTTATTCAACTCTCTCCTAAATAAGAATGTCCTTTGTATTACCAACAGTTAGAAATAAGGTTACATAATCTTATAAGTTGGCTTTCTTATATAATATTATTTGTTTGTTTTTAATGCATAAAAATTTATCTGTATTTGAGGTCCAGTGCCTACTGGGGCTGAGGCTGGTTCTTATTGGTTTTACTATATTACTTGCCAATAAATTGTTATGTTAAAAAAATTGAATCTTTGGCTCTTCAGTTATTTCAGATTTCATTTACAACATTCCTCATACTACGCCACTATGATTCTTTCCTTTGACCTTTGGGTCACTCTTTGTCCTCTCCTCCCCCCATACTTTTACATATAAATTGGTGTTACATATAAAATGGATTTACAGGGAAAATATTGGTTTTAAATGCCAAAATGATGAGATAGTTGAAAGATTAACTACTATCTTCTATTAGCTTCTGGAACTTTATTCACTTACTTGGAAATGTATACATTGACTAAGATAATTTTTTTTGGCTTTTCAGTTATATGTTATAAGCATTATATTTTTCTTTTGTTTTATTTTTTCTGATGTCTATTTTTAGACATATTTGTAATATACTTTGAGCAATTGTGCTTTTAGTGAAGAGATCTTGCATATGGAACTTGAAGCCATCAGCCCTGTGGTATCTTTAAATAGAGACATCTGAGGAATTTTCCATCAGCAATGATATCACTTATATCTTGACTTTTCAGGGGATATCTTCCAAAAATCTTGGTAAGTAAGTAAGTATTGATCATGCCTCTTCAATGAATATGCCTTTATGTTTTATGCCTTGTTTGTTGATGATGTTTTGCAGATTATCAAATAAAGTTACCTCTTTAATCACTTTTGTGTGGAAATCTTGTAAGAGTTTTGACAAACGTACAGAAAATATGCTGTTAGAGACATCAAAGCTACAACTTGTAAAGCAATCCAACCATTCTGAACGGGCCATAAAACTGCATATCCTTTGATCCTGCATTTTCTCCACTAGGTCTGTATTCCAAAGTGAGAGATCATAAAAATAAAAAGGGAAAAGAATACACATGTGCAAAAATATTTGTAGACACCCTTTTTGTAGTGGCAGGGAACTGGAAACTGAGTGGATGCCCATCAATTGTGGAAAACAACAGTAAGTTGTAGCATATGAATGTAATGGAATATTATTGTTCCATTAAAAAAAATTGATGACTAGACTAATTTCGAAAAGCCGGGAAAGACTTACATGAACTGATGATATGTAAAGTGAGTAGAATCAAGAGAACATTGTTCACAGAAACAAGATTATGTTACAATCAATTGTAAGGGACTTGGCTCTTTTCAATAATGTGATGATTCAAGGCAATTTCAATAAATTTGTGATGGACTAAGCTATCCACAACCAGAGAGAGAAATATGGAGAGTGAATGGATCGAAGCATAATATTTTCACTTTTGTTATTATTGTTGCTTGCTTGCTTGTTTTTTTTTTCCTTTTCTTTTGAACTGATTTCTTGGGCAGCATATCAAATGGGAAAATATATTTAGAAGGATTGTACATGTTTAAATTATATTGCATCATTTTACTGTCTAGGGAAGAGGGGAGGGAGAGAGATAAATTTGGAGCCCAGGGTTTTGTAAGAGTGAATGTTGAAAAATTATCTTTGAATGTATTTTGAAAAATTAAAAACTTTAAATAAAACAAAGATACAACTTGTTTTGTCAATTCTAAATGAGTAGAAATGATTTATTGATACTTTTCTTTTTGTATTATAATTGTTTCCAGATACATTAACAAACTCCAATTAAGACATAATTTTATATATAAAAAAAATCTGTCTTCTCTGTCTCTGCCCTTTTGTCTCTTTAGCTCTGTCTTTTTCAGTTTGGCTCTCTTTCTCTCCTTTCACAATCATACAGTCTGTGAACCCTGTCTTTTTATTATCATTTAAAAAAATAATTCTCCTCTCTGTTACATATTGAAAATAGGATTCTAAATGCCTCTAAAATTATCGGGTTTTTTATAATATAGATTTGTTTTATTATGACTTCTTTCTTGCTTTCAATTTTGAAATGTCATTTCAACATTTTTATACAGTGAATCGTGTGGCATATCTATTTATGATGTACTGTTTCACATTTCCCAGAGTAAACATGATTTTGTTTTGTTTAGGAAGTGTCACCCACTTCCTAATTCATGATTTTTCTTTTCCCATGTTACATACTGAAAGACCAGAGTTTTGCCATTTAAGTAAATTATTTTCTTTTTCTGAATAAAGTTTTCATGATGCATATACTTCTACTTGTAATCTCCCTGGCTTCTTTCAACACAACTCAAAAATTACTTTCCATTGGGCACCTTTCTTGTTTCTCCTCTTCCAGCTAATGATGTTTTTACCTTTTAGATTTACTTCCTAAATATTGTCCATAACTTCTTTGTAGCTAGTTTTATATAACATGTCTTCTCTGTTAGAATTCTTGACAGGAGAATTTTTTTTCCCCCATCCTTGTTTCCCCATTGTTTAGCACAGTGCCTGGAATGTTTTAAGCACTTAAGAAATGCTTGTTGAATGACTGACTGGTTTGAAAACATGAGGATCCTGAGTAATTTAAAAGTCTTTTCTGTCCTTTATTTGGTTATCACTGAAACCAACATTTTTTTTTTGTTTTCCAACATATTTTGTACATATACTGAAGCTTATTTTCCTTCTTGTTCCCACCTTGACATTGAATTTATTGAATATCATAGCACATGTTGACTAAGTTAGGAGGATTTTGTTAGCTTTTACCTTTTTTGTCATATGTGATTAATTTCATTACATTGTTTCATTTACTCTCAGAATTGTCTCTTTGCTTATATGCATCTTGGGTAATACAAAGCAAGAATATTGAACACTCTATAAAACTGGGTTTCTGATCACTTTTGGGTGAATAATGATTTTTTTTTTTTTGGCTTTTTCAGTAAACACTTTGAGGATAACTAAGAATTATTCTCTTATTTTCCTACAACTTCTTCCTGTCTTCTGATTTCATTTCTGTTGAGAATGGTAATATGGATATCATTCATTTTCTCTATTCATATATGAAAGCACTATGATAGAATATTGAGTACTAAAAGTGGAAATTCATCTTTATAGATTGTAAAGTTTGGGCTAGCTTTCTGCAGGTCTTCTGGAAAGGCCTTGGTCTCAGCAGGATAGACACCATGAGAATGGACAAGAATAGAGTCCAAAGTCTTTATTTTCTCTTATACAGTCTATGTCTGTCATATCTGACCTCGTCTCCTCCAGCAGTTTGCCAGTCTGCCACTCTCAAGTAGTCTCCCTCTTCATCTGAGTCTGACTTTGTTCTCAGTGTAAATATACTATTACAATTACATCATTACAATATACTGAGTATAAGCCAATATAGAGTGATTATATCATTATATCATTCCAGATATATGTGAATTAGAAAACCATTATCTCATCAATCCCACTGAGTTAAACCTTGTTTCAAGTATACTTCTTTCAAGTATACTTCTCCAAAGTTCTGCCCTCTACAGTAGATAATTTAATATTTAATAATTTAATAGGTATTAAATTATCTGCCTGGGGATTTTAGCACTGACTGTCCCAGGCAACTGCCACTCCCCTACCTTCAAAACTAGAAGTTTATCATTTGGGTT
Organism: Sarcophilus harrisii; assembly: GCF_902635505.1. Classification (NCBI taxonomy): domain Eukaryota; kingdom Metazoa; phylum Chordata; class Mammalia; order Dasyuromorphia; family Dasyuridae; genus Sarcophilus; species Sarcophilus harrisii. The sequence goes on along the minus strand of NC_045426.1, from coordinate 46,384,754 downwards.
TTGTTTTGTTCCATGGGTCACATGGGAAAAAAAAAAATGTTATTCTCTAGTGGCCAACAGTCTGGAGATGCACTTTTCATTAAGTTAGAATGATCTTCAACCAAGAAATTTTGTTTTTGAATCTCTACTTGAAGCCTTGTTGTTTTAGTAGAAACTAATAGAGTTTTGTATTCTGTTGACAGAGACTTGGTAAAATTAGGAACTCTCCTACATAATTAAGTACTAGATTATGACTTTTATATTCCAAGTTAAGTCTACTTATTTATTTGGAGTTGGAAGGGACCTACAAGATGATCTATTTTAGCTACCTCATTTTAAATGAGAAGAAACTGTGATTAAGCAAAATTAAATAATTTTCCCATTGTCACAAAACTTAATTTCCTAACTGGGATTCAAACCCAGATTTCATGATTCTAAATGCAAAGCTCTTCCAAATTAAACAATGCCTCCTCTTTTTCCAGTTTGATTTTACAAATTCTTTTGCAATATCTTTGTGATACATAAAATCCCATTTATATTTTAAAAATCTAATTTACACAACTATACTTAAGATATTTCAAACAATAATCTGTATCTCTATGTAGGACTTTCAATTTTTGCTAAGCATTTTCCTTTTCTACTCACAATTTACATGTGCTAATTACAAGTAATTAATTTCTTGTAATTAAGATAGTGTTCTTTATATCATTCCAGTTTTTATTCTTGATGTAAAAACAATAAACTTTTATTTCTTAAAATATATATTCCCTAATTCCAATGGTGATTTCTACATAGTTTGTCTGAAATAGTAAACTATGATTTTCCTTATATGTATGTTGTCTTATTATTTGAGAAAATTTGACAACAAAAGCTACAATGTCTTGTTTATATCTAGCATTCACAATGCCTAATATTTATATCATGTTTTAAGGTTTGTCAAGTAGCTTACATATATTTTGACCACCAAATGGTTTTGTGAGATAGGTATTCCAGGTCTTATCAGCCTTTGTGCAGATGAGAAAACTGACGTCCAGAGAAATGTAGTGAGTTGCTCATAGCCAGTTGGAATGTAACAAAGATGGAATGTTAATTCTGGAGTGCAGTTTTTTTTCCCATTGCACTATTAAATATACTCCCCACCCAAGTGCATCATTACTATATCAATTTGTATAATTCTTCTGGTGAATGTTTCATCTGTACCAATGGCCTATGTATATTTCAGAAGATAGCCAATATTTTGTTATGACAAAATGCTGTGGCTCAGTGAATGAAAATACTTATATCACTCTATGTACTCTAGGCTAGGGCTCACATTTTATCATTAAAAATATCTCAATGAGACATAATATTGCTCATAGCAATTTATATTATTATATTAATTAATTAAATTAAAAATATTAATTAAATTAATTAAAAATTAAATTAAATTAATTAAATTATATTATTTTATATATTATATTTTTATTATATTATATTTGTTATATTATATATTATTATATTATTATTGTATAATTATTATATATTATATAATAATTATGTATATTATATATTATATAATAATATAATATATTATAATATATATATAATTATATTATATTATATTATATTTATTATATTATATATTATAATATTATATATTATATTATATATTTTATATATTATATTATATTATTTATTTATATTATTAATTTATATTATTATTTATAATTATATTAAATTATATTAAATTAAAAATTAATTAAATTAATTTAAAAATAAAAATATTAATTAATATAACAAGATGACTTCTCTGTCCCACTATACATTCACAAAATCATTAACAAAATTGCATTTCCTAGAATATTTGAATCATAGGATCAGAGAGACTGCCCACAAAAAAGGTGGGCAGAGCCAAGATGGCAGACAGCAGACACAGTTCTTTGTAGCCTCCTCTAACCTTCTCTCAAACCAATAGCAGATTAAGTCTGTGAACTGATTTTCAAGTCAAAGAATCCACAAATATTTGGAGTATAATACCTTTCTAGAAGAAGGTACCTTGGAAGAACTTCAGAACAGGTCAATGAAGCAGGGGAACAGTCTGCTGACCCCAGACCATGGCATAGGGAGACCTGGGCAAGAAGCAGGAATGGAGAGACAGAGCATTGTAGTTTCCATGTACCTGGAAATCTTCTGTGAGCCTTTCTAGGCCACTCTGTCTTGTTTGCAAGCAAGTGGTTTGGCATATTTGCCTTTTGTAAAAAAAAAAAAAATGTAAACCACTGAGCCCTGGAAGAATGCTGGACCTAGATGTCATGACCCAGCACTGGAAATTTATCAGCAGAACTACCCCAGGGCAAATTAAAACAACTGTCCTTCCTCTGCAATGAACATACCTCAAGCTTTAAAAAAAATAAGAAACAACAACAACAACAACAACAAAGGACTCTCACCATAGACAGCTTTTATGGAGAGAGAGAGAGAGAACAAACCTAAATCCTGAGGTACTTAAAGGCAAAGCAACTCCAGAAGAATTCTCAAAGAGAGACATCAGCTGGTAGCTATTTTACAAGGTTTTCTTCAAAGATTGCATAAAGGATGTTAAAAGAGAGTTAGAAGAAAAATGGGGAAATGAAATTACTTCATTGCAAGAAGTAATGGAAAAAAATGGAAAAAAATAATGTGAACAAAATCATTTAATTGTCCATTTGCAAAAGAAACTAAAAGAGGTAAGTGAGGAAAATAATACACTAAAAATTAGAATTGAAAAAAAATGGAAGTGAATGACTCAATAAGACTTCAAGAATCAAACAAAAAAATGAAAAACTAGAAGAAACAATGAAATATATCTTAGGAAAACAACTGACCTGGAAAATAACATCCAGGAGATACAATCTAAGGATTATTGGACTTCCCAAAAACCATGATATAAGAAAAAGAACTTAGACATTATCTTACAGGAAATCTTAAAAGACAACTGCCCTGATATTTTAGAATTAGAAGGTAAAACAGACATCTAAAGAATCCACTGATAACCTTCTGAAAGAGACCCCAAAAGTAAATCCCCAAGGAATATCATGGCTAAATTTCAAAACTATCATACCAAGAAAAAGACATTGCAAACAGCCAGAAAGAAACAATTTAAATACCAAGGAGCCACAATTAGGATTACCCAGGACCTAGCAGCTTTCACCTTAAAGGATCAAAGGGCCTCAAATCTGATATTCCAAAAAAGCAAAGGAACTGTGATTACAGCCAAGAATAAGCTATCCAGCTAAAATGAGCATTATCTTTCAGGGAAGAAGATGGATGTTCAGTTATACAGGATGAATTTAATTTATTTCTAATGAAAGACTAGAATTGAACAAAAATATTTGATTTCCAAACACAGAATTCAAGAGAAGCATAAAAAGGTAAAAAGGAAAGAACTCTTGAGAACTATATTTCTGTTATGGGTATTCTTAGAGAATGTGGGCATAATTTAATTGTATATAATATGAAAAAGAAACTAGAGATGGAAAGGGGATGATACTGGAAGAAGAGGGAAAAGGAGGTAAAATAAGGGAAAATACATCTTATGAAGAGGCAAAGAAAATCTATTGTAATTGAGAAAAAGAAGGGAGGGGGAATGAGCATTGTGTGAATCTTACTCTCATCAGATTTGGCTGTAAGAGAGAATATCAGACATATTTTGAATCACAAAGAAACTTTTCTCACCTTATAGGGAAGTAGGAAGAAAGGGGGGGGGGGGCAAAAACTAATAGAAGGGAAAACAGAAGAATTAGGGGAAAGGTGTAAAAAAAGGAGGAGGGGCTCTAAAAGTGGAGAAATGTTTGAGGGAGGTGGTCAACAAAAGCAAAATTCTGGGAAGGAGGGAAGGGGTATAGGAAAGAGAAAAGCATAACCTAGGGTAAATAAGATGGCAGGAAATAACAGAATTATTTTAACTATGAATGTGAATGGAATGAACTTTCCCATAAAACCGAAGCAGATAGCAGACTGCATTAAAAGGCAGACTCCTATAATACATTGTTCACAAGAAACACATTTAAAGTATAACAATACATACAGAGTGAAAGTAAAGGGCTGGAACAGAATATATTATGCTTCAGATGAAGAAAAGAAGCAGGGGTAGCAATCTGGATCTCAGATCAAGAAAAAGCAAAGATAGATCTCATTAAAAGAGATAAGGAAGATAACTATGCCTTGCTAAAAGGTATCAGAAATAATGAAGCTATATCAATACTAAGCATATATGCACCAAGTGGTAGAGCATGGAAATTCCTAGGGGAGAAGTTAAGAGAGCTGCAAGAAGAAATAGACAGCAAAACTACCCTATTGGGGTATATCAACTTTGCTCTCTCAGAATTACATAAATCAAACCACACAATAAATAAGAAAGAGGTTAAGGAAATAAACAAAATGTTAGAAAACTTAGGTATGATAGATCTTTGGAAAAAATTAAATAGAGAAAGTTTACTTTAGGCGCTATTGGTCCTCTTACGCCAGGCATACAGGTGTCTGTCTGTCTTAATCTTTGGCCAGTGACTGGACAAGTTGGCACCTCTAATGACTGTATGATCTGCACCTGTATCTACCAATCCTTGTAAGGGTATGACATTTATATAGATAGTGAGCATAGGTCATTCACCTGTAACTGCTGCAGTCCAAAATTCTGTTTTGATTCTGCTATTTGGAGTTAGAATCTGGGCAATTATCACCAGATTGCTTTATTAGTATTATGTATCAGTAAACCTGATGCTACTACTTCTCTTGGTTGATACTTCACACATTGGCTTTCTGTCTTAGTGACTGGGATGTTAGCTACACATTCCCCAGTTTCCCACATCAGTGTATGGATGAAAACTGTTTTGTAAGCACTCTCAGGAATGAAATGGTCAAGCCTGCTGTGCCTAGAGGCAAAGGATTTAATTTATAAACTGGAGAGGAACAGATTTCACCTCTCTAGGGGATATCTCAGTTGTCCCAGCTGCAAACAATTCTATTCTGCCCAATTGTAATCTCTTTAATCTCTTTCTCCCATCAAGTTGTTTCTCAGTTGATTCATCATGTGGGAGTACTGAATTTTTAAAGACTCTCTGGGTGTAACCTCAGCTGCCATCATGCTTCGTGTTTTTTTTTTTTTTTTTTGTTTTTGTTTTTTTTTTTTTTGCCTGGGGCCCTGAAGCTGGGCCACACTTCGGTTTCCCTGAGTCAATCTATATTCTGATTCCATGGAAGACTCTGTTGTATTTTGGACATGGGGTTTTGGGTCCTGTTCTCACACCCTGTCTTCTCTGCCAATACTGAGCTTTCAGAAGGATGTCCTTCTTTACACACTGAAAGCACTGAATAGTCTCTCTGGAAGTCCCTTGCCAATAGAGACCCTATCTTCTCATGTTCAGATCTTAAGAAGTCAGCATCATAGCCTGGGTATAAAAGGTATCTGTGCCCACTGTGGCACAATGTCTTATTATCTCCTCTAAAGGAGCATTGTTGTGTAGTCCTAGTGTAATTGTTCTACAAACCTCATTAGCATTTTCTTTAGCAAATTGTCTTAACATAATTTCTGTTGCTGCATTTTCACCAATAGTTTGTATGACAGCTGTCTGCAAACATCCCACTAAATCAGCAAAGGGTTCATCGGGACTTTGTGCTATTTTCGTGAATGCTTCCCCTTGCCTTCCTGGGAGGGTGTTCCATGTTTTGATAGCGGCAGCAGCAATGTGCTCACATGCTGCTATAGGGTAATTAATCTGTGCTGAAGTGTCTAAATGGAGACCTAAATCAGCTAGTTGATCAGAGGCGACTGGTATATTACCTCCATGTTGCCTATTTCATTGGGCTTGTATTCATTATACTCAGAAAGCCACAATAAGTTTTGTCCAGGTTCTAAACATGTTCTTGCTATAGATTTCCAATCATTAGGGGTTAAAACTTCAAAAACCAAATTCTCTAATGTCATTTTAACATAAGACAATGTAGACCCATAAAGAGTGCAAGTCTTTTTCAGATCTTTGATAATTTCCAAATTAAACGGAGTGTATTTTCTTTTTTCTTGACCTCGAGTCAAACTTTTCAATCAAAAGGTATACATCTATTTTTAAATTAGATGTATCTTGCCCTTCCTCTTTAGCTTTAATTAATGCCTTTGTAATCAAGGGGGTGGTAAAAATTCCTGTATGGGTAGTGATGCCCTTCCCCCTTTTCTTTTTCCCCCTTCCATCCATGAGGACGAAATTGAGGGAGGAAGGTCAAATGATGGGGGATGCCCTAATGGCACCTGCTCAGGTGTAACTGAGCTGTGAAAGTGAGAAACACCACACCTCTTACGTTCATTAGAGCTGTTCTTGTCTGCTTCTCCATGTCTTTCAGCTGCTTTGTCAGTAACATCCCCCTCCTGCTCTTTCTCCTTTTTTCTATATTTTAAAACTTGTGGATTCCTTAAAGCCAATTGTGTTATATTGTATATAGACAATGTTTCTTTAGGAATTGAATCAGGAATTGAATATGATTCTAATATTCAATTAGTTGCACTCCCACTAGTTTCTACTTATCTGGCTCTAATTTTTCTTCTTTAGAGAACCAAGGAGACATGTATTCTAATGTATCTAAGAGTCCAAAGTCTATTCCCAAGTTACAATCAAACCTTGCCATTTTATTAACCTAACTATGCTGTCTACACACTTCCCTTGGGGTTAGGAAGGCTCTTTTTTTTTTTTTTAGTATTTGCCCCATTTTAATTGAAAACCAAAAGTGACTAGTTTACTTACCCTATTTCCTGGTCACAGGGACTTCTCCACTGAACTTACAATTGTATCAGTTGAAATGCTGAGTGTAGGACCTCATGTACAGAGCCTCAAAAAGTAGTGTGCTTCTTTCAGTGCCCCATGTTTGGATGCCATATGTTGGTGCCTGAACATGGGATATAAAAAGCATAAGAATTACAAGAAGAACCAGCAGCATTCCAGAGCTGTTCAAAAGAAGCATCCTTCCAGAATTCCTTCAGTAACCCAAGGGGAAGGAAAGAAAGGAGAGCCCCAGTAAGACTTTTCTAGTCCGGGTAATTAAATGGGCCAAGACAGGAGAATGATGAGAGACTTAAATGCCTGTTTTGACTACAATCTTCTTCTCCATTTGAAAGTTTGCCTCCATAATATTTTACAAGTTCAACACCTGCTGCAACCATCCAGAATTAATAGTGCTGCTTGCATTCCTCGGTGTGGGGACCATGCTGTGGGGGGAAAATAACAGCAAAAAACAAAAAAGTGGGGACTTGTTAAGGGACAGCTCACTTCTTCAAGAGCCTCCACAGCTGTGGATCATAACATCTAAAGGAGTTGCAGGGCAGCCTTTGCTGACACCAGTGATGCAGACTGGGAATGAAATAAATTGGAGGGAGAGGGAAGAGGAGAGAGGTCAGACAATGCAACAGCCTCTCAGTAGGGAGATCAGAGAACAGCAACTACCTCTCGGTCTCCTTGTATCATCCTTTCATATAAGGAGATCCATTCTGCAGGTCTGGGTTGGATCTCCAACAGCCAGTCAGGTTGCTCCTGGTAGCAAAACAGAGAAGGAAGGATTTGTGGTTAAAGAAAAACTGGAGTATGTTATTGAACACAAAATAGATCATGTTAATCATATTAAGTTTAAAATTTTTATATAAACAAAAAATGCAGACAAGATTATAAGGGAAGCAATAAAATGTGAAAACATTTTTTATATTCAAAGGTTCTCATAAAGGTCTCATTTCTAAAATATATAGAGAATTGACTCAAATGTATAAGAATTCAATCCACTCTCCAAATGATAAATGGTCAAAAGATCTGAACAAATTATTTTCAATGAAGAAATTGAAACCATTTGTAGTCATATGAAAAGGCACTCTAATTCACTATTGATCAAAGAAATGCAAATTAAGACAACTGTGAGCTACCACTACACACCTCTCAGATTGGCTAATATTGCAGGAAAACATAATGATGTGCATTGGGGAGGATGTGGGCAAATTGGGACATTAATACAAAGTTGGTGGAGTTGTAAAGGGATCCAACCATTCTGAGAGTAATTTGAAACTATGTCCAAAGGGCTATCAAATGATGTATATACTCTTTGATCCAGTAGTGTTTCTACTATGCTTATATCCCAAAGAGATCAAAAATGAGGGAAAGGGACCCACATGTGCAAAAATGTTTGTGTCAGACCTTTTTATAGTGGCAAGAAACTGGAAACTGAGTGGAGAATGGCTGAATAAGTTAAGGTATATGAATGTTATGGAATACTATTTTTATGATAAATGATCAGCAGGATGATTTCAGAGAAACCTGGAGAGACTTACATGAACTGATGCTAAGTGAAATGAGCAGAATCAGGACATCATTGTGCATGGCAACACCAAGATTATACAATGATCAATTCTGATGGAAGTGGCTCTTTTCAATAATGCGATCATTGAGACCACTTCTAATAATCTTGTGAAGAGAGCCAATGAGAATACTGTAGGAACCAAGTGTGGACCACAACATTGCATTTTGGGGTTTTGTTTTATTTGCTTGCATTTTGTTTACTTTCTCATTTTTTTTTTCTTTGTGATCTGATTTTTCTTGTGCAGTATAATAATTATATAAAAAGGTATATATTGGACCTAACATATTTTAATATGTTTAATATATATTAAATTGCTTTCCATCTAGGGGAGAGGATGGAGGGAAGAATATAAGGTTTTGCAAGGATCAATATTGAAAAATTATCCATGCATATGTTATGAAAATTAAAAAGTTGGAATAAAAACAAAAAAAAAAAAGAAAAAAATAGAAGTTGCTGAATCTTATGGGATCCTTTTTAAAAATTATGTTTCATATGCATTGTTTTATGAATCATGTTGGGAGAGAAAAATCTGGAACAAAAGGGAAAAGCAAAGGGAGGGGAAGAAAAAACAGAAAAAAATATGAACATAGTATGTGTTGATTTACATTCAATCTCAATAGTTCTTTTTTTCTGGATGCAGATGGCATTTTCTCTCTGAAGTCTATTGGAATTACTTCCAATCACTGCACCACTAAGAAGAGTCTTTCATATCTGTTTATCACACATTCTTGCAGTTATTTTGCACAAAGGGCACAAGATACACAATTCCTGGTTCTGCTTATTTTGCACAGCATCAGTTCCTCTAAATCTTTCTAGGCCTTTTTAAAATCAGCTTGTTCACTATTTTAAACAGAACAATAATATTCCATTATTTTAATATACAAAAGCTTATTCAGACATAAATCAAATGATGGCATCCTCTCATTTCCCAATTCTTTGTTACCACAGAAAGATCTGCTTTAAACATTTTTGTACATGTGGATCCTGTTCCCTCCTTTATGATTTCCTGAGGATTTAGAGCCAGTAATGGCACTGCTGGATTAAAGGATATGCACAATTTGAAAGCTCTTTAGGCAAAGCTTCAGATTGTTCTCCAGAATATTTGATTCATTTCACAACTCCAGCAAAAATGCATAGGTGTACCAGTTTTCCCACATCCCCTTCAACATTTATCATTATCTTTTCCTAGACAATCTCAGAGGTGTGAGATAGAAATGCAGAGTTGTTTTAATTTGCATTTCTCTAATCAATACTGATTTAGAGGTTTTTAAAAATATATTGCAATAAATGGATTTAATTTCATCATCTAAAAATTCTTTGTTCATATCCTTTGACCATTTATCAATTGGAGAATAACTTACTTGTATTCTTATAAATTTGACACATTTCTTTATATACTTTAGAAATGTAATATTTATCAGAAACACTTGCTGTAAAGATTTTTTCCCAGCTTTGGACTTCCCTTTTAATCTTGTGTGTGTGTGTATGTGCGTGTGTGTGTGTGTGTGTGTGTGTGTGTGTGCGTGCACACTAAAACTTTTTAATTTGATGCAGAGCTGGCCATTTTATCTTTCATATTTTTTTTTACCTTATTTTTATTTTGATATAGGGTATGAGGTCTACATCTTTGCTCAGTTTCTGATGTATTATGTTCCAGTTTTCTCAGCAATTTTTGTCAGTGATTTCTTATTCCAGAAGTTGGAGTTTGGAGATTATAAAAACCTAGATTACTATAGGCCTTGAATATTGTGTTGTGTGTATCTAATCCATACAACTAATTCTCCACTCTATTTCTTAGCCAATACCAAATGATTTTAAAAGTATTGCTTTATAATATAGTTTTAGATATGGTACTGCTAAGCCACTATCCTTTGCATTTTTTTCGTTAATTCCCTTGATATTCTTGACCTTTTATTCTTCCAGATGAATTTTATTTTTTTCTAGTCATATAAAACATTTTTGGCAGTTTGATTGGTATGACACTGAATAACTGGATAAAGTTGGGTAGAATTATCATTTTTATTATATTAGCTTGGCCTACAAATGAGCAGGTGATATTTTCCAATTATTTAGATCTGACTTTATTTTTGTGAGTTGTAGTTGTGTTCATAGAGTTCTGGGGTTTGTCTTGTCAGGTAAATACCCAAATATTTCATTTTGTCTATAGTTGTTTTAAATGCTTTTTAGGGGATGCTTTTCTAGGGTTCTCTAAGTATATCATCATATCATCTGCAAACAATGATAGTTTTATTTCCTCATTGCCTATTTTGATTCCTTGAATTTCTTTTTCTTTTTTTATTGTGAAAGCCAACATTTCTGATACAATTTTGAATAATAGTGTTAATAATAGACATGCTTATTTCACCCCAATTTTATTGAAAATATATCCAGCTTCTCTCCATTAAATATAATAATGCTTATTGCTGGTTTTAGATATATGCTACTTAGTATTTTATGGAAAGCTCCCTTCATCCCTATGCTCTCTAGTGTTTTAATAGGAAGAGGTGCTGTATTTTGTCAAAACCTTGTTCTGTATCTATTGAGATTATCATATGATTTCTGTTGGTTTTGTTATTGATATGGTAATAGTTTTTATGATATTTCCTGATATTTAAACAGCCTACATTCTTGGTATAATCCCACTTAGCCATAGTATATTATTCTGCTGATAAATTGCTATATTCTCTTGCTAATATTTTATTTAAATTTTTGCATCAATATTAATTTGTTTTTAATTTTCTTTCTCTCTCTCTCTCTCTCTCTCTTTTTTTTTTTTTTTTTTGGCATTTCCTGTGTTAGGTATCAGTACAATATTTGCTGCATTAAAGAAATTTGGCAGGACTCATTCTTTACCTATTTTTCCAATAATTTACATAGTATTAGAATCTATTGTTCCTTAAATGTTTGGTAGAACTAACTTGTGAATCTATCTAGCCCTGGAGATTTTTTCTTGGGTAATTCAATAATGACGTGTCCAATTTCTTTTTTTCTACAATGGGATTATTTAAGTAATTTATTTCCTCTTCTGTTAATCTGGCAATTTTTATTTTTATAAATATTCATCCATATCAGTTAGATTGTTGGATTTGCTGCTATGCAATTGGGCAAAATAGTTTCTAATTATTGCTTTAATTTCTTTTTCATTGATGGTAATTTTATCCTTTCATTTTTGATGCTGGTTATTTTTTTTCTTTCCTTTTTCTAATAAAATTAACCAATTTATTTATTTTTTTTCATAAAACCAACTCAATTAATTAGTTCAATAGTTTCTTAGTTTTAATTTTATTAATCTCCTTTGAGTTTCAGAATTTCCAATTTGGTATTTAATTGGGGGCCATTTAATTTGTTCTTTTTTTTAGCTTTTTTTTAGTTCCATGCCCCATTTATCGATCTACTCTTTCTCTATTTTATTCATGTAGCTATTTAGATCTATAAAATTTCCCTTAAAAACTTTTTTGATTGCATCCCATTGGTTTTGGTATGTTGTCTCATTATTCTCATTCTTTTGGAAGAAATTATGGATGTTTCTGTGATTTGCTGTTTGGCCCACTATTTTTTAGAATTAGATTATTTCATTGTCACCTGGTATTTAATCTATCTTTTCCTGGTCCTTTAATGAACATAATTTTTATTGAAATGTTGTCTGAACATGAAGCATTTACTATTTCTTCCTTTCTGCATTTGATTGGGAGGTTATTATGTGTAATGGGCTGAAACTGAGCAGATGCACTGAAGTCCAAGTACTTATGGCTAATTACCAATTGGACAATACTCTATTAGTATATGCTTGGAGAAAGAATAGCTCTGCCCACTACTCTGTGCAAGCTTGATCTGTTGTATAGGAGATTGGGTGGAGGATTTAGGGAGTGGATTGAGAGAGCCAGAGTCACTCCTGGTGGATTCATGTTGCAATTGCTCTCACTTCTTATTGGCCATTCCATTCACATCCACAAAGAATAAAAATCAAGGACTTTTGCTGAACCTGGCTCAGGATAATTCTAAAGTATCCAGGGTGCTAACTCGATCATCACATTTATGCCCCAATGCATGATTGATTTTCGTGTAGATGCCAAGTATTCTTGAGAAAAAATTGTATTCCTTTATGTCTCCATTCAGATTTTTTCAAGTTCTGTCAAAACTAGGTTTATTAGTATTCTATTTACTTCCCTGGTTTCTTTCTTTTTTATGTTGTGGTTAGATTTGTCTGATTCTGAGAATAGAAGTTTGAGGTTCCCCGCTAGAATAGTTTTGCTATCTATTTCTTCCTATAACTATATGCTGTACCACTTGGAGAATATACATTTAATATTGTTATTACTTCTTGTTTACAGTACCCTTTGTCAATAAATACTTTATTCCTTTTCTTTTTCACTTTTGCTTTATCTAAGAATAGAATTGCTACTGCTACTTTTTTTTTTTTTTAACTTCAGCTGAAGCATAATAATGTCTGGTTCAGCTTTTTAACTTTACTCTCTGTATGTCTCTCTCTGTGTAAAATCTTTTTCTTGTAAACAACATATTGTAGGATTCTGTTTTTTAATCTGCTCTGCTATTAAGTTCTGTTTTATGGAAGACTTCATCCCATTCATATTCACAGTTATGATTTCCAGCTCTGCATTTTCCTCTATCTTATTTTCTTCCCTGCATATAATTTTCTCTTTTTACACCCTATCCTTAGCAGTGTTTTCTTTTGACCCATCCTATCCACTACCTTATCTCCTATCACCCCTTCACCTTCTCTTACTAGTGTTTTTTTTTTTTGAAATCCACTCCACCCACTACCTTATCTACTATCAACCCTTCCCTCTTTCCCCTTCCCTCTTTTCTCTTAGTTTTATTTCCTAGAGTTCCTGCTCATCCTCCTATCCAGCCCTTCCCTTTGTTTTCTTTTTTCTCTTCCTCCTTCTTTAGAGGGTTAAGTAGATTTCTATACCCAACTGAATAATTAAATTATTCCCTTTTAGACCCCAAACTTAAGAGATCAAGTTTCAGACAATGCTCACCCCCTCTCTTCTTTCTATGGATCATAATAGGTCTTTTGTGCCTCTTCATAGGATCTACTTTGTCCCATTATATCTCCCCTTTCCTCTTCTTCCAGTACAGTCCTTTTTTTCATTTTGTAATATCTTTTTCTTTGATATTATCATATCAGAGTCCATTTATAACCACATCTTCCGTCCATGTGATGCCTCTCTCTGCCTGTCCCAGTAACAGACACAGTTTTCAAGTTAACAGATATCAAGTTCCTAGGAATGTAAACAGTTTAACTTTTAAATAATATGTAATTTGTCTTTTTTACCTTTCTATGCTTCTCTTGAGTCCTATGTTTGTAGATTAAATTTTCTGTTTAGTTCTGTTTTTTACTTCATTGAAAATTCATCACCTCTGAAAGATAATGTTCAGTCTCTCTGAGCACTGCCAAGAAGCCTCTTTGGGGTAAACACCAATTCATGTCACTTTTTGCTATTTCCTCTGTGGACATTTTGTCCTTGTTTGAGTTCGTAGCTTTTTTGTGTTCAAGGTTCTTTTCTGTTCTTGATCATGTTCTGTAGAGCTGAAACTCTGAAGAAGTATACTTGAAACAAGCTGTTAACTCAGTGTAATTGATTAAATAATGGTTCTCTAGTATACATATACTTAGTACTAAACATGGAGATTTAATGGTTCACTAAGTTCACATATATCAGTATGCTGTTATAATAAGGTATGTAAGGGCTAACAAGGACTGAAAGATAGACTTTCTATCTTTGACCATCCTCCTGGTGGCTCTCTTGCCTCCTGCACCAAGGGGGAAACTGATTGAGAATGGCACATTTCAGACGATTGGAGGAGAATGGGCCAGAATAAAGAATCTAGACTCTATTACTGACCACTCTCATGGTGTCTATCCTGCTGAGACTAAGGCCCTTCCAGAGGACCTCCAGAAAGCTACCCTGAACATTACAATATCCTTTCCTTTTCTTTTGGTAATTCCTGGTTGGTCTTCTTCATATGAAAGCACTAGATTGGGGCTCTAAAATTATATTATAGAGCAGCAGTTACCAAAACTATTTGGTATTGGCTAAGGAATAGATTAGTTGATCAGTGGAATAGATTAGGTTCAAGGGACAAAACAGTCAACAAATATAGCAACCTAGTCTTTGACAAACCCAAAGATCCCAGCTTTTGGGATAAGAACTTACTGTTTGATAAAAATTGCTGGGAAAATTGGAAACTAATATGGCAGAAACTAGGCATTGATCCATACTTAACGCCGTACACCAAGATAAGGTCAAAATGGGTTCATGACCTAGGCATAAAGAATGAAATTATTAATAAATTAGAGGAATATAGGATAGTTTACCTCTCAGACCTGTGGAAGGGGAAGGTCTTTATGACCAAAGCAGAACTAGAGATCATTACTGATCACAAAATAGAAAATTTCGATTATACCAAACTGAAAAGTTTTTGTACAAACAAAACTAATGCAGACAAGATTAGAAGGGAAGCAATAAACTGGGAAAATATTTTTACAGTCAAAGGTTCTGATAAAGGCCTCATTTCCAAAATATATAGAGAATTAACTCTAATTTATAAAAAATCAAGCCATTCTCCAATTGAAAAATGGTCAAAGGATATGAACAGACAATTCTCAGATGAAGAAATTGAAACTATTTCTAGTCATATGAAAAGATGCTCCAAGTCATTATTAATCAGAGAAATGCAAATTAAGACAACTCTAAGATACCACTACACACCTGTCAGATTGGCTAAGATGACAGGAAAAAATAATGATGATTGTTGGAGGGGATGTGGGAAAACTGGGACATTGATGCATTGTTGGTGGAGTTGTGAACGAATCCAACCATTTTGGAGAGTAGTTTGGAACTATGCTCAAAAAGTTATCAAACTGTGCATACCCTTTGATCCAGCAGTGTTACTACTGGGATTATATCCCAAAGAGATTATAAAGAAGGGAAAGGGACCTGTATGTGCACGAATGTTTGTGGCAGCCCTTTTTGTAGTGGCTAGAAACTGGAAACTGAATGGATGTCCATCAGTTGGAGAATGGCTGAATAAATTGTGGTATATGAATATTATGGAATATTACTGTTCTGTAAGAAATGACCAACAGGATGATTTCAGAAAGGCCTGGAGAGACTTACACGAACTGATGCTGAGTGAAATGAGCAGGACCAGGAGATCATTATATACTTCAACAACAATACTATATGATGACCAGTTCTGATGGACCAGGCCATCCTCAGCAACGAGATCAACCAAATCATTTCTAATGGAGCAGTAATGAACTGAACTAGCTATGCCCAGAAAAAGAACTCTGGGAGATGACTAAAAACCATTACATTGAATTCCCAATCCCTATATTTATGCACACCTGCATTTTTGATTTCCTTCACAAGCTAATTGTACAATATTTCAGAGTCTGATTCTTTTTGTACAGCAAAATAACGTTTTGGTCATGTATACTTATTGTGTATCTAATTTATATTTTAATATATTTAACATCTACTGGTCATCCTGCCATCTAGGGGAGGGGGTGGGGGGGTAAGAGGTGAAAAATTGGAACAAGAGGTTTGGCAATTGTTAATGCTGTAAAGTTACCCATGTATATATCCTGTAAATAAAAGGCTATTAAATAAAAAAAAAAAAAGGTAAAAAAAAAAAAGAATTAGATTGGGGCTTCTTAACCTTTTCATGTGTCAATCTTCTCTTGGAAGTCTGATGAAGCCTATGAACCCCTTCTCAAAATTATATTATATATATAATTCATTTTTATATAATTGAAAGAAAAACTACACTTCTCAAAATTATGTTTTTTATATAATTGAAAGAAAAACTACACTTCAATTATAAGTAGTGAAAATAAGATGTAATTTTCCCCCACTAATGTTCATGGAACCCTGGGGACCTCTGATCCAAAGACAGAAACCCTGTATTCTATAAGCATCAAGCTATTTTCTAGCATAGTTATAATTTGATTCTATCATTATAGAATCATAAATCTAGAGATAAGTATGATTGTCAATTATTAATTCAAGCTAATGATAGTAGGAGAAACTGATCAAATAACTTAACATATCCCTGTCAGGAATATCTTTTAAAATAAGCATTTCTTTTACACTGTTGAAAAGGTTCCAAGAAAGAAATAATATTTGACAAACATCAACTAAATTGTAAATGCCAAATAGGCTGGACAGTGTTTTTTTTAATAATCTAGAATTCCATATTGATAATACACATTCGATAAATACCTGTGGAATTGAATTGATTTAATTTCCTCAAATCCTCTTTACTTTGTCTCCCCCTTGTCTGTCCTATAATAGAAAGAAGAAAGAAGTACAGGAAGGAGAAAACATACCTTTCAAGTAGATTTTACAGAAGAACACCAAAAGAGGAATTGTAAAATTTTAAAATTATTCCCTTTGTGGGAGGGGCATTGTGTGGGTGGTGAATCAAAATCTATCTATATCAATGTTACCATGGTCATCTAGTATTTATGTAACAATTTTAGAGAAAATTTATTATTTTTATTCAATTTGCAGAGACACTAATCCACAGATTCATTTTTATAAAGAAACAACATGGAAGAACCTGAGAGGAAGAAGGAAATTAGCCTTTGCAGGCATGAAACCAAGAATGAGTCTAACAGTATCTCCATGGTCAAAGCCCCAAAGAATAAGCTTTATTGAAAATTAGGCATTTCATTTACAGACTGTATAGCAGCTGTCAGTTCCAATATGGAAGTGCAGAAGAATGGGAGCTGTGAAAAAAATATTTGATATTTACGGATGACTTGAGAGTCTCAAAAACTCAAGTCTAATTATATTTTCATCATGGCCCAACTTTATCAGAAACCTGTGACCCAGAATATGACTTGTTAAATGGATTATCACAGTGAAACCGCAAGAATATTTTTAAGCTGGTTTGAGCTTATTGATGTTCTATGATATCAATGGTCCTCTTCATTTGTCATCTCCAGAACAAAGTGGATTTATGATGTTTTAAAAGGAAGAGTGTGACAAGGACAGGAAGGTCACTCTCTTTATCTGGGTATCTATGGACAAATGGTTCAGGGTAAGATTAGATTTTAGGGTCAAGTACAAAGATGCCAAATTACCCAGATGAGGAATAATTGTTAACTCTAGGAAACTTCTTGTACTTTAGGAGTTAAGTCCTTGAAATGTGTGGTAAGAGAATGCTAGGAATCTCAGTGATGAAAGAAGGAAATCTGTTCTAAATATGTTTTATTTTACTTGGAGGGCATCTCAGAGTTAAGATACAAAAATTCAGATTACAAAACCTGAAAGAAATTGAGTGGGAGAGGCAGGTAGAAAATATAGTTGAGATCATATTAGTTAAGAACATTCACAAGTACTAATTAACGAGTCAGAAATAAAGCCTAGAACTAGGATGCTTTCAAAGGAATCAAATTTAGAAAAGCCAGAGGGAGGAGTTAGAGACATACAATGAAGACGTCTTCAGTTTCTACTGAGTTAAAATAACATCTCAAAGATTGAATGTTAAAGTCAATCGGTATATAGGGCCTGAAGTAAATGGTCCTTTCTATCTTTATTCTTAAGGGGTAGTCTTTAAATATAGACAAACATTAGAATTTCTCTGAGTCTCGGTACTTTCATAAATACAATGTGAATAACTCTTGAGTTAGAACCAATACTACTGATTGTGAGGGTATTATATCATGTAGGGAAAAATACTTTGAACATTAGTTATTACTGTTATAATTTCTGTGGATAATCAGAAATGTGTGTGTAAATTCTTACTTAGTATATAGGTAATACTTTTTTCTTCATTCAAAAATTCTCTTCTAACAAAATCTTCCTATTTATTCACTCATATCTTTTGGAGATCATAAGCCTAATCCTTTTCAAATAGTAGAATTCCCTCATATATCTTTAAAATTATTCTATTATAATGAATGAGTATTATATAATTCTTACATAATTACATAAGAAATTCATGGACAATGTACAACTGAATGGAGCAATGGATATAACACTAGCCCTGGAGTCAGGAGACACTTATTGGCTGTATAACTCTGGACAAGCCTCCTAACTCCTATTGACTACAAAAAATAAATAAATAAATAAATAAATAAAAGAAGAAAAAAAAAACAAGTTCATGGCTATAGTCAAGTGGAAGCTTATAATATAATAATAAAGCACACTAAAGGAAAAAAGCTTCCTTGAAAATAAAAAATGACATCTTACTATTAAATGATCTTTAACTTGATGCTTAAATCTGTCATTTCATCTATATAAATAGTATTCTTTTCTTTGATACCATCATAAACACTCTTATTCCTATGCAATCCTGATAAATTTATAATGTTGTCTTGGCAATATCTATTGCATGCATCAGAGAGTGACCATGCTTCTGGAAATAAAATGCCAGCTAAGAGAATAGAAATCACCTAAACTTCTCCTCTTGCATCCTGAGACAGTTAAGTTTTGATCTTGGGACTAGAAGATGGAGTTGATGGGACTAGCTATTCTTTTCAAGTCCTGCCCATGTTTTTCCATACATTTGTTACTATGAGCAAAGAACGGTGTGGACTACTCGATTTCTTAGTAGTTTTCCTTGAGTTTTCTGGGGATGTTGAGGTAACATGAGGATTATTCATCAGCAATGTAAGATAATACAAGAGAGTCATGGAAAATTGAAAAAAAAATAACATTTTGATACAATTCAAATATGTAGTAATTATATTTTATATCAAGGTCTGTCTGATGCTAGATTTCTCACAATAAAATTTTAAAACACATATGTGATTAAACACATGCACATATGTGTTTATATATGTATATTGTATATGTGTACACACACAAACACATTCAAGTATTCTACCTCCTGTCCTGCCTTATTCCCAAAGTAGTAACCTTGTTTTTTACTTTGTACATTGTTGTTTTGTTTCTTTGGTTAAACAGTAGTTGAAAAAGAAGGAAATGCCTTTTTTTTTTTTTTTTTTGGTGGAGAGATAATCTATCAATGTTGGGATATATAAAATGTCAGATGCTGTTGATATGTTAGTTGTTTTGTATATTTTTTCTTCCTTATTACAAGAAAAGTCTCATTGGGTAGAAATGGGAAAAGAATATATTTAGAAATGAATGTCACATGAAAGCAAAGAGCTCTAATAAATTAGTTTCCCCTTCTCCAAAGCACATGAGGTGAAAAAATAAAGAAGCTTATAGTTATAAACTCCAGAGGAAATCACTTTCCACTTCATGGGTGGGTGAGTTAGAAGAGTTCTTGGTGTGTCCATAAATAAATAGCAACAACAACAACAATAACACACACACAAACACACACACACATACACACATACACACATACATACATTCCTCACAACTTCTTTGAAAGCCAAACTCTGAGTAAATTGAATTTTTCTGAATATCATTTTCATGGAACATGAGAAATAATTCTCATCACCTTTAAACTATATGCTTTATTCCTAAGGGCCCTTATTCTCACGTTTATTGATGAATATTAAATCATACAATTTATAACAAACAATGATCTAGTTTTTCATCCAGCAGTAGTTTAGCAGCATTGTTGGAAGATTTAGGAGAATTGTTAGAGGTGTGTGTAATGATAACAAGATGACAGATAGCTTCTAGCCTACCAGTGATGAAAGAGATAGAAAGATATAAAGTTATGTATTATAACACACTGCCCAAAAGATCCATTCATAATGGATAGCTGAGAAAAAATTAATCGTAACATATTCAATGTTTTCTTTTTATTTATGGGGAATAGTAAATTTTAAAAGATTTACATCAGAGATACTTGTAAATATATTATAGTATTTACCATGGTCACTTCAATAATCTAGAAAATTTATTCAGATGGAAGACATTTCACAATATCTGTTTGTTATATGATAATTTATGTAAAATTACACAATTAAAATTGTATATGCTAAATAGCATATGACTATACACACAGTTATTAAGCCCTCTAGCTAAAATCTAATTTTTGTTAAATAAAATTTAATGAGATTTTAGGCAACAAGTACTTGTGATAGTTGTTTTTTTCTTTCCAGACATTGTAAATTCTTTTAAAATTTCCAGAAACAAGATTACAATGCTCTCAAGGATTTTTAATAAAGCTTAAGTAGGTGTTCTGGTATTAGTCTGTGAAATGCTGAGTCAAATGGTAAAGATAATTTTGTCTTAAGAACTTTTAAAAGAGTTATACAGTTGAGACACCTTGGGGCCATAGCCGATCTGCTGGAGATATCTTATTTTGGGCTTTTTGAAAGGAAATACTGAAGGAATTTTCCTCCTTGGCCATATTCAAGAATGCTAACAAAAGAAAACTGTTTGTTCCTGCTATGGAGAGGGCTCCAGATACTAAATGTTTGAGAGCATATCTAGCAGAGCCCTCAAATCTCTTTGATGTTGGAAAGACTGTTAAATGTGACTGTCAAGGGACTCTTTGAGTTTAAGGAGTTGACACATTTAGGGTTCTTGTTGATTAGTTTCAGACCTCTCTATTAAATTGAATAGGCAATCATTCTAGCAGGTGACATTTTCCTTGTGTTTTCTTAATATATTATGCTTACTTGGCTGCCTCAAATAAAGAATAAGCTACCTTCCCTTGATGTCAATATCTTTTAAAGGTGTAGCAGTACAGGGACCTTGCTTTTCAGAAAGTTGATCATAATTCAGATGTGGTGTTATTCAAATAGACGACTTCATATGCTTTTAGGAAAGTAGAGTATAGGGTATGTGGTCCTTGTAGGTATATCAATTGGTCACATTGGGGTGTGATTGGAAAAGCTCTGGAAAGTTTTCATTCATCTATTAAATCATTCACTAAAAATTGTATTTAAAGAGTTAGTGGTTCTATGATTTCATTATTGTTTATGCTTTCTCCAGTGATCTAGCTCCCAACCAATCCATGCTTTTTATTCTGTAAAATTCTTCCAATATTCTTCTCCATAATGAATTGATACACTAAATATTTCTAAGTATTTGGCAATATTCTGAGTGTTTTAATACCATATTAGTAATAGGGTTGCACTTGAGCTATCCATCTGTTATCTTTCTATGTGAAATTCCAGCATTAGAAATGCATTTCCTTGAGCCTAAACATTTACTAATCTTTGTGTTTCTCTTTAAAGATAAATATTCCTCGAAAAGTGGAAATATGCTAGTGGGGTAAAGACAGCGACTTACCTGACCTCACCCAAATTCACTTCCAAATAAATATAAAATAATGTCTGACAACAAGTTCTGAATTGGTAGAGCCAATAAAAGGATGAGGTAGAACACCATCTAGTGCAAGACAACTTAAAAAGTCAGCAGGAAAAATCTGTCTCACTGAAATAAGACTGAAGCTAGCAGTAGGTCTTGAGTCACTGTTTTGGTAGTGAGGATTTTCATATTTCTCAGGCCATAGATACTAAGTGGGTCAGACAAAATGAGATTAGTGGGAATCCTTTGCTGGCCCTGGAGGTGAAGTTCTCTGTAGTATTACACATATGCAATTCCAGGGAAGCTCATTAGTACACTAGAACTTGCAGTCACAAGGGAGTAGGTACTCTAATCATAGTTCTGGTCTACAAAAGAGTACTTATGGTCTCTCACAGGCCCGAGCACAGGACAAAATAGCAGGGACCACAATTGTTTTAAGATCATACCAACTTGTAGGAACTGAAAACTTACAGAATTCCTGTATTAGCTCCTGAAATTTGAGACAGTGAACCCTCCCCCTTGACCATATTACAAAAAAGAGCAAAACATATACAGAAGTTAACTATAGAAAGTTACTATGGTGACAGGGAAAGCCAAAACAAAAGCTCAGAAGATAAGAAAATCAAAACAGCTATTTAAAAAGCCTCAGAGAAAAGTGTGAATTAGTTCCAGGTTAAAACATAATTCTGAAAGAGCTTACAAAGGATTTTAAAAATCAGATAAGAGAGGGACACTAAAAATTGGGAAAATAAAGGAGAGTGATCCAAGAATAGCAACAGATTGGTGAAGAGTAAACAGCTTTATAAAGAAGGCAAAAAAAAAAAATCTGAAAAAAAAAAACCTTTAAAAATCAGAGTATGTGAAGTGGGGAAAAAAGGTACATAAAAATTCACTGAAAGGAAGAATTCCTTAAAAATCAGAGTTGGTCCAATGGAAAAAAATACAAAAATTTACTGAAGAAAAGATCACTTTATATATTAAATAATTCTATATTTAATAATAACTTAGCAGTTTTTTTAAAGGATCATAGAATTTAAAATTCCTGAGGGTAAAAATGCTAGAATTTCAAGCAAGGATCATGTAGCAAAATTAATAATAATATTTTGAGTATGGGGGTGCTAAATGGATATGCAATGAGAGGATTTTCGGGATGAAAAGACAAGAGATAAATAAAAAAATTGTCTTTCAAGTACAAGATTCAAGAACAGCAAGAAAAAAATAGAAAAGAGAAATCATAAGGAATTAAATAAAGTTAAACTATTCACATTCCTAGGGGGGATGATACTTGTACCCCAAGATCTCATTGGCAGAAGTAGTATATATAGACAAAAAGCAGAGGAATTAATCTAATGTGGAAAGACAATATCCAAAAATAAAATTTAAGGGTGAGAGTGAGGGTTGTCCTGGGAGAAGGGGTAAAAGAGAAGGAAAATGAAATAAATTATCTCACATCAAAATAGTACAAAAGATATTATACAGAGGAAGAGAAGACAAGCAAATGGCATACAGTAATTGAATCTTACATCAGAATTGTCTCAAAAAGAGAATAATATGCACATTGGGTATAGAAACCTGTCTTACTTTACAGGGAAGTAATACAAGAAGGGGGTAAGAAAAAGTGTACAATTTCCTGGAAAAGAATGCAGACTGGGGAAGGTGACGGTCAAAAGCAAAATTATTTTGATGAAGAGGCTTAAGATGACAGGGAGACAGAGAGAGACAGACAGAGAGAGATGTAGACAGAGACAGAGAGACACAGAGAAGCATGGAGAGAAAGAGAGAGACACACACATACAAAGAAATAGAGACAGACAAACACAGATACAGACACAGAGAGAAACAAAGAGAAAGCAAGAGAGAGCGAGTGAGAGAGAGAATGAGAGAGAGTGAGAACGAGAGAGAGAGAGAGAGAGAGAGAGAGAGAGAGAGAGAGAGAGAAAGGAAAGAGAGAGCGAGGGAGAGAGATAGGATACATAAGGAAAATACAATTATCGAGTGAAAGAACATTTTGAATATTTTATAGCAAATTCCACTGATAAAAGACATTTGTCAAATATATCAGAATTGAATTAAATTAAGAATACAAATTATGCCCCAAATGATAAAGTCAAAACATATGAACAGATAGTTTTCAGATTAAGAAATCAAAGCTCTGTCTAATCATATGAAAAATGCTCTAAATCACTATTGATTATAGAAATGCAAATTAAAACAACTCTGATGTACCATCTTATATGTATCAAATTGGCTAATGAGTATGACAGAAACGATGGGTGACATGGAAAAATTGAGATAATAGAGCACAGTTGGTAAAGTTGTGAACTGATTCAACAATTCTACAGAGCAATATGGAACTATGTTCAAAGAACTATTTACATCTTGACCTAGTAATATCACTGCTAGATCTGTATAGCAAAGTAATTTTTAAAAAGTGAAAGAAAATACACACACACACACACACACATATATATGTATATGTATATATATACATATACATATATATATATATATATATATATGTATTTATAGCAGTTCTTTTTAAGGTGATTAAGAATTGGAAATTGAAGAGATGCCTATTGATTGTGGAATGACTGAATAAGTCATGGTATATAATTGTGATGAAATACTAGTATGCTATAAGAAATGATGAGTAAGATAATTTCAGAAAAGCCTGGAGAGTCTTACATGAACTAATGCAAAGTGAAGTGAACAGGATCAGGAGAATGTTGTAGATGGTGACAGCAATATTATATGATGATCAACTATGAATGACTTAGCTTTTCTAAGCAACTCAATGACCCAAGACAATTCAAAAGGACATAAAATGAAAAATGCTATTCATTTCCAGGGAAAAAGATGATAGAGCCTGAATACAGATTGACACATTCCTTGAAAAAAAAAAACAACTTTTTTTGTCTATATTTTCTTTCAAAACATTGAAATATGTTTTTCACGATGGTTCATGCATAATGAATATAAAATTACTTGCTTTCTCAATGAGGGGACTTGGGAGGGAAAGTCCCTCCCAATTTTAAAAACTTCAATTTACAATTCAATTAAAAAATCATATTAAATTTTTATATTTAATTGGAAAAATAAAATATTATAAAGATAAAGATGTATATTCTCTAAAAAGAAATAACCCATTTAAATTTTAACCATTACTATGAGCCACTTGAGTTGGGTCACCAGCTTTTGGTCCAGTTGTCCTCTAGGGTTGAGCTTTTTCTAGAGATACTTAGAATAAGCAACTTGCAAAAAGACTTTAACAGAGGCTGAAACCTTTTGGTTTGCTTGCCTTCAATTATGAACCAACCTGTTATGAGCCAGAACTCTGAACTTGAAACAAAGGATTCTTACAAGGTACTAAGTCAGTGGAATTGATAGAGACAATAGTTATCTAATCTAGCATGGTTCAGTGTGATTGATTTAATCCTGCAAGGAGATGTCATGGGGCCAGAACTTGAAACAAGGTACTAAGAGGAATTGAGGAGACAATGGTTAAATCTAGTTTAGCATTGATTTAATCCTGCAGCAAATAATGGTTTCCTAGTGATATAATGATCGGTTTGTACTCAATGTACAGCATATGAGCAAGAAGCTCTCAAGGTGAGAAAGGTCAAGCTCACTAGAAGCTCTTGGAGGCTGAGACAGATTCATCCCATCACCCACCTTTGTGGTGCCTGTAGGCTGAAGCACAAACTTTTGGATTTGGGGAAATTCAGAAGCTAGAGAAGGCAGGTGGAAGCTCAAGCTCTCGGAACCAAGGAGAGAGATAGGCCTCCAGAAAAACTAACTGAGCCCCAAGTGAAGGAGGCAAGACTTTAAAGGAGACAATAAAGGATTTGGACTTTAACCCCTGGCTGCACTTGTGGTGATTACTGAACTGAAACGAAGGCTGCTCCCAGAGACCCCAAGAAAACCTCAACAGAGAACATTACATTTTAGAGAGAACTTTACACCAACCAAAAAAAGATGTCACTGTAACAATGGCAAAAACAAATAAATAAACAAAAAGTGAGGTAACTGAAGAGCAAGTTTTACCCTTCATAAAAGAAAATAGAAAGAGGAAGATAATAACAATCAATGCTAGAAACTTTTTCCTGGTGCAGAATTCATCTGGTTATTTAGCCAATAAAAAATACTGTTATATATGCTGTAATATAATATGAGCTCCCTAAAGGCAAAGATTTTTTTTTTGAAGAATTCAGTCCCTCTCAATGTATTTTTGCAGGTTGTTCATCGTAAGCATCTCTAGACTAAGATCACAAGTTCTGGGTTTCAGTCTTACTCTTCCACTAATTATTTAAGTGAGCTTGACCTTTATAAACTTCAGTTCCATCAATTATACAATGAGAGATTTGGAATACGTGATTTTTGAAGTCTAATTTTTTATTCTAACAAAATATTCTCTGATTATTTTATTTCAGTCTTGTTCTATGTAGAATCAAGATCAACCTCTCCTTTTGCTCCAATGACCTTTACTCCTCACGTAAGAAATAGAGTTCATGCTCAGTGAATTTTAATTTTAGCTATACAATTGTTGGATGAGAAAGATTAAGTTCTTCCTCTCAATTTAGTCCACTGTCACTACTGGGGGAGTTGGGATAGTCTTTAATTTATTAGAGATCATATTCTTCAGAGATCATGTTCTCAAAATTACATCTACTAACTTCTCTCAGAATTCTTGAATTTAAGAGATTGATATGTTTTGTCAATGAATTTTAGACCTTTTTCAGTTTTCTTTGGCCTAATTTTAATCTTTGGTTTCCTAATGTAGAAAACAAATCGGCAAATTGTCTCTTTGTGTAGCCAGTTTGGTTTGCCGGAAAGCTGTCCAGTTACTAAACTAGAGGATTTGAGTTCTAATCCCAGCTTTGCTTCTATCTGTGTCAGCTAGGGCAATTTAAAAATTACTCTGGCCCTCAGTTCCTCCATTTGTCAAATTAGTAGGTTGCTGTAAAAGACTGTTAATGTCCCTGCCAGCCCTAAATTCATGAACCTATGTTCAAAGTGGGTGAATAGCCTTTCCTCAAACTTCTGTGGTGTGATGGAAAGAGTACCGAAGTTGGAATTGTAGCACCTTCTTCAAATTCTCATTCTCATGCTTGATATGTCTATATGACCTTAAACAAATCTCCTACTCTCTTGAAAATGACAAATGAAATTAGCTAACTTCTAAGTATCCTTTCATTTGAAAATCTGTGACTCTACCATTTATTCTCTGATGCTCCCCAAACTTGGAAGATCCTAGTGTCTCTGCTCAACTATAAAACTTTTTGTTTGGTGTGCAAACTCCCTTATGACTTACTGTTTTCCCCTTCCCTACACACTTTTTCAGGCTTCTTTGACATCACTCCTTATCAATATTCTTCAATTCAGGAATTGCTTCCTCCTTGATACTCTATGAACAAGCACTTTAGCTTTACTCTGAGCATTTTTTTCGGGCATTTCTCACCTTCTTGAATGCTGTCCCTATTCAACTCTGCTTCCTAGCTTCTCTGGCTTCCATCATATTTTTAACTAAAATCTAATTATTTAATTTAATTATCTCCTATTCATCATATAAATAGTTTGGTCAGATGTGTTTCTTTGCTATCCTCAGGCAAGTTTTGTTTTTGTTTCTTTTTGCATCTTGACACTTAAGCACAGTGCCTGGCACATAATAGTTTCTTAATAAAGGCTTCATATTTTAGATGTCTTTTCTTTCCTTTAGCCAAAAGTTAGCTTGGATATCCTTTACAAAACTGCAGCTAATTCCCTCTCATGTTAGTTGTCGTTCTTTATATACATATGCTGTTTCTTTGTCTTATGTATTCTCTATGCTGTACTATGGGTATTTGTGTCTAATATTAAGTAATAACTGTTGTACCATGGGGATCTGGGGGACTGAATTCACACTCTGTTCTAAAGAGGACCCTCTGCTCTCAACCCATGTACACAGTTAAGTTTGTTTTAAGTTCTAGCAGATCCTAACATTAAATGAGAGGCTGGACTGGGTTCTCATTTTTCACACTCTTCAGACACATTAGGATACTACCTCCATATTTTAGGGACAAATTATTTAAAGCTTAACTGTGGCTTAGTTCTGGTCTTTTCTGAAAAAAGGGAGGCAGAGAAAAGCCTTCAGCATACAATGTCAATCAAAAAAGAGACAGGTATTTATTTCCTACACACAAAAGAAATTCTAATAAAAAGGAAGAAGTTAGAGAGTTTATTGATGGAACTATTTAAAACAGAATTCAGTGATTTATAACTAGGATTATACTCTCCTAGGGAAGTTGATGCCCAAAACTCATCATAAGATTAGTTGACTAGGCATTTTACATTTTATTTCAACTTTGTCTTGGTTCAAACAATTCCTAGTCTATATCCAATGATAAAATGAATCAAGCTTGGACTAGTCTTCTTGATGGTGATTCTCTTCTCCAAGATTGCTGGAATAATTGCCAAAGAAGACTCTCCTTGACACAGGTAAGTTCTAATCAAGTATAGTGGTGAATAAATGTGATATAATTCTGGGCCTGGAATCAGGAAGACATGTCATTTAACTCAGTTTTCCTCTGTTAGATTAGTGAAGGAAATGGCAAATAACTTCAGTATTTTGACCAAGAAACCCTCAAATAGGGCCATGAAGAATCAGGCATGACTGAAATGACTGAACAACAACAACAAAAACTTTCATTGGCTATACATTTGCTTCCAAGTTCAGTTCTCAATAATGTCTTTCCTCTAAAGATCCCCATAGAGGCTAAGTAAGACCATAAGGTACTTTGCTTAAGATATTGTATTTTTGTAGTAATTTTTTCCCAGCTTTGGGAGGCAGGATTGGAACTGGGACTGACAGGGCTTTGTTTTCTGTACTTCCCCCCCCCCACCACTACCACCACAGAGAAGTTATCCTTCGCCTGATTAGATGCACAATGAAGTTGCTATTTGCCTTCACATTTTTTCTTGTTTATTTTCTTGATATTTCTCCTTCCATAATTGTTTTTGGGGAACATTAATATAATTTAATTAGCAACACATATGACTGTTTATTCCTTCAGGCTATAGAAAGGCTTCATTTTAAAAGTAATATCATTACATAAAAGAAATGCCACATATCCTCCAAATAAAGCAATTTTGCAGCATTTAATATGGGAAAGAAACATCCATTTCTATTAAAATTTATTTCCCCCTCCCACTTTATAGGTTTTTAAGCTATCACAATATTTGAATAACATTTGATATTTGCCTAATACTTGATGTTTTTTTCAAAAAATCACATTATGTAATTTTATCATTTGACCCTCAATTTTAAATGTTATTAGAACCCCCATTTTGTAGATAGGAAGAATGTTGTATTGAGTTTAATTGACTTGCTAAAGACTTCCTAAGCAATGACTGTTAGAAACCTAAAAGCAGAAACAATTTTCTTAACCTCTCTATACTACTCTTTTTCACTAAATCATGCTGCTCTGTGAGCATAGAATTCTAACATCACAGCACATCTATGAAATTTAAGGTGTAGTAAAACTTGAAGTAAGAGAGCTATAATCAAAGCTGGCAAATATCTGCACCAAGTCTTTCTTCTTCACCTACTCTCTGGACATTAGCTACCTCCTCATAAGCAGCTTTTACACCCTATAGAAACCTTTTGCCTAATGTCTGTCTGACTGGAAGTAGGAGAGGAAAATGGAATAAAAGGAGGAAGGAAAGAAAGGGAAAGGAGAAGAATCAAGGGAAGGGAAAGGGAAATTTATAAACATCATTTAATAAGGAACCACAGCAGATATATTTCAAAATCTTTATTTGTATTGTCTTATAATAGAATGCAACCTCCCTGTTTGCATATATTTTTTTCCTTTTTTTTAATTTAATAGCCTTTTATTTACAGGATATATGCATGGGTAAATTTACAGCATTAACAATTGCCAAACCTCTTGTTCCAATTTTTTACCTCTTACCTCCCCACACCCTCCCCCAGATTGCATATATTTTTATACCCAGAATTTAGCCTAACACTTGGCACATGGTAAACATTTAATTAAGGAAACAACTAAGCAAAACCTTGGGTTGGCAGTATGGTTTGGTTGGGTAAACCCAAATTAATCCATTTGTACACAGATACTTTGCTGGTTCTAGGATTCTAATGGACAAGGTGATCTCTTTGTTGCTTTAGAGCATAATTTACTTATACGTTTTCTTTCCTTTTTGCCCTGTAGATAATTTTATGGGAAAAGAAGTCTTTTCTTTTCCATGTTCTCTCTAAAATTCTCCATAAGCTGGCTGGCTGCTCTGCAGGACTTACTTTTGGTCTTAATGCTTTGGGAATAGAAGTGCAACACTTTGCCTCTTTATTTGAAAATATCCTGACTAGTCAGTTGGTGTGTCTATTTATTTATTTGTTTGTTTTATTCATTCATTAATTTGTTTATTTATTTAGTCATTAATTCCATTTCATGGGGCAGGGGTAGGAAGCATCCTATCATGTGTTGTTGGTTCAATTCAATTCATAAAATATTGAATAAATATTCACTACATATGTAGGATGCTTTTAGCTACTGGGGACATATATCCAAAAATGACAGGAGGGTTGTTCAGTCATTGTGTCAGTAGACAACAACTCCTGGCTTTGGGTGTGCAAAAATGCATTATTATTCTTACCCTATGCTGCCATTATCTCTCAGGGTATTCTGATAAATGTGCAGGAGAGCTCAAATTCTCTAGCTTTTTTGTCATCATTAAATCTCTTACACATCATCATGCCAGTTGCATTTCCCCTTAACTATTAGACATGTTATATTTATCTTCTAAAGGTTATCCACATTTTAAATTCAAAACTTCTTCTCACTCTACATGCAGAGAGATGGGGGCTTTTCTGGGTCTGGAATAGTGTCACACTACAGCCTTTCTAATTTCTTTATCACCTATTCTGACAAGATCCTTTCTTTTTGCTTTTTTAAAAAATATTCTATCTTCTTCTTCCCTTGGGAAATTAATGTCTGATTCTCGTATTTGGCCCCATTCTCTTTTGTAGACACAGAGTCCCTGGATTAATTTATTTTTTCTTTCTTTTTTTTTCAATAGCTACCTTCTCTGTCAATAAATTACCTACTTCTTGTCTCTTAGGGACATGAATGTCTCTTTCAGCTCCTTTCTTTGTTCCTTAGGCACTTGCCCTTTTTGAAAAGGTTAATCTTTCATACAATCTACTTTTCCTTTCCTTTTCTTATTCTAGGCTGACTTTTCCTTCTAGTTAACTCATCAGCAATCAAGGGCTTAATAGACTACCAATGGTCTTCAATCTCTAGAGTACAACTAGGCTTTGGAATAATTCGAAACTCAGACCTGTAACTCCCCATCCACCTGAGAATTTTAAAGTAAATTTATTTTTTCCCCAAGGGGGGGCAGAGGCATGCCCAGTAAATACAACATGATTTACAAATACTTCCAGTTACCCCTCTTTGTTCAGTCTGATTTGAAATCATTTGGTTTCCTTTGAGCCAACTAGCCTAAGAGGTCTGCATTTGTTGATGAGAATTCATGAACCATCTGCCCTGACAGATAAGTTCATGTTCAAACTTCCTTGTAAATTTCATGGGAACTAGATTTTTTTTTCCCTTTTAATCTCAAAGCAAATTCAGTCAACTGCAAAATGCAAGGGATAATCATTTATAGATAGCAATAGGCAGCTATCTGAATGACATGATTTGAGACACTATTCACTACCTTACTTATATTATGCTCCTCTCTTTACCAATTCTCCTCTACTTTCAATTCTATGATATATATTTTTTTAATAGTTCCATGCCACGTAGAGTGTAGGACCTGATTTTAAAAATACATGAATTCGGGGCAGCTGGGTGGCTCAATGGATAGAGCACCAGCCCTGAAATCAGAAAGTTCAAATCTGGTCTCAGACACTTAAGCTTCCTAGCTGTGTGATCTTGGGCAAGTCACTTAACCCCAATTGCTTCAGCAAAAACAAACAAACAAACAAACAAAAATATGAATTCAAATCTAGTCTCAGAAATTTAATAACTTTATAACTCTGGGTAAATCACATTTTTGTACACTTCAGTTTTCAAAATTGTAAAATGGGGATAATAATTGCACTTTTCTCAAAAAGTTTGCTTTGAAAATAAAAGGAGATGTGCCTGCCATCTAGGGGAGAGTTTAGAGGGAGGGAAGGGAAAAGCTGGGAGGGAAGGGAAAAGCTGGAACAGAAGTGAGTGCAAGGGACAATGTTGTAAAAATTACCCATGCATATGTTCTGTCAATACTATAATCAAAAAAAGGGAAAGAAAATAAAATGAGATGATTTGCAAACCTTAAAGCACTATATATACAATAACAATTATTATTATTATTAGACTATAAGAATCCCAAATTAAGATGAAAATCCTATCCCCAAAATACAGGTGGTGGTTCCATTTTTAAATTTAAATGAAATAGTATGTACAAAAAAGTTGCAAATTTTAAATAATTAATAATAATTAATTAGTGAACTGGAAGGAAAGCTAGATTTGACATTGGAGCCACTGGCTTTGATCTTACATGACCTTAAATTATGTAACATTTCTGGTCTTCACATGCCCCTTCCTTCATAAAATGAGGGGCAAGACTAGAAGAGACGCAGTCTTCACTTTGAGCAAATATGATACAATAATCTTAGGAAATTTTTTTCTCAATTATCTAAAAACAAATCATTTCAGAAATGAAAAATTGAGCAGGGTACTAGGAGAAAGGGTATAGGAAAATGACCTGGGACATGTTCTTAGTCTTTTTTGTTTTGTTGACATTTCAAAGCAGCCTGGTGAAGCCTATGAATCTGTTCTCCAAATAGTATATATATTTAAAAAAAATAATTGGGAGATATATTAAATTTCACCCCTCTCTTTATTTGCCACCTGGATGCACTCCTCTGAATTTTTCTTTCATGCCCCTGCTACCATGTACATTTTCTCCTGAACCCCTCTCACCATCTATTTTGAGACCTTTTAAATGTTATTTTCTTCTGTTAGAATGTAAACAGCTTCAGGACTTTTTTATTTTGGTTTCTTTTGTATCCTCAGAATTTAGCACAATATCTGGCACATAGTAGGTGCTTAGAAATGCTTTTAGATTGATTGATAGAGCTTTGAAAAAGTGAAGATTTTTTTTCATTCAAATTTATGTAACCTTTGAAATGTACTGATACTGACCACTTGGGGTTGCCGTGAACTGCAGATTAAGAATCCCCAGGATAGAAAAACGCAAAGGCAAAATGTACTTAATAATTTGGCCTAGGTCTATCCTAATGTACAATTATGTATTTAAGTGATTAAAACCTGCCATGATAAGGAGGTTACTTTCTGAGAAATAAAATAAGAACTGTTAAAATAGATAATGACAATGATCATACTAATGATGCAATAATGAAAACCTTTGTTGAATAGTAGAGATCCAACCTCATAGTTCTTGGTTCAGATTCTGCCTCTGAAGCATACTCGCTGTTTAACTTTGGACAATTCAGAAACACTCAGTTATTCAAAAAATATTTTATGACTAAAATCAATATATCAGTAATAATTTATTAAGTATTTTCTGTGTATGAGGTGTTATATTAAGTATTGGAGATACAAAGAAAAATAAAAGGAAAAAAGTCCTTTTCCTAAAAGCACCTACATTTTAATAGCAGACTTGGCACTATATATGTAGGCTCTAGGTGGTTCATTGGATAAAGAATAAGATCTGCAATCAGGAAAACATCACCCTGAGTTCAAATATAACCTCAACTGTCTTCCAGTTACGTGACTCTGAGAAAACCACTTAAACTTGTTTGCCTCTATTTCTTTTTTTATTTGCTAGAGA
The DNA here is from genome assembly GCF_902635505.1 of Sarcophilus harrisii. NCBI lineage: Eukaryota > Metazoa > Chordata > Mammalia > Dasyuromorphia > Dasyuridae > Sarcophilus > Sarcophilus harrisii. The sequence continues at coordinate 46,351,374 of NC_045426.1, read as the reverse complement.
AAGAAATGATAAACCACTCTAATATTTTTGATAAGAAAATCTCAAATGGGATCATAAATAGGAGACTCAGATGCAACTGACTATGACTGAACAACAACATGCAGATGGAGTGATGATCAGGAGAGACTTTTTTGCAAAAGCCAAGCATTCTCAAAGGTGAAGCTAAAGAGAGGGTGCAAAATATTGGAGCAAGAACATGAAAAATCAAGTAAGCATCAATAAGTAGACCAATGTTGTGTTTTTTTTTCCTTTACACTGATATAAAAAGTGTAGAGGGGAATATGGTGCAGAATGACTGGGATGATAGAGAAAAAGGCAAACAGCTTTGAATGTCAAAAAATGAATTTATTTTTGATTCTAGAGAAAATAGATGTTGAAATTTACTGAGTATGAATGAGAATATTTTATATATATACATGTAAATGGTTAGACGTGTGCTTTAAAAATCATTTTGGCATCTTTTTGGAGGATAGATTGGAGAAGTAAGGGACTTACAGCAAAGGGATCAAGTAAGAACAATTTTTTAAGGAAAAACAAATATTTACCCAAGGATGCTATGAGGTTCATATTAAAACGTTGCTGTAAAATATTTTACAAACCTTTAAATGCTATATAAATGTCAGTGATAATGATAATGATGAAAAAATGATAACGATGGTGATGATGATGGGGTTGATGAAGAGGATAGTGATGATTAGCTTACTATATGGTGATAACTCATTTTTCAAATCTTCTGCTTTCCTGCTGAGCTCAAACAAGGTTTATGGAGAACTGCATGGATGTGGCAGTAAATGCCATAACCAGATGCTCTGGGGGGAAAATGTGCTATCACACTTTCAAGTTCAGTCCACATTTTTAAGCACATTTTTGTAAGTATAGGCTAGTAGCATTATAGTTTTCAGGCCTCTATTTAGAATTTGCTGATTTTTGATGTGTAAATACAATGGGAATTTAATAATTGGCTTTCCCAAGCTTTTTAGAGCTGTCTCCAGTTATGAGGAAATAGCTAGTGTAGTGGCTATGCAAACAGAAAAGAAGGGTAGACAAATTTTTACCTATTATAATTTTTGATCCTTAGCCTTATGCAGCAGTTAAGGTATATATAATATTCATTTCATTCATCTGGGAAACTAAAACTTAAGAGTGTTTAGGTGGATTGCTCATTGTCACATGTGGAGTTAATGACTGATATAAGACCAGAATGCAGATCTTATTCCATAATGTTATTTTATGCCCATTGTCTTAGATTGATATAATCACTGAACAATCATGCATCTGGACAAATAGGACAAAGTAGCTATTAAGTTGTCAGGGTAAAACAAAAATTGTAACTAATGTAGTTATACTTGACACACAACATCTCCTCCAAGGACTGACTAGCTGTTTGCAATATTACTTTGAAATTCTGCAATTCAGTGATTCTCACATGTCTGGAGTGTTCAAAGAAGCTATTAAAGTTAGTTATCTTGCTAAATCAGCTTCTCACCTTTTGCTTTTATATGGTCCTGACCAGTATTTGTCAAAAGTAGGTTGTAAGATAGTACTTGAGAGTAATCCTCAAAGATTTTACCAACTTGAGTACTGTATTTCTTCTGTTCCCCATATCTCATTTGAATGCTGGCAATTGGAAGTTTTGAAGTAAAGAAAAAGAAGGAAGGGTTTATTCTTTCCAGACTTTACATGACATTCAAAAAACTTCCTAACTTGTTACCATAATTCCTTTGGAATTACAATAAACTTGCTGCATTTCTAAAGGAGGCTATATTTTCTACCATAAACTGATGACCTAATCTGTCCTGGGCATGGGGAGGAAATAAAATGATTTAGAGAATGAGGAAGTAGAGTGGCAAAAATGTCCATTAAAAAAAAAAAGTTAGATAAGCCTGCTTTTCTATAGCCACCATAATCACCTATAGAAGGAAAAAAAAAAGTCTTTTCAAATCATTGTTAAAAGGAGAGAGAGTACAACTGAAGGCTATCCAACTAGAATTTATTTTCCATCATTTCTGATAGCTTGAGGCAAATATTATTGACAAGCCTATGAATGAAGCAACTACCACAAATCCCTGATATTTTTTAAAAAATATTTTATAATTTCATGTAAAATAATTTTTAACATTTATGTTTTTAAAATTTGAATTACAAATTCTCTTCCTTACTCTCCATACCCTTTTATTGAGAGGGCAAGCAATTTGATACAGATTATGCATGTGTAGTTATGCAAAGCATTTTCTGAACTGTCATGTTGTAAAAGAAAAACAATCAAATCCAAAACAAATAACAATAACAAAAGCAAAAAAAAAAATCCTGAAGAAAAATAAAGTTAAAATAAACAAAACAAAACTGCAGTCTGTATTCTTTTGGGATTCAGTCCTAATGGTAGTATTGTTAGATTAAAGGGTATGTATGATGATTTATCAATTGGGTAATAAATCATTTTTTATTACAAATTTTACTCAGTTCTCCATACATTTGAGAAGAGTCCTTCATCAAAAAAAAAAAAAAAAACTTGCTTTAAAATTTTTTTCACAGTTACTGTTTCCAACTATATCTTGCACATTTATTTGATTTTCTTTCTACTTTCTCTGTCTGTATTAAAGAGTATTTTGTTTCTGAAGAGCTCCTTTTCTAGTACGCCTCTTCTGGCATAGTTGCTCCTTCTTGTATGTCTTTCCTCACCTACTTTCCTATGGGTTAAGATAAATTTCCATAGCCATATTGTGTACATATTATTTCATTTTTGAACCAGTTTGATGTGGGAAAGATTCCTTTCTTTGTGATTTCCCAACCCCTCCCCCCCCCCCCAGATAATGTAATAACCCTTTGACTCACAAATCATGGTCCCTTTGAATTCTAATAGAAGATGTGGACCTGTCCCAGCCCCACTGGGATCTGAACCAACTTTGGGGCTACACCCAAAAAGCCCCTCTAGCTAATTCTCCTATTATAAAAGGGCCATTCTGGGAACCCCCTCTTTGCAGAAGTTCCAAACATGCTAGCCATGTGAGGAACCTCTGTCCACTGGACCCTCTATCCATTGCTCTCCTTATCTCTACCTTCACCTGTCTCCTTACTTCCAAACCCAATAATAAACCTCTTTTCTCAATCTAGCTCTTGGGCCAATAAATGCCTTTATTGGGGATTAGCGCCACTACTAGACCTCATTTACCATCTTATCCTTGTGCCTAATCCAAGGGGGTTGCAGGAGAGCTCCATTTGACTCCCTGTACCCTGAACTTGCCACTAGTCCTCAACTAAACCCTAATTTCATTTAGGTACCCCAAATCTAGACCTCAACCAGTTTTTTATACTTTTACTCTTTCTAACTGCCCTAATAATGGAAAAAGTCTTATGTGTTACAAGTATCATTGTCTGATGTAAAAATGTAAATAGATTAACCTATTTTGCATTCCTTATGATTTCCCATTACCAATTATTTCCTTATGCTTCTCCTGAGTCTTGTTTTTGAAAGTCAAATTTTCTATTCAACTCTAATTTTTTCATCATGAAAACTTGAAAGTCCTCTATTTTACTGAATATCCACCTTTTTCTCTGAAGAATTAAACTCGTTTTTATTGGGGAGATGATTATTGCTTACAATGCTAGCTCCATCATATTCCATGCCCTATACTCCTTTAATGTAGAAGCTTTTAAATCTTGTGTTGTCTTGACTATGGTTCCTATCATACTTGAATTGTTTCTTTCTTGACCTTGGAGTTCTAGAATTTGGCTATAATATGCCTGGGAATTTTTGTCATGGGATCTCTTTCAGGAGGAGTTTAGTAGATTCTTTTAATTTCTAATTTGCCCTCTGTTTCTATAATATCAAGATAGTTTTCCTCAATAATTTCTTGAAAGATAATGTTTAGGCTCTTTTTTTGATCATGGCATTTTGGTAGACCAATAATTTTTAATTATATCTCTTGGATCTATTTTTAAGATCAGTTATTATTTTTTTTTGCAATGACATATTTCCCATTATTTTCTATTGTTTTTTATTATTTTGGTTTTGTTTTGTTTCTTCAATTCTTGTAAAATTGTTGGCTTCTATTTGCTTAATTCCATTAAAAAATTGTTTTTAGTCAGTTTACCTTCTTTCCCATTTGACCAATTTTACTTTGTAAGACATTCTTCTCCTCAGCTTTTTGTATTTCTTTTTGCATTACCCTCATTTCTCTTCCCAATTTTTCCTCTATCTCTCTTACTTGATTTTCAAAATCCCTTTTAAGTTCTTAACATGTCCTGAGCCCAATTCTTATTTTTTCTTGGAGGCTTTGATGTAGGAATTTTGACTTGTTATCTTCTTCTGAGTGTGTATTTTCATCTTCCTCTTCAACATACTAATGTTTTATGTTCAGAATTTTTTTCTGTTGTTTGCTCATTTTTCCACCTTATTACTTTTAACCCTTTGTTCATACGGGCTTTCTTTCTCAGGTGCAGTTTCTCAAACATCAGAAGTTTTTAAAATTCTTCTATATATATGTACTATGAGCTACTATTGCAACCCAGATCTGAGTATGAAAAAAGCAACAGAATATTGCCTCAGTCAAAGCAAAGAATCTTCTGAAATCTATTTTCAAATACCTGTTTTGCCTTCTTATCTATGGGCTGCAGCTTCCAGAATTCATTATTGTTGTTGTTGTTGCCACTGCGGTTGCTACCACTGCTATTGATTCATTGGTTCGCAAAATCTTGTCCTGGTTTATTGGGTTTTTCCTCACACTGTAGTGTGAAAAAACTTTCCTGACAAGCCTCCAAGTTGTCTGAAAACTATTGCTGCTGCTACAGATTAAGAAGTCATAATGCCCACTCTACTGAGACCAGGTTTCTGCTGGCACAACATGTGTGATAGTTAAACCCTGGTGCAATTGACCTTCTGAGTTGTCTTCAGCTGGAAAATTGTTTCATTCCATCTTTTGGTGAGTTCTGTTTTCTAAAATTTATTTAATCACAATTTAAAGGTATTTTGAGGGCTTTGGGGGAAAACTTTGGTGAGTCCTTGTCTTTACTATCTTGGTTCTACCTCTCATTTGATTTTTTAAAGTCATTATTGATTTCTTTCTGGGGAGTTCTTATGTATCCTTGTAATAACTTTCTACAGTTGGAGTCTCATTTTATTATTTTTATTTAAAATGAGAACTTATTAATGTAACCACCTCTAATTTTGGGGTAAGAGGGATGGTGCCTCTGACTTCACTTCAGTTTTTCCCTCTGATCTAAAACCCCAAAACAAAAAGTCCACTTTCTTGTAAGTGCTTTCAACCAGGATCTTCCCTGCCACATATTTTCAGCACTAGACAGGTATGCTGATTCTTTCCCACCCAGGGCAATGTCTCTGCAGCACAGGTGGGCTTGGTGTTCTTTATCAGCAGAGGTTCACTCAATTTTCCAGGATTAAGAACTCCACTCCTGCTGCTGTTCTGGAATTGAAAGTTTCTGTGGTTGCGGCTAAGACTGATTCCAAATCTGGCTAGCTCTATGACGCCCTGCTTGCTCTTTCAGTGCAGCTAGCCAGGAAGTGTTTACACTTCATGTTTTTTAAATTTCAGTTCTGTATTTTTTGGGACCTTCTTGGGTTGTCCAAAGAAGACCCCTGCTCTGTCCCTAGTCTAATTTGTTTTTCGATTTTCTTTGTTTTTGCTGAGGCACAATTTTGCTTTGTTTTGGGGGGAAATCTGGAGATCTTGGATTTCCCATGTTTCCTGAATGCCCCTGTTGTCTGTTTTTAAGGTGCTATTTTCTTCAATTTTTTTCATCTATTTTGTGTTTAAAAATTTTGTTTTTTCAGTACTTTTTGTACTTCCTTTACCAAACTCTGACTTGTTTCTTCTCTTTTTCTTTTTTTTATTTAATAGCTTTTTATTTACAGGTTATATGTATGGGTAACTTTACAGCGTTAACAATTGCCAAACCTCTTGTTCCAATTTTTCACCTCTTACCCCCCACCCCCTCCCCCAGATGGCAGGATGACCAGTAGATATTAAATATATTAAAATATAAAATTAGATACACAATAAGTATATATGACCAAACCGTTATTTTGCTGTACAAAAAGAATCAGACTCTGAAATATTGTGCAATTAGCTTGTGAAGGAAATCAAAAATGCAGGTGGGCATAAATATAGGGATTGGGAATTCAATGTAATGGTTTTTAGTCATCTCCCAGAGTTCTTTCTCTGGGCGTAGCTGGTTCAGTTCATTACTGCTCCATTGGAAATGATTTGGTTGATCTCCTTGCTGAGGATGACCAGGTCCATCAGAACTGGTCATCATATAGTATTGTTGTTGAAGTATATAATGATCTCCTGGTCCTGCTCGTTTCACTCAGCATCCGTTCATGTAAGTCTCTCCAGGCCTTTCTGAAATCATCCTGTTGGTCATTTCTTACAAAACAATAATATTCCATAATATTCATATATCACAATTTATTCAGCCATTCTCCAACTGATGGACATCCACTCAGTTTCCAGTTTCTAGCCACTACAAAGAGGGCTGCTACAAACATCCGTGAACATACAGGTCCCTTTCCCTTCTTTATGATCTCTTTGGGATATAAGCTCAGTCTGACTTGTTTTTTCATGATTTTAATGCATCATTCTTATTTCTCTTACATTTTTTTTTTCTTTACCTCTCTTCATAGGTTTTCAAAATCCTTTTTTTTTCCAGCTCTTTCATGGCCTGAGACCAATTCATGTTTTTTTTTGAAGACTTTGACTTTTTATCTTTTTCTAAAAGCATGTTTTGATCTTCCTAGTAATTATATGTGGTCAGATGTTTTTTGTAGTGTGATCATTTTCCCAGACTATTGACTTCTTTAAAGCAAGACTCTGCTTCCAGGGTGGAGGCTGCCTTATTCACAGCTTCAGTGATTTGTGTAGCTATTTTCAGAGATACTTCTAGGGATTTGTAATTTCTCTTTATTTTCATTATTAAAGCTTTTTAGTTGCATCTTATGCATAGATAATTTTCAACATTCACCTTTGTAAAGCCTTGCATTCCAAATTTTTTCCTTCCATTCTCCCATCTCCTCCGGTAGATAGCAAGTAATCCTTTATGAGTTAAACATGTGCTATTCTTTTATACATATTTTCACAATTATCATGTTGCACAAGAAAAATCAGATCAAACAGGAAAAAAAGAGAAAAAATAAAATACAAGCAAACAACAACCAAAAAAAAATGAAAATATGTTGTGATCCACACTCAGTCTCCACAGTTCTCTGTCTCTGAATGTAGATGGCTCTCTTCATCAGAAGACCATTGGAAGTGGCCTGAATCATTTCCTTGTTGAAAAGAACTAAATCCATCAGAATTGATCCTCATATAATGAACATGTTATCTCCTGCTTCTATTTACTTCACTTACCATCAGTTCATGTAAATCTTTCCAGGCCTCTCTGAAATCATCCTACTGATCATTTGTTATAGAAAAATAATGTTACATAACATTCCATAACAATAATATTCCATAATATGCAATAAAATATTCAGCCATTCTCCAACTGATGGGCATCCACTCAGTTTCTAGTTTTTTGCCTCTATAAAAAGGGCTGCTACAAACATTTTTGCTTATGTAGGTACCTTTCCCTTCTTTATGATCTCTTTAGAATATAGGCCCAATAGAGACACTGCTTGATCAAAGGGTATATAGTTTGATAGCCTTTTGAGCATAGTTCCAAATTGCTCTCCAGAATGGTTGGATTTGTTCACAATTCCACCAACAATGTATCAGTGTCCCAGTTTTCCCACATACCCTCCAACATTCATCATTATCTTTTCCTGTCATCTTAGCCCATTTGAGAGTTGTGTAGTGATACCTCAGAATTGTCTTAATTTGTGCTTCCCTGACCAATAGTGATTTAGAGCATCTTTTCATATGACTAGAAATGGTTTCACTTTCTTCATCTGAAAAGTGTCTGTTCATGTTCTTTGAGCATTTATCAATTGGACAATGGATGAATTCTTATAAAATTGAGTCAATTCTCAATATATTTAGAAATTTAGAAATTAGGCCTTTATCAGAAAACTTGAATGTATTTTTTCCTGCTTTATTGCTTCCCTTCTAGTCTACATTTGTTTTGTTTGTACAAAAACTTTTTAACTTAATATAATTAAAATTATCCATTTTGCATTCAGTAATATATTCCAGTTCTTTAGCCACAAATTCCTTCCTTCTCCACACATCTGAGAAGCAAACTATTCTATGTTCTTCTAATTTGTTTTTAATATTCCTCTTTATGGGTAAATCATGAAGCCATTGTACTTGTAATTTTTCAATTATTCCAAGGTGGCATGATTTTAGTAGAGCTTTTTTTTCTTCTCCTGGATTGTCCTCTGGTCTGTGAGTAATTACAATCACTCTTTTCTGCCCCACAATTGTGAGAAGTGTTCCTGCTCCACTGTGGCCACAAACTCTGGTGAATAAGTATTCCTTTTCAACCCAATACTTCTTCCTAGGACCAAAATCTGCATTTGAGCATGGATAGAGCAACAGAATCATACCTCAAGTCTAGCATAGAAACCCCCGTAATCACTTTTTGACCAAATGTTATTTATTGTGGGCTGAGGGCTGTAGAAGCTAAGAGCTGCTCCATCTGCTGATTCAATAACTTTCCACTCCTCCTCCTGATTTGTTGTGAGGCTGTTACGGCTTGGCTAGTGCTTGACTGTGTCTAACTCATACCCTCCTGCAATAGACTTTTGAATATCTTCAAAACTATCTTAAGCCGGAAAAAAAAAAATCACTGACTTTTTGTACATTCTGCCACTATAGTAATTGTCTGAAATCATTATTTAAAGATATTTGGAGGAGATTGGGGAGAAAAGTCAGGCAAGTCCCTGCCTTTCCTCTAACATCTTGGCTCTTCCATTACCATTTATATTTTTAATGCATTCCAAAGCATAAAACTAATGGAGTTTGCTATTCCTAATTAAAAAAAACAAAACAAAACTTAAAAGTACTCTTGCCCCCTTGCCCTGTACCTCTTCAGTAGGCCACAGTTCTCTTTGCAGTAAGGAGCGAATCTTGGACAAAGAAGGCAAGCACTTTTTACTAGTTACTTATTCTGTACTCAAGAAGACATACCTCTTGCCTTCAATGACTTATAATCTAATATTAAAACATGTAAGAATTATGTAGAAGACTATAGTAAGATACTTTAATGTTCCGATATTTCTCATGAGGAAATAATGATAATGCCTGTTCCTTAAAATCTATCTTCAAATTACTCTCCATTTATGTTTATGTTGATTTATGTAAATGTTGTCTCTCCATTAGAATGTAAGGTCATTTTGTTTTATCTTTATATTACTAATGCTTATCGCAGTATTTGGACCCTAATAAGTCCTTAATAAATGCCTAGTAATTAAATTTTTGGAAGAGGTCCAGGGGAGTGTAAGTAGAACTAAGATGGCCTCTTTCTTGGGCTAGCACCTTAATATGGTTGGACCCAAGGAGCATGCCAAAGCCTAAAACTGAAAAAAAAAAAAAAAAAAAAAAAAAAAAAAAAACTATGGAAGCGGTCTAGTCCATCTCATATCCAGATAAAATTTTTGCTAATCAAGATGTATCAAAGAATTAAAGAGAATAAGAAAAATCCTTTAAGAGTCATCTAGTCTAACTTTGTCATTCTACAAGAAAAAGAAAAAAATAAGTCCCAGAGAGGTACATTGACTAGTCATGTGATGCTGGAGAAACTAAGGCAAGATAGAAATTAGAGAGTTTTTAATATTTTATTTGAAAGGGAGAGATTGTGTTGGGGGCATGATGCTCCCAGGGCTGATGTCCAAAGCAGGCAGCAGGCAGCATCCATTAGAGAATGCGAGTTCTCAATGACATATTTATACACAATAGCTAAACAAAGGCAGGGGGGTGGAGTCCAAACTCTGTTGAGAAGGAATCTCCAGGCAAGGAACCATCAATCCAGTTCTGACCAACTAGGGTACCCCCTAGTTGGGGACCATACATTCTTACTAACAGGGAGAAAAGAAAGTATCTGGCTAGAGACAGAAAGTCTAGACTCCCCCTTTTTGAGTTTACACATTGGCAATTTATAATCTCTGAGTTTACTAGTCTTAATGAACTGGAGGGGGGGAGTTTGCAACTAAGGGGATTGAGGCAGAACAATTAAGGGAATTGAGGTAAGACCAATTAGGGAAACCGAGGCAGAACAATTAGGGAAACTGAGTCAGGACAATAAAAGAAAACTGTGGCACAACATTCACATTCTATGACTAGAATCTTTTTTGTAGGAGAAAGATGTTGAGAGAAAAGGACTTTCCAGGACCCCTCTATCTTCTTGTTCTCTTCCCTCTGATGTTACTTACTTTCTATCTTCTCTGGATACAATGTGTATCTTTCTAAACCTTGTCATTTTCCTCTATTGGAATGTAGGCTCCTTAAGAGCAAGAGCCCTTCTTTTACTTTTTAACACTGGTACTTGATGGGTGGAAGTTAGCGATGAAACCATGTGAGAAAACATGGGATAATCAAATTATTTTAGTGGCCTAGAAAATCAGTGTGGAAAAAGAATACTTTGATTTCCCACACAGACATTATTTAGACTCTATGACTAAATGCCCCACCCTATTAATGACTTTGCAAAGAGGTCTAGCTTTATATGGCTACAGAATTGTCTTTATGACATGATAAACAAACATAGAAATCTCAAATTTCACATTTGGAGAGTATTTCCTTGGGGTCAAAGCATTAATTCTCTCAAAATTTAGTTAGCATCACCTTTTTTTTGTAATGGGTTGAAATCAAGTTGATGCACTGAGGTCCCAATTACCAATAGTAATTGGACCATACTCTATTAATATATATTCTTGGAGAAAGAATGGCCCCCGCCCACTCTTTGTTCAAGTCCTGATGTGTTGTATAGGAAATGATGAATTTGTTGGGTGGCGGCAGAGGGGCGGAGAGAGGAGCAAGGAGAGAAGTCTGGCTGGCTTCTGATCTGGCTGGCTTCTTGACTCAGCTGCACACGTTGTGATCATGATCCTCCCTTCACCTCTGATCCCACTTCACCTCCGATCCTTCTTCACCTCTACTGAGAATAAAGATTGAAGATTTTCCCTTAACCTGAATTCCTGACTCCGGCTAATTTAAAAATACACGGTCATCACATTTTTTTCATGTGCTATCTGGTCAAAATTTATGTACACTTAATCCAGTCTCTTCCATAACAGCTAGCTGTGAACAGGGTACTTGATGTACTGGAAAGGGAATGGGAGGTCTTTTTGGCACTTTAAAGTATCTGGATGCAAGGGACACAGTAGAAATCATGACTGCTGGGTACCTAACAGATATATAGTGAGTATGCAGGTATATTGAGGTACACAATTACCTTGAATTTATTTTGCATATAAATATACCTAAACATACATATGTGTGTATGTACATAGTTACATATATAAGCATACATCAATAAATACATGCACATATACATATATTCATACACACACAGACAATTTCTTTTACTTAGTGAACTTAAAGAAATTTTATATAATGTGAACTTTCTGTTGGATGTGGAGAAGGGAGGGAGGACGGAAAGGGACAGTGACACAATGGAGTAAAGAGACCAACACAGGATTCAAGAAAATGTGGAAAGAGAGCAGGAACAGGAACTCCTGGGCTAGGGCCAGACAAGTGGAGGTCGGGCCAAATCAAGAGGAAGAACCTTCACAGGGCAGATGGTTGGAGGGGGAAGGCAGGATAGGACAGACACACAATATCTGAGCACTGGCATAGATAGAAGTCAGACCCTCAGAGGAGAACACATAGGTAGGTGGGCAGAGCAGGACCAAAGTCTACTGTCTCTTGTGCTGGAGGTCTCAAAACAACCCTCCTTCAGGTTACAGCGGAGGTCTCATTAAATCTTTGTTCTGCTTTTACATGGAGTTTTTTTAGGGGATAGGAGACCATACTATTCCAAGCTGAGAGGCAAGACAGAGAGATAGAACACAGAACTGTACAGTCAAATTGACATAGGTGTGGATTATTTAAGAATTCTTTATTTAAATCAAATTTTCATAATACAAATTGAGGTAAAATGAGAAATATGAAAGTGTCATATTGGCATTCAAGGGCCTAGTTACAGAGGAACATTGAGAGAATAAAGAGAAGAAATAGTGCAGAACAATGAAAGCCCATTTGAATATACATCCTAAGCCCTAACTTCACATCAGGCTTTTAGTATAGCAGATGAAAGGGTCATTATATCTTCAAGAAAAAGAAGGCTCTGAGCATTCATTTTTTTTGTTCTTCTGAAAGTAGATTATTCAGAATTTAAAAAAAATCGGAATGACTGTGGAAGACTGAGCGAGACTGTTTCAGAGAGATATGACAGAGGAGAAGAAACCTTGGCAGAGGGCCTCTCTGAAGGCACATTCATCTGAAGTGGACTGATTTATGTTAAGTTCATGCCTGCGGTATTTTCAAACTTTTATAGCCAGTAAATAAAAAGAAATTGTTGCTGTCAAGTTACTACTTCTCAAATCTTCAATGGAGGGTGTGAAGTGCCTGGTCTTTGGAAAAATTAAATAAAGGTCAAGCAGGGACTCTCTGAGCTCTCCGTCATAGCTGATGACTCTTTCTTCATTAAAAGGTGCTGTGGCAAAAAGGAAACACCTTCTAGACCATTCAAAAATGTGGCGAAAATTTGGTCAAAATCATTGTTTTCCTTTTAAATTTGGTCTCTGATAACACCTGAGCAGCACAGGTGCTGAAGCAAAACATTAACTTTCTGACCTTAGAGATATCCTTTAACAGCAATTCACGGTGAAAACTCCTTCCTGCCTGGCTCTCCTACCCTCCTCTTACTCTATCTTAAGCACACTTTCTTTTTGTGAGTTAGAAAACTTTAGGGACTAAAGAGTTGATGGTGACACTTATGTTCTATTGTAAAATTAGTAGTCTTCAATTTAAATATGCAAATTATGTAACATTTTCAGTCACTTTAGTACAGTTTTTCTTTTGTTTTTCCTATATTTAGCTATACATTTCCCCCATTACTCCATATATTCTTTAGACATTTATTAGGCACTTAATATTTGGAGAGGTACCTATCAGAGGGACTAGAGTGCTACTCTTAGAGTCATAAAGACAAGGTACAAGTGGAAATTCAGATATTTGCTTACTGTGTGACCTCAGGCATATCACTTACCCTCTCAGTGCTGCAAGCATTTCCCCTGTATTTATTTACAGACAGTGAGGGTTTGGCAAGTGTTCTTCCCACAATGTGTTAAATGCTAAAGAGGAGATATAAAGATTTATAGTAACCTAATTTCATCTTCAAGAAACTTTTCATTTTGACAAAATTAGCTGGTTTTCATTTTATTGTACCACTTCTCTACTCAATAATTTAAATTGTGAAATTCCTATTACATTTAGTATCAAATATAAACTTTTCTTTTGGCATTTAAACCTCGTCAAGATCTTCCTCCATCTTCCTTTCTAGATTTATTATATATTATCCCCTTATAAAGAAACACATGCACATACATCTGCATGCATGCACAAACTGAACATACACACACATACACACATTCACACTATATTCCAGTCAAACTGATCTTCCTCCTTTTCCTCACCACATAAGTCTCCATCATCTTGGTGCCTTTGCAGTGGTTATCACCCATGCTAAAAACCTTTTCCACTTAAAATTTCTAACTTTGTTTAACTTAAACATTAATTTCTGTGGCAATCAGCCATAGGAATTATTAAACATCTGATATATGACAGGCACTGAGTTAAGCATTGGAGATACAAAGAAAGGCAAAAGAGAGTCCATGATCTCAAGGAATCCATGACTGAAGGGAAGAGGCACATATGTGCAAATATATGCAGACGAGATTTTTTTATTTTATTTTATTTATTTATTTATTTTTAATAGCCTTTTATTTACAGGTTATATGTGTGGGTAACTTTACAGCATTGAGAATTGCCAAACCTCTTGTTCCAATTTTTCCCCTCCTTCCCTCACCCCCTCCCCCAGATGGCAGGATGACCAGTAGATGTTAAATATATTAAAATATAAATTAGATACACAATAAGTATTCATGACCAAACTATTATTTTGTTGTATAAAAAGAATCGGACTCTGAAATATTGTACAATTAGCCTATGAAGGAAATCCAGAATGCAGGTGGAAAAAAATATAGGGATTGGGAATTCAGTGTAATGGTTTTTAGTCATCTCCCAGAGTTCTTTCACTGGGTGTAGCTGGTTCAGTTCATTACTGCTCCATTGGAACTGATTTGGTTCATCTCATTGTTGAGGATGGCCAATAGATTTTGAAGGACATATTGGAAATAATTAGGAGAGAAAAGGCATTAATATCTAGGGGTATGAGGAAAAGCTTCCTATAGCTGCTGAGAATTTAGCTGTTCAAGGCATAAGAAAGTATTGGAGATTAAGAAATATAGTGTTATGTTCAAGGAATAACTAAGGGCATTATTATTGGATCATAAAGGATATGCAGAGACGTAAGTATAAGAAGACTAGAGAAGTGGGAAAGGGTAGAGTAGAGATCAAATAGAATATTTTTATATTTGATATTTGAGAGAGATGTTTTTATCCTTGGGTTCATAAACTTGTTTTATTTTTAATATATTGATACATATTAATAAATGTCCATCAAAATAATTGATTTCCTTTGTAAATTTAAAAATTTTATCCTCTGTATAAAAATAATGAACAAGGGATTCATAGGCTCAACCAGATTGAAAAGGAAGTTTATTGCATGCAAAATTTTAAGAATCCTTTTTCTACAGGAAGACTTTCCTATGATGAATAGCTGCTAATGCCTTAACTTCTACATTAGCTTCTCTGTTATAAATAGACACATAATATTTCTTCTCACTAGATGGTAAATTCCTTGAACACAGGTTTTCATTTTTGTCTTGCACTCCTCAAGCCTAGTATAAGGCCTAGCCCAGTGAAGAGGTATGTTTGTTGATTGAAATATTAACATCTTTTGACTATGAAAGATTTATTTATTATCCTGAAATTAATTCAACTTTCAATAAGGGGATACCACTTTCTCATAAGTTGCAGCTTACTTAGTAGGAAAATTTGACTTAATAAGGGCCAAAAATTAAGAACTGTACTGGACTAATTCCTGAAGTCCTTTCCAGATTTGAGATCTCTGATTATATGAAGTCAACTTCTAGCATCAATGTGGAAAGAGTTCCTATTCTTGGAAATGGACATCTTTTGATCAAGTATTCAAATACTACATTATTTACAGCTACCTATGATATGTTCTAATTCAGTCTAATAATCCTGCAATGTTCATTAAATTTTTATTCATCCCCAAATCAAATGATTGCTCTGGGACTAGGAAATTCTCCAGCAGAAATCTCTCAACTAGAACTCACATTCTGTGCACAAAAGAGATGAAATGTGTTCCTGAAATACCCTTAATTTAAATGCTGTCTGAATAAGAAAGCTAGACTTTCTGTGGGAATTGGATGGCAGTGAGTTATAGTTCATGGTAAAACAAAAACAAAAACAAAACATATTAAATGCACCTAAAACACAATTTGATCTATTTAGGTAGAATAGGCTGATATCTGACAATCAGAACAGTGAGCTTTGAAGGATTGTAAATATTTGTCATAGGTATAGAAATGTATTACCTAGGAAAATTCATGTAACAAATTTGGAAAGATTTGATTTAGGAACCAAATCAATTTAAACTGCCATTTATAATTCTTATGTGCCAGCAGCCAGTGGCGATGCTCAATAGGGGAATTTGCTCTATGCTTTAAAATGCTACCTTTGCAAGCAGATTAAATGGGCAGCCCATCTCTTGTTAAAAAAGTGAAATGAACTCCCCCCTATTTCCCCCTATACAATAATAGCAGAAGTCTTCCTCAGTATGTAGAAATAGGATTTGAATTACAAATGGATGGGGAAGGAATTCACTTCACTTTTTTTATATGAGAGCCTGAAACTAACATTTTAGGGATTCAACTCCTTTACAGTTTAATTATCAAAATGCTAGGGCTATTGATAAATCATTCTAATTCCAGATTCCCTTTACAATACAGTATAAAAACCAGATATGTTCTTAATTTCTTCAAATGAATTGGCACACAAACCATTCCTTGCTGCTCTCTGGTTTTCCAATCAATTTAAGCACTACTAGAGATAAAAATGTTAACTAAATTACTTACTAAATTACATTTCCAGAGAACTTTGAGGTTTAAAAATTATTAAACAACATGTCAGTGTTTAGTGAGATTGGATAGCTTTGGTCACAGAATATAATAGACAGAGCTCTGGGCTTGAAAATAAAACTGCCTTCCTAGTTTTGTATGTCATTTAACCTTTCTGTGCCTCCATTTCTTCATCTGAAATATTAATAATGACTAACTTTGAAGAATGCAAACAAAGAAATTTACAAATCCAGTGATACATATCGCAGATTACTTTAGTTTTAGCTACCCTACATTTATTTCCTTTATTTGCTCTAAATTTATTCTGTCTATAAAAAAAGGTATATTTGCTAACATTATACTAGAATGTAAGCTCCTTAAAATAGGATGCTTCCTTTGTATTTGTATCCCTAGGACCTAATGATACCTGGCCACTAGTAAGTATTTCATAATTGTTGATTGATTGATCTTATAGTTCTAAATAAATTTCAGCTGATATTGATCAGCAAGGAAACTTCCCAAAATCCCTCGGCTGCTTCCTCAATATGCTCCTAGAGTTCCTTTGTTCCATTAGTGAGTTTTTTTTTCCCAAAAAAAATTTTTCCCTTTTAGAGAACATTAGCTTTTTGACAGTGGGCCTGACCTTCTTTTTGTCAGTATTTGTATCTTCAATACCTAGCACAGTGTCCAGTATTTTATAAATACTTATTGACTGACTGATTTTATACTTCCTCACACAGACACACTGACATACACACAGACACACACACACACACACACACACACACATGCATGCACATGTATATTTTTGCAAAGAAATGTTTGACCAAAGGACACCAATATGATTTTTAATACTTTGGCTTAATTACTGAAAAAGTCTTCATTTACCATTTTATTTATTTTTAAAACAATTTTATATCTGCATTTCTTTTTAATTGTGAGGAACTGATGTTAAATACATATTTATACTTTTTTGCATTGTGATACCAGTTCTCCCTTCATTCATCACATTTGCCTTTAAGATTCTTTCGCTTTTTTAAAAGCAAAGGGCAAAGCTCTTCTGTATCCTCCTTCATTTTAGGACTTTATCTCTTTTCAAATTAATTGGAACTTATTTATCTGTGTAAGTTTTGCAAGGTCCTATTTCCATAACTCAAGGTTTAATCTGTAGACTATGGCTCCTTAGAGTAAGAACTGGTTTTACTTTTGTTTCTAATTTGCTCCTTTGTTCTTAATTTGTTGAATATTCCATTGTAGAACATCTAGAATTAGGTAACCAGAATGATGAAAGGTAGCAACGCTTTGTTGGGCATTTCTTGAAGGAACTAGAAATATTTGGGCTGCAGAAAAAAATATATATATATCCATCATAATATTTTTTTTTTTTGCATCATGGATTTCTTTGACACTTTTATGAAGCCTTTGATGCCTTGTTAAATAATATTTTCAAATGATTTAAAGACATAGTACAATTTAGGTAGATATCAGAAAAATAAAAATGTATTTTCCCATCTAAGTTCTTTGTCACTCTGAAAAATATCCATTATCCTCTTGGGTCACCAACCAAAGATTTTCAACCTCTGGCTTTGGGTTATATAATAAAATATTCAAATATATGAAGAGAGATTAGATTGGATGACAGAAAGAAGAAATAAGACAAATGGGGAAAGAGGGAACTTTTAAAGTTTGTTATCATGAATGCAATAGAGGAAAAATTGGATAAAATATAATGAAATTTACAATAAATAAACAAACCATTGTTCTTAACAAATAGAACAATACAAAAGTAAAATGTACCGTGCAGGGAGGTAGTCTCCTATCTCACTTAATTTCTTCTGGTTGTATTGAAAAGGGAATCTTTATTCATTTCTAGAATATACTAGATTGCCTTTAGGTCCTTTTGTTACTAAAATGTTGTCACTTTGCACCTTGTCCAAGATCATAAAACTGTTAAGTTTTCAGGGAAGAAATTTAATTATCTTGAATTTTGATTTAGGGCTCTTTCCCTTAGCAAAGATTTTTAATATAGAAACCCTGATTTTTTTTTTTTGCAATCATATTTCATATAAGTGGTTTCCTTTGTAATTCTATATATTTTATTTTGTGTCTTTGAAAGAAATATTCAAAGAAGTTGATCATCAAATTCAACAGAATATCAAAAGAATTTATATGAGAGAAAGACAGAGACAGAGAGAGAGAGAGAGAGAGAGAGAGAGAGAGAGAGAGAGAGAGAGAGAAATTTAAGAACAGCTGCACTATGCTATGAGCAGGCCATTTTCTGGCCACAAGTTTATACAGGAGCCTAATTAAACTCTGAGTAAATACAGTGTACAGATTTCTAAGCATCTCTGCCTGAATTTGCCATTAGCCTTTCAAAGATAAAATCTTTTATAATCCTTTCCAAGTACAATAACATCTCCCCAGTGAACTGAAAATTCAATTTTGCATTTATTGTATATGGTTAATCTGTATAAAGAATGTCAGTATTGAGGGTGAGGAAACTGTGCTTGTTTTACTGACTTCAATTTCCTCCAATACCCTGCTTTTAAAAGCACAGAGCTATATTTGGTTGATTTTCTTATTATCTAAACAAACCTCTTTTTTTAATTGGCAGAAGTGACAGAGACTATATCCTCTTACCAGTGAATTTGATGATTGGAAAATAAAGAGAAAAAAAAGGGGAGGGAGTGGGAAAAAAGAGCCAAAAAGATATTGCTTATATTAACTTCCACTTGGTTCATGAAGCCTAAAAGATTAGAAGTGTCAGAAGATTGATTTCTCATAGAAACAGTGTTAAGATTCACCAACCTAATGAGTGTCTGATCAGCTTTTTAAGAACTATAATGGTTATCTCATGGTGTGAAAAAGAGGTTAGAAAATATGTCCTAAAATTGTCTGTTTACCCAACTCTGACCTTATTACCATAGCAGGTGAGGATTTCAACTTGTAGTCCAACGCACACACACATACAATTCACAAAAAAAACTTTTGCAAAAATGGTTTCATGTACCATCAGTATGCAGAATGTGCTCACAGCTGTAGACTACACAAAATCCAGTAAAACCGAAAGATGAACAGATCTTGTTTCAAGAGAACTCAGTATGAATAGTATCTAAATAACAACCTTGAAATAAGGCTGGCAAGTAAAGGATAGATTACTAAAGTTATAGCTGCATACACATTTTTCTGGAGTGACGGCATTGAAGGGGAATGCCATGCAGTTGGTATAAGGTTTGCAATCAGCAGTAATCTAGTCAACAAGCTTGTATGTCTATCAAAAAGATCGAATGACAGGCTCATAACAAGGAGATTGCCTAATTAATCCCATTGCAGGAAAACACCTTACTTTCCTTATCAGTGTCTATGCTCCTACCATGCAGAATCTTGCTGAAGTCAAACGAAAATTTAACAAAACTTGTAGAACCTTATCATTAATATGACAAAAGAAGATAAGTTATAATTCTGGGTAACTTTAATGCTAGAGTAAACTTAGGCTACCAGACATGGCAGGGAGTCCTTGAGAGGAATGAAGTTGGAAACAGCAATAGTCATCATTACTACTGAAGATCTGCATCTTGTGATGTTATTATGACCAATATTGAATTCCATTTACCCCAAACCAATAAAGTTTATGAATGTACCCTTACGTCAGCATTGCCATTGAAAGTCTATGTGATTATAGGGAAAAAAGACAAACAGGATGTGAAAGTGGCAAAGATAATGTTTGGCTCAAAGTGCTGGACTGAGCATGGACTTAGCTACTGTAAGTTAAATATTCACATTCAATTCAACAAAAGTTTCAATGGGAAGGCAAAATGACTACCACAAGAAATAATGTCAACAGATTAGACAACTTCTCTGAACAGGTAGTTTGTCAATAACTTAGAAGGAAAATTCAGACAACACACCGCAACATCAGGGTAGAGAAGGAATGGACAGCTTTCAGAGATTTGATGTATAGCTCTGCATTTGCTCAACTGGTCAAAATATTCACTGGTTTGACAAACATGAAAATTCAGTATCTGCTAAATGAAAAAAAAAAAAAAACAGAGTTGAAACAGCTCAAAAGAAATGCAAAAATGAAGAGATTTGGAGAATCCATTTAGAGAATATAATGAGTTAAGGATTCAAGTATTGAGAAGAGAGTGATAGAAGAAGATATAAGGACAATGAATACTATTTCTTCTTTGAATAGAAAGGGAAAAAAAAACAAAAAGGTGACAGTGCTGGAGTATTTTGAAAAATGGAGGTAAGGAAATAAATGGAACACTTGTTGGATAGTTTCACACTCCTTAGTGAAATAAAATGTTTCTATCTGTTGCTAAAGCTAGAAGTACTGGTGGATACTTAATGAGAGATGAAATAGTTTGGAACAATCATGCAGAATAAGCTACTTAAATGATCAAACTATAATTGGAGATTTGTCAATCATCAGCAAGAGTCCAGATAGAATCTGTTTCCATACTTTTTTGTTTGTTGTTTTTAATTATATCAGCAATATATGTCAATGTGGGAAATGACTGGTAGGGATTTCCTTAATTAAATCATCAAATTGTTACTTCCTCTACAGGAGGAATTTATTATCTCAGAGTTTTCCAGAAACACTGACATCTTAAGTGATTGGAAGTGACTTGTTAAGGATCACATGACCAGTATTTATTGAAGAAAAGATTTAAAGCCTGATTTCCCTGAATCAAAGGTCAGTTCTTTAAGCACTCACTGTTTTGTAAGTTATACTTAAAATGCCATTATTATTATTATTTTCCTTCAGTGATACTCAGCATCTTGGCATATGGCTTCTTAATCAGTAAAGTAGCAGCTCATGAAGACTGGATTTGAAGGAAAATAAAGCCAGAGTAGGGGTTATGGGACAACAATAGATCTTGAATCTAAGTTTAGCAAGTTTATTATGAAGAAAGAAAAAGATAGGAAGATAAGATTAGAAAGAATAATAACATATTTCTGATTCTTCAAGGCAATTCAATTTTAGATAATCAGTGTTCCCTATATGTGATTAAATATGTATGTGTATGGTTGTGCGTGTGTGAGAGAAAGAGAGAAAAATATTGTGGTAAGTAGAGGAGATGGATCCCTCTTACACACACACACACACACACACACACACTACTCTCTGTCTCTTTGTGTCACTCATTTTCTCTCTGTCTCTATTTCTGTTTCTCTCTCCCCATATATATGGCCCATAAGATTCCCTTTGTAAAGTTCAAAAAAGAATATTTCCAGCTTAGATATATACAGTTTTCAGTGTTCTAAACTTTGCAAAGAGATCTCTTCCTAATAACATTGTCTGTGAAGTAAGATAATACAAGTATTATTAAATTCCTTTTATCAGGTGAGGAAACTGATAGCCCAAGATTCAAGTTACCTTCCAAAGAATATACAAGTAGTAAATACAGTACTGAAAATTTTCTGCATGAATAACTAACTTACTTCAGACCTTCCTTAGCTGTTAGACAGAAAGTAAGATTTTGTGGGAAAAGGGCCAATCATACTTATAAACTGCTGAACAATCACCACTTTGTAGGACAGATTAAAGCTCTCTGCATTAGGAAAAAACCTTGAGGAATAGATAAGAGGCAAGTGTCTGGTAAGCCAAACCATAATCATCATCTCGAATACCATTTCTCTTCATATTTCTGTGAGACAGACCAGGCCCCGGAAGCCAAGAACTTTAAGAAGAGTAGTTCTCACACTACTGAGAGCCCAGGACAACTATCAGCTAGGAGAGTAATTATTGTGGAGAAATTCTCTCCTCCACTAATGCCACCAATGTGGCCAAGACTCTCAAGAATGAGAGTACTTATTACAACTCAACTCTGGATTCCATCCCAATCATTATAATGATGTAGTTCTCCCTCCTCAGCAACTATATCACCTTAAAGACCCAGAAAAAAAGGTCTTGTCACCCCCAGAACTTGACACTATCAAGTTGTTTACTATAATAAATACATATGATTTAATCAGTACAAAGGCCCCCGAGGAAAGTGCATTACCTTCTGCTTTTGCCATTGTACTCTAAGAAACATGGAATCTTTCCATTTGACTGTTAAAGTCTCCCATTTCTTTCTTTTTTTAAGAGAAGTTTTCTTCCTTCTTGAAAGTAGAGGTTGCTATGATTTTTTTCTTTGTCTCTTTAGTGTTTAACATCATGCTTTACATATCCTAAGCACCTAAAAAGTGATTATATCCATTCTTTTACTGATTCATTCACAAATCCAGATTCTGATGTTAAATCCACTAATTGTTTTATAATCTTTCTCAAAAGAACTTTATACGGGCAGAAACTAGGCATTGACCCAGACTTAACACAGTACACCTTGCAAGATAAGGTCAAAATGGGTTCATGACACAGGCATAAAGAATGAGATTATAAATAAATTGGAAGAGCATAGGATAGTTTACCTCTCAGACCTGTGTAAGAGGAAGGAATTTATGACCAAAGAAGAACTAGAGATCATTATTGATTACAAAATAGAAAATTTTGATTATATCAAATTGAAAAGTTTTTGTACAAACAAAACTAATACAGACAAGATTAGAAGGGAAGCAATAAACTGGAAAAACATTTTTACAGTTAAAGGTTCTGATAAAAGTATCATTTCCAAAATATATAGAGAATTGGCTCAATTTATAAGAAATCAAGCCATTCTCCAACTGATAAATGGTCAAAGGATATGAACAGACAATTCTCAGACGAAGAAATTGAAACTATTTCTAGTCATATGAAAACATACTCCAAGTCATTAATAATCAAAGAAATGCAAATTAATACAACTCTGAGATACCACTACACACCTGTCAGATTGGCTATAATGACAGAGAAAGATAATGACAAATGTTGGAAGGGATGTGGGAAAACTGGGACAGTAATACATTGTTGGAGGAACTGTGAATACATCCAGCCATTCTGCAGAGCAATTTGGAACTATGCTCAAAAAGTTATCAAACTGTGCATACCCTTTGATCCAGCAATGTTGCTACTGGGCTTATAACCCAAAGAGATACTAAAGAAGGGAAAGGAACCTGTATGTACCAAAATGTTTGTGGCAGCCCTGTTTGTAGTGGCTAGAATCTGGAAAATGAATGGATGCCCATCAATTGGAGAATGGTTGGATAAATTGTGGTATATGAATGTTATGGAATATTATTGTTCTCTAAGAAACGACCAGCAGGATGAGTACAAAGAGGATTGGCAAGACTTACATGAACTGATGCTGAGTGAAATGAGCAGACCCAGAAGATCATTATATACTTCAACAATGATACTGTGTGAGGCTGTATTCTGATGGAAGTGGATTTCTTTGAAAAAGAGAAGATCTAACTCAGCTCCAATTGATCAAGGATGGACAGAAGCAGCTACATCCAGAGAAGGAACACTGGGAAATGAATGTAAACTGTTTGCATTTTTGTTTTTCTTCCCAGGTTATTTTTACCTTCTGAATCCAATTCTTCCTGTGCAACAAGGGAACTGTTCGGTTCTGCACACATACATTGTATCTAGGATATGCTGTGACATATTTAACATGTATAGGACTGCTTGCCATCTGGGGGAAGGGGTGGAGGAAGGGAGGGAAAAAGGCGGAACAGAAGTGAGTGCAAGGGATAATGTTGTAAAAATTTACCCAGACATGGGTTGTCAATAAAAAGTTACAATTATGAAAAAAAAAAAAGAACTCTATATGAAGTTTTTTCCAAATTCTTTAAGGAATGAATTAATGAATGAAACTGTTACATTAAACTCAGAAAAACTAGAGTCATTTAGAAGAAATACAGCAACACATAAAAGTAAAGCAAGTGCCTACTCTGTTAAATCGAACCAGTGCTCTAAATAGAATCATAACTAGGGTACTGTGATAGAACTTTCCTCCCACATTCTGGCATTTACAATTTGTTTGTTTTTTTACTTTACAGTATATCAACTCATTTCTCTCCTTTTTAACCACAACACAGATGAGCATATTTATCTTGCTTAGAGTGGTGGTGGGCAGTGGGAAATTCTAGTTTTGACTAGCCAGGAGCTGAAGGAAACATTCACTTAGGTATTGTTCTTGATCTCAATGATCTTGACCCTTTGGGAAAAGAACACCAAATGGAGTATCCTTTTCCCTAAATGCTTTAGAGAAATGACTTCAGTAGAAACAAAGGAGGAACTAGACTAATTAGTTTCAAAATTAAACTGTAAATTTAAGGTAGTAAAGGAAAGTGTCTCATATATCAACTTAACAAGGTTGAAGAAAGTCAATTTATAACCAGCCTATATAGATTATGGAGTTAGAAATAATTGATTAGCCCTTTGTACTGAATGCATGAATATCTACTGATGCTTCCTAATGTGTATCAGCACTAACTTGCAGTATTCTCTAAGAAGTTTGTATATAATTATGTCATTAATGAAAATATGATGATAATAACAACACTAAATTCCAGAAACAAACTACCATTTTTTATAATTTTCAATTAACTTATATTGGTATCTGGTTCTTTTTCATTAGTTGAATTTATAACAATGAAATACCAACAAGAAGTAAAATGGGTTTTTTTCAATTAATTTAATAATAATCTTTTTGTAGTGTATTTATGTCATCCCATACTTTTCTTAATGAGAAAATGCTGTTAAACATGAGCCCAGGTTTTTCTCCCCCCTGTGCCAGTATTACTCCCTTAGAGTAAATTGAATAATTTGGAAGTTTCTTGAACTCTTTTAAATTGCTAGTGGATGCTTTTTAGAAATTTAGTACTAATTCCCAATCATCTATGCCAATTTGAAACAAGGACATCTAGGGCAAATTAAACCAACACATCATCTTTAGTCTCCTGTTCATTAATAAATGCTTACTGTTTGTAAGGTACTTAGTTGAGTATTATTTCAGTACAAAGATAAGCAACAAAGCATTCTTCAACCTCGAGAAATTTTGTAGTATAGTAGTCACAATGGTGAGCTCACATTCTGGATAAACCTAGTTGAAATAACTCTTGGCAAATGACTGAAACTTATAGAGTCTCAAATTCATCATCTATAAACTAGGGATAATTAACAACACTTATGTCATAAGGTTATTGTGAAATTCAAATGAAACACTATGATATGTAGCACTTTGCATACACTGAAGGATTATATAAATGCCAACTTTTCTTATGGCTAAGTATGAGCCTTTTCAGAG
Source organism: Sarcophilus harrisii (assembly GCF_902635505.1). NCBI lineage: Eukaryota > Metazoa > Chordata > Mammalia > Dasyuromorphia > Dasyuridae > Sarcophilus > Sarcophilus harrisii. Next base: position 46,326,033 of record NC_045426.1, on the reverse strand, counting down.
CCAAAATGTTAATTTTTTTTCTCTTTCTAGAGATTCTAATAGTTATTAGAAAGTAGAGGTACTAATCATTCAGATCTCTCCCCCACACCTCCAAACCAAAAATACAGCTGTCTTGGAGGAAAACAGTTTTTTTGACCCAAAGCTTTCAAATTGATGAACTGGACTTATCAGATTCTTTTGGTAACTGTCTAGCTCCCTGTTTTACTTTAGCACTCTTTATCCTATAGGCTGCCTTAATATGAAGAAATAGTTATCTTTACTTTAAAAAATTATTTCATAAAGACATCTTCAAATTATCTCTCTCTATACACACACACACACACACACATATATATGTATATATATATATATATATACACATTCATCCATCTATCTATGTATGTATCTATGTATCTGTCTATCTAGATACAGAAACAGAGAGATCCAGGAGGCTAAAGATGAACACCCCTTAAAGTTGCTGGTTTAGGATGCTATGGGGATAGTGTACTTCTGATTCTGTTAAACTCAAACTTAAAATATATAAGGGCAACTGAATAACCAATGAATGTCTTGATTGTGTGCATATTTCTTTATTGGTTTAAATTCACAATAGGATGACAAGTGTAATAGTGGTTAGTAATTGACATTGCTTCAGAATCTCTATTGCTATAAAACATTTACATCCTTGGGCAATGAAACTGTAGAAATCAACTACATTATTATTTGAAATGTGGAAAATTGGTTCAGGGAACTATGACCAAGAATGGAATTACTCTTGCTTCAGGGCTTGAAGCAGGGAAAAAGAAATAAGAATCTCCTACAACCCCCATCCCTATAGCTAGACTTTTCTCACTATTATCTGGGTCTTCCAAACTCCACTGGAGTCTCTACTCCATTACCATTTTGAACTCTGAGGGTAAAGTAAACTATATGATGGGGAGGAACAGAGGAGGGAGAAAAGGAGGAAGCAGATGTTAGTAATAGAATAGTTTTGGAATAAGTTCTTGTTCAGCATGATAGACTAGAATTAAGTTGACCAATATTAAAGTAATCTCAATTCTCTACCTTCAGCCCCTCTAAAAATCAATATATGCTGTACCAACAATATAATTTAACATAGTCTATGATTTAGTAAATAATAAGTCTGAAGGAGTTGCCTAAAGAATATAAAAATTAAGGAATTCACTCAGGGAAACATAAATAGTGTAAGAGGTAGTGTTTGAACTCTTGTCTTCCTAATTCCAAGTTAGCACATTTCCCACTATGCCAGACTGTCTGAATTTAAGATAAATAAAATGAACACCTGGCATTTATATTGCAGTTTAATATTGGCAAACTGCTTTGCCTAGAGATTTTCATTTAATCCTGACAATAGTCTGGAGTACTATATGCTTCTCTTATAGAAGAGAAAATCGAGATCCGGAGAGGTTAAGGTGGTTGTCTTTAGCAATATTTCAGAAATAAAGGAAAACAAATACATATGTACAGTTTGGTGTTTCAATATACCTTCATATGTCTCTGAACATATACTAATATAATTATTTTTCATGTGGATTTATGCTGAATTTTCTCATAGATATCTTCTCAATCATATTGAGAAAAGTATTTCAAAAAAGTTCATATCATAGTGAAATCATATTTGCAGAATCCCTGAGCTAAAACTGAGCTAATGACATGCAATCCAAATAATCAAGAATATTCCTCCACAAATCCTAGACAAGGGGTGATCTAGTCTCACCTTCAAAATCTCCTATGGGAGGGCCAGTGTTATCTTTTAACACAGTCTATTTAACTTGGGGATAATTTATGCTTGCATTGAGCTGCAGTTTGTTTTCCTCTAACTTTTACCAGCTTGGGGTCATGCATGAGTAATATAATTGACCCTTAAGAAAATTAAAATTCACTCATATTAGAATTCCACCTTTGTCCTTGAATTCCTAGAATTCCACCTGAGGTCTAATCACTGCAAATAAAACATGTATGAATTTAGTCAAATAAGAAAAACAAAAACAAAACAAAACAAAAATGACTCATATTCATAGATCCCAAAAGGACCTCAGAAGTGATCTAATTCAATTCCTAAACTTAGAGTTTGAAAACCAGGTACATTGAGGATAAGTGACTGCAATCAGTTTACTTAGATAAGCAATTATCAGGAGCAGGTTTAGAATGCTGGCTCTAACTTCACAACCCATGCTTTTTTCTCTTTACATTTTTATCTCTGCTTTTGTTTACATATATTTTAAAGTACTTAATTTCTACTGCACTAAATTCCCTTTTCATTGGGAGTTAGCACAATTACTGGAGACTTGAATATGTGAATATTCAACTACATGTTGCTTTTTAAGTAGACCTCATAATTTAGGGGGAAATGACAATCATTTTTATTATTCTCATTGCCATTAATTTTCTTTTGAATAAATTTGATTTATTCTATAAAAAATATATTTTATACTTAAACTGATAAGATGATTTGTGATGTTGACTGAGTTAGCTTTTGATTTTGGAAGATTTTTTTATGTCTTCTTCAAAGTATTAGTATAACTGGATAGGTAGTCAAGTATATTCCCAGAAGCTGGGGGGATTAAGAGTAGTGATATTGTTATTGAAGGACATTAATTGGTGCAGTAGATAGAGTGCTGGCCTTGGAACCTGGAGGACTTGAGTTCAAATATGTCTGTGCCAAATATTTACTGTCTATGTGATCCTAAGCAAATCAAATTATTTTGTCTCAATTTCATCTTTTTTTAAAATAAACTGGAGAAGGAAATATCAAAATCATTCTAGTATTCTTGCCAAGAAAAACTTAAATGGAGAATCAGATATAACCCAGCAACAACAATTACAATGCTATTAAGGTTAAATTGGAATAATATTCAAGAAATAATTTTAACATATAAAGGATCATTATGAGTGAATGCACTTACTAGCACAGTCAACCTTCATGTCTTTGGGCATTCAAGATAATTCAAAATGAGCATATGATTCAAGTGAGATTTTGGAAAATAAGAAGAATATAATATTTGGGTTTTTCCAAAGAAAATCTTTCCTGAAATGGGCACACTAAATAGCTTCCTCATTGTATTAAATGGAAGGGAGGTAGAGAATAAGCATGGTTTTAGGTCCCTTCCCCAGAAGAAGCTAGTCTGGATTTCATCCTCATCACCATGGAACATGGTTTGGTAGCCTATATATAATATAATATTTCCCAGGGAAAAGACATGGTAAAACATTTTGCTTTTGCATTTGCTCAGCTGGGATTGGTTTTAGCAGGGTTTGAATTCCCTCTAAAAGGATATGCTGATAATGAGGTTACTTTGTTTTTTTGTTTTTGTTTTTATTTTTGTTTTCTTTTTTTTTTAATTTAATAGCCTTTTATTTACAGGTTATATGCATGGGTAACTTTACAGCATTAACAACTGCCAAACCTCTTGTTCCAATTTTTCACCTCTTACCCCCCACCCCCTCCCCCAGATGGCAGGATGACCAGTAGATGTTAAATACATTAAAATATAAATTAGATACACAATAAGTATACATGATGAAAACGTCATTTTGCTGTACAAAAAGAATCAGACTCTGAAATATTTTACAATTAGCTTGTGAAGGAAATCAAAAATGCAGGTGTGCATAAATATAGGGATTGGGAATTCAATGTAATGGTTTTTAGTCATCGCCCAGAGTTCCTTTTTCTGGGCATAGCTAGTTCAGTTCATTACTGCTCCATTAGAAATGATTTGGTTGATCTCGTTGCTGAGGATGGCCTGATCCATCAGAACTGGTCATCATCTAGTATTGTTGTTGAAGTATATAATGATCTCCTGGTCCTGCTCATTTCACTCAGCATCAGTTCGTGTAAGTCTCTCCAGGCCTTTCTGAAATCATCCTGTTGGTCATTTCTTACAGAACAGTAATATTCCATAATATTCATGTACCACAATTTATTCAGCCATTCTCCAACTGATGGACATCCATTCAGTTTCCAGTTTCTAGCCACTACAAAAAGGGCTGCCACAAACATTCGTGCACATACAGGTCCCTTTCCCTTCTTTATAATCTCTTTGGGATATAAGCCCAGTAGTAACAGTGCTAGATCAAAGGGTATGCAAAGCTTGATAACTTTTTGAGCATAGTTCCAAACTACTCTCTAAAATGGTTGGATTCGTTCACAACTCCACCAAAAATGCATCAATGTCCCAGTTTTCCCACATCCCCTCCAACAATCATCATTATTTTTTCCTGTCATCTTAGCCAATCTGACAGGTGTGTAGTGGTATCTTAGAGTTGTCTTAATTTGCATTTCTCTGATTAATAATGACTTGGAGCATCTTTTCATATGACTAGAAATAGTTTCAATTTCTTCATCTGAGAATTGTCTGTTCATATCCTTTGACCATTTTTCAATTGGAGAATGGCTTGATTTTTTATAAATTAGAGTTAATTCTCTATATATTTTGGAAATGAGGCCTTTATCAGAACCTTTGACTGTAAAAATATTTTCCCAGTTTATTGCTTCCCTTCTAATCTTGTCTGCATTAGTTTTGTTTGTACAAAAACTTTTCAGTTTGGTATAATCGAAATTTTCTATTTTGTGATCAGTAATGATCTCTAGTTCTGCTTTGGTCATAAAGACCTTCCCCTTCCACAGGTCTGAGAGGTAAACTATCCTGTGTTCCTCTAATTTATTAATAATTTCATTCTTTATGCCTAGGTCATGAACCCATTTTGACCTTATCTTAGTGTACGTTGTTAAGTGTGGATCAATGCCTAGTTTCTGCCACATTAGTTTCCAATTTTCCCAGCAATTTTTATCAAACAGTAAGTTCTTATCACAAAAGCTGGGGTCTTTGCATTTGTAAAAGACTAGGTTGCTATATTTGTTGACTGTTTTATACCTTGAACCTAATCTATTCCACTGATCAACTAATCTATTCCTTAGCCAATACCAAATAGTTTTGGTAACTGCTGCTCTATAATATAATTTTAGATCTGGTACAGCTAAGCCACCATCATTTGATTTTTTTTTCATTAATTCCCTTGAAATTCTTGACCTTTTGTTTTTCCATATGAACTTTGTTGTTATTTTTTCTAGGTCATTAAAATAGTTTTTTGGGAGTCTGATTGGTATAGCGCTAAATAAATAGATTAGTTTAGGTAATATTGTCATCTTTATTATATTTGCTCGCCCTATCCAAGAGCATTTAATATTTTTCCAATTGGTTAGATCAGACTTAATTTGTGTGAAAAGTGGTCTGTAATTTTGCTCATAAAGTTTCTGATTTTCCCTTGGCAGATAGATTCCTAAATATTTTATATTATCAGTAGTTACTTTAAATGGAATTTCTCTTTGTAACTCTGACTGTTGGATTTTGTTAGTGATATATAAGAATGCTGATGACTTATGTGGGTTTATTTTATAACCAGCAACTTTGCTAAAGTTGTGGATTATTTCTAATAACTTTTTAGCAGAATCTCTGGGGTTCTCTAAATATACCATCATGTCATTGGCAAAGAGTAATAATTTGGTTTCCTCATTGCCTATTCTTATTCCTTTAATCTCTTTTCTCAGCTCTTATTGCCAAAGCTTGCGTTTCTAATACAATATTAAATAGTAACGGTGATAGTGGGCAACCTTGTTTTACTCCAGATCTTATTGGGAATGGTTGCAGGATATCTCCATTACATATGATGCTTATTGATGGTTTTAAATAGATGCTGCTGATTATTTTAAGGAAAAGTCCATTTATTCCTATACTCTCAAGTGTTTTTAATAGGAATGGATGTTGGATTTTATCAAATGCTTTTTCTGCATCTATTGAGATGATCATATGGTTTTTGTTAATTTGGTTATTAACATGGCCAATTATATTGATAGTTTTCCTAATATTGAACCAGCCCTGCATTCCTGGTATAAATCCTACTTGATCATAGTGTATTATCCTGGGGATGATATTCTGTAGTCTTTTTGCTAATATCTTATTTAAGATTTTAGCATCAATATTCATTAGGGAGATTGGTCTATAATTTTCTTTCTCTGTTTTCAGCCTACCTGGTTTAGGTATCAGTACCATGTCTGTGTCATAGAAGGAATTTGGTAGGACTCCTTCATTCCCTATTTTATCAAATAATTTATATAGCATTGGGGCCAATTGTTCTTTAAATGTTTGGTAAAATTCACATGTAAATCCATCTGGTCCTGGGGATTTTTTCTTAGGGAGTTGTTTAATTGCCTGTTCTATTTCTTTTTCTGAAATGGGACTATTCAAGCAATTTACTTCCTCCTCTGTTAGTCTGGGAAGTCTATATTTTTGGAGGTAGTCATCCATTTCACTTAGGTTATCAAATTTATTGGCATAAAGTTGAGCAAAATAACTCCTTATTATTTCTCTAATTTCCTCTTCATTGGTGGAAAGTTCTCCCTTTTCATTTTTAAGACTACTAATTTCATTTTCCTCCCTCCTTTTTCTAATCAGATTTACCAAAGGCTTATCTATTTTATTGGCTTTTTCATAGAACCAACTCTTAGTTTTATTAATTAGTTCAATAGTTTTTTTACTTTCAATATTTTTAATTTCTCCTTTTAATTTTAGAATTTCCAATTTAGTATTTGATTGGGGGTTTTTAATTTGGTCTTTTTTTAGTTTTTTTAGTTGCAAGCCCAATTCATTAATCTTTTCTTTCTCTGTTTTATTCAAGTAAGCCTCTAAGGATATAAAATTCCCTCTTATTACCGCTTTGGCTGCATCCCACAAATTTTGGTATGACATCTCATCATTGTCATTATCTTGGGTGAAATTATTAATTGTATCTATAATTTGCTGCTTCACCTAATCATTCTTTAAGATGAGATTGTTTAGTTTCCAATTGCTTTTTGGTCTATTTACCCCTAACATTTTGTTGAATGTAGTTTTTATTGCATCATGATCTGAAAAGAAAGCATTTACTGTTTCTGCTTTCTTGCATTTAATTTTGAGGTCTTTATGTCCTAATATATGGTCAATTTTTGAATAGGTTCCATAAACTGCTGAGAAGAAAGTATATTCCTTTCTATTTCCATTCAATTTTCTCCAAAGATCTAACATACCTAATTTTTCTAATATTCTATTTAGTTCTTTAATTTCTTTCTTATTTGTTTTGTGGTTTGATTTGTCTAATTCTGAGAGTGCAAGGTTGAGATCTCCCACTATTACAGTTTTGTTGTCTATTTCTTCTTGCAACTCTCTTAACTTCTCCTTTAGGAAGTTGGATGCCATACTACTTGGTGCATATATGTTTAATATTGATATTGCTTTGTTGTTTATGCTGCCCTTTAGCAGGATGTAGTTACCTTCCTTATCTCTTTTAATTAGATCAAATTTTGCTTTTACTTGATCTGAGATAAGGATGGCTACCCCTGCTTTTTGGACTTCACCTGAAGCATAATAGATTTTGCTCCAGCCTTTTACTTTTACTCTATATGTATCTCCCTGCTTTAAATGTGTTTCTTGTAAACAACATATTGTAGGGTTCTGACTTTTGATCTGCCTCCTCTTTATGGGGGAGTTCATCGCATTCACATTTATGGTTAGAATTACTAAATCTGTATTTCCTGCCATCCTAATAACCCCAGATTATGCTTTACTTTTTCTTGCCTCCCCCAACCCTCTTTCCCCTTTTTGAACTTATGTACCCCACTTGTATCACAATGGTTACCCTCTTTATAATCCTTCCCTCCCCCCCTTTGATTCTTTTCCCCTTCCTTCCCTTATTACTCTTTTTCTTTTCCCTTTTCCTCTCCCCCGTTTTTAATGAGGCGAGAGAAAATTTTCTCTAAAACAAATGTCAATTATTTTTTGTTTGAGCCAGCTCTGATGAGAGTAAGATTCACACAATGTTCCTCCCCCTCTCTAAATTTCCTCAGATATGATAAGTTTCCTTTGCCTCTTTGTGGGATGTGGTTTTCCTCTTTTTATCCCTCCTTCCCACCTTATTCTGCCATTATCCCTTTTCCATATCTACTTCTCTTTTTTATGTTATATCAGTAAAATCCAATTATACATGTATTCTTTTTGTATATCCACAACAGAAATACAATTCTCAAGAGATATTTTTACGTTTTCTGTATCTCTTGAGTTCTATGGTTGGAGATCAAATTTTATGTTTAGTTCTGGTTTTTTCCTTAGAAACAAATGAAATTCATTTGTTTCATTAAATGTCCATCTTCTTCCCTGGAAGAAAATGCTCAGCTTAGCTGGGTAGTTTATTCTTGGCTGCATTCCAAGTTCTTGTGCCTTTTGGAATATCAGATTCCAGGCCCTTCGGTCCTTTAATGTGGAGGCAGCCAGATCTTGGGTGATCCTTATTGTGGTACCTTGGTATTTAAATTTTTTTTTTTTTTTTTGGCTGCTTGTAAAATTTTTTCCTTAATCTGAAATTCTGAAATTTGGCCACAATATTCCTTGGTTTTTTATTTTAGGGTTTCTTTCAGAAGGTGTTCGCTGAATTCTTTCAATGCCTATTTTACCTTCTGATTCTATTACATCTGGGCAGTTCTCTTTAATGATTTCTTGTAAAATAATATCTAGGCTCTTTTTTTCATCATAGCTTTCGGAAAGTCCAATAATCCTCAGATTATCTCTCCTAGATCTATTTTCCAAGTCTGTCGTTTTTGCAAGTAGATAATTCATGGTTTTTTCCAGTTTGTCATTTTTTTGTTTTTGCTTGACTGATTCTTGCTGTCTCAATGAATCTTTAGTTTCTATTTCTTCAGTTCTTATTTTTAACGAATTATTTTCTTCATTAGCTTTTTTTACTTCTTTCTGTATATGTCCAATTGAGTTTTTAAATGTATTGTTTTGGTCTGTGGAATATTTTTCCATTTCACTAATTTTTTTTTAGTGAATTATTTTCTTTTTCCAGTTCACAGATCCTACTTTCTTGCGAGTTCTTTGTCTTTCCCAATTCACAGTTCCTACTTTCTTGCGAGTTCTTTGTCTTTTCCAATTCACAAATCCTACTTTCTAGTGAAATCTTTATTTTTTCCAATTCACAATTCTTATTTTCCTGATATTTTTTTACTTTTTCCAATTTATATTTGAGGAAGTTATTGCTCTCTTGTAAGGCTTCTCTTTCCTTTCCCCATTTATCTTTTAACTCTCTTTTGAGACTTTTAATGGTCTCTTCTATGAGAGCATCATGTAAAGGAGGACAATCTTGTGCATTTTTGCTATTTGCTGTCTCTTCAGGTTTGCTGACCTGCTCTTTTTCTGCATAGAAGCTGTTGATTGTTCTTTTCATCTTTTTATTCATGTTTTAAAGCCTTTAGGGAATGTCTCCTAGGCAAGGGGGTTACCAGCTTCCTCTGCAGAGCAGGGAGAGATGTAAACCGATTTCCGGCTCTGAGGTTTGGGAGTGCTCTGAGTGAGAGTTTTCCCTTCCCCCAACAGGAAGTGGATTTAGCACTGGCCGAGCTATGGAAGTGCCCAGTTGGGCTGTGTGGGTTAGCGATTGCCCTAGGCTAGAGACTAAGGGGTGAAAGTGTCACTGCCCCAGGCTGGAGCCTCTTGTGGGACTGTGAGTATTAGCAGCTGACCACAGACCGCAGACTGCCGGGAACTCTGCCCCAGCATCTCTGCCTGATGTAAATTGGCCCTGGAAAAGCTCTATGGCCCCAAGCTGAGCCCCCCACTGCACAGATTGGAGGCTAACCCGGGCTGTGTCCTCCTGCCGTGCAGGATCACAACTGCCCCAAGGAAAAGCCCCATACTGCGGGTTGGGGCTTCCTGCTTGTGCTGAGATCTGTGCTTTCACTTTCGGTTTGAGGCTCTCCTCGGAATCGAATTTCTCTCCCAGTCTGTGCTGATTTTCCCCCTGGCCTCGGAACCAACATTTTTTGGCAAGACTTGCAGATTTTCTTCAGCTGGTGAGTTGTTCTACTTCTTATCTTTACAAATTGTAGCAGTCAAGGCTATTTTTGAGGCTTGATATAATATTGATAGAGAGGGTAAGAGAAGAACTTAGAAAGTCGTGTGTGCCTTCTCTGCCATCTTGGCTCTGCCCCCAATGAGGTTACTTTGAATTGTTCAAATAAAGTTCTAGATTTCAGATAATCACAGGTTTAGATCTGGACTGAATTTTAATGTCATTGAGTCCACATTTCTCATTTTCATAGGTGAAGAAACTAAAGTCAATGTAGGTTAAAGTAATTGTTAAAAAAAAATGTTAGTAGAAATGAGGCGGGATTGGAATCTAATTCTGTCTTACTCCAATGCTAAGGACTTGCATTTCATAATTCCAGAAATGTTTCTTGCTTCTCTACTGAGTACAAAATAAAATGATAAAAATAAAATAAAATTATTCACTGAAATTATGTGAAATGATATTTTCTATATAATCCTCATTTAAGTATCTCTTTAGTTAAGAAAGAAGATTTTTCAGGTCAAGATTTTCTATGGGAAATATCTTATTTTTCCATCAAAAGAAGATAAAACAGATTTATAAATACCTAGTCAATCATATGTATGATTTGTTTCCACTTGACAATTGTAATAAGATTAATAATATAAAACATTACTTTTTAAGGCTTTTTGGAGGGATGTCTAGACATTAGTTTTAATTTTAGCTTGATTATAGTCATTGGATAGAAGAATATGGGTTAATGGAAAAAATATGAGAAATTTCCTTCATTTGTCATTTTTAAAGCACTTTGATTATAGCCTCAAAGAAGACACACCAACTGTCATTTGATTACACATATCAAAAAGAAAAGCTGTAAGAAAAGTATTTTCTTACATGTATACATGCACGTGATTACAAACTTGTACACATGTATGTATGTATGCCAGATATTATAATAACAAACCTCTGAATGTCAATGTGTTGTTATGGAATCCCGATATTACATTCATACTTCTAAAAATTAAATTCTAGTTGGAGAAAAACCTTTCAACATAAAATTATGAAGTGAGTTCCCACTACAGGGGGAAAATTTCCTTCTTCTTGGCAGTCGTTAAGTGGAGAGTATATGGCCACATTTGAAAGGTAATAAGATTTTCATGTGTCAGGATTTTGACAAGATGACTTCCTAGTGTCATTCCAATACTAAGGATAAATAAGTTTAAAATAAAAAAAATTCTTTCTACCAATTGGAAAAAAAGAAAAAAGGAAAAAATATATATTTTTTTTATTACTCAGAGAAATTTAGAATCTTAGAGTGCAAAGGAGGCTCAGAGGGTATACACTTCAACACATGGATAAATCACAATCTCTACTATACTATACCTTAGAAGTATTTCTCCAGAAGACCTTCATTCAGTAAAAGGGAAGATTTGAACTTCCAAGACAAATAATTCTATTCTCATTATTCTTGAAGGTCTACATTCCATTTTTTTTTCTTTATATCAAACTTATATTTTCCTGTTTGTGATAATCCTGCTTCTACCTGCTGAGTACAATCAATTCCACTATAATTTTTTGAAAATGTGATTTTGTTCTAATGTGAGTGATCCATTAGGGAACAACTTGAGCATAAGAGAAATGTTAAGTTTAATTTAATTTATTCAAGTGCCATTTCAACCATGAGAAACAGTGAGAACACAGACAACTGTACTATAAAATAACTCATAAGAAGCAGATGCCTACTTCCTCAGGCAAGGTTCACCTGCTTTCACAGGCAAACTTCAGGACTTTTTCAATGTAAAGTGCTATATTTATTGCAATTCTTCTGGAGCAGAAAGAACTGTGAGCTGCAAAAACTTATCAAACTGTTGATCCAACAGTGTTTCTATTGTGTCTATATCCCAAAGGGACCCACATGTGCAAAAATGTTTGTAAGAGCCTTTTTTATAGTGGCAAGAAACTGGAAACCAAGTAGATACCCCTCAGTTGGAGAATGGCTGAATAAATTATGGTATATGAATGCTATGGAATATTATTGTACTGTAAATCAGCAGGATGAATACAGAGAAGCTTGGAGAGACTTACAGGAACTGATGCTGAGTGAAATGAGCAGAACCAGAAGATCATTATACACGACAATAACAAGACTATATGATGATCAATTCTGATGAATGTAACTCTTTCCAGCAACTGACTGATGCCAGTTCCAATGGTCTTATGATAAAGAGAGCCATCTACAACCAGAGAGAGGACTGTGGGAACTGAGGTTGGATCCCAATATGACATTCTCACTCTATTTGTTGTTCTTGCCTTGCATTTTATTTTCTTACTCATTTATTTTGCTTTTTAACTTGATTTTTCTTGTGCAGCAACAGTATTATATAAATATCTTTATACATATTGGATACAACATATATTTTAACATGTATAACATAAAAACATTGTTAATTGAGATGAACATACATATATATATATATATATATATATATATATATATATATAGTCATACACTCCATACTTCCCACCCTCACTTTCAATAGCATGTCCTTGGTCCCAGAGATCATTACTCTTTATTGTAATATATTGTATATAGTTCTTAAACACTGAACACATATAAAATTGTTGCTTCCCTCTCCTTTATCTTATTCTCCTACCTTATTCTTTCTTCTCCTCTTCTGAGCCTATTTCCTACTCATGGTATGATTTCAAGATCCCATAAGCCCTGGGTGCTTTTATTCTCCTTATTTTTTTTTTTTTTTTGAAATGAGGTGTCTTGAGACGACCCCAGATGGAGTTGTCTCTATCTCCTTCAACAAAGAATTTGAAGAATATAGCTCTCATTTACTCAGCATATTTTAAGCATATTTTAAAGAGATGTTGTTATAAGGTCAGAAAACAAAGAAATCATATGATTACATGAGCACTCAATATAGAAAATATGTCAAATCCAGATGAAAATCCATTGGTACCATGATATATAAACATAATTTTATTATTCATATATTCTATTACCAAAGTGGTACTCTTCACTGCAGTTTTCCTAACAAAAGAACTAAAATCATGTATTTATTGTTCCCACATAAAGAACTTATTTATTTATTGTTTAAAATAATGTGTTTATGTTAACATTTTAATTTTTATAAATTGTTATAAAATTAACATTTTGATTCCAGTAAATCCCTATGTTTTTTCATTATGAATAGTAATTTTGTTGTATTTAGTCCCCAGAATAATAACTAGCTTCTTATTACATATGAAATTGGTTAATATCTTGTATAATAACTGACCATACAACCACAACCTCTTTTATCAGATTCAGATATATCAAGATTTATTACTTAATATATGATCTTTACAAAGTGAAGTACAGAGAGTTTATTTTTAATAATAATAAAAAATTTTCTTCCCTTGGAATCTGGTCATGACTTGAAAGAGGTGATCAGAATATTTGATAATAGATAACTCTGTTTTTCCATCTCCTATATCCCCTTTCATAAATTCAGTGCTAATTTAGCAAAATAAGATTTATATTATTAATAACATTACCTAATATATGTACTAAACCTAAAAAAAATAAACAAAACAAAACAAAACAAAAAGGAATGAAAAACTCAGCTGTACAGCCTAACACATGATCCTTAGTTTTTGATTGGCTGGCTGATCACTATGGCTATTTTCAACTTGGCAGAGGTCGATAAAGCATTACTGGGAACAAAATAGATGAGGTAAAAATGCTGATAAAAGAACTTTCTAAATCATGAAATCTTCCCAATCCAATGAACAAAGAAGAGAGCTTTAATTCATTATATGATTACAGATAGATTAATAAACCATAGTAATCTGACTTTTGACCATTTCAGTTTACTTCTCACTGATATTATTAATGGAATAATCATTATACCAAATACTGTCCATTTCAACTACTTTTACAATCAGAGATGTGTGGGATCACAAAGAAGTATAAAATCAGGGGGGAAAATGACCTGTGAAAAGGAATCATTGTTTGTACTCATGTTGTTAATTTTGTTATTCATTTAAAAACAGGGATTCTTTTACATATATATAGATATAGATATAGATATAGATATAGATATATAGATATAGATATATATACACACACATTCTAATAACAGAATCAGAAAAAAATAAGACTATCCAAATAAATAGCTCCAGAAAACTGAATTGTTATTACTTGAAGAAGATCGATTTTCCTTCATTTGAAGGATCTACTAAAACATAAAAAAAATAAGCAAAAATGTCTTCCCATCCAAGAAAAGCATGTATTGAAAAGTTCCCTTGAGGATTTTGTTTTCATTTATGTCATCAACTCCATTATCTTTACATTTAAGACAAGAAACTTTTCTAGTATTTGGTCTCTATATAGCTAAATTATTGTATAATTTATATGCCACATGCAAGGAATGGATCAGTTAGGCAGTCAAGAATCATTGGTTAAGTGCTAACTATGTGCAAAACACAGGAGCACAAAATAAAAACCAATTGAAAGACCCTTTCTTCAGGGAATTTTCATTCTAATGGGGGAACAAAAAACAAAATATAGCTGAAAAGTTTGGGTAGGTTGGCAAAAGATTGTCTATACAGAAGCATGGCAAAGAAAAACCTGTGAAGGTGAGATAGCAGTACTCACTGCAAATAGTTGAAGACATCTGTGACCTGTGTTTCCTCCCTAAATCAGAGATTTGGGGTGGAAGCAGATAATTGGAAACCAAGACTTCAGAAGTATAGAATATTTCAATTAAAGGATGAAGTTAGGTTCCATGGTGAGGAGGTTTCTATGGAGTGATATAGAAGACCCTGTGGAGATTAATCAGCAGTGTGGCCTAAAGAGTGATGAACAAAATCACATATAATTAGGACTGTGTTCATTTGACAATTCTGTTAGTCTCACAAAGAGGCTTATTTCCAGAATAGCAAATTCACCAAGCATCATATCAGTTAACAATTTAATCATCACTTGTTTCCTAAGCAACCAGTTATCAGCTATTCAAGAAGTCTGTTGATCAAAGACCCCATTGAATTTCCATGGAGAAATATTTTAGAATAGTGATGTTTGACAGTTGTAGAAAAAGAAAATTTCTCTAAATCATAGTGTTTTGGGGGTACCCTTTTTCATATATGAGTTCTATGTGTCTAAGTATTAGTGTAACTCCCATATATATATATATATATATTCAACAATCTGTGTTGGTCTCTGGCAAATGAACAACCCAGAAATTGTCCAGCGTTGTTGCAAGGCAATGATAAAACTGACCTTCATTCTCAAAGTGGAGCATGATATTAGCAAGGTGATGCCATGACAGGCAAATGAATTTTATTGAGGGAAGTATGTGCAAAATCAGCAACCTCATTTTCTCCTCCAGCATCATTAAGGATGATCAGTGGCAAGATACAGATCAGGATTAGTAGAGATGGCTCTGGATACAGTGGGAGACTTGGCCTTTTAAAGTTAAAGTCTTTAACAGGTCACAAGTTTACTGAGACAATGCCCAATCATTGATTAAGGCACAGGTAAGAAATGAGGCTAGTCCTCTTTTACCTCATTAAAAAAATCAGTGTGGAAGGGGGAGACCCTCCAATTTTCTGGCCAAAACAGAAACAATTGCTATTTGCAGTCTCTTAGAATATGTTATCTTGGTTCTTTTATAACAGTATAGGTTTTTAAATAACTAATGTCAAAAAGAAAGATTCAAATTGTAGGAGTCTGTGCCCCTAAAACTCCTCCTTTCTCCCCAAACTTAAAGCCATAAAGTTTTCAAAAGGTGGAACTATATACACAATGACATATAATTGTAATACTCTAGTACTCCCAAGATTACAGGGCATAAAATCATTTTATTTCTTTAATAAAAAAATATTCCACACATAGAAGTCATACAGGCATCAATATAGATAAGTATGTATGTATTCTGTATTTATGTATATATCTATCATCTATCTCTGTCCATCTACCTACTTGCATATTTCCAAGAAAACTAATGTTAGGAGAACCTTGAAGATTACCTAATCAACTTGTTCAATTTATTATTTATTTATACAAGATTCTCTCTAATTGGGAAGATAAGAAATATATAAATTATATGTATGAAATCACACAAAATATATTTTATATCTTAATCCTGTTACAAAAATAGCAAACACATTTTAATTTTTTATTAAAGCCTTTTATTTATAAAACATGTTTTAATTTTTCAACATTGACCCTTGCAAAAATATATGTTCCAAATTATCCCCTTCTTTCCCCCACTCTCTCCCCTAGATGGCAGGTATGTTAAAATATATGGTAAATTCAATATATGTATACATATTTATACAATTATCTTGCTGCACAAGAAAAATCAGATCAAGAAGAAAAAAAAACACAACAAAACAGCAAGCATGCAAGCAAACAACAACAGAAAGAGTGAGAATGCTAGCTATGTTGTGGTCCATATTCAATTCCCACAGTCCTCTCTCTGTTTGTAGATGGCGCTCTTCATCACTGAACAATTGGAACTGGTTTGAATCATCTCATTTTTGAAGACAACAATGTCCATCAGAAATGATCAATTCTAGACTGTTTGATAGATTTTTTTTGGGGGGGGATGGTGGTGAATAGTATTTTAATCACGAGTCCTTTGGAATTATTTTGACCATTGTATTGATCAAAGTAATTAAATCTTTCATAGCTGATTGTTGTTTAAGTATGGCTTTTATTGGGTATAGAGATATCATGCTTCAGTTCTGTGTATTTTACTCTGAATCAATTTATGTAGGTCTTCTCAGATGAATCCTGAAATGGCCCCACATATTTCTTATAGCACCATAGCATTCCATCACAATTGCATATGATAAATTATTTATCAGTTCCTTAACTGATGGATAGTTCTTCAATTTCCAACTATCTACTATCACTAAAAGATTTCCTATAAATATTTTTGTGTGTATAAGTCCTTTTCCTTTTTTTCTCAAACACTTGGGGATACAGAACTAGTAATAGAATTGCTGATCAAAGGGAATGTTCAGTTTTATAGCCTATTAGGCATAATTCCAAATTGTTCTCCATAATGTTTGGCCATTTCAAAATTCTACCAACAACAGTATTTTAGTGTTCTGACTTTTCCACATTCTCTTCAGAATTGAACATTTTCTTTTCAGCATATTAGCCTATCTATAGATGTGAAATTTTACTCAAAAGTTATTTAAGTTTGTGTTTCTTTCATCAATTATTATTTAGAGCAAGTTTACCTCTGATTAGAGATAGTTTTGATTGTTCTTCTGAATATTGTCCTTTCACATTTTTGATCAGTTATCAATTTGGGAATGACTTTTATTTTAACAAATATGACTCAGCCCCTTTGTATTTAAAAAATCAGAACTTATCAGAGAAATTTCCTATGAAATTATTTTCCAGTTGATGGATTTGCTTCCAATTTTGGCTGCATTGGCTTTGTTTGTACAAAATTTTTTAAATTTAATGCAATCAAAAGTATTCCTTTTATTTCCCATGATCATCTCCCATCTATTGCTTAGTTATAAAATTTTTCCTTATTCAATGATTCCACAGGTAAAAAAAATTCATAGTCCTTTAATTTGCTTAAAATGTCATCTTTATGCTTTGTCTAAATCATATAGCCATTTTGACCTTATCTTGTTATAGTGTTAGGTGTTGGTGTATAGCTAGTTACTGCCAAAATGCTCATCAGTTTTCCTATCATTTTTTGTCAAACAACAAGTTTTTGTCCCCAGATTTTGGATCTTTGTATTTGTTAAACATTAGATTACTATTGTCATTTACTACTATGTATTATTTATGTAATCTATTCTACAGATCCACCCTCAATTTCATATCTAAAATCAGACTAATGAGCAATTGATGTTTCTTTCATTATTTGATATTTTTATGTGCAAAAATGTTTTGTAATTGTGTTCATATAATTCCTGACTTTGTCTTAGCAGGTTCATTGTCAAGTATTTTATATCGGCTGTTATTTAAAAGGAATTTCGCTTTCCATTTCTTCCTACTGAGATTTTTTGATAACGGATAGATATGACGATGATTTATATGGGTTTATTTTATACTTTGCAATTTGATTGACATTCTTAATGGCTTCAACTGTTTCTGTTTTGTTGTTGTTGTTTTTATTGTTAATATGGTCAATTATGCCTATGTTTTCCCATATGTTGAAACAATTCTACATTCCTGATAGTCTAGTCATAGATTTTGACATTTTTATATATTGCTATAATTTACTTGATTTACATTTTTGTATAATATACATCAGAGAAATTGGCCTATAGTTTATTTTTCTCTATTTTTTCCCTCCCTGGTTTAAATGTTAAAATCATAATTGTGTTAAAGAAAGAATTTGGTAGAACTCCTTCATTAATTTTTTCAGATAATTTATATAGTAATAGAATCAATTTTTCTTTAAATATTTGGTAGAATTAACTTGAAAGGTTACTTGATCTTAGGTATGTTTATTTGTTCATGTGTATCCTTACAGATATCTTGACATCTTTTTCAATTACTTCTTTTAATATAGAATTTCTTTAGTATTTTATTTACTCTTTATTAATCTGAGAAATTTATGATTTATTATTTATGGAAAATATCCATCCAATTCATTTAGATGGATTTGTTTGCACATTAGCCAAAATAACTTTTTCTAATTGTTTTAATTTCATCTCCATTGTTGGTGCCTCTCTGCTTTTCATTAATTATATAGTAACTTGGTTTTCTTATTTATTTTTAAATCAAATTAACTAATGATTTATAAATTTTACTGTTTTAATTCCTAAAACTAGCTTCTAGCTATTATTTCATTTATTTGTTTTACTTTCAATTTCATTAATTTCTTCTACAGTGTCCAGGCTTTCCCTTTTGGTGTTTAATTTATATTACCCCCATAATATTTAAAGTTGTGTGCCCAATTTATTGATCTGCTCTTTCTGTTTTCATTAGTGCGGGTATATACAAATACAAATAAAACCCTAGGTGATTGCTTTGATTGCATCTAACAAATTTTGGATTGCTCTTTCATTGTTCTTTTCTTTAATGATTGATTATTTCTAAATTTTTCTCTTTGATCCATTCACATGTTAGGACTAGATTATTTAGTTATCAATTAGTTGTTAAGTATTGCTTCAAAGAATGTTTATTAAATGCAATTTTTCTTCTCTTATGGTTTGAAAAGGGTACATTTAAGATTTCTCTTTTTCTGAATTTGTTTGTGAGATGTTTGTGCCCAAATAAATGGTAATTTCTTTTTGTATTTGCCAGCTACAATTAAGAAAAAAAAGTTATATTCATTTTTTTATTCCCATTTATTTATTTTTTCTCCAGAGGTGTAGTAATCTGACTTTTATAAAAGCTCTTCATTTTCTTAATTTCTTTCTTATTTACTGCATGATTAAGTTTACTTAGTTCTGTGAGAGAAAATATGAGTTCCTCACTGATAGATTTCTGTCCAAATTCCTCATGTAATTCATAGAAGTTCAGCATTTTTAAAGATTTTTTTAAAATAATAAACTTTTATTTTTAAAATATTTGCAGATAGTTTTCAACATTTTACAAAACCTTGTGTTCCAAAGTTTTCTTTCATCCCTTCTTCTCCTACCCTCTCCCTTTGGTTACCCAAGTAACCCAAAATATGTTAAACCTGTATAATTCTTTTATACATATTTCCATATTTATCATACTATACAAGAAAAATCAGATCAAAAAAGGAACAAATGAGAAAGAAAACCAAAAATTATCAAACTACAACAAAAGGTGAAGTAACAATGTTGTTTTCCACATTCAGTACCCACAATTGTCTTTCTGGATGCAGATGGCTCTCCCCAATACAAGTCTACTGGAATTGGCCTGAATCACCTTATTGTTGAAAAGAGCCTCATCCATCAGAATTGATTACTGCATAATATTGTTGTTGCTGTGTGCAAAGTTTTACTGTTTTTACTAACTTCCCTTAGGATAACTTCATGTAAGTCACTCTATACCTTTCAGAAATCATCCTGTTGATTATTTCTTTTAAAAACAATAATATTCCATAACATTCATATACCATAATTTATTCAGCCATTCTCAAACTAATGGGCATTCACTGAGTTTCAATTTCCTAGCCACTATAAGAGGGGCTGCTACAAACATTTTTGCATGTGTGGGTCCTTTCCCCTTTTTATGATCTCTTTAGGATAAGGACCCAGGAGGAATACTGCTGGGATCTAAGAATATGTATAGTTTGATAGCATTTTTTCATAGTTCAAAATTGCTCTCCAGAATGGTTGGATCAGTTTACAACTCCACCAACAATGTATTAAAGTTCCAGGTTTCCTACATCCTCTCCAACATTTATCATTATGCTTTTCTGTCATCTTAGCCAATCTGAGATATGTCATGGTATCCCATAGCTGTCTTAATTTATATTTGTTATCAATATTGATTTAGAGCATTTTTCATATGACTAGAAATAGTTTTAATTTATTTATCTGAAAATTACCTGTTCAATTCCTTTGACCACTTGTCAATTGGATATTGGTTTGTAGTTTTTTTATTATTGTTATAGCTTTATATTGACAAAACATATGCATGGTTAATTTTTCAATATTGACCCTTGCAAAAACTTCTATTCCGACTTTTCCCCTCCTTCCCTTCACTCCCTCCCCTAGATGGCTGGTAGCCTCATACATGTTAAATATGTTAAATTATATGTTAAATACACTAAATGTATACATATTTGTACAGTTATCTTGTTGCCCAAGAAAAATGGATTTAGAAAAGTATTTAGAAAAGTAGAAAGTAAAATATGCTATGAAAAAAACAAAAATACAAGCAAATCATAACAGAAAGAGTGGAAATGCTATATTGTGGTCCATACTCATTTCCCAGTGTTCTTTCACTGGGTATAGCTGGTTCTGTTCATTACTGATCAATTGGAACTGATTTTTATCCTCTTATTGTTGAAGAGAGCCACTTCCATCAGAATTGATCATTATATAGTATTGTTATTAAAGTGTATAATGATCTCCTGCTTCTGCTCATTTCACTTAGAATCAGTTCATGTAAGTCTCTCCAAGTCTCTCTGTATTCATCCTGATCGTCATTTCTTACAGAATAATAATATTCCATAACATTCATTTACTGCATTTACCACAATTTACTCGGCCTTTCTCCAATTGATGAGCATCCACTCAATTTTCAGTTTCTAGCTACTATGAAAAAAGGCTGCCACAAACACTTTTGCACATATGGGTCCTTTTCCCTTCTTTAATATTTCTTTCAGATATAAGCCCAGTAGTAAAACTGCTGGATCAAAGGGTATGCACAATTTGATAACGTTTTGAGTATGTTCCATGTGGTTGGATCTGTTCACAACTCTACCAACAATGCATCAGTATCCCAGTTTTCCCACATACTATCTAACAATTGTTATTGTCTTTTCCTGTCATCATAACCAATGTGACAGGTGTGTAGTGATATCTCAGAGTTGTCTTAATTTGCACTTCTCTGATCAATAATGATTTGGAACACCTTTTCATATAAGTAGAAATAATTTCAAATTCATCATTTGAAAATTGTCTGTTCATATCCTTTGACCATTTTTCAATTGGAGAATGGTTTATTTTCTTATAAATTAGAGTCTATATATTTTGGAAATGAGGCCTTTATCAGAACTTTTAGCTATAAAAATGTTTCCCTAGTCTATTTCTTCCTTTCTAATTTTGTCTGCATTAGTTTTGTTTATACAAAATCTTTTTAACTTGATATAATCAAAATTTTTCTATTTTGTGATCAATGATGATCTCTAATTCTTCTTTGGTCACAAATTGCTTCCTCTTCCACAAGTCTGAGAGGTAAACTATCCTATGCTCTTCTAATTTATTTATAATCTCATTCTTTATGCCTAAATCATTAACTCATTTTGATCTTATTTTGGTGTACAATATTGTGTGGGTCAATGCCTAGTTTCTGCCATACTAATTTCCAATTTTCTTAGTAGTTTTTGTCAAATAGTGAATTCTTATCCCAAGAGTTGGGGTCTTTGGGTTTGTCAAACTCTAGATTGCTATAGTTATTGACTATTTCATCCTGTGAACATGTCCTATTTCACTGATCAACTAGTCTACTT
Organism: Sarcophilus harrisii; assembly: GCF_902635505.1. Classification (NCBI taxonomy): domain Eukaryota; kingdom Metazoa; phylum Chordata; class Mammalia; order Dasyuromorphia; family Dasyuridae; genus Sarcophilus; species Sarcophilus harrisii. Next base: position 46,304,050 of record NC_045426.1, on the reverse strand, counting down.
CTCATTGGCTTATATTCTTATAAATTTGACTCAATTCTCTATATATTTTAGGAATTAGTCCTCTAAAAGAATCTTTGGATGTAATTTTTTCCTCACTGTTCTTCTTCCAAAATGGTGTCTACATTGTTTTTATTTTTTTGTAAAAAAATATTTAATATAATCAAATTATCCATTTTACATTCCATAATGTTTCATAGTTTTCTTTGGCCATAATTTTCTTGCTTCCCAGATCTGAGACTATCCTTTGTTCTATTTTGCCTAAAGTATCACATTATTTATGAAACATGAACCCATTTTAATCTCACTTTTATATAGGGTATTAAATGTTGGTCAATGTCTAATTTCTGCTATACTGTTTTCCAATTTTCCCAGCAAATTTTGACAAACAGTGAGTTTTTATGCCAGAAGCCAGGGTTTTTGAGTTCATAATCACTAGATTACTATACTCATTGAGATTGCTTCTTTTGAACCTAACCTATTTCACTGATCAACTACTCTATTGCTTAGCCAGTACCAAATAATTTTGATGACAGTTGCTTTATAATATGGGTTTCTCTAGTAAACCAAGCACATTCATTTGCATTTTTTCATTAATTCCTTGAAAATTTTGATCTTTTTTTTTTCTTTCAAATAAACTTTGCTCTTATTTTTTGCTGCTCTGCAAAGGAATTCCCAGTGATTTTGATTGCTATATCATTGAATAAGTATACAAATTTAGGTAGAATTATCATTTTTATTATATTAGCTTGGTCTATCCATGAAAATTTCAAATTCTTCAATTATTTAGATCTGATTTTATTTTTGCGGAAAGTGTTTTGTAATTTTTCATATAGTTCCTTACTTTGTCTTGACAGGTAGACCCCCCCCAAATACTTTATATTATTTATTGCTAATTAATTAATTATTTTTGGCTGAAGCAATTGGGGTTAAGTGACTTGTTCAGGGTCACACAGCTAGAATGTGTTAAGTGTCAGAGATCAAGTTTGAACTCAGGTCCTCCCGACTTCAGAGCTGATGCTCTATGCACTGTTCCACCTAGTTGCTGTTATTTTAAATGGAAATTCTCTCTGTATCTCTTGCTTCTGAACTTTGTTGGTAACACAGAAATTCTGATCATTTATGTGGATTTATTTTGTATCCTGCAACTTTGCTAAAGTTGTGCATTTTTTCTAGTAGTTTTTTTAGTTGATTGTATAGAATTATCTAAGTATGCCATCATATTATCTACAAAGAGTGATACTTTTGTTTCTTCATTACTTACTCTAATTCATTATTTTTTTTTCCTTTTCTTATTGCTAAAACTAAATTTTCTAATACAACATTGAATGGTAATGGTCAACTTTTTTTTTGACTCATGATCTTATTGGGAATTATTTAAGTTTATCCCCATTACATATGATGCATCCTGATGGTTTTAGATGGATGCTACTGAACTTTTTAAGGAAAACTCCATTTATTCCTATGCTCCCTATGGTGTTTAATATGAATGTGTGTGGCCTTTTCTTCATCTATTGAGATAATGATATTATTTCTGTGAGTTTTTCATTAATATAGTCAATAATGCTAATTTTTTCCTAATCTTGAACCATCCCTGCATTCTGGTACAAATTTTACTTAGTCATTTTTGATAGAAAGTTTTAATAGTGTCATATTTTATTAAATAACCATTTTCCTTTAAAATTATGCTAAATCTTCCTGAGTGGGTTATTCTTTACTGTAACTCTAACTCTTTTGCTTCTAGGATATCATATTCTTAAGCAATACAATCTATTAACATGATAACTACTGAATCTTGGTGTGATGCTGACTGAGGCTCTGTGATATTTGAATTATTTCTGGTGCTTGCAATATTGTCTTCTTGTCCTACTTACACTGATATCTGGTTATCATATACTTGGCCATTTCACTTGGGGATCTCTTTCTATAGGTTTATGGAGAATTATCTCAATTTTTATCTTACTTTTTTGTTCTATGATATGGGAACAGTTTGCATTAATTTCTGCAAATAAAATATCCAGTTGTTTGTGTGTGTTTGTGTGTGTGTGTGTGTGTGTTTGTAAATCATGGCTTTTAGTTAGTCCAATGATTTTTAAGTTATTTCTGCTTCATCAGTTTTCAAAATTACTTTTTCCAATATGATATCTCATATTTTCTTATATTTCTATTATTTTAACTCTTTTATTGCTCTTGATGTTTGATGGAGTCTTGGTGTTATCTTGGGAAAGATGTGAGTTCTTTCCTGGTTTGTATTCTGGTCTTCTCACAGAAAAATAGTTCTTATCTCCTGTAGTTTTAAGATAATACTGTTTTCAGTCATAAAATCATGACTCAGAACTATGTAATGGCAATAAAGTTGCTAAAAGTGGCAGGGTGGATCTTTCTAAACATTTAGTTAAGGCTGTTGCCATCTCTGGACTTAAAACCCTGGATGTTGGTGCTGCTCTCTGCTATGCTCACCCCAAACTCCTAGTATTATGCCAGAATATGCTCCAGGATGTCTATGTGATAGGCTTCTCCTACCAGTCTAATTTGTTTTGGCCTAGAAAAAGTCTCTCTGACCTTTTGTTGTATATGCCACTTCAGAATTTAATTGAGCATATTATTTTAATATTTTGGGGGAATATTGGAATAATTAGACTGGGTGACTGCCTTTACTCTGGGATCTTGATGATACTCTTCATTTAATAAATTTCTTTAATTTAAAAGAGAAGGGGAAAAAAGAGAGCCAGGGAGAAAAAGTTCTCACCCAAGTAGTGATCAAAGTAGGGTTATGGCCTGGGTCTTCATTGTTCTTTCCCCTAATATTTTTCACGATCACCATATGATCAGACATTTTGTTTGCTTTTAAGTTACGTTTACCTCCTTACCACAGGCTTGAAAGAAGCTAATCTTAGGTTTGCTTGGTCAGCATTGGCTCTTGAAGTCATAGAGTCCTATGTTCTATTATTTATTTCTAGAAGAAAACAATTAAATACTCATTTGAGACCAAGGAACCTGAAGAAGTAGAGTGGTAGCTTTAGTTCTCTTTATGATCTTTACCTCAGGGTCCTAATTATAAAGTAGAAGATGATTCATCTTTGCGGAGACGTTTTCAAGTCCCAGCTTAAAGGTATGAAAGAAGTGGAAAACATTATTATTGTGTCCTTCTAAAAGAAACTAGCAATATTTTGTAATCCCATTTATCTATCTCAAACATAAACCTAAAGTGGATAGCTAATTTGACTTCCTTCCCATTTATCACCCAACAGGTTGTTCCCAGAATTTTACCTAGGGTATTATTTGATAATCATTTAATATGAGAACTTCATTATTGTTACCAAAAATAAATAACACAATGTCTATTATGTTTTATTTTATTTTCTTTGAAAGGCAATTTGCCACACAAATGTATAGTATATTTATTTTAATTAGAGGGATTCTTTTTATCTTTCAGGCAATATCCTTTCTCTTTTTCCAAATAAAAGTTGTTTTAAGATTAAAGGAACAAGTAGAAATGGTCCACCAGAGGTCTATTCCTCCATTCCATTCTATCACTAATCTCACTCTAAATTTTCTCTTTCATTCTGTGATGATGTCTAAGAGAAGGGTAGATAACAACTCAAATGCCACAGGAAAATGTAGATGTAAATGAGAAAAAAAAGGTCATTTCTGACTGCTGGGTCATTGTCTTCATCTTCCCCTTAAAAATATTTTTTTTTCTAATTTTCTTAGCTGAATCATAAGTGCCAGGAAGTTAACTTATCACCCTTATAATATAGTAACCCTCTACCTAAATCTCCTTATCCCCAGATATTTTATATTTTATGAAACAAAAAGGGACGTTGTAATTTGAGAAATTTATCCTTTTTCCTTCAACACTCTCTCCTCTTATTATCCTATGGATTTTTTTTTTTTTTACAATTTCTTTTTATTCCAATCCAATAAAAATTATTCTTTACTTCATGTCTAATACCTCATCAACTTCATATGACTTTGATTCTATATCATCCCATCTTCTCTATATAATCGCCTCTATATCATGCCATCTCTTTTACTTTTTATTTTTTATAGATTCTTCTTTGTGGCCTACAAACTAGGCTGGGTATTATTCATGTTCACTTTATTTTATTGTATCAACAAAGTAGAACTTTATATTTCTCTGAGAAGACTGGGTTAGCACCCTAGATGCCTTAGAATCAGCCAGAATCAGGATAAGCAAAAGTCCTTGGTCTTAATTCTTGGTTGTTAGGGGTAGAAGTGAATAGAATGGACACAGGATCTTCACAACCTTCCTTCTCTTTGTCTACTGCCAAAGTGACTCTGGCTTATTTTACTCCACCACCAATCCTTCCCACAATTCTCTTTACACACCAAAAGATTGAACCAGCACAGAACAGTGGGAAGGGCCATTTTTCCAAGCATATGCTAATAGAGTATTATCCAATCAGTAATTAGCCTTAAGTGCTCAGTTGTCCAACCTCAGTGCATCAGCTCAAAGTTTCAGCCCTTTACATTTCTCCTCATCCATTTTAGCCAAACTATCTGGGAAAAAAAAAAAAAAAAAAACAAAAACAAAAACAAAAAAAAACTTCTAGGATCATTGTCTTCACTTTGAGTTTTATCCTTAACTTTTTCTGTCTGAAGGGCACCTTCTCAGTTTCCTTTCCTAATTCATCATAATTGCTATATGCAAAACTCTGACCTAAATCTTCCCCCTCCATTTGTTTATTGGCTATGTCATTAGCTCTAATGAATTTAATGACCATTTATGTGTATATGACACACATATAATACATATATAATAGATGTATATATGCATATTCACATATATGCCTATATATGCATATAGATAGATAGATAGATAGATAGATCTGCATGTATCTTTCTTTCTCTCAATCTCTCTCATATATATTCTAAATGTCCCTTCTGAATTTTAGTCCTGTACTATGATTATCTATTAGACATAGCAAATCATATGTCCTTGGAGGTTTCTCAAATTCAACATAGCAAAAACTGAACTCAACATCTTTTCCCTAAAAGAATGCATCTACTATACTTACTTATTTCTAATGTATCATTATGTTTCCATTCATCCACTTTCTCAAACAATATTATTTCTGATTCCTTACTCTCACTCCACATATCAAGTTTAATGCCAAATCTTATTTTGAATTCAACAGATCTTACACGCATACCTTCTTCATTCATATAGCTACTTATCTTGTTCATACCTGCATCACCTTTTACATTAAGTGTTATAATAGCTTTCTAATTGATCTCCTTAATGGAAGATGTAATTTCACTTTTTCTGTTATATCTTTATTGTGTTTTGTATATATTACATATATAACAAATATTTCTTTAAAGTGATCTGTAATGGAGATATGGGAATATGGTTCAGTCCATTCTACTTATTCACAAGCACAAATTTCTGTATTTTTTTTTCATTTAGAGTTTTCCTTAGAGTTTCACCTACCAATGGGGCCATGTTTGAGAAGGGACCCTGACATTAATTCAGGTAACTTAGGGACATAGCTTGAAGTTGAGAAAATGTTAAACAAATCTCTGAATATCTTTATAACGATTTTAATTCTAATCTTTCATTTCTGAATAGCTGCCAAACACTCTACAGTACCAGTTCCCAATTCTTCAAGTGTTTCCCTCCCCATATTTCCTTAAAACTGTCTTTTTTCTTTATTTCTTCTCTATTTCCCTTAAATCAAACATCATAAATGGGGAGAGTTATATGGATAAGTGAAAGAAGAAAAATAAGAGAGCTTGACAGTATCAGGGAATGGTGGCCAGGAGCGGAGACGAGATGTATTTTAACTCCCCTCTCCCTTTTCCCAAAACTGTAAACCCTGAGGTGACAGATGTTGACAGTGATGGATTTGTAAATCAGTTTGGTAAAGGAACTAAATTGTTTCTCAACCAGTCAGTTCTGATTCTACCATAGATGTATTTGAAGACAAGTGGATAGATGGATAGAGGGGGGAAGTTAGAGAAATACAATATAGATGGAACTCCCATAAGTATTTCATGTTAATATCATACTACAAGTTATTTTAAAATCTATACAAAACCCCCTACTTCCCTCTACCCCTCACTACCTGCCATTCATTCTCTTTGCTGTAATGATTTTCCATTCATGCAATGTGAAGGACATCACCTCAGGCTCATTCATACTGATTAAAATATCTTTATGATGAATAAGAGCATGAAAATGAAGTTGGAAAAAATGATCTTTACAACTCAGCAGCTTTGATGGAAATTCACTCAAAATTTGCCCAAATAAATTTTAGTTCAGAAATAATGCTGAAGTCTAGTCTTCTATTACAGATATTATTCCACCAAGGCATAATATTTAGGAGTTAACAATGAGAGCATGATTTAGAAAGGAATATTCTGGGGGCGGAACCAAGATGGCAGAGAAGACACACGCGACTTTCTAGGCTCTTCTCTTACCCTCTTTATCAATATTATATCGAGCCTCAAAAATAGTCTTGACTGCTACAATTCGTAAAGATAAGAAGTAGAACAACTCACTGGCCGAAGAAAATACGCAGTCTCGGCAAAAAAGGTTGGTTCCGGGGCCAGGGGGGAGATCGGCGCAGACAGGGAGAGAAATTAGGTTCCGAGGAGAGTCTCAAACCGAGGGTGAAGGCACAGATCTCAGCACAAGCGCGCAGCCCCAACCCGCAGTACCGGCTTTTCCTTGGGGTAGTTGTGATCCTGCCCGGCAGGAGGACACAGCCCGGGTTAGCCTCCAATCTGCGCAGTGGGGAGCTCGGCTTGGGGCCATAGAGCTTTTCCAGGGCCGATTTGCATCAGGCAGAGACTCTGGGCAGAGTTTGAGGCAGTCTGCGGTCAGCTGCTAATACTCACAGTCCCACAAGAGGCTCCTGCCTGGGGTGGTGACACTTTCACCACTTAGTCTCTAGCCCAGGGCAATCAATAATCCACTCAGCCCTACTAAGCAGTTTGATAGCTTGGCCAGTGCTGAATCCACTTCCTGTTGGGGGAAGGGAAAACTCTCACCCAGAGCACTCCATACCTCTGAGCCAGAAATCAGTTTACATCTTCCCTGCTCTGCAGAGGCTAGTAACCCCTTGCCTAGGAGACCATCCTAAAGGCTTTAAAACATGAATAAAAGATGAAAAGAACAATTAACAGCTTCTATGCAGAAAAAGAGCAGGTCAGCAAACCGGAAGAGACCTCAAACAGCAAAAATGCATCAGACTGTCCTCCTTACATAATACTCTCATAGAAGAGACCATTAAAAGTCTCAAAAGAGAGTTAGAAGATAAATGGGGAAAGGAAAGAGAAGCCTTACAAGAAAGCAACAACTTCCTGAAATACGAATTGGAAAAAATAAAGAATTCACTACAAAGTAGGATTTGTGAATTGGAAAAGACAAAGAACTCGCAAGAAAGTAGGATCCGTGAATTGGAAAAGACAAAGAACACGCAAGAAAGTAGGATCTGTGAATTGGAAAGAAAATAATTCACTAAAAAAAAAATTAGTGAAATGGAAAAAATTCACAGACCAAAACAATACATTCAAAACTCAATTGGACATATACAGAAAGAAGTAAAAAGCTATTGAAGAAAATAACTTTAAAAATTAGAACTGAACAAATTGAAACTAATGATTCATTGAGACAGCAAGAATCAGTCAAGCAAAACAAAAATGACAAACTGGAAAAAACCACGAATTATCTACTTGCAAAAACTACAGACTTGGAAAATAGATCTAGGAGAGATAATCTGAGGATTATTGGACTTTCTGAAAACTATGATGAAAAAAAGAGCCTAGATACTATTTTACAAGAAATCATCAAAGAGAACTGCCCAGATGTAATAGAATCAGAAGGTAAAATAGGCATTGAAAGAATTCATCAAACACCTTCTGAAAGAAACCCTAAAATAAAAACCCCATAAGGAATATTGTGCAAAATTTCAGAACTATAAGATTAAGGAAAAATTTTACAAGCAGCCAAAAAACCATTTAAATACGAGGTGCCACAATATAGGATCACCTAAGATCTGGCTGCCTCTACATTAAAGGAAAGAAGGGCCTGAATATGATATTCGAAAGGCACAAGAACTTGAGATCAGCCAAGAATAAACTACCCAGCTAAGCTGAGCATTTTCTTCCAGGGAAGAAGATGGACATTTAATGAAACAAATGAATTCCATTTGTTTCTAAGGAAAAAACCAGAACTAAACAAAAAATTTGATCTCCAAGAATAGAACTCAAGAGATGGAGAAAAGGTAAAATAACTTTGAGAATTGTATTTCTGTTGTGGATATACAAAAAGAATACATGTATAATTTGATTGTACTGATATAACATAAAAAGGAAGTAGATATGGAAAAGGATGATGGCAGAATAAAGGTGGGAAGGAGGATAAAAAGGGAAACCACATCCACAAAGAGGCTAAGGAAACTTATCATATCTGAGGGAATTTAAGAGGGGAGGAACATTGTGTGAATCTTACTCTCATCAGAGTTGGCTCAAGAAAAAATAATTGACATTGTTTTAGAGAAAATTTCTCTCACCTCATTAAAAGCGGGAGAGGAAAAGGAAAAGAAAGAGATAAGGGAAGGAAGGGAAAGACTCAAAGGGGAGGGAGGGATTATAAGAGGATAAGCATCGTGATACAAGAGGGTACATAAGTTTAAGGGAAAGAGGGTTGGGGAGGCAAGAATAAGTAAAAGCACAATCTGGGGTTATTAGGATGGCAGGAAATACAGATTTAGTAATTCTAACTGTAAATGTAAATGGATGAACTCCCCATAAAGAGGAGGCAGATAGCAGACTGGATCAAAAGTCAGAACCCTACAATATGTTGTTTACAAGAAACACATTTAAAGCAGGGGATGTATAGAGTAAAAAAGGCTGGAGCAAAATCTATTATGCTCAGGTGAAGTCAAAAATCAGGGTAGCCATCCTTATCTCAGATCAAGCAAAAGTAAAATTGATCTAATTAAAAGAGATAAGGAAGGAAACTACATCCTGCTAAAGGGTAGCATAACAACAAGCAATATCAATATTAAACATATATGCACCAAGTGGTATGGACTCAACTTCCTAAAGGAGAAGTTAGAGAAGTTGCAAGAAGAAATAGACAACAAAACTGTAATAGTAGGAGATCTCAACCTTGCACTCTCAAATTAGACAATCAAACCACAAAACAAATATGAAAGAAATTAAAGAAGTAAATAGAATATTAGAAAATTAGTATGTTGGATCTTTGGAGAGAAATTGCATGAGATAGAAGGAATATACTTTCTTCCAGCAGTTCATGGAACCTATTCAAAAACTGACCATATATTAGGACATAAAGACCTTAAATTAAATGCAAGAAAGAGAAAATAGTAAATCTCTTTTCAGATCATGATGCAATAAAACTACATTCAACAAAAAGTTAGGGGAAATAGACCAAAAAGTAATTGGAAACTAAACAATCTCATCTTAAAAATGATTGGGTGAAGCAGCAAATTATAGATACAATTAATATTTCACTCAAGATAATGACAATGATGAGACATCATACCAAAATTTGTGGATGCAGCCAAAGAGGTAATAAGAGGAATTTTATATCCTTAGAGGCTACTTGAATAAAACAGAGAAAGAAAAGATTAATGAATTGGGCTTGCAACTAAAAAAACTAAAAAAAAGACCAAATTAAAAACCCCCAATCAAATACCAAATTGGAAATTCTAAAATTAAAAGGAGAAATTAAAAATATTGAAAGTAAAACAAACTATTGAACTAATTAATAAAACTAAGAGTTGGTTCTATGAAAAAGCCAATAAAATAGATAAGCCTTTGGTAAATCTGATTAGAAAAAGGAGGGAGGAAAATGAAATTAGTAGTCTTAAAATGAAAAGGGAGAACTTTCCACCAATGAGAGGAAATTAGAGAAATAATAAGGAGTTATTTTGCTCAACTTTATGCCAATAAATTTGATAACCTAAGTGAAATGGATGACTACCTCCAAAAATACAGACTTCCCAGACTAACAGAGAAGAAGTAAATTGGTTGAATAGTCCCATTTCAGAAAAGAAATAGAACAGGCAATTAAACAACTCCCTAAGAAAAAATCCCCAGGACCAGATGGATTTACATGTGAATTTTACCAAACATTTAAAGAACAATTGGCCCCAATGCTATATAAATTATTTGATAAAATAGGGAATGAAGGAGTCCTACCAAATTCCTTCTATGACACAGACTTGGTACTGATACCTAAACCAGGTAGGCTGAAAACAGAGAAAGAAAATTATAGACCAATCTCCCTAATGAATATTGATGCTAAAATCTTAAATAAGATATTAGCAAAAAGACTACAGAAAATCATCTCCAAGATAATACACTATGATCAAGTAGGATTTATACCAGGAATGCAGGGCTGGTTCAATATTAGGAAAACTATCAATATAATTGGCCATGTTAATAACCAAATTAACAAAAACCATATGATCATCTCAATAGATGCAGAAAAAGCATTTGATAAAATCCAACATCCATTCCTAATAAAAACACTTGAGAGTATAGGAATAAATGGACTTTTCCTTAAAATAATCAGCAGCATCTATTTAAAACCATCAGTAAGCATCATATGTAATGGAGACAAACTCAACCATTCAATAAGATCTGAGTGAAACAAGTTGCCCATATCACCGTTACTATTTAATATTGTATTAGAAACGCTAGCTATAGAATAAGGGCTGAGAAAGAGATTAAAGGAATAAGAATAGGCAATGAGGAAGCCAAATTATCACTCTTGCCGATGACATGATGGTATACTTAGAGAACCCAGAGATTCTGCTAAAAGTTATTAGAAATAATCCACAACTTTAGCAAAGTTGCTGGTTATAAAATAAACACATAAGTCATCAGCATTCTTATATATCACTAACAAATCCAACAGTCAGAGTTACAAAGAGAAATTCCATTTAAAGTAACTACTGATAATATAAAATATTTAGGAATCTATCTGCCAAGGAAAATCAGAAACTTTATGAGCAAATTACAGACCACTTTTCACACAAATTAAGTCTGATCTAACAATTGAAATATTAAATGCTCTTGGATAGGCGAGCAAATATAATAAAGATGACAATATTACCTAAACTAATCTATTTATTTAGCGCTATACCAATCAGATTCTAAAAACTATTTTAATGACCTAGAAAATAACAACAAAGTTCATATGGAAAACAAAGGTCAAGAATTTCAAGGGAATTAATGAAAAAAATCAAATGATGGTTTAGCTGTACCAGATCTAAAATTATATTATAGAGCAACAGTTACCAAAACTATTTGGTATTGGCTAAGGAATAGATTAGTTGATCAGTGGAATAGATTAGGTTCAAGGATAAAACAGTCAACAAATATAGCAACCTAGTCTTTGATAAACCCAAAGATCCCAGCTTTGGGATAAGAACTTACTGTTTGATAAAATTGCTGGGAAAATTGGAAACTAATATGGCAGAAACTAGCATTGATCCATACTTAACGCTGCAACACCAAGATAAGGTCAAAATGGGTTCATGACCTAGGCATAAAGAATGAAATTATTAATAAATTAGAGGAACATAGGATAGTTTACCTCTCAGACCTGTGGAAGGAAGGTCTTTATGACCAAAGCAGAACTAGAGATCATTACTGATCACAAAATAGAAAATTTCGATTATACCAAACTGAAAAGTTTTGTACAAACAAAACTAATGCGACAAGATTAGAAGGAAGAATAAACTGGGAAAATATTTTTACAGTCAAAGGTTCTGATAAAGGCCTCATTTCCAAAATATATAGAGAATTAACTCTAATTTATAAAAATCAAGCCATTCTCCAATTGAAAATGGTCAAAGGATATGAACAGACAATTCTCAGATGAAGAAATTGAAACTATTTCTAGTCATATGAAAAGATGCTCCAAGTCATTATTAATCAGAGAAACAAATTAAGACAACTCTAAGATACTACTCACACCTGTCAGATTGGCTAAGATGACAGGAAAAAATAATGATGATTGTTGGAGGATGTGGGAAAACTGGGACATTGATCATTGTTGGTGGAGTTGTGAATCCAACCATTTTGAGAGTAGTTTGGAACTATGCTCAAAAGTTATCAAACTGTGCATACCCTTTGATCCAGCAGTGTTACTACTGGGATTATATCCCAAAGAGATTATAAAGAAGGAAAGGACCTGTATGTGCACGAATGTTTGTGGCAGCCCTTTGTAGTGACTAGAAACTGAAACTGAATGGATGTCCATCAGTTGGAGAATGGCTGAATAAATTGTGGTATATGAAAATTATGGAATATTACTTTTCTGTAAGAAATGACCAACAGGATGATTTCAGAAAGGCCTGGAGAGACTTACACGAACTCATGCTGAGTGAAATGAGCAGGACCAGGAGATCATTATACTTCAACAACAATACTAGATGATGACCAGTTCTGATGGATCAGGCCATCTCAGCAACGAGATCAACCAAATCATTTCTAATGGAGCAGTAATGAACTGAACTAGCTATACCCAGAAAAAGAACTCTGGGAGATGACTAAAACCATTACATTGAATTCTAATCCCTATATTTATGCAACATGCATTTTTGATTTCCTTCACAAGCTAATTGTACAATAATTCAGAGTCTGATTCTTTTGTACAGCAAAATAATTTTTGTCATGTTATACTTATTAGTATCTAGTTATATTTAATATATTTAACATCTACTGGTAATCCTGCCATTTAGGGAGGGGTGGAGGGTAAGAGGTGAAAAATTGGAACAAGAGGTTTGGCAATCGTTAATGCTGTAAAGTTACCCATGTATATATCCTGTAAATAAAAGGCTATTAAATTAAAAAAAAAAAAAGAAAGGAATATTCTGTTGAATATTTTTGTTATATAGCTGACTTACAGGGTTTAGTATGTAATTCTATCACCTGGCTGGCCATGCATTTGAACAATAGAATTATTAATCTATATAATATAAGTGTATTTGTCTTTGTGATCTCCCTAACTCATAGGCTACCATACCCCATTTTTCCTCCTCATGTCTGCCTCATAGAATGACTAGTTTCTATCAAAGCTGAACTGAAGAGTCTTTTCCTGAATCCTCACCTAAGCAGCTGGCATCTTTCTTCTCAATTTATTTTATATTTACTTTGCAAATATTTTGCACAAACGGGTATTTTGTTTTCCTCGATAGAATGTAAGTTGCTTAAGGAGAAAGAGTATTTCTTATTTTACTTTGCACTGATCATTTATTACTTGCTTCTACATTTTCCAGATGTGAGGTAAAACTGTAAAATTAATGATTCAATTAACCATGTTAAGTTTAAAAACTGGGCTGATGCAAGATACTCTTAACCATTCCTAAGGAATGAGACAATGGCATGCCTCACTGTGTACTCATTGTCACCAACCCTAAAGCTGGATTGTGATGGGGGAAGAATAATAGGGGAAATAGTAAATATCACTTATTTGTTCAAATTTTAAAATGCATTTTAAAGGCATAGTTTCCTTTGGAATTCTTATAAATCTTATGGATTCCTTCTTAAAATAATATTTTGAAATGTTCAAAATAAAATATCTAGAAATGATGAAATAGTCAATTATATTGAAATACTTCTCAAACTATTAAAAATAAGAGATATCAAGTTAAGAATTCCTTTTCTAAATATTATTATATTATATCCAAATTGTAGAGAGATGGTAAAATTTTTCATCAGAGTTATCCTTATCCTGCCTTTGTGTGAAAGTCTTCAAACCTTGTGAGCTATCTTCGGTGCTAAAGAGCACTTTCCCAACACATTGTTTAAGACTCTTCTTCTGTACACAACAATTTTATAGAGGTATAACCTAAGTTAAAGTGATTCACAAGAACTGAGGCTGTTATGATGGCTGAGGTGTCCTGGGGGTCAACAAGAAGCCAGACATAGTCATGAAGAGGTAGACAGACAGTAAAAATCTTTGTGAATCAGCTATAATATGTTGGGGGTAATTAGAAGGAATAAAATGACGCTTATTTTCATTTCCCCCATAAACTGCTTTCTTTTCTATCATAACAAAGTATCATTAAGTATCACAAGAAGCCAAATTAGAAAATATTGAGACCAGGAGAATAAGCAGGTCTCCAGGAGTAGAAGGGCAGATTTCGAAGAATATGCAAAAGACACAAGTCAGCATTTTAGTGGGGGTACAAATTTAGAAGTAGCCTGAAACCAGAAAACATGTCATACATTTCACATTATTCTTATCTTCCATACATTCCCGACAGACTTACCTACTTACACTTCTCTGAACATCACATTGTACCTCCCATCTGTGAGCCTTTGTAAAATCTGTCCCTTATTATTATAATGCTCTCCCTCCTCATCTTCTCATCTTGGAATCTACAGATCCCTTCAAGGTTCAGCTCATATAAGAGGGTGATCTAGATCACCCCCCAAAAAAATCTTAGTGTTTTCTCTTTCTACCCTAAAATTAATACTTTATATCATATGGCCCACTGCCACTTTTTATAGATTCTTAAGAATAGGGATTGTTTGGTTTTATCTTAATCTAGTGACCATTTAATAAGTATGTATTAAATTGAATTAGTAATCTGTCTATGACAGATTAGAGAATCAGATAATGACAATATAATTATAATTTATCTTAGAGTAATAAACTGAGTCTGAGTCTATGATCTCTGGTCTCAGATTAACAATAACAGTTCAATAAGAGAGGTCTAAGCAGCATGTATTCAATGAATATCTGACATTAATTGCCCAGAATCTAATAAAAATGAATTCTGGAAAAATTAAGGGCAGTTAAAAAAAAACAGACTCTAAAGGGACATAAGTAGTAGACTGAACCATGGGGAAATAAAGCAAGAATCTAGTCATTTTGGGGAAAGAATGTAAATCATGGGTACATTCAAGAAAGAATGAGGCAAGAATTTATTTCCAAGTACACTACAGTTGAGTTCAGAATCAAGATGGACTATACCCTGAGTTGATGATACCCATCTAGGGGTTTTATAATCCCCATCACTAAGGCCCTGACTGCTCTCAGATTCATGTCTTTTATGAACTTATAGTTGCAGGTTAAGTAATTCTGGTTATGAGAAATAAATAACACCAGAGAGGGGAAATACTATGTGATAGATACTATCACATTTTCCTTCCTTCTTGTTTGCTGGGTCACTCCTTTAAGTAGAAAACTGAATCGCTCACATCAAGTTTCTAAAAATTACACGCATGCATGCATATATATACATACAAACATATAAATGTGTGTATGTTTGTACATGTATACGTGTGTATACAAACACAAATATATACATTACATATATACAATATACATACATACAAAAAATTGTGTGTGTGGCAACTTTATAAACTAGGTCTTATAAGCATTTTCTTTATTTTTCAAATTTTTACTAAGATTCAGAGGGTTCAATGACTTGCCTATGGTCATAGAACTATTAAGAATCAGGGAGTAAAGTTGAATCTGTATTTTCTTTATTTCATGTCTATTTAATAGCAAAGTTTAACTAACTATGGCACTGTGATAAGCATAAGCACTGGAGTATATGTGAGTATACGTGTATACACGCACATACACACATATACATACATGTACTTATACATATATGCATGAAATATATAAGCCTATATAGGCCTATGCATATGCACAAATACACACATAATATACATATGTGCATACATAGTCTAATGCTTAAATCCTATGTTATCTAGATAATAACCACATAATTCTACAAAGCCTAACTTATGAAAATATTGAGTTTTGTAGAAAAATTATGGTCTTAATACCACAGACAGTTAAACTTTGCTTTGTGGTGTAATGGACACTATGCTAAGCATATAATCAGGATGATTTGGATTCTGATCTATCTGTAACTGCTATTAGCTCTCTGATAATGTCTGATTCATTTACTTACTCAGAAACTACACTTCCAAATCTGAAAAATGAAGATAACACCTGTAGGAACTACCTTAATACACTGATGTGAGGATTAAGAGGAATCATGCATTGTAAACTTTTAAGAACTTTATAAACATGAACTACTTATTTATACTTTCTCTCTCTCTTGCTTTGCCAACCTAACAGCCCCATTAAAATGGAACTGTTAATCTCTCATGACATTTTCATGACACCTTGTTATTTTTAAATTTTAATTATAAATGTGAAAATTTTCAGCTAAAACATGTTTTAATCACTTCAAGATAAAAAAAAATCTCTAGAATATTGACTTTAACAAGCTTAGTCTTCTACTGGGCATCTGGATGGCATAGTAATAGAGTGAATGGTCTGAAGTCAGGAATAATCAGTTTCAAATTCAGTCTCAAATACTAGTTGTGTGACCCTGAGCAAGTCACTTAACCCTGTTTGCCACAGTTTCCTAATCTGCAAAATAAATTGGAGAAAGAAATGCCAAGCTATTCTAGTATCTTTGCCCAGAAAATTCCAAAAAAGTATCAGAAAGAGTTGGACATGACTAAAAAATGATTAAATGCAAACATAGTTTTCAATTACATATTTTCTTTTACACATCAGTATGTTACCTTTGGACATTTTTATTTAAGAAGAAATCTGTCTTTAACTGCAAAAGGAGTTCCAATTATCACCATTTTTCTTGCTTAAATGATTTACAATTATTCCTTGTGCTTTATTTATTCACACTTAATTGCTGGTCAACTTTATTCAGAAAATCATATGCAAATATATTAATTTTATGGTTCAAACTGAGCTCTAAAATATTAATTATAGAATAATGTTATAAAATGTTATCTTGTTATAAAATGATCATCTTGGGTGCAGGGTGGTTCAGTGGAAAGAATATTGAATTAAGAGTTCGTATGAAAAATATTGTGATCCAGACTCTCAATTAACTTCCTATGTTACCGTGAACAAATCATTTTCAATTTCTATAACTTAATTTCCTCTTACTCCTCTTTTTCCTGGTTCTTTGTTATGGTTGTTATTGTTGTTGTTGTTGTTGTTGTTGTTGCTCTGATTATTTTCCTTCTCATTCTTGTTCTTGTTTTTGTTTTTAGTTCTTGTTTGTCTTGTTCACGTTCTTGTTCTTCTTCTTGTTCTTGTCTTTCTTCTCTTCCTCCTCCTCCTCCTTTTTCTTATTTATTTATTTTAATTTTTTTGATTATTATAACTTTTTATTGATAGAACCCATGCCAGGATAATTTTTTACAACACTATCCCTTGCACTCACTTCTGTTTCGATTTTTCCCCTCCCTCTCTCCCCCCCTTCCTCAGATGGCAAGCAGTTCTAAACATGTTAAATATGTCACAGTATATCCTAGATACAATATATGTGTGCAGAACCGAACAGCTTTCTTGTTGTACAGGGAGAATTGGATTCATAAGGTAAAAATAACCCAGGAAGAAAAACAAAAATGCAAACAGTTTACATTCATTTCCCAGTGTTTTTCTTTGGGTGTAGCTGCTTCTGTCCATCATTGATCAATTGAAACTGAGTTAGATCGTCAAAGAAATCCACTTCCATCAGAAAATATCCTCCTACAGTATTGTTGTTGAAGTGTCTAATGATCTCTTGGTTCTGCTCATTTCACTTAGCATCAGTTCATGTAAGTCTCTCCAAGCCTCTCTGTATTCATCCTGCTGGTCATTTCTTACAGAACAATAATATTCCATAACATTCATATACCACAATTTACCCAACCATTCTCCAATTGATGGGCATTCATTCATTTTCCAGTTTCTAGCCACTACAAACAGGGCTGCCACAAACATTTTGGCACAGGTCCCTTTCCCTTCTTTAGTATCTCTTTGGGGTATAAGCCCAGCAATAGCACTGCTGGATCAAAGGGTATGCACTGTTTGATAATTTTTTTGTTCCCCTCCTTTTTCTCCTCCTCCTCCTCCTCCTCCTCCTCCTCATTCTTCTTCTTCCTAAAATGAGAGCATTGGATTAACCAATATAATCTCCCCCTATTCTAAATATGATATCCCTGTTATCATGCTGTGTTCACAATATCTTTTTCTGGTGGATTCTAGTTGGAAATAATCTTGAGACAAGTTACTATCCTGTTATTTCTTTGAACTCAAATTATGTAGATTATTGTACAATTGAATAAAATAAATGTTTCCTGTGATTAAAACATATGACAGGAAACTCATAGTTACCTAAGGTCAGAAGGATAACATGCCCCTAATACTATTTTAATTTTTTTTTTTTCCTAGGAAGTTGAGGTTAAATAATTTGCTCAGGGTCATACAGCTAGTAAATCAGTAAGGTACAAGAATCTGAGGCCTAAATTTGAACTCAGGTTCTACTGATTTTAGGGCACATGCTTTATCATCTGCACCAGCTAGCTACTTGCCTTTTCTTTTTTGTTTATTTGTTTATTTCTTTTTTCTTTTTCTTTTTTTTGGGCAAAATAATCAGGTATTGCACATAATTTTGATTTATTTTCCTATGTCCATACTTTGAACAATTTATATGTGTAGATATAAGTAGATTATAACAATACTAATTAAAACATTGTTATTGAACTTTTTCTTATATGTACCAACATTATATCTGGTAGATTATGGATAATACTTCTGTCTTCAATAATGACTTAGTACCAATACTATTTATGTGTTGAATTCTCAAGAGCATGTTGAGATCTGTAATTGCTTCATGGGGATTTATCATCTGTCAGTTTATGAAAGATAAAAAGCTTCTGCTATAGAATCCTTGCCAACAGGGCATGATTTGCTGGGTATTTGGTTGGTGCTAATTTTGGGCAGCTGGCAGTGACATGTAGCACAGCTTTACATAATCTACATTGATCAGCAAATAGTGGGATCCTTAAGGATAATGCCTTTGTAATTCCTTTTAGTGATGATCTAAAACTGAATTCCCATTATGAACTTTTCCATGTTTTCAAACAAATCAATAGGACTACATTGGTTTGATGTTTCTTAAGTGAATTACTATTGATTGAGTTTATATCAATGATTTGGAAGACATGTATATGTATCTATCTATATACATACATATGTATGGATATAAGTGTGTTATACATGTGTGCACATAGGTGCTTATACACAATTATTTATGGATATACATATTATATATGCATTGGCATGTACATAGATATACATGTGTTTATATATGCGTGTGTGTGTATAATTAGTTATTATAAACCCTACTACTTGGTGACATGATTTTTGCTTGTTCAAAACCTATTTCTATACAGTTTTTTTAAAATTTTGTTTGAAATCAAATCATTTATCAGTTCTCTTTTCTCTTTTAGGTCAGGAAAAACATCATTTTTTAATAGGGCAAGGCATGCCAGAGTTCCTTAATGTGTGAAAAAGATTTATTAAGATACTTTCCAAACAGTCAGTGAATAAACATTTATAAAATACCTATTATATGCCAGACATAATGCTGAATGCTATACATACAACCAGAGAATCACTCAGAATTTCAAAGTTAGAAGAAACATCAACAGTCATTTAAGCCAACTCATGATCAAGAGGAATCCCCTCTATAACCTCTTATAACATACATAAATATTTTATAATCCATTTTACAGAACTGAAAGTATATATCAAGATTAGTATCACACAATTATCGATTCATTTAAATGTGTTCTTATTCAGCTTTGGTTTTAGTATGCCAGTAAATCTCTTGAAATAAATTGTCAATTTTCTCCTTGGTAGTTTTATGTGTACTGTATCTTGACTTGAGAAGATTATGACATTTTAAAGTACTGTCTGTGTCTGGTCACTCAGTATGACCTTCAAATTTTAGTTTGAAGATTTCAGCCTCTGTCTTTACTTGACATACACTTAGCATCTTATATTCATTGATTCCACTTGACATTTTGGTAATATAATAGAAAGATCCATGAGATTGCACAGTGATTAAAGAGTTGACATCAGAGCCAGGATGAACTCAGAACAATTCATTCTTCCAACATACACTATTTTGTGAATTGGGATAAATCACTTAAATTTTTCTGTGCCCACAAGAAATGTTCTAAGATTTTAAGTTGCAGAGCAGTTGCTGATCAGCACTGATAAAGAATTTTTGCTTACAGGAAGTTCATTACACCTATGAAATAATAGATGTGGTCATAACAGTCATTAATAGTAAAAATAAGACTAGTAATTGTAATTATAAAAATAATACTAGTAGAAGTAGCAATAGTAGGAATAGGACTAGTAGGACTAGAAGTGGGAATGAGACAAGTAATGGTCATAGTCTTAGGTATAGTTGCAGTAGTAATAGTCATTGTCACCATCATCATTATCATTGTCTTTATTGTTGTTATCATCATCCTAGTAAGAGAAGAAAAAAGATGAATGAGAGGATTAATGCTTATAGTAAGAGGAGAAGGAGGAAGATGAAGGAGAAGGACTTAGGAAGAGATGGGTTAGTAGTAGGATGAAAAGGAAGATCAGAAAGAGGAGTTCATTAGGGGAAATAATAATAGTTGTAGTAAAAGCAGGACTACAAGAGGAAGAAAAAGGCAAGGATTGTGATGATGAAGAAAGTAGGAATAGGAATAATGAAAATAGTAATGATGGTGATGATGGTCTTCCTACCAGAAGTAGAAATAATAGCTTTTCCTACTGCCTTGAGAACTCACTTTAGAATTTCATGCCTCACATCAAGATCGCTGGTCATTTAAAATAAAGAGGGAACAGATAGCGACCTGAAAAAATTAGAGAAAAGTACATTGCTAAAAAATCCTATGAATTCTTCCTTTCATCTTTACATCTCTAAAACATTCTGGATAACAGAGAGTTTAGGGAATTATGAGTAATAAGATACGTAGCTCTCCATGTAATTTCAATACTTGTACATTTTCCATTACTTGGGCTCTAGTTTCTACTCATAGACAAATAACCTAACTCACATCTAGGATATCAGGAGTATGGATTTGATGACAGGAAGTGGAAAATTAGGTGGTGATAGAGAGGAGGAGATCATACAAAGTAATTTTTAAAAACTAATGAATATCATACTTCTAATTGAAATAACGAAGAGAAAAGTTAGAGAGAATGCATGACATTTTAGGCATGTCCTGTTTACAATCTGGGCCTCAGTTTCCACAGTGGAAGGATTGTTTTAGATTATCTCTGTGAAGAATCTGCTTAGAGTAATTAGAACCTGTTAGAAATCTATGTTTCTATAAATAAGTGCAATATAATGTAGAGCAAAAGTGTCTAATACATATCCCACAACTAGCAACCCTTTTGAATAACAGCCTGAATCAGATTAAAATGGCATTGGGAAATATTTAACAAAATAAAAAATACAATAGAACAGAGTATCAGTATATTGTTTTCTAAATCACAGGGAATTTGTAAGTAATTATATGACTCCCATTTTTATTTGGATTTGAAACTGCTAGTATAGAAAGAAGATTTGATTTGGAAATGAAGGGCATGGTTTCAAATCTCAACTTTTTTGATAATTTCCTGCTTGACTACTGGTTTAACATTTCTGGGGTTTAGTGTCATCAGGTGTAAAATTAGGGGACTGAACTCTATATTCATTGTGGCTCTTCAACTCATGTTTTCTCACTTAAAATTAATATGTAAATCAGTACTTGGATAATTGCCTGAAAATAAATAAAAGATTTTAGAAAATAAAATTATTTTAAAGGACAGAAGGAAATTTGGGTCTCAATGACATGAATAAATTTATAAGCAATAACCAATACTATTTGATTATATGAAATAAAGATTAGCCAGCATATCTCAGGATATCATGCATTACTGTTTTTTTAATATCATGGGATCTAACATAAAAACTTAGACTAATAGGGAATATTCCATAACATTAGCTTTTTATTTTGCTTTTTAAGTAGTTTTTTTAGAGTTGAAAAACACATTGTCCCATCACTTCTGGAAATTACTTTGACCTGAGTTCAGATATAGTCATGTACACTTACCTCATGTGTGACTATCTGAATCAGTTTCTTCATGGGTTAAATGGAATGTTAAAGTTCTCTAAAAATATTAACTTTTATTATCATCTACATTGTTTATGTGTTGAATTTTATTTTTCTATGTATTTTTCCCCAAATTTAAATTTATGCTTCTGAAGAACAAGGGCTGATTCTTTTTTGCTCTTTTATTGCTGGTGCCTAGCACAGTCTGGGCACCCAACAGGCAATTAATAAATTATTTATAAATGAATAAATGATCCAGGAGAAGTCACTTAATCTTTCTCATCCTCAGCTTCCACATCTATAAATTCAAATTATAGTAATATCTGTAATTGCATACTTTACAGGATGGCTGTTAGGCTCAAGTAAAGAATAAATAAATGAGTGAATGAATTAATGAATAAATAAATAAATAGCTCTTTGTAAATTCTAAATTGCTTAATAAAATATGCTGCTATTATTGATATTGTTGTTACTATTCTAAAGTGATGGAAAGAATTCCAGATTTTATGTTGGAATCCTAGATCTAGAACCACTACTTGTGTGACTGTTACCAAGTCACTTAATTTTCTCAGACTCACTTCACATATATAAAATGAGAGGGTTGCAATAGTATTAGTTTATATTTGAAATATCTATCTGAAAAATAGATTTTCACCATGTCTTGTGATGATGAAAACACAACTCATCAAATAAATTTTGAGAAAAATACTGTATTTTTTGAAAAATGTCAAGCTAAGTCACTTAGTTGAAGAATTACAGTTGAAGAATCCTAAATATATTTAGGATTTTTTTTAATTTATAGTATTTTTTCAGTTACATTTTAAGGAAATGTTTAGCATTCATTTTTCTGAGATTTTGAATTCCACATTTCTCTTCTTCTCCTGTGCTTTGATAGGTATTTTGATATAGTATATATATATATATATATTGTAAAATATGTTTCTATATTAACCAAAGTTGTCAAATAAGAAATAAATCAAAAGGAAAAACACCAGAAAGAATGAAATAAATGACAAAATATATATGCTTTTATCTACATTCCAAATCAATCTAAGCTTTATCTGGTTATAGATAGTATTTTCCTTATGAGTGCTTTTTGACTTGTATCATTTTGTTGCTAAGAAGAGCTAAGGAAATCATAGTTGATTATTTCATGATGTTGCTAATATTGTATACAAACTTTTCCTGGTTATATTCATTTCATTCTGCATCAGTTCATGTAAGTCTTTTCAGGTTTTTCTAATTTATCATTTCTAATTGCACAATAGTATTCCATTACATTCATATATTACAACTTGTTTATCCATTTCCAAATTGATGAACAACCTCTTAATTTCTGGTATTTTCCTGAAATGAAAAGCATGGCCATAATTATTTGTTTACATATATATCCTTTCCTCATCTTAATAATCTTATTGGAATACAGACCCTATTGCTAGGTGAAAGATATACACAAATGCTCTATGGGAATAGTTCCAAATTATTCCCCAGAATAATTCACAGTGCCACCAACAGTGTGTTGGTGTCTCAATATTCCCACATTGTCTCTCTCTCTTTTTTTTTTTTTTGTCATATTAGTTTATCTGATAGGAATGAGGTAATATCTCAGAATTGGTTTAATTTGCATTTCTCTAATCAAAAGTGATTTAGAGCATAAAAAGCTGTTTAAATCCTTTGACCTTTTATCAGTTGGGGAATGGCTTGAATTCTTATAAATTTGACTCACTTCTCTATATATCTGAAAAAATAGACCTTTATCAGAGACATTTACTATAAACATTGTTTTCCAACTTTCTATTTTTCTTCTAATCTTGGTTGCATTGGGTTTGTTTGTTCAAAAGCATTTTGTAATCCTCTCTGTCTCTTGTTTTATCATTAAATTGTCCCATTCCCATAGTTCTGATAGGCAGACCACTCCTTGCTCTTTTAATTTGATTATGATCAAATTATTGTCCATTATGTCTAAATCATGGACTCATTTGGATCATTATATATGGTGTGAGATGTGGTCTATACCTCATCTATGTACTATGGTTTTCTTGTTTTCCCAACAGTTTTTGTTAAATACTGAACTCCTATCTCAAAAGCTGGGGTTTGGGAGTTTATCAAATACTAGGTTTCTTTTGTTATTGATTACAACATCTTATATACCAGATCTATTCCAGTAATTCACCACTCTATTTCTTTTTTTTTTCTTTTTATTTTCTTTTATTTATTTATTTTTTAATAGCCTTTTATTTACAAGTTATATGTATGGGTAATTTTATAGCATTGACAATCGCCAAAGCTTTTGTTCCACATTGCCTCTTTCTTTTTGTCATATTGGTTTATCTAATAGGAATGAAGTGATATCTCAGAATTGGTTTAATTTTTTTTCCCGTCCTTACCCCCACCCCTTCCCCTAGATGGCAGAATGACCAGTAGATGTGTAAATATATTAAAGTATAAATTAGATACACAATAAATAAAATATATGATCAAACTGTTATTTTGTTGTATAAAAACAATCAGACTCTGAAATATTATACAATTAGCCTGTGAAGGAAATCCAAAATGCTGGCAGGCAAAAATATAGGGATTGGGAATTCAATGCAATGGTTCTTAGTCATCTCCCAGAGTTCATTTGTTGGGCATAGTTGGTTCAGGTCATTATTGCTCCATTGGAACTAGTTTGGTTCATTTCATTGCTGAGGATGGCCAGGTCCATCAGAATTGGTCATCATATAGTATTGTTGTTGAAATATATAATGATCTCCTGGTCCACCACTCTATTTCTTAGTCAGATAGTTTTGATGATTCTTCTTCATAATATAGTTTGAGATTTGATATTGCTAGGTTGACTTCCTTTGTATTTTTCCATTAGTTCCTTTGGAATATTTCACTTTTTTTGTTTTTCCAAATGAATTGTCTCATTTTTTCTAGCTCTATCAATATATATATATATATATATATATATATATATATATATATATATATTACTTTATTGGGGTAGCACTGAATAAGTAAATTACTTTAGGAAGTATTGTAATTTTTGCTATATGGATGGCATATCCATGACCAATTGATATTTCCCCAGTTGTTTAGATCTCACTTTGTATAAAAAGTGTTTTGTTATTTTGTTCATATGGTTCCTGGGTTTGTTATGACAATTACATTTCAAAGTATTTTATATTGTGTGAAAATGTTATAAATTGAATTCCTCTTTCTAATTCTTGTTGAGTTTTGTTGGTAATATAAAAATTCTGAAAAATTTATGGAAGTTTATCCTATATCATGCAACTTTGCTAAAGTTTTTAATTATTTCAAGTAAATTTTAATTGTTTCTCTAGGACCTTCTAAGTATACAATCATGTCCCCATGCAAATAAATATAATTTTGTTTCCTCTTTATCTATTCTAATTCTTTAGATTTCCTTTTCTTCTCATTGCTAAAGCTAACATTTCTGCTACTATATTTAACGGCCATCATTGGGATTGCCTTCTTAGTATGTTATTTCAATATTCATTAACATTCATTATGTAAATTGACCTGTAATTTTCTTTGTTTCCTATGAAATTTGTTAATATCTTGTTCAATTTATTTTTCTAAAATTTAATTATTTAAGGTTTCTGTTTCTTGATTATTTCATCAAAGTAATTTATAATTATAAGTATTCATCCATTTTGCTCAATTGTCAGATTTATTGACATATATTTGTATAAAATATTTCTTAAATATTGCTTTAATTTCTTTTTCATGATGGTTATTTCACCGTTTTTATTTTTGATACTGGATATTTGGTTTACTTTCCTCCCCCTCCATCAAATTAACAAATGGTTTATATCATATTATTGTTTGTTTTTTAATAAAACCAGGTCCTAGGTTTTTTTTTTTTTAGTTCAGTAGTTTTTGTTTTGTTTTGATTTTTTAACTTTTCCTTTCATTAATCTCACTTTTGATTTTCAGAATTTTTAATTTGTTCTTTTTCAATTTCTTGTTGTTTCATTCCCAATTCATTTATCCCCCCCCACCCTTTTTTGTTGATGTATGAATTTAGAGAAAGAATTCTCCCCTAAGTACTACTTTGGCTGCATCCCACAAATTATGGTATATTGTGTCATTCTTGCCATTCTCTTTAAAAGTATTTATTGATAATTTTATTATTTTTTCATCCATTTATTCTTTAGGATTAAATTATTTAGTTTCCAATTAATTTTAATTCATCTTTCTATATTGTCCTTTATTGAATATAATCATTATATTATGATAGGTAAAGAATATGTTGCTCTTTACATTTGATTTTGAGGTGTTAAGCTCTATTTCATGATCTATTTTTGTGTAGATGCTATGTCATAGTGAGGGAAAACAGTATGTCCTCATTCAGTTTCCTCCAAATATTTGTCACATCTAACTTTTTTAATATTCTTTTTTAACCTTCTCAGTTTATTTTTCTTTATTTTTTGTTGAGACTTATCAAGTTCTGAGAGGATACACTTGAGGTATTATACTAGTAGAGTTTTAATGTCTATTTCTTCCTGTAATTCACTTAAGTTTCCTTTTAAGAATTTGGATGCTATATCACTTGGTGTATATATGTTCTGTATTGATATTGCTATATTATCTAGGATATCTTTTAGAAGATGTAATTTATTTGCTTATTTCCTTTGATTAGGTTGCTTCTTGCTTTTGCTTTTTCTGACATCAGAATTGCCATCCTTTCTTTTTTATTACTTCAGCTGAAGAATAATAGATTCTTCTCCTCTCCCTTCCCTTTACTCTGTATGTGTCTTTCTGATTCAAATGTGTTTTTTATTAAACCGCATATTGTAAGATCCACTTTTATGATCCACTCTGCTATCTGCTTCTGTTTTATAGGAAAAGTCATCCCATTCACATGCAGTTATAATTAATACTTCTTTATTTTCTTCAATTCAATTCCTCCTTTTGTTTGCTCTTTTTCTCATTTCATTCTTTTTCTCCTCACCAGTATTTTACCTCTATCTACAATCTTCCTAGATCTGTTCTCCCTTTTATCAGTCCTCATTCCATCCCACTTTGCTTAATTCCCTTCTTTCATATTTCCCTGTGGGTTGTTAGATTTTTATAGTCAACTGATTTTGTTGGCTATTTCCTTTTTGAGCTAGTATACATGAGTTCAATTTTTGCTTGTTGTCCATACTACCATCGCCCCCACTATAATAGGTCTATGTGAGATACCTCTATGTGAAATAATTTAGACCATTCTACCTTCCCCTTCCTTCTGAACTCAATGTATTCCTTTCTCATTACTATTTTGAGTTATTCCCTCAAATTCAACTTATACGTATGACTTTATCTATGGATATTACTTCTAGCTTTACTACTAGTGATACAATTATTAAGAATAAAAGCTATAATTTTCCTTTATGCTGATGTAAATCATTTAGCTCTTTTGAATCCCTTTTGCTCTCCCCTCCCCATTTTACCTGTTTATGCTTCTCTTGATTCTTGTTATGAAGGCCAATTTTTTAATTTAGTTCTGGTCTTCTTATAAAAGCAAAAATCTTTCTATTTCATTGCATGATCACTTTCCCCTTGAAGTAGTATGTTTACTTTTATTGGATAGATGATCCTTGATTATAGTCCTAGCTCTTTTGCCTTCTGGAATAGCATGTTCTGTGACCTATGATCCTTTAATGTTGCAGCCACCAGAACCTATGTAATCCTAATTGTGATTTGTTGGAATCTTTACAAACTGTTAAGCCATTAGAGTTGATAGAGACAATAATTATCTAATTTAGCATGGTTCAATATGATTGATTTGATCTTAGAAAGAGATATTTTGGGCCAGAACTTGAAACAAGGTACTAAGTACAACTGATAGAAACGATGCTTGTGTTCACACCTTTAGAGAGCTCATAGAAGCAAGAAATATTTAAGTACTCATTGGAGTTCACATGTTTGGGAGATTTCATGGTTTAGAAAGAGATATCTGAATTCATACCTCCCTTAATCCCTGCCTCCAGAAGGCAGAGTCAGCCTTTTACACTCAGCATAAATACACCTCCAGTGAGCCACTCAAAAGACTTACTTCAAAACATTGACTGGGGTCGGAGAGGAGCACTCTGGGGAGGAAGCCCACAAGCCCTCTCTCAAAGGAAAGAGAGAGTCATGGCATCTTCCACCTTGGTGCTGGCTGGAGGCTGAAGGACAAACCTTTGGATTTGGAGACATTCAGAGAGAGCGCTTGGAACCAAGCAGAGAGATAGGCCTGAGCTAACTGGGCTATATTGAAGGACACAATAAAAGATCTGAACTTTTATCAGCTGGCTGCGATTTTGGAGTAATTATTTACTTGTAACTGAAACTAAGGCTACCTCCAGAAAACCTACCAGAGAAACCTGCTTTCTCCCAGAGAGAATTATTATTATTATTTTAAAGAGAAAAACATCAACAGTAATTCCTTGATATTTGAACTATTTAATTCTGACTGGTTATAGTACTTTTTTATTGACTTCTTAGTTATATAATTTGGCTATAATGTTCCTTAGAAATTTTCATTTTTGTTTTTTAATGTTAGGATCTCTTTCCTGAGGGGGGTTCTTTTAATGCCTATTTTGATGTCTGGCTCCAGGGCATTCAGGCAGTTTTTCTTGACAATTTCTTTAAAGATGCCATCTGTTGTCTTTTTGATTATAGATTTTAGATAGTCCAATGATTCTGGTATCATCTCTTCTGCATCTATTTTCCAAGTCAGTTATTTTTCCCATGAGATATTCAGCAATTTCTTTTATTTTTTCATTCTTAATTTGTTTGATTTTTATTTTGTTTCATAAAGTCTTTAGCATTCACTTGTCCAATTCTGGCTTTTAAGGTGTTGCATTCCTTCAATAGCTTTTATACTTTCTTTTCCATTGGTTAATTGTAATCTTTAAGGAATTGTTTTGCTCAGTGGATTTTTTTTATCACATTTTCTATTTGGCCAATTCTATTTTTAAAGATGTTTTTCAAACTTTTCATTATCTCTCCCATAATTCTCTTGTCTAACTTTCATTTCTTTTCTCTTTTTTTTTCTTCTATATCGCTTTTATGCTCTTTAAGTTCTGTTTTGATCTCTTTCATGAGTTCTTTTTGGGCTTGAACCCACTTCCAATTTATCTTTGAGGTTTTGCCAATGGGTGTTTTGACCTTGAAATTCTCTCTTGAGTTTGTGTCTTGATCTTTCCAGTCACATAATAACTTCTTATAGTCAGATTCATTTTTTGCTGTTTGTTGATTTTTTTTTTTTTTTGGTGGGGAGTGGTTTTTTTTAATTTAAACTCTTCTCCTAGGATGAAAGGAGTATTGAATCAAGCATTTTGTGCTTGGGCCTTGCTTTTTACCTAGTGCTGCACTGATGTTGCCTTGAGGCCCACAGGAGATCCTTCTATATGTTGCTGGCTAAGAAAGGATTGCCATAATGGATGACTGGCACTACTGAAGACTGTAGGGTTCTTCCAGCTTTCCTGCTATTGACCTGAGGTCCTTGTCATGGTGTCTGGCTTAGCTGAGGCTGGGTAGAGTGTTTCTGTTTCCCCAGGATTATAATGAAGTACACTGTTTGGTTTCTGAAAATTGCATGATTTACTTGGGCTATACCAGAGCATATGATGATTTCTGGACCTGGATTCTGCATATTCCTGTGATTTTATCAAGGTATTTAGGGTGTGTGTGTGTGTGTGTGTGTGTACACTCATGCATGTACCATGCTTCATTTCGGTTGTTGGCTGTAGCTCAATAACTCCTGTGGATTTGCTGTGGTGGGGCTTCATGCTAACCTGCTAAAGATCTTCCTCTCTTAAAGCTTCCCCCCACCTTACCCAAGTAAAAAAGGATCCTCTTGCCTATCTTCCAAATTTCCTGAATTAAAAGTTTGCTTCACCCTGTCTCTTTGCTGATTTTGGTACTCCAGGACTCCTTTTATATTGCTGTTTTATGATTGCCCAGAGATGAACATTAGAGTGTTTCAGCAATTCATTTCTTACTCTACCATCTTGACTTCTGGAAGTTAATATATTCAGTTTTGATTTCAAAATGTTAGGCAAAGAGACAATCCTTTCCATCAAAGGGCTTCTTAAAACCAGTTACAAAATTGAGCACAATTAAATATTTCTGAGTAAGAACCCTAATCAAATACTGTTTACAAAAGATATCCTAACTTTCACTTTAACACTTTTATATCTGATTAATAATTTGGATGCAGACTTGACTGTGCCAAGGTTGTATGATTTTGAGCAAGCAGAAATTTTGAAGTCAAGAGAATCTAGGAGATGAGTGAATAGAAACTGATAGATGAATTTCTAAATTGCCTGGAGAAATAATTTATCTCATCTCACTTCAGCTTCTGTAAATAGTAAGTAAAAGAATAAATAGGAGGGATATACCACAATGAAGGGTTAATTGAATTTAGAGTCTTTTGGGGAGATGATGCTTACTAGGTAAAAAAGTAATAGTAGCAATAACAGCAACAATAATATTAAGAATAACTATCTTTGTATAATAAATTAAAGTTTGGAAAGTATTTTACATGTTACCTCCCTTGAAATATGATGAAAAAGAAATCAGGCTATAGGTAATAGAGTTAAAGCTTTCAGAGGAGAAATAGTAAATAAGTGATTATATTCTGAGAGAAACAATAAACAATTATACTACATGGTTTGGATGGAAAGTAGCATCACAGAGAAATAATAATCCTCCATGATATGTGGTATTTGGTTACATATTCTGATCATTCCACTCATCATTCTTATCTTTAGGGTAAAAAAAAAAAAAAAAACAAGAAGAATACCAACTTCTTCCAGAACCATTGCTATCTGAACTCCTTTGAAAAATAGAATGAGTGGATGATAATAATGATGAACATAATGACAATTATCATTACTACTTTTAATATTATCTTCTTCCTACACAGTAATTCCCAGAATGTTAAACATTAAAAAAATTATAACATGCTAGAAAATAGGTCCAAGGCTTTAAAAAATATCCTATCATCATTGAATGCAAATAATAATAAGATAAACTAAAAATAGCAAAAATTAAAACTAATGATCAAAAAGATGGATAGTTGAGAAAAGTCTTTAACGTATATCATGTCAACGATATGGCCTCTAAGGAATATGCTACCATCGCTCTTAAAAAGCAAATA
Organism: Sarcophilus harrisii; assembly: GCF_902635505.1. Taxonomy (NCBI): domain Eukaryota; kingdom Metazoa; phylum Chordata; class Mammalia; order Dasyuromorphia; family Dasyuridae; genus Sarcophilus; species Sarcophilus harrisii. Next base: position 46,272,966 of record NC_045426.1, on the reverse strand, counting down.
ACAACAACAACAACAACAAAAACCAAAATCAAAAACCAAAAAAACATGCCCATCAATTGGAGAATGGTTGGGTAAATTGTGGTATATGAATGTGTTGGAATATGATCGATCTGTAAGAAATGACCAGCAGGATGAATACAGAGAGGCTTGGAAAGACTTACATGAACTGATGCTGAGTGAAATGAGCAGAATCAGGAGATCATTATATACTTCAACAATGATCTGTATGAGGCTGTATTCTGATGGAAGTGGATATCTTCGACAAAGAGAAGATCTAATTCAATTCCAGTTGATCAATGATGGACAGAATCAGCTACACCCAGAGAAGAAACACTGGGAAATGAGTGTAAACTGTTTGTATTTTTGTTTTTCTTCCCAGGTTATTTTTACCTTCTGAATCTAATTCTTCCTATGCAACAAGAGAACTGTTAGATTCTACACACATATATTGTATCAGGATATACTATATCTAGGGAAGGGGGGAGGGAAGGAAGGGGAAAATCAGAACAGAAGTGAGTGCAAGGGATAATGTTGTAAAAATTATCCATGCATATGTACTGTCAATAAAAAGTTATAATTAAAAAAAAAGAAAAATAAGAATATTCACATTTTCCCATTATAATATTGTGGGAACTTGACTATCTTTTTTCTTGACCTTTATTATATTGACTCCCTACTGGGTTCTGTCATTAGAATTTTAATGGTGTCTATGACTAGAGTGTATGTCACTCTGTGATTAATTTATCAGTGAATGGGATCTTCAAGCTACATAAAATTACAGAATATTCATGGGAAAAAAGTCAGTTTTAGTACTTTAACCAAAATGGAATGGGTGTTAATAGGAAAAAGGGAACATATTTACCGTTGGGGTATCTAAGAGCTTACTTTCCTTTTAGTAAAAACCCACAAACCCTTTATTCTAATAGATTTTTTCCTCTCTTGTAATTCAGAATCTCAACATATTAGTCCTCTAAGGAGAAGGTATTCCCTGCCTAGCCATTTGAAAAGGAATTGGTCTGGAATCACACTGACTATTTTTAAATCGCTTTGCTATATATACTTTAGTTAGAAGTGAAGCAATATACAAGAAAAGTTTTTAAAAAAATCATCAATACATCCTTTCTTTGCAGCAAGACAACAAAAAATGGTGCTAGGTCTCAAGATTAAAGGAAAATCTAGAGGGTAACGAGTTATTTGGACAATCTTGACTGAAATTTTTCACACTAATATAATCAGAAATTGCCTCAGTAGGCTACATACTGAGTAGATTTTTCTCAATTACCAATTTACTGTTCCTCCAGGCTTTCTGGATTATTTGATGAAGAATCTTGCCATTTCTTTGTGTGAAACACTAACAAAAGAACAAGATAAAGATATACTAAAGTCAGAAGTGGCAAGATTTACATGATAAATGTCTGCTAATCATCTTACAAAGAAACACACAAAAAAGCAAATAGACAATTAAAAGAAGTTTCCTCTTTGCAACAGAAGTTGGCATTGATCTCCTAATTATGAATCAAAAATGAGCAGTAACTTAAAATTAGAAACCCATGATAAGAAAAACTGAATCTTGGTATATATAAAATCTCTCAAAAGTCCCCTCTCTAGCAGCTATTGAGCTCTTAATCTGGCTAGCAGAAAATTTGTCATGCAATAAGAGTTACTGTCAGAAATAAATGAAGATTGGGGGCTCAAACTAGCATGGCAAAGGGACAATTTCAGTAGTCTTGGGAGATTATGCTGTTTCTGTCAGTACTAAGGAATTAAATTGAGTCTACCAAATGGTGTTTTTGTTAGGGGATAAATCAAAAGATATAGGGAAGAGCAGAGACAAGATGGCAGAGAAGGCATACGCGACTGTCTAAGCTCTTCTCAATACCTTCATAACCAACTATTTTATCCAGCCTCAGAAATAGCTCTTCACTGCTTAAATTCATGAAGATCAGAAGCATAGATCTTACCATCTGAAGTCAATCTTGAAGATTGCCAGGAAAAGTTTGTCCTGAGGGGCCTGGAACAGACTAGCACAGGCAGTTAGAGACTAGCTAGCGTCCTGAGCAGACCAGGGGCGGAGGTGATCTCTGTGGCTAGAGAAGTTATAGAGACGACTCTGCTATAGGATAACTGCTCTGCCTTGATTACAAAGTAGTAAACTGGCAGAGAAATTAAAGCCTAACACAGAGGGTACTCTAAAAAAAACGCCAGAACCTAACAACATCTGGCTGTAGCTACTCAAACCTGGAAGTGACTCAGGCAGACTGAAACGCAGCCCTGCAGCCACATCCTGTAGTTCGGGGCTTTTGCGGGGGGCAGTCACAAACTCGCATAGCAGGGGGGTATAGCCTGGGCAGCCTCTAATCAGCACAGTAGGGGGCTCGGCCTGGGGCTATAGGACTTCCCCAACAGGACTGTGCTTCCTGGAGCAGAGACACTTCTGGTCCCTGCAAATCCATTCACTGCTCAACTGCTAATACCCACAGCCCCAGGAAGGGATTTGGCTTGGGGTAATGAAACTCTCACTGCTCAGCTAGCCCCAGGGCAGTCATTATCTCACACAGCAGGTGTTCTTTGAAGGGCACTTTCCCAGCTCTGCCTTGCAGTCCTGAGTTACTTCCAGGTGGGGAACTCTTTCCCAGAGCACTACAGTACCTCATTGCTTTTTGCAACCGGCTAGCAGGACAGCTACCCATCCATACACCTCTCACTGCTCTGCAAAGGAAGCTGGTAACCTCCTGGCCCTGAAGGCAGACCCTACAGGCTTTAACAAAATGAGTAAGAAAATCAAAAGGACAATTGATAGTTTCTACTCAGAAAAGAGAACAGCTTTTCAACCCTGAAGAGACTAATAGCAGACAGTCTCTAGACAATTGTTGGTCCCCAATACAAAAGGCTCTCCTAGAGGAGACTATTAAAAACTTAAAAAGAGAACTAGAAGAAAAATGGGGAAAGGAAAAAGAAGCTATGCAAGAGAGTACAGAAAAGACATATAACTCATTAAAAGAAAAATTTGATAAAGTAGAAAAAAAAAAAAACAACTCCCTGAAATGTGAATTGGAAAAGGTAAAAAACTCCCAAGAAGTGCAGGGAAACAGAATTTGTGAATTGGAGAAAGAAAATAACTCACTAAAAAAAAATTAGTGAAATGGAAAAAAATTCCACAGAGCAAAATGACTCATTTAAAAACTCAATCGGACATATACAAAAAGAAGTAAAAAAAAGCTAATGAAGAAAATAACACACTAAAAAAATCAGAGCTGAACAAATAGAAATGAAAAGATAGAGGGGAATTCTTCTTGATTTTTCAGGTTCTCCTGAAGAATGCAGTGATTCTTGAAAAAAATAAATAAAAGTCCTTTGAGGGTAAGACAGAAAACTTGAAGAGATGCAAAGTTTGGTTTATGATATTTGAGGTTGAAAAAATAATGAAGGCTAGAAAAATATGATGGTCCATTAAAAACTGGAAACTAAGGAGTAAATTAAAGATTTTTTTTTTCAGAATCTTAGAATCACAGCTATAAAGGACTTCAGACTTTAACCTGAAAAATAGATCTGTCTATAAAAGAAGTGTAAGACGTTTTTTCAGCAACTATTTGAAGAGCTCCATTGGGTGGGAACACACATGTGGGTCAATGCCTAGTTTCTGCCATACTAGTTTCCAATTTTCCCAGAAGTTTTTGTCAAATAGTGTCAAATCTTATCCTAAAAATTTTGGTGTTTGGGTTTGTCAAACACTAGGTTGATATAGTTACTGACTATTTTATTTGGTGAACCAAAACTATTCCACTGATCAACTAGTGTTTTTATTAGCCAATACCAAATGGTTTTGGTGACTGCTGCTTTATAATATACTTTTTAGATCAGGTACAGCTAGGCCGCCTTCATTTGAATTTTTTTCTCATTAGTTCCTTTGAAATTCTTGACCTTTTGTTCTTCCAGATGAATTTTGTTGTTATTCTTTTCTAGGTCATTAAAATAGTTTCTTGGGAGTCTGGTATAGCATGAAATAAATAGATTAGTTTAGGAAATATTGTCATCTTTATTATATTCACTAAACTTATCCATGAACAACTAGTATTTTCCGAAATGTTCTCTGACTTTATTTTTGTGGAAAGTGTTTTGTAATTTTGTTCATATAATTCCTTACTTTCCTTTGGTAGATAGATTTCCAAATATTTTATGCTATCACCAGTTATTTTAAATGTATTTTTTCTTTGTATCTCTTGCTGTTGGATTTTGTTAGTCATGTATAAAAATGCTGATGATATATATGCATTTATTTTTCATCCTGCAACCTGGCTATACTTGTGGATTATTTCTAATAGCTTTTTATCCAAATCTCCGGGGTTCTCTAAGTATATCATCATATCGTCTGCAAAGAGTGATAATTTGGTTTCCTCATTACCTATTCTAATTCCTTTAGTGTCTTTTTCATCTTTTATTGGCAAAGCTGGTATTTCTAACACAATATTGAATAGTAATAATGATAGTGGACAACCTTGTTTCACTTCTGATTTTACTGGGAATAGTTCCAGATTTTCACTATTACTTTTGTTGCTTATTGATAGTTTTAAATAGATGCTACTGACTATTTTAAGGAAAAGTCAATTTATTCCTATGCTCTCAAGTGCTTTTAATAGGAATGGATGTTGGATTTTATCAAATGTTTTTTTTCTGCATCTATTAAGATGATCACATGGTTTTTGTCTATTTGGTTATTGATATAGTCAATTATGTTAATAGTTTTCCTAAAATTGAACCATCCCCACATTGCTGATAAACATTTTTTTGGTCAAGATGTATTATTCTGGTGATGATTTTGTAATCTTTTTGCTAATATTTAAGATTTAGGCATCAATAAAATAGATATCTTATTGGTAGGATAAAGGTCTTTTAAGAAAATTCTGAGGGAATTAAAAAAAAAACTATAGGCTGTGTTAGACATTTATACATGTTCTCATATTTAGTCAGTTTCTTTAGTTAGAATTAGCTGACAGAAGAAAGAAAACCATTTCATTTTTTTTTCAAATGTTAAGTGGAAAATTATTTCTTTTTGAAAGGAAAGAATGAAAGTATAGGAGTTTTAGAGTTGATATTGAAATATGCTGTGTCATTGGTAGTGGCTCTGTTTCTATAATTTATGAGAATGCAGAGAAATGGAGCAGAAGAAATGGAGTATTATTTGAACAGTTACTGAATTGAGTGTGAGTTTGCAATAAAACATGTTTCTTATGATCCAGATTTTAATAAAAGTAATGAGTAAGGATTTCCTTAATGTAGTATATCAGCTTGAACTGGCTCAATAGACCACTTATGGTTTCAATAGAGAAATGCAACGGGAGTTAAAGTATATTGATGACATTACTTTGAAATCTGGAATATAAATATAATTCCTAAAGGAGCTTAAAATATTTAGTCCACGATTAGATTCAAAGATATTTAGGAAACTAAAATGTAATCAAATTAAATTAAATAGTTGAAAACAAAGGATTAGAGGGTGATGAGAGGGCAAGTGAGTGAATTCTCATCAGAACTGATCAGAAATAGCATACCTACCAAATAGAGATATACCCTGAAGAAAAATAGGAGAAAAATCCAATATGGGAAGAAGATGGTGACAAAAGAGAGAGCATATTTGGGGAGGGAGTAGTCAGTATCAAAACAATTTTAAGGAAGCACAAGGTGAAAGGAGAGAGAGAATAGAGACAAATACAGTTAGCAACAGTAAATGTAAAAAATAAAACTTTTTCAAAGCTAGTTTCTTTGATAAGACCTCATTTCTCAAATAGGGAATTAAGTCAAATTTATAAAAAAAATAATAAACATGTCCAAATTGATGTGATCAAAAGATATAATCTATGCCCAAAGGGCTAAGAGATATGATATCATTCACACCCTTTCACTTAATAACACTATTACTATGGATGAATACTAAAGAAAAATGGCCCACATGTACAAAAATATTCATAGCAATTCTCTTTATATGGCAAAAAAGTGACAAATTCCTATCAATTGGGAATGGCTCAGTAAACTGTGGTATGTGTTTGTGATGGGATATTGTTCTATGGAAAATGAAGAACAGTATTCTCTCAATAAAATAACGAAAACAATGATGACTACAACAACAATAACCTGGAAAGTCTTCCATGAACTCTAGCAAAGTTAAATATATACTATACAAATAGCAATATTCTGGAATGACCAGATTGCCTGAAGGACTTATGAAAATTCATATGTATACATACAGAAGGAACTGATTGTTTTTGAATACAGATTGAAGCACTCTCTCTCTCCCCCATTCTTTTTAACCTGATTTAAAAAAAAAATTTCTTCAGTTTTATTTTCCTTAGAGTAGGAGATCTATGTATTCTTTCACAACATGACTTTTATGACTTTTATTTCATAATTTACCATATTGTTGGTAATTTGTGGCTGTCAAAAGCTACAGCATTTGAAGCTGCCACATCTTGGTAAAACTCTTTTGGTATGTGGCCAAACCAGACCCAGAATAACCTACAAGCCTCATCTTGTCACTTAGTGAGAGGATGTCTAACCCAAACATATGAAGACTTTAGCCAGTGGAATGGGAAGATAAAAATATTTTTTCCAACAACTATGAAGGTGGTTGAAACAAGTGATGTGGTATGTACAGGGCTTTCTCGGTCAGTTATAAAAAATACCAGACCCCCCAGTTGTCTTGACTTTTGTATTGCCACTGAACTTCAATTACCCAGAAAGACAGAATGAGGCTGATATTTGTGCACCTCTGCCTCACTTAAATTCAATTCATACATGATTTAAAACATTATCCTGCAATGTAATTGGTCCTCTTCAAAAATGAAGGACAAATATGTACATAATCAATGGGCCAAGTTAATGTGAATCAATGAATTAGTCACTTAAAATATTACTATTTCATATTTAAATATTTCAGTAGAGTTAATAAATTGTATATTCCACAACACTCCTCTGAAATAGGTAACAAAAGTGTCATAATCTTCTTTCTTACAGATTATTAATTTCATCTCAAAGAGGTGGAATCATTTCTCAGAGCTTAAAAAGATAATGAATGTCAAAGCTGGGACTGACTTTAACCCTTGTCTTTCAATTACATGTTCACTGCTCTTCCCAATACCTTTTTCTTCAATGATTCAATTCTGGGTCATTATGAAGCTTTTTGCCACTATTATGGATCACCAGACATCAATTTCATTTCTCTTTCCACTATACCAATCTGTCTTCTCCATTTAGTTTCTTGGCTATCAATCCAATAGCTCCTTATTTGACTCCTTTTCCTGTTGAACTTTCATGGGCCCAATATTTCCCGGGTTTGTGTTCTCTATTTGCATATCTAAAATCTGATTTTCTTATGAAAGGTCTAATTTACTAGGGGAAGAAATGAAGAAAAAAGAGGACTAAAAGTCATTTATCAAGTTTGTTTGTATTCCTTTGCCATTCCAAATTCAATTTCCTTTTTTTTTTCCTGGTTGCTCAGTATGTAATACAATGAAGCCAAATACCAATATTTTTAATAAGAAGCTGTCATTTTTGCATAAACACAATTTCATTGAAACAGTGTTTTGATGAAATTGGCCAGATTTACAGTTGCCAAATATTCCTCACATTTATAAAGCACACACACCTATTTGCCATGTAGTCTACACTGCTTCATTGGTTATTTCATAATATTGTTCTTATTGTGCAAAATCACCTGCCAAAGAGATGAAAATAATTTCCAAGTGAGAAGCAGCTTGAGAAAATTTAAAAAAAAATAATGAAACCACATAACTTATTCTTATATTCTTTTATAGATTTTGAAATGAAGGCAAACCAGCAAAAGAGAAAAATAAGCGAAATTAAGTTTCAATAGTAAGTATCCTATGCTGTGCTTAGATTTGTTACAACTACAAAATAAATCAGACAATTTTCATATCTCTATTTCATTTTCAAATGGAACACGGTATTTTGGGTCTCTAGTTGTTTGCATCATCTAACCTCATAACAATAATAACATTCTTTGATATAAGAAATGCTTTTTTTTAAGGGGGAAGGGTTTGGCTACCTGAAAATCATTTAGATAATAATTTGATTTTGGTAGATTAGTTAGAGACAACAGGAGAGTTGCATAGGGCACTTCTTCAGACTGAGCATTAATTGCTTGAAATTAGTCAAAGTATTAGTCAAGCTAACTTCATGCAAAGTTAGTTAGCTCCATTGGTTTGACACTATACAAGTCAGTTTTAATCAATCACCAACAAAAGAGCAAACATAAGAATCTAACATTTCCTTATAAATGAAAGACAAAACAACAAAATTAAAATTATTTTAGCTATTTGTCAATCATTCCATTAGTTTTCTTCAACAACTTAAAATTTTTTCAGTCATCATATAAACACAGACAAGATATTATATATATATATATATATAATATCTTGTAATATATTTATTTATATATATTTATTTATTATATATATTTATTATTTATTCTGGTGCAAAATAAAGTATCATAAGTACCATCTCATTGGCATTACATGGAAATATAATTATTCTTCCAAACCTCTTACATACTACTCCATTTAGGTGTTAAAGTGGATAGCTAAAAAACAACCTCACACTTTTACTAGTTGAATGAGCCTGGGCCAATTCAGTAAACCCTGCGTGAATTAGTTTCTCTGTCTTCAATATGGCAATAGCATCTACCTCCCAGGGCTTTTGTGAAGACCAAATGAGAAAATAATTGCAAAGTTTTTATCACTGTCCCTCTCGCACAGTAAATCCTATGTAAATATTAGCTATAGTTATAATTATTTTTATTATGAACTCTATTGTGCCATTGCCTTTGAAATATTGTCCCCTTTGCTTAGAACATTCTCTTTCTTCACCTCTTCCTTTTACAATTTCTAAATTCCTTCAAAACTTTAAAAGTTATCTTCTCAAGGGACCTTTTCCAAGATCTCCCACCTAATAATGTTTTTCTTCCCAGGGTTATTTTGCATTTATTATATTTACATGTTGTACTTATTCGACTGGTTTCCTTCATTAGACTATAAAATCCTTGGGGGCAGGGTCTATTTTTTTGCTTTTTATTTTCATACCTAGATTTTAACATGAAGATTGCACATAATCAACAGTAAAGGTTTGTTTATTGATTGTTCAAACAAGGAAGAAGAAAACAATTCCTTTGTTTTAGCAAATAGCTCCTGGAAAGTGGAAAACACTAATTTATTATGTACCCACGCATTATGATACTATGACTTCCAAAAACATTCAGTAGCTTTGGAATAACAGGTAAAGAAGCAGATGATGCCCTTAGTCAGAGCTTAATTATGGCAAGGGAGGAATGGTGATAATATAAAAGGACTAATGATTCAATATAAGAAAGCAATGGAGAATTTGAGTAATGGAGAACTGAGTATTGAGACTGGGAAATGAGGAAAGGAAAATTAGAAATCTTTTAAGGTTCTCACCAAAGAACTCAAAGTCCTATGTAATCTAATTTTACTTTATATTTGCAGCTATTGTGTTTAGATCCTTTTCATGTACTTAACCTTCCAGTCAAACCCACTTATTACAGTGCAATATTTGGAAACTGATATTCTATCTATATTATTTCAAATCTATTGTCAAATATTCCTTGAATGGGCTGTTTCTTTTATTTGGCCTTCTCAGAGTCTTAGATTGATGCTAATTCCTTCGTTAAAACTTTTTGTTCTATCAATTATTGGTATACTCTTTCTCCATATTGTCCCTAATCTAACTTGATCATAATTAATTTATTGTTGCACATGCTGTATCTCTCAGTAGAATGTGAACTCCATAAGGCATTGTTTTTATTTATGCCTTTTTGGTTCTGGGGTCTGGTATAGTACTTTGCATATACATCTAGGTACCAATTAATATGAATAATGCTTTTCTTAATGTGAATGGACACATTCAAATTTCCTTATTTCAAGTTATAATTATATAAAATGAGGTAATTGGTTCAAGTCAAATGCATATGTGTAATATAGATTCAAATAATACTTATGGATTGAATGAATTTATCAACATCTTTATTTAAGGGAATATGCTAAGGTATCTAAATGTAATAAACTGAATGATTTGGGTAAATTTTTAAATGTAAAGTTTCTTTTCAAATCACTGTGATTTTTTATTTTTATTTTTTTTTTATTTAATAGCATTTTATTTACAGGTTATATGTATGGGTAACTTTACAGCATTAACAATTGCCAAACCTCTTGTTCCAATTTTTCACCTCTTACCTCCCACCCCCTCCCCCAGATGGCAGGATGACCAGTAGATGTTAAATATATTAAAATGTAAATTAGATACACAATAAGTATACATGACCAAACCGTTATTTTGCTGTACAAAAAGAATCAGACTCTGAAATATTGTGCAATTAGCTTGTGAAGGAAATCAAAAATGCAGGTGGGCATAAATATAGGGATTGGGAATTCAATGTAATGGTTTTTAGTCATCACCCAGAGTTCTTTTTCTGGGCGTAGCTGGTTCAGTTCATTCTTTGTGATTTTTTAATTAAAGCTTTTTATTTACAAAACATGCATCGGTAATTTTTCAACATTGACTCTTGCAAAGCCTTCTGTTCCAAATTATCCCCTCCTTCCCTCCACCCCCTCCCCTAGATGGCAGGTCCAATCCATGTTAACTATGTTAAATATATGTTTAATCCAATATATTTATACATATTTATACAGTTATCTTGCTGCACAACAAAAATTGGATCAAGAAGGAAAAATAACCTTGGGGAAAAAAAACCAAAATGCAAGCAAACAAAAGCAGAAAGAGTGGGGCCACACTCAGCTCCCATGGTCTTCTCTTTGGGTATAGATGTTTCTCTTCATCACAGAAGAGTTGGAATTGGTTCAAAGCATCTCATTGTTGAAGAGAGCCATGTCCCTCAGAATTGGTCATCGTATAATATTGTCATTGCCATGTATAATGATCTCCTTGTTCTGCTTATTTCACTTAGAATCGGTTCTTGTAAATCTCTCCAGGCTTCTTTGAAATCATCCTGCTGGTCATTTCTTAAAGTACAATAATATTCCAAAGCATTCATATACCATATATATATTCATATACCATTCAGCCATTCTCCAATTGATAGACATTCATTCAGTTTCCAGTTTTTTGCCACTACAAAAAGGGCTGCCACAAATGCTTTTGCACCTGTAGGTTCCTTGCCCTCCTTTAAGATCTCTTTGGGGTATAATGCCATTAGAAATATTTTTGCTGCATTAAAGGGTATGCACAGTTTGATAGCATTTTGAGCATAGTATTGCTCCCCAGAATGGTTGGATCCATTCACAGTTCCACCGACAATGTATCAGTGTCCCAGTTTTCCAACATTTGTCATTATCTTTTGCTATCATCTCAGCCAATCTGAGAGGCATGTAGTGGTATTTCAGAGTTGTCTTAATTTGCATTTCTCTGATCAATAGTGATCTTCCTCTCTCTTTTCAAGAGATATCATACCTACCATTTCTAGTATTCTATTTACCATTTTAACTTTTTAAATTTATTTTGTGGTTTGATTTATTTAATTCTAAGAGAACAAGGTTGAGATCTCCCACTATTATAGTGTTGCTGTCTATTTCTTCTTGCAACTCTCTTAACTTCTTCAGGAATTTAGGCACTACATTACTTGGTGCATATATGTTTAATATTGGCATTGCTTCATTATCTATTGTACCCTTTAGCAGGATATAGTTTGCTTCCTTTTAATTAGATCAATTTTTAATTTTACTTGATCTGAAATCATGATGGCTACCCCTGCTTTTTTTTACTTCACCTGAAGCATAATATATTCTGCTCCAGCCTTTTACCTTTACTCTGTATGTATTGATTTTCTTTAAATGTATTTCTTGTACACAACATATTGTAGGATCCTAGCTTTAAATCCAGTCTGTTATCCACTTAGGTTTCATGGGAGAGTTCACCCCATTCACCTTTACAGTGAAAACTACTAATTCTGTATTTCCTGCCATCTTATTAACCTTAACTTATACTTTTCTCTTTCTTTTTCCTCTTTTCCTGCTTCCCAGTATTTTACTTATGAATATTACTTTGCTCAAGCAGTTCTCCCCTTTAGAGACCTTCCCCCCTTCTTATACTTTTCCCTTACTATTACTGTTTTTCCTTCTATTTACCCTACTTCTTCTCTTTTTGCCTTTTCTCTCCCATTTTTCTCTAAGGTGAGAGACGTTTGTTGGTGAAACCAAATATATTTAATATTCTATTTTTGAGCTAAATCTGATGACTAAGATTCACACAATATTTGTCACCTTCCCTTCATTCCCTCAGTTATAACAGGTTTTCTTTACCTCTTCCTGAGATGTGATTTCCCTCATTTTACCTCCATTCCCCCTCCTTTTTTCTGTTACAATCCCCTTGCCACCTCTAATTTATTTTTAAGAGTAAGATATGATTATACATGTATTTTCCATGTATACCCATAACAGAAATAGTTCTCAAGATTTTTTTTCTTTTTACCTTTTTATGCTTCTTTCTCATGCTATATTTGGAGGTTATTTTTTTTTTTTTGTTTAGCTTTGTCCTTTTCATCAAAAATAAATGAAATTCACCAGTTTCATTAAATGTCCATCTTCTTCCATGAAAGAAAATGCTAAGTTTAGCAGGGTAATTTATTCTTGGCTGCATTCCAAGTTCTTTCACCTTTTAGAATATCAAATTCCAGGTCCTTCAATCCTTTCAAATGGAAGCTGCTGGGTTCTGAGCAATCCTTATTGTAGCTCCTCAGCCTTTTAATTGTTTATTTCTGGCTGCTTGTAATATTTTTTCCTTGGTCTGATAGTTCTCCAATTTAGCCACAATATTCCTTGGGGTTTTAATTTTGGGGTCTCTTACAGGATTTTTTTGGTGAATTCTTTCAGTGGTCATTTTACCTTATGATTCTATGATGTCCGGGATTTTCTCTTTAATGATTTTTTGAAAAACAGTGTCTAGGCTTTTTTTTTTCATCATGGATTTCAGGCAGTACAGTCATTCTTAGATTGTCTCTCCTAGATGTATTGTCCATGTTGGTTATTTTCCCAATTAGATATTTTGGATTTTTTCTAGGTTTTTTGTTTGTTTGCTTTGCTTGACTGTTTTTTGTTGTCTCATTAAGTCATTAATTTCCATTTGTTCAGTTCCAAATTTTAGTGAATTATTTTCATTTACATTTTTTATTTCTTTTTGTTATTGTCCAATTAAATTTTTAAATGAGTTATTTTGTTCTATGGAATTTTTTCCATGACACAAATTCTTTTTTTAAGGTCATTTTCTTTTTCTATTTTACAAATTTTGGTTTTTTTGGAGTTGTTTTCTTTTTCCATTTTATCAAACCTATCTTTTAATAACTTATATGCCTTTTCCAAACACTCTTGCAATGTTTTCATTTCCTTTACCCATTTTCCTTCTATTTCACTTGAACTAGATCTCCTACTGAAAATCAGCAGGAATCATTGAATTCTAATTTTTACCATACTAATTTCCAGTTTTCCCAGCAGTTTTTGTCAAATAATGAATTCTTATCCCAAAAGTTGGGATCTTTGGGTTTGTCAAACACTAGATTGCTATAGTTATTGATTATTTTGTCCTGTGAATCTAACCTATTCCACTGATCAACTAATCTATTTCTTGTCAGTACCAAATGGTTTTGGTGACTGTGCTTTATAACATAGTTTTAGATCAGATACAGCTGGGTCACTTATATTTGATTTTTTTTCCATTAATTCCCTTGAAATTCTTGACCTTTTGTTCTTCCATATGAATTTTGTTGTTATTTTTTCTAGGTCATTAAAATAGTTTCTTAGGAGTCTGATTGGTATAGCACTAAATAAATAGATTAGTTTAGAGAGTATTGTCATCTTTATTATATTCACTCGGCCTATCCAAGACCATTTAATATTTTTCCAATTATTTAAATTTGACTTTATTTGTGTGGAAAGTGTTTTGTAATTTTGGTCATATAATTTCTGACTTTCCTTTGGTAGATAGATTCCCAAATATTTTATGGTATTGACAGTTATTTTGAATGGGATTTCTCTTTGTTATCTCTTGATGTTGGATTTTGCTGGTGATGTATAAAAATGCTGAGAATTTATGTGGATTTATTTTGTATCCTGCAACTTTGCTAAAGTTGTGAATTATTTCTATTAGCTTTTTAGTAGAATCTCTGGGATTCTCTAAGTATAACATCATGTCATATGCAAAGAGGGATAATTTGGTTTCCTCATTACCTACTCTAATTCCTTTAATCTCTTTGTCAACTCATCGCCGAATTTAGCATTTCTAATATGATATTGAATAATAATGGTGTAGTGGGCAAGTTTGTTTCACTCCTGATCTTACTTGGAATGGTTCCAGTTTATCCCCTTTATATATGCTGCTTACTGATTGTTTTAAATATATGCTCCTGATTGTTTTAAGGAAAAGTCCATCTATTCCTATACTCTCAAGTCTTTTTATTAGGAATGGATGTTGGATTTTATCAAATGCTTTTTCTGCATCTATTGAGATGAACATATGGTTTTTGCTAATTTGGTTATTGATATAATCAATTATGCTAATAGTTTTCCTAATGTTGAACCAGCCCTGCGTTCCTGGTATAAATCCTACTTGGTCATAGTGTATTTTCCTGGGAATGATTTTTTGTAATCTTTTTTCTAATATTTTATTTAAGATTTTAACATCAACATTAGGAAGATTGGTCTATAGTTTTCTTTCTCTGTTTTCAATCTACCTGGTTTTGATATCAGGATCATGTCTGCATCATAAAATGAATTTGGTAGGATGCCTTCAATCCCTGTTTTTTTTCAAATAGTTTATATAGCATTGGAGTTAATTGTTCTTTAAATGTTTCATAGAATTCCCATGTAAATCCATCTGGTCCTGAGGATTTTTTTCTTAGGGAGTTGGTTAATAACTTGTTCTATTTCTTTTTCTGAAATGGGACTGTTTAACCAATTTACTTCTTCCTCTGTTAATCTGGGTAAGCTATATTTTTTGAAGGTATTCTTCCATTTCATTTAAGTTATCAAATTTATTACCATAAAGCTGGGCAAAGTAATTCCTAATTATTGCTGTAATTTCCTCTTCATTGTTGGTGAGTTCTCCCTTTTTATTTTTAAGACTAACAATTAGATTTTCCTCTTTCCTCTTTTAAATCAGATTTGCTAAGGGATTATCTATTTTTTTCATAGAACAAAAGCTTAGTTTTATTAATTAATTCAATATTTTTTTACTTTCAATTTTATTAATTTCTCCTTAAATTTTTAGAATTTCAAGTTTAGTGTTTGAGGGTTTTCAATTTGTTCCTTTTCTAGTATTTTTAGTTGTGAGCCCAATTCATTGAACTTCTCTTTATTTTATGCAAATAGGTCTGTAGAGATATAAAATTTCCCCTTATTACTGCTTTGGCTGCATCCCACATATTTTCGTATGATGTCTTATTATTGTCATTTTCTTGAGTTAGATAGAAATTGATGGGACTATTGAAAATAGCATGGAAGAAACTGGGCATAGACCAACATCTCATTCCCTATATGAACATAAGGTAAAAAATGGGTTCATGATTGAGACTGTCCCTTTCTCTGCTAATTTGCTTATGGTAGCAAATTAGTAGAACAAAGAAAAAATAGTCTATCTGTCATATCTTTAGCAAAATGTAGGAATTTAAAGCCAAAGAAAACCAGAGACTATTATGAAATGCAAAATTTTTATCACATTTTATTACATTGATTTAGAATTTTTTGTACAAAGAAACACAATTCAGTTAAGATTATAAGGGAAACAGAAAGCTGGGAAGAAATTTCACAGCAAGTATTTCTGATAAAAGCTTAATTTTTACAATATGTGGAGAACTGAGTCAAATTTATAAAAACATAGGTCATTCCCTAATTCTTAAATGGTCAAAGGTTATGAACAGACCATTTTCTGATAATTTCAGATAAGAAGTTATAGTCACACAGGTTCTGCCTGTCTGCACTGGTCAAAACTAGGAGAAGTAGGAGGAAGTTATATGGAGGCTGATTCCTGTTTTATATATTAGTTTTTCATAAATTATTATAGATATCCACAAATTATTTGTTTCCTAAGGAACAAATGTGTTCTCTAGCACTGGAAATGAAAGACTGAGAAATCATTTGCCAAACATGTTATGTCAGCATTTCTTTCGGTTAGTAATTGTGCTAGATGACTGCTGAGGTCCCTTTCATCTCTCAAAATTATAATATTCTTTGGGAGATTGTTGCTTCCCCCTCACTGGAGAGCTTTATATGAATACTGTTAATATATAATGCAACATAATATCATGGATATCAATGAAGAAATTCCTATATTGTTGCAATTGAGAGTTGAAAATTTCTAAATGTCCTCATCTATAATTTTTTAATCTTTTTAGACCTCACTTTCCTCCATCACAAGTTAAGACTGTGAAACAAGATAGTTTTTATACTTTATTGCATTTTATTAATTTTATGAATATGTAAGTGAGGGTCAATTCAATTAATCACAGAAGGATCAGGTAGCTCAACTGAATTAATACATTATTTTAAAATTGCCTAGGTTTGAATAAATCCATAATAAAATTAAAACGATTATAGAGGTCTTTGACCATTAGATGTAGACAGATGTCAGTACAAAGGCAAAATTCCATGATTGAAAAAGCATACCTCTTGAGCTACATATGAAACAAACAACAGGCTAGTTCAGAGAGAGCCAGTAGAGTGGGAGATGATTTTGTATTTAGAAACTGAGAATCTAATACCTGAGAGAAAATATTTCAAGTTGCCTACTTTATGGATGGAAAGTATGCTTCTCCAGGAAGTAATTTCAGAAGTGGTTCTAAGTACAAAATTTAACTTTGATTCTGGAAAGGACTCTGTTCCCCAGCTTTAAGGTTTGCAAAGTCTCTGCAATCTCTTCACTGCAAAGAAGGAAAATCAAGTTTGTTTTAACAATCACTGATTCTGGTTACCTTTCTGTGACAAATAAGTACACAGTAATTGTTTACTGACCTATATGAGAAAAGATAAAATATCACATAGAAAATATTTCCTTCCTTATGTAAAGACACTTAGGACCTAGAACCTCATGAGTTGGGTGGGAAAAGAATTTGGATTGAAGCTGAGCTTCTGACTTTCAAACTAAGTTTTAGTCTACTACTTGTCATTGCCTGCTCCTGAATATTACCAAGATACTGTATAAGCCTTCTGTTCTTGTAAATTATTTCTAGAAGTGATAGCAACTACAATTATATATATATATATATATATATATATATATATATATATAAAAAAAAAAAACACACAAAATATATATATATATATATGTGTATATATATATATATATATATATATATATATATATATATATATACATATATGTGTGTGTATGTGTGTGTAATATAGATCTGGTCTTTCCATTATTTATTCAAAAGCAGAAAAGTGTCTATTCTGATGGTTTTCTTTATAGGTTGTTCTCTTCAAATCTAGTATATTCCCTTTATCTCTTGGAATCTCTTGTTTCATTCAAAGAAGCACTTAGTGCTGAGACATTTTTTTTATTTTTGCAAAAACTACATAAGCATTTTCCTAATCTGTAGTTCTCCAATTTAATATTCTTCCCTCAACAAACTTTCTTCATAATAATAAAAATATAAATATATACATGTGTTGGTGTAATTTATGTGTGTACAGGTTTGTTCATAAGCATATAATTGCTTTGCATACACAGATATATACATATTATATATAATTATATGTGTATTCACAAATGTACATATATACAAAAGGGTATATATATAATGTATAAACATATATCATATCTATCTATCTACATTTCTCTATGTACAAGTTGTATTCATCCAAAAGAACATAAGTTCTTTGGGTACAAGGATGATTTTTATTTTTATCTTTTTTTTGTTCTCAGTGCCTAACATAGTTCTAAGCATTTTCTTATTGTGGTTTGGTTAATTTGGACTGATTTTCTACCAAGGCCAATAAGTAATTATTTGTCAACTTTCAGTCTTCAAGAGCTCTTGGTTCAGTGAGAACTTAAGTGACATGGTTCCACAATCAGAGATGTGCATGGAATGGGATTTGAATTAAGGGCTTCTTTGCTCTTTGAGTGGTTGCATTGTCTCATATATTGTTGACACTTAATAAAGACTTAATAAGTTTGCTAAATTCCAGTTAAGAATAATCAAAACTGACACATCTTATTCAGCTAATTATTCCAGAACAATAAGTCAACCAATTAAAAAATATAATTATAAAGTGCTATGTATATATACACATATATGTGTGTGCGTATATACATATACATACATGCATGTATATAGATATATTTATATCTAAATAAATAGAGAGCTATATATATATACATGTTTACATATATACATACCCATATACACACATATACATATTTGTTTGTATCTCATTTAATATTGAAACTGTTATGTTCTGCAATACAAAGAAATGGAAAACAATCTTTTACTTCAAAGAGCCCATGGTCTAGTCAACAGTAGAGATAATATTGAGAAGGAAAAAAAAAACAACTAAGTACAGATAACACATATGTAAAATAGATGGAAGGAACCCTTAGAGATAATTTTTAGTATATGTAAATTTTGGAAAAGCATCAGGTAGAAAGACATGTTTTCATTTAGTATTGAAAGAGGTCAGGAAGTATAAGAAGAGAGGGTCAATAACAAGAGTTTTCCAAGCATAGAAGACCATGTAAAGTCATAGAAAGAGGATTGTTTGTAAAGGACACTTTATAAGAAACAGCTATTAGGTAAGGATGATTGGATTGTATAAAGAAGAGGAGGGAGAATAAAAAGTGATCTACTTCAGTTTGCAGAACTTTAGTGGAAAAAGCAAAATAGCACATTTTGAGTGTGTATTAGGAACTTTGGGGACCACTTGTAAACTTTCATTCCCTAAGGGGCATAAAGGAAGGTTGTACAATATTTCAACATGTTCTTGAAAATAAGAAAGATTAAGTTACTGGGGGAAGAGCCAAGATAGTGGAAAGAAGTTATGTTTTCCTGAGCTGTCCCCATTTCCCTCAAACTAACAGCAAATCCAGCCTCTGAACTGGTTTTGGAATGACAGAACCCATGAATATAGGGAGTGTAATAAATTTCTAACAGAAGATAATTTTGAGATCTCCAGAAAAGGTCTGTTTCAATCAGGAGTGGAGGGAAGCAGGCTGAGTACAGGTAGGTCAAGTCAAATGGGCTGAGCAAAGGCAGGCTGAGCACAAGCAGATGAGAACAGGCACTGAGTATAGGTAGCTCACAGTCCTACGGTGGTGTGGGCATTACAGCAGTGTTGGCTCCTCTGTCCTACTTGCAAGCCAGTAGTTCAGCACACTAGTTATAAGACATCCAACACAAATACAAAAGGAAAATATTGAACCTCTAAATTCCAAAATTTCACAGGACTGGGCCACACCCACACAGTACCAGGAGTTAGTCAGCAATGACCCAGCACAGCCACTATTGCCTTTAGAGGAAGTTTGGATAATTTCACCTTTGTCCTAAAAGCAGACCTCAACTTAAAAAAAAATGATTAAAGGAAAGTCAGGAACTATATGAGCAAAACTACAAAGCACTTTCCATACAAATAACGTCAGCTTTAAGCAATTGGAAAAATATCAAGTGCTCTTGGATAGGGCAAGCAAATAGAATAAAGATGACCATACTACCTAAAGCAATATATTTTTTATTGCTATACCAATAAAACTCCCAAGAAACTATTTCACTGACCTAGAAAAAATAACAAGAAAATTCATCTGGAAGAACAAAAGATCAAGAATTTCAAGGGAATTAATGAAAAGAAAAAGCAAATGAAGGTGGCCTACCTATACCAGATCTAAAACAATATTGTAAAGCAGTGGTCATCAAAACCTTTTGATACTGGTTGGGAAGCAGGTAGTTGTTCAGTGGAATAGGTTAGGTTGACAGGACAAAATAGTCAATGACTATAGTAATCTAGTGTTTGACAAACCCAAAGATCACAGATTTTGGGATAAGATTTAACTATTTGACAAAAGCTGCTGGGAAAATTGGAAACTAGTATGGCAGAAATGAGGCACTGACCCACATATAATGCCATATATGAAGATAAGGTCAAAACAGGTTCATGATTTAGACATAAAGAATGAAATTATGGACAAATTAGAAGAACATAGAATAGTTTACCTCTCAGAACTGTAGCGAAGGAAGGAAATTGTGACAAAAGAAGAACTAGAGATCATTATTGATCACAGAATAGATAATTTTGTCAAGAAGTATATGAATACAACTACCTAATAGTTTTCACAAATAAAATCAGATCCAAACAATTGGAAAAAAAATCGTGTTTTTTTTGATAAGCTGAGTAAATATAATAAAAATGATAATTCTACCTGAATTAGTTTACTTATTTAGTGTCAGACCAGTCCAACTTCCAAGAAATTATTTTACAGATCTAGAAAAAAATAACAACAAAGTTCAACCAGAAGAACAAAAAGTCAAGGATTACAAGGGAATTAATGGGGAAAAAAAAGCAAATAAAGGTGGCCTGGCTATGCCAGATCTAAAACTATGTTATAAAACAGCAGTCATGAAAACCATTTGGTACTGGCTAAGAAATAGAGTAGAATGGAATAGGTTAGCCTCACAGGATGAAATTGTCAATGACTAAAGGAATCAATGTTTGTCAAAATCAAAGACCCCAGCTTTGGGGATAAAACTCATTATTTGAGAAAAACTTTTTGGAATATTTGAAGCTAGTATGGCAAAAACTAGGCATTTTCCCACACCTAATACCACACACCAAGATAAGGTTGAAGTTGTTTCATCATCATATAGATACAAAGAGTGATATTATAAGCAAATAGAAGAACATAGCATGCCTACCTCTCAGATCTGTGGAGAAGGAAGGGATTTGTGACCAAATCAAAACTGGAAATCATTACTGATCAATAAATAGACAATTGAGATTACATTATATTGAACATTTTTGTACAAACATACCTGATGCAGACTAGATTAAAAGGGAAGCAATAAACTGGGAAAACATACTTATATTTAAGAATATATAGCTATATATATATATATATATATATATATATATATTAGAGAGAGAGAGAGAGAGAGAACTGACTCAAATATGTAAGTATTCAAGACATTCTCCAAATGATAAGTCAAAGGATATGAATAGACAATTCAATTTTCCCATGAAGAAATTGAAATCATTTCTAGTTATATGAAAAGGTGCTCTAAATCATTATTGATCAGAGAAATGCAAATTAAGACAACTCTGAGATACCACTACATACCTCTTAGATTGGCTAAAATGACAGGAAAAGATAATGACAAATGTTGGATGGAATGTGGGAACACTGGGACATTAATACTTGTTGATGGAACTATGAATGGATCCAGCCATTCTGGAGAGCAATTTGGAACTGTGCTCAAAAAATTATCAAGCTGTGTATATCCGTGTTCTTACTGAGCCTCTAATCCCAAAGAGATTTTAATGGAGGGGAAGGGACCCACATGTGCAAAAATGTTTGTGTCAGCCCTTTTCACAGTGACAAGAAACTGGAAACTAAATGTATGACCATCAGTTGGAGAAAGTTTGAATAAGTTATGGTATATGAATATTATGGACTATTATTGTTGTGTAAGAAAAGATCAACAGAATGATTTCAGAGAGGCCTCAAGAGACTTATATGAAATGATCTGAGTGACTGTGGGAGTCGAGTGTGGTATACAACATATCATTTTCACTCTTTTTACTTGTTTGCTTGTATTTTATCTTCTTTCTCATTTTTTTCCTGCTTGATTTGATTTTTCTTGTGCACTGACAGTTGTATAAATATGTATGCATATATTGGATTCAACATATATTTCTACCATGTTTAACATATATTAGATTACTTGCCATCTAGGGGAGAGGGTGGTAAAGGGGGGGAAATTGGAACATAAGTTTTTGCAAGGGTTAATGTTGAAAAATTATCCATTCATACATTTTATTTTATTATAACTTTTTTACTTTAAATTTTACTTTTAAATTTTAAATTTAATTTTTACTTTAAAAATTATTTATATATTTTTATTATAACTTTATTTACCCATGCCTGGGTAATTTTTTTTGCAACATTATCCCTTGCATTCACTTCTGTTCTGACTTTTCCCCTCCCTCCCTTCACTCCCTCCCCCAGATGGCAAGCAGTCCTATACAAGTTGAATATGTCACCACATAGCCTAGATACAATATATGTGTGCAGAACCAAATAGTTCTTTTGTTGCACAGGGAGAATTGGATTCAGAAGGTAAAAAATAACTTGAGAAGAAAAACAAAAATGCAAGCAGTTTACAGTCATTTCTCAGTGTTCTTTCTTTGGGTGTAGCTGCTTCTGTCCATCCTTGATCAATGGAAACTGAGTTAGATCTCTTTGTCGAAGAAATCCAATTCCATCAGAATACATCATCATATAGTATTGTTGTTGAGGTATATAATGATCTCCTGGTTCTGCTCATTTCGCTTAGCATCAGTTCATGTAAGTCTCTCCAAGCCTCTCTCTATCATTCTGCTGGTTATTTCTTACAGAACAATAATATTCCAAACATTCATATACCACAGTTTACCCAACCATTCTTTTATTGATGGGCATCCAGTCATTTTCCAGTTTCTAGCCACTACAAAAAGGGCTGCCACAAATATTTTGCCACATATAGGTTCCTTTCCCTTCTTTAGTATCTCTTTGGGATATAAGCCCAGTAGAAACACTGCTGGATCAAAGGGTATGCACAGTTTGATAACTTTTTGAGCATAGTTCCAAATTGCTCTCCAGAGTGGCTGGATGTATTCACATTCCACCAACAATGTATTAGTGTCCCTGTTTTCCCACATCCCCTCCAACATTCTGCATTATCTTTCCCTGTCATTCTAGCCAATCTAACAGGTGTGTAATAGTATCTCAGAATTGTCTTAATTTGCATTTCTCTGATTAATAATGACTTGGAGCATATTTTCATATGGCTAGAAAATGCATACATTCTAAAATAAAAACTTAAACTAAAAAAAAAAGAAAAAAAGAAGAAAGATTTTCATGTAGTTCTGATACATTTGTTCAAAAGCCAAATGTGTGGGTATTATAGTTTTTCACGTCTTTTTCCAGATCCAGATACCTGAGGAGGAGGTTTATTGCAAGAACTTAAAATGGTCTCAAAGAGTTAATGGACTTCCAGTCACCCTCCCAGGGAGTAATTTACACACCAGGGAAAAGTCCCTGCTGTGTACAACATGGAGAGCTGGTTAGCTCTGTCTCTGGTGAGGCCATTACTTGACATGTTATTTAACATTTCCTGTACAGCCTCTGGGTACTGGCATCTGTATAATGTTGTCAAAATAAATAAGACTCTAAGTGTGCAGGGAAGATAATCATATACCAATTTACACATGGCCATAAACTCATCTACTGTATCTGACTGTCACTGCTCTATTTCTCAAAGAAAATGTGTCATTTCCTTCAAAAGCATCTGTCTTCGGTGTTGCAAAAACAGTTTTTTTTTCTCTACTCAGATATCACAAATGCCATGCCAGCTGACAGGTTATCAAAGCATTAAGCAGGTATCAAAAGATTGCTGAACTTCCAACTTTCTATTGTTTTTTTTCTTCCACTACTATGAACAAAGGTAATAAATTAGTGGCTTTCATCTTCTTTGCAAGTAGTACCTAAGGTCGGATTAAATGATGGCAGAGTTAGGAGAATTCTATAGACAGTAATGAGGCTTGTGCCATTGAATGTGAAAACTCAGAAAACAACAGGAGAAAAATGGTATCCTTATTCTAATTTCAGAAACTAAGAAGGCTTCCCCAACAGAGACAGTTCAGGAATATGTAAAATATTTGTCAGACATCTTTTAATTCACAGAAGGAAAGATATAAGTTCTAACTTTAAGTTAAGTTCCTAATGGCACTGGTAATAGTAGGGGTAAAGAAATCAAGGATAAAAGTGAAGAAAAAACACTTTTTAGAAAAGGTCAAGACAACAAAGAGAAGGTTGTAGAACATAGGTCCATCTATGATGCTTATATAAATTATAATTACAAAACAATGCACTGATACTCAACACATGATATTCCTATGAAAAGTTGTCATTAAGCTTAGCACACTCCAATTCTGCAAACTTTTTGTCATTCTTCATAATTAGTTCAGGGGATATTTAACTTCTTTTTTTTCACCTCTACCACATCAGCACATTTCAAGTATACAGGCAAAGAACAATCATGGTTTTCATACAAATAAGCTATGTTTCATTTAGACATGGTTCAATGGCTTCCATTGATTGCACAGAGAGTGAAAACTAGACATGAGTTAGCAAATCTCTGGTAACACAAGGGTAGGGCATGGAAGTTTCCAGCAAAAATGAAACCAATAGACAGTTAACAGAAATTATAGGGTAAATTGATATTTACAACATGGAAGTAGTATGTAATATGAATTGAATGGATGAAATTTATTGAAGGAAAATGTAATGTGTAAAATGTTGAGATTAAAATAGAACAGATAATTCCTATTCTTAAGAAGTTAACATTCTACTAGTGGGAGACAGGACACATAAGAACAGTTAAGTCAAAAATCAGATGGAAAGGTCACATTGTGTTTATAGTATAGCAACAAAACAATAGCTATTCTTAAATATTATTTTCATTAAAATCCTTTTGCTTTATATATTAGATGATTTGAGAATTTTAAGGTTTTGGGGAGTGAGAAATTTCTCTTCCTTCAATAAAACTCTCTAGTCCTTGTAGCTCCTGAGAAGGTGGATACCTCAGTAGTGGAAAAGGAAGCTTCCAGAACAAATTTCCATAAGGTTTATTTCCTGAGAATATGGTTATAAAAAGTTAAAATTGCAAATGGGAGAGGTAGTCTTTGTAACCCCTCCCTCTGTCTACCTCCACACTACAAGAGAGAGCTATTTTGGACTTTTCTAATAGCACAATTATTAGCACACATAGTGAGCTCTAAAGTGATTTCGTGAATCTAAAACAGAGCACAAATTGTAATAATTAATTTAACTGATTTGCTATCATTTTTTCAAGATTAAAGATAAGCACAAAGCATAGGATATTGGGAACAGAAAGAAACTTACAGCTCATCTAATCCAGCTACCCTTTTGACAGGGAAATTCAAATATAAAAAAATCTCTTTTGACTTATATTAACACAATTTACTTTTTCAATAAATACTCATTTGAAAAACAAGTTTCCGATGCAATAGCTTTATGGAATTTTGAAGCAATAAGAGACCTTGTAGATATTCATCTTGTTAGGTAGAATCCCTCAGAGAGACAGCTCTAACCCCAATTATTATTGCTTGAGTTCCAACTGCTGGAAAAAAAAATTATTACTCTTTATTCCCTCAAGATTCCCCAAAGTGTGACCTGCATACCACCCTGGACCTCATGAATCACTTTGGTCTTTCCATCTATATTGCAGCTAAACTTGTTTATATGTGATACATGTAAAAATTAGGATGTGAACTTTTTTTGAGAGGAAGGACTTTCAGTTTGTATTCAATTTGTATTCACAGTACTTAGTAGAGTGCTTGGCACACAAGGAGACATTATTAATGCTTTTTCATTCCATTCAATTTTATTCTATCTACTCTAAACCCCTCATTTGACAGCTGAGAAAACAGCCTCATAAAGGAAGGGACTTCCTCAAAGTCATTAACTAAAAGCATCAGATTCAGAGCCTAGACTAAAATCCAAGTTTCTTACCTCCTATCTTTATTATTGTTTTATTATATTCTATTACCTCTTCCAAATGATTTTCTATTCTTAAGCTGACTCTTCTTTTCTTTAAAACATTTCTTATCACCAATTGTACCATAGTCTATGAATAGTTATAAGTTCAAAAATGAACTTCCAAGATACACTGTGTAGGAAGAATAGTGTATCATGCATTAGTTTCTATAATAACAAAGATAAACATTCAAAGCTATCACCTCTAGTAGCATTAACCTAATATTGGAAAGCAAAAAGAAAATAGTCTTGACCATACATATGTAAACATGTGTATGTGTATGTGTATATATATATATATATATATATATATATATATACTTTTATTGTTTACACAATAAACCTCTATTTCAGATTCCACTCATTAAGAATTGGAGATAATTGCTTCTGGACAAGGATCACCTTTATCTTTTTAATAATCTTAGAAAAGGACCTGTGAGGCAAATTAATAGTGTAAATAAGATTGCAGGGGGCATGTTTATACCACAACTTGTTCACAACTCCACTGAGAGTGCATTGATGTCTTAATTTCCCCCCAGCTTTTCCAACATTTTTTTCTTTTCTGTCTTATTAGTCAATCTTATACATCTTGGTTGGTACCCTGTAGTGCTTTAATTTATAGTTTCCTAACCAATAATAATTTAGAACAGTTTATTTAACTACATATCTTGCATTAGTTCATCAGAAAGCTACCTGTTCATATCCTTCAATCGCTTATCAATTGAGAATGGTTCTTATTTTTTATAAATTTGATTGAGTTCTTTACATATTTGTTAAATGAGGTCTTTAGTAGAAAAACTTGCTGTGATTTTTTCATAGTCATGATTGTAAATTGTGCCCATTTATGCTACTTTCTCTCTTTTCATTATCCCATCCTGAATAATGTTTTGCTTCTGAGTATGGTATACCTAATCCACTCTGTATTTTATGAGCTCCCCCATCTCTTATCCTTTTGCTCTCCTGTTTTCCTATAGGGCAAGGTAGGTATTTATATCCAACTAGGTATATGTTATTCTCTCTTTGAGACAATTCTGGGGAAAATAATGTTTCCCACCACAAACTTTCCCATCTTCCTTGCCAATGTAAAATACTATTCTGTGTCTGCTTATGTGAGATAATTTACACCATTCTATTTTCCCTCTCCCCTTTTCCCAGTGCATACCTCTTTCTTACTCCTCAATTTTATTTTTAATTTAACTCATATCCATGCCTTTAGTTTATCCATACTACTTCTAACTGTCCTAATAATGAGGACTTTCTTAGGATTTACAAGTATTATCTTTCCATGTAGAAATGTAAACAGGTGCAATATTATTGATTCTCTTATAATTTCTCCTTCTTGTTTATCTATTGAGTTTTGTATTTGAAAGTCAAAATTTTTATTCATCTCTGATTTTTTTCATTAAGAAGCTTGAAATCCCTCTATGTCATTGAACATTCTCCTCCCCCATAAAAATTATACTTTATTTTGATAAATACGTAAGTCTTGGTTGTAATCCTAGCCTCTTTGCCTTAAAGAATATTATATTACAAGTTCTCTGATTTTTTAATGTATAAGCTTTTAAACCTTGTATTACTTTGGCTCTAGCTGCATAAAATTTGAATTGTTTATTTTTGGTTGCTTAAAATATTTTCTCCTTGATCTGGGAGTTCTGAAACTTGGCTATAATATTCCTGAAAGTTATCATTTTGGTGCCTCTTTCAGGAGGTTATCATTGAATTCTTTCAAATTCCATTTTTTGAACAATGTGTTTAGCCCAATGGAATTGCACTCTCTAGTAGAGTATGAATGCTTGTCAGTATGGCTTCAGAAGGGGTTGAGGAATAGTCAATATGGGGTTTTCTGCCCAACAATTCCAAAATAAATGCTAGGAACAGAACAGAGGTCTGTATATAACATTTATAGATCTGAACAGAGTCTTTGATATTGTCAGTTGGGAGGGCTTATGGAAAATTATGCCAAAATTTGGTTGCCCAGAGAAGTTCATCAGTATGGTACATCAATTTGATGTTGGAATGCTTTCCTGTATTCTGTATAATGATAATGTTCTCAAACTTTCTCAGTCACTAATAGATAGAAATAATGCTATATGCTTGTTCTTTCACATTTTAACATATTTTCAGTCATTTTGTCAAATGTTTTCAATTAGGACAAACATGGAATCAGTCAGCTACCTCATGGATAATAAAGTCTTCAACTTGAAAAGGCTATACAAGCTAAAACTAAAAGAAAGGTAGTGTTGCTGCATGGGTTTTTGTTTGCAGAAGACTGTGCACTCAATGCAGCCTCTGAAGATGAGATGCAACAAATCATGGATAGATTTTCTGTTGCTTGGGCTAATTTTGGCCTACTCATTAATACAAAGAAAATACAGGTGTTCCATTATCATGTACTACCATGCATATGTGGAACCATCATTTACATCAAATGGAAAAATTATTATAAGGAATGTTTTTCAGATATTGGCTTGGCTTAGTAGAGAATAAGATTTCAGAGATGGTTAAATCTTATGTCTCACCAACATTAAGAATGAGTTATCTATTAATTTCCCCCCTCAATACCATGTAAAACACAGGTAATGTGAAGAAGGAGGGCAAATTAGGGGGCACAAGAGAAGCCTTTAATTGCATCATAGCATCTAGAATGAGATAACAAGAAAATTCAGATTATGAAAGAGTGATTTGAAGAATCTTCAAATAACTCCCAGAATAGGAACATCAGGCAATAGAAAAAGTGCTGCAAGTGGAGATAATCTTCTAAGAGTGGCTAGACTTTGTGGACTAATTTAGAATTGGCATAGTTCTTTACACAATGCCATTTGATTATCTGAATAACCCTATGAGGTAGATCTTATCATCAGATAACTTTTTGCTTATAAAGAAACTAAAATTTAGAATGTTGAGTCACTCAGGAAGCGTCAGGAAGACTTTAATTTGAATGTAGTTTCAGACCTTTACTCTGTGGTGTGTGGCCACAGTTGTTATAGACTTAACTAAAATTTTTATTTTCTGTCCATACTTGGGGACATCAAGATCAGTTTAAAGAAGGGAAGTCTGAATTGTGACTTGAAAATAGGTAGGAGTTTCAAGAGGCAAAGGTTAGAAGAGAAAAAAATCTCAGAAATAGAGAAGAGATTTGAGAAAAATGAAGAGGATTACAAAGTCATCATGACAGGACTAAGAAAAACAGGAAATTTAACCAATGCATTCTTTTGTAAATTTTATTTTGAAAAATTGATCAGAAATTGTTCTGTTATGATTTCAGTAAGAATTAATTCTTATTTTAGCATTTGTATCTTCAATATTTAGAACTTAGTAAGTACTTACAAATTGATTAATTGACTGATTCTAGGAGCAAAGAGATTAAAAGCAATTGTTCTGATTCTTTTATCCCTTTTATAAAGTTGCAGCTAATTGTAAAGTAAAAAAAAAAAAAGAAAGTTGGAAATAAAGAAATGGAAGTGGAAGGGGAAAAGGAAGAAAGGAAGGAAGGAACATCAAAAGGAAAGAAGGGAAGAAAAAAGACAGGGAAGGATGAAGGGAAAAAAAAGGAAATTATAGGAGGAAGAATAAAAAAAAACTCCTCACTCCCCAGGGCTTGATCATTGAATTCCTGAGGAGTAAAAACTGACATCATGAGCTCAGTGCCATCCCTTCTGAGTTTGAACTTCAAATAGAACAAAACCCTTCCAGTTAAGGGTTCTCAAAGTACCTATAGATTTATTGTCAAGAAAAATATGTGCTTTGCCATCATCTCTGTTTTCTTAAAGTAATCACAGACCATAGCCAACAGGATTTTCTTTAATTCTCTTTGAAAATATATAGTTGCTAATTGGGTAAGTATGCAGCCTTGCTGAGAAATAGCAAAAGGGGCAATGAGTCGACAGTAAAAGAATCTGTTTGTTCTCACATGAAACACTGTGCAACAGACTCGACAAGGTATTTTGGACAGGCTTCTTTTCAATCCATTGGATTTTAATCTGGGTCATGGAATGTTGATTTAAAACTATAAGCTCTCAAACTCACAGATGAAATATATGATTGTGACTTACTCAATGTCACTCAGATAGTAAATGAGAAATCTATTATTTAAACCTAAGTCCTTTGACTCCAAATTCTACCCTTTTTCTGCTTTAATATAGTGCCAATGGGTCTGTGAATGCAATGGAGTCCTTAACAGCACATAACCATAAGTCAACAATGAAGTAAAAACTAGAAAGTCCAAAGCTCATTTTATTTCTTTTTATTCATGGGTCACATTTGTAGTGAGATTTTTTGACAGATTTCAGCTGTTGTTTGTCCTAAGGGAAGTGATGCCATGACATGCAAGTGAATTGGGTTAATTGAGGGAAGACTGTGAAAAGTCACCAGCCTTACTTTCTCTTCCACAGCCATCCGTGTTCAGTGGAGTTAGATGCAATGGAAGAAATTGATCTTTTTAAACTCAGGACTTTAAAAGATCTCTATTGACTGAGGCAACTCTAAACCAGTGATCAAGGCTAGAAAATGAGGCAGAGAATGATACATTTTAGCTAGTCCAAAAAAAATTCACCTGGGAGAAGAAGATCCTCAGGGTTTTTGGTCAAAACAGGAAGAATTTATATTTACATTCTTTCTTAGTCAATCAGGACCCCAACTATGAAAAAGTGGGATTTGGCTTGGAACCTACCGCTTTGTCAGTCCCTGAGAATCAGGGTCAAAGTGTGACCTGAAGACTGAGATCTTAAATAAGCAAGACAATTCCTTTTTTTTTTTTTTCATTTCCCCTCCCTTTGCATCTTTTCTCCTCACTTATTTTCACCTTTCCTCCTTTTCTCTCCCCATTCCTTCCCTCTCCTCTCTTTTCTAACTCCTCCCTTTCTTTTTTTTGCTTTCTTTATTACTGACCATTCCTTATGTCCACACATGGCATCATATCATAATACTCTGCCCAAAGAAATGAAAATTTTGATCATTTAAACCACACAAAATATTTTGGAGTTTATTATATCTTAAACACAAATCCCTCTGTCTCTCAGTAACTAACCAACAATAGGTCCAGGCCATGCTCTACTTGGTAACTCTTCAGGCCCTGACTGGCTCAGAATGAGTATTAATAGTAATTGTGTCTGTTTTGGCCAGAAACCATGAAGAAGGTTTTTCCCTCTGAGATTGATTTTTTTGACTTGGTAAAAAAGTTATTCTCTGCCTTCTTTAAATACACACACACACACACACACACACACACACACACACACACACATATATATATATATATATATCAAAGAAGATTTCATTATACTATTATGTGGCATAAATGAAGAGTATCTTGCTTGAAGCATGTTAACAGAAAATAAAATTATGACAGAGATGCTACAAGATTACCAGAAAAAAGGAAATGAATTAAAAAAAATAAAAGTAGCATAAGAGGCGCATCTAGCAAGAACAACAATAACAAATGCCTTGTAGTTCTATGCATAATAAATGATTATTGGATGATTTGTTTCTACCTTTTCTGAAACTGAATGGAATGGAAATACAATGTATTTTTATGCTTGAAATTCTATGCCAGGAAAACTATCTTATCAGTCCTTCAGGATTTCTCTGTCGATCCCACCTTGTTACTCCATATTTCATCACATATGAAGATAGTTTTCAACATTCATTTCCATTAGATTGTGTGCCAAATTTTTCTTTCTCCCTCCTTTATCTTCCCCTTATCTAAGACAGCAAACAATCTGATAAAGGTTAAATATGGGTAATTATTTTAAATGTATTTCCATATTTGTCATATTGTGAAAGAAAAATAGACCATAAGGAAAAAAAAAAAACATGAGAAAGAAAAAAAATAAATTAAAAGATGAAAATAATATGTTTAATTCTACAATTAGTCTTCATAGTTCTTTTTCTGAATGTAGATGGCATGTTGCATCCCAAATCTCTTGAATCACCACATTCATCAAAGTTGATTATCTGATAATCTTATTAATACTGTGTGCAGTATTTCTCTTGGTTATACTCACTTTACTCAGCATCAGTTCATGGAAGTCTTTGTAGGCTTTTTTGAAATCAGTCTGCTTATCATTTCTTATAGTAAAATAACATCCCATTACATTCATATGCCATAACTTTTTCAACCATTCCCCAATTAATAGGAATCAATTTTCAGTTCCTTGCCACTAAAAAAAAAAGAACTGCTACAAACACTTTTGCACATGTATGTCTTTTCCCCTCTTTTATGATGTCTTTGGGATGTAGACCTAATAATAAGATTGCTAGATCAAACAGTATGCAGGATTTTATAGCCCTTTAGGCATAGTTTCAAACTGTTCTCTCGAATGGCTAGATCATTTCACAATTCTGCCAACCATACATTAGTGACCCTGTTTTCCAACATTCCCTTCAATATTTATCATTATCTTTTTCTGTTATAATAGCCAATCTGAAAGAATTGGTGTACTACCTCAGAGTTGTCTTAATTTTAATTTTTCTAATCAATAGTAATTTAAATCATTTGACTAGAAATGGTTTTAATTTTATAGTAAAATTTTAATTTTTTTTCAAATTTTTCCATCTTACTCTACTCTATTCCATTAAATTCTAGTCAATTTTGTTTAGTTAAAATCTCCTGACTCTCAAAATAGGCTCAGAGTAAAGAAGAGATTTACCCAAATCTTCTGAGGTAGATGTTCAACTAGAATATATTTCCCTTCCAATCTGAAATTCACATATTGAAATTAACTTTCATTTGAGCAGCCTCTCCCTCTGATTTAATGGATCCTCTCAGAATTAAAATTTAAAAAAGTCCCCCATGCCAGGAATGTTTGATTTCTATTCAGCCCTTAGTAGAAGCTTAGTAAATGCTTATTGATTGGTTTATAAGTATGTAGTACTCAGTCAATAATAATTTATTAAGTAAACTAATATATACTAACAATTGTATTAAGTAGTTTGAATCTAGGATATGGAAACTCCCAGGTGTCAGACTAAGGAATGAATTTTAGCCCAAAAGCCAATGGAAGAACCCCAAATTTTATTGAGATTAGGAGTAACTTTTTCAAACTACTAAATAAATCTATAACTAACTTAAGGCAATTGAGCTTTTATGACTGATCACTGAAATTTAGAAATTTACACAAATTTATCCCAGATAACTTACTGGCTCAACCTTCTTCTTTCTCAGGAAGTTGTCTCCACGACAACATCCCTCATCAATTTCTTTATTTACTCTCATGAAGGACCAGTATCTCAATGTCTTTTTTTTTCTTATTCTGAGTGAAATGAGCAGCACCAGGAGATCATTATATACTTCAACAACAATACTATATGATGACCAGTTCTGATGGACCTGGCCATCCTCAGCAACGAGATCACCCAAATCATTTCCAATGGAGCAGTAATGAACTGAACCAGCTATGCCCAGAGAAAGAACTCTGGCTGATGACTAAAAACCATTACATTGAATTCCCAATCCCTATATTTTTTCCCACCTGCATTTTTGATTTCCTTCACAAGCTAATTGTACAATATTTCAGAGTCTGATTCTTTTTGTACAGCAAAATAACGGTTTGGTCATGTATACTTATTGTGTATCTAATTTATATTTAAATATATTTAACATCTACTGGTCATCCTGCCATCTGGGGGAGGAGGTGGGGGGTAAGAGGTGAAAAATTGGAACAAGAGGTTTGGCAATTGATAATGCTGTAAAATTACCCATACATATAACCTGTAAATAAAAGGCTATTAAATTTTTAAAAAATAAAAAAGAAGGATTTTGGCTGCCAAATATATTCTCAATGAAGATTCCACTAATTCTTCACATTCTTCATGAATTCTGCAGGAACTTTCCTCTGATTAGCTTCCATTTTGGGGGGATTGGAGTAGAAAATAGTATGGAGGGGACAATTACTTTTGTAGGACAGACCTTAGTCAATATGTCTTGAGGACAATCAACACATTTTCAGAATTTTTATTTTCAGAAACGTCTATACAAAAACCTTCCTGGTACACAACAGGATCACTAATGCAGTTAGCCAGCCTTTTTTATGCACTTAGATATAGCAAGTGAGAGACACTGAGGAATTCATAATGACTCCTAGATTGTTAACTTTGAGGGATTGGGAGGAAGATATTGTGTTATTGAGAAGGTAGAGTACAGAGGGTTTAGTTGATATATGAATCTCAGATAACTCTGGAACCCCCTGTTTAAGATCACGAATGTAGTTAAAAAGACTTTCTTTATGCACTTTCCCCCTCACAATTTTCTTTTCCTATTCATGCTTATAATTAGGACAATGTTTTTCAATTCTTTCATACTCTTCCTAGCAGAATTCAGTCTCCATGATCCTATATGAATCCTTCTGATATCGAGAATAAATACACAAATCTTTCTTGGTACTGGATTTTTCATCTTGCATCATGCTACAAACAGGTAGTGCTTCTACCAAGCAAATTCGAAATTTGGTATGTATTAGAAGGAAGTATGGTATAAGGGATAATTATGGAATTTGGAGTTCAACCCCAACAAATGCTTATTAATTGTGTGAGCTTAGGCAAATCAATTAAGCTCTCTGTGACTCACTTGCCTTATATATAAAGTGAGAAATTTAGACTTATTAGCTTCTAATTTCCTTTTTAGTTCTAAATTTATGTTCTTGTGAAAATAATATGGAAGGGAAATGATATAACTGGTAATGTTTTACCTTCATAAATCCCTTGAAAACAAAAATAATACTTCTCATTTGTTTTATAGTGAAATGACAATTTGAGAAATAAACAGACAAATATATTCATTAAAGAATGATCTTTTCTCCAATATTGTCCAATTATAGACCAATTGTCGTAGAGCATAGAGAAAGTTTTGTCATTTAGTCTAGAGATAAAGCACAATCCTAGAGTGGACCTGTTAAACCTAGGAATATCAAATCTTTAGAACACTAAGAGTAATTTTAAAAACTGAAAAAAAAATCCTATCTCCTAGGGGGATCTCAGGGCTGACCCAATGGTTTCCAAAGCATTGGACCTCTTCCAGATGGAAATGTTTTCCTTTCCTGAAAGTTTACTTATATTGTTTCTTATTGCTATCTCAAGGTGTTAAAACTTTTTTTTTTTTTTTGCTATGGTCCTGACTCTTGATCACTTAAAATAAAAATTATGTAAATGCAGGGACTTAACATAATTCCTTTATACTATCTCATACTATGTTCTTAAAAGACTATATATTTAACAAGTGTTTTAGGTAAATAAATCAATTATTTAGACCACTAAAATAATTTTTCATGTTTATTTTATATTTCATAAATTTTGACTCAAGATTGATCTTTCTTTTACCCTCTTCTCTTTTTATACTTCCAGACTAGAACTGTGTTTTAATTTGTATTAAAATTTCTGATGAATATACTTTTCTGTTAATGAAGAACAATGTCTTCAAAGATTCCCAAGTTTTGGCTGAGATGACAGGAAAAGACAATGATGATTATTGGAGGGAATTGGGAAAAACTGGGAAAATTTGGGAAAACACTAATGCATTGATGGTGGAGTGAAGTGATCCAACCATTCTAGAGAGTAATTTGGAACTATGCCCAAATGGCTTTCAAAATGTGTATATCCTTTCATCCAGCAGTGTTCTATAACCTTATATCCCAAAAAGAACTTAAAGGAGTGAAAGGGTTCCACATATGCAAAAATTTTTGTGGCAGCCCTTTTTGCAGTGTCAAGAAACTGGAAACTGAGTGAATGCCCATCAGTTGGAGAATACCTGAATAACTTATGGTATATGAATGTTATGGAATATAATTGTTCTATAAGAAACAATCAGCAGGATGATTTCAGAGAGGCCTGGAGAGACTTACATGAACTAAGTGAACTAAGGGAAATGAGCAAAACCAGGAGATTATTGTATAAGGCAACAAGAAGATTATATGATGATCAATTTTGATGGACATGGGTCTTTTCAATAATGAGATGATTCAGACCAATGATTTTGTAATGAAGAGAGTCATCTACACCCAGATAGAGGATGGTGGAAATGAGTGTGTCCACAGCATAGCATTTTCACACTTTTTGTTCTTGTTTGCTTGCTTTTTATTTTTTCTCATTTTTTCCTGTTTGATTTGATTTTTCTTGTGCAGAAAATAATTGTATAAACTTGTATCTATATTTTGGATTTAACATATATGTTTTACCATGTTTGACATATATTGGATTATTTGCCATCTGGGGAGGGGATGGAGGAAAGAGGGAAATTGGAACACAGGTTTTGCAAGGGTTAATATTGAAAAGCTATCCATGCATATGTTTTGAAAATTAAAAAGCTTCAATAATTTTTTCAAAAAGTTCCCAATATTCAAAACTGTTTGTGAGAGGCTAAATAATTTCTCCACTTTCATACAGCTATTGTAATGTTAGAGATAAGACATGATAATGGTAAGAACAACAACAATATCTAGCCTTTTTATCATACTGTATCTCCCTTGTATTGGGAACTCCTTGAGAATCTGTCTTGTGACTTTCGGGCACACTTTAAAATTTACAAAGCACTTTATATACTTGATCACATTTACTCCTCACAATAATCCTGCATGGTAAGTACTATTATTATCCTTATGGTACAGATGAGGAAACAAGTTGAGAGAGGCAGAGACCTAGTTAAGGTAAAATAAAAATGACAATAGATAGCAATTACATGGAGATTTAATCTTTACAAAATACTCATTTGATCCTCAAAAATTCCAGGACATAAGTCATTTCATGGACAAGGAAGCTAAGGTTTCCAGAACTTAAATAATTTGCCATGTCTATTAAGTGTCTTTAACTCAAGTTTTTCCAAGTTCTTAGGCAAGTAATCTCCTCATGGTAAGAAATTATCTTCTCAATATTTATCCTAGAATTAGAAAATGTCTGAGCTGGAAGGAACTTTTCAGAATCTTGTAGTCCAATCCAAAATAATAAAAATAAGTTAATTTTGACTCAGAGAAGGTATAGTCCACAAAAGTTAGGAGAACCAGGGCTAGCACACAATTCTTCAGATTCATTACCCTGTGCCCTTGCCACTAATTAAAACTTCTTTTCATTTAACCTTTTATATTTTGTTGATTTTCTCAGCTCCTCCCATAACTTTTCCTGGGCAGACAGGCCTCAATCTTTTGACAATTTCATTAAATTTGGAACAGAATAAAATAAAGAAAAAAAATATATCTAAGCAATGCTGTCCAAATACAGAGTAGACAGTCTCCTTGAGAATATTAGTCTTATAAGAAATGGTGAATGTGAATTTAAAATAACTTTTACATATATATAGTCAGGAAGAGAGCTACCCACAAACTGAAAAAAAATCAACTAAACAAAAATCGATATGTCTTTTTTTTTTCCTTTTATACTGTTAAAGTGGTTGAGATACTATACAATTTTTCTTCTTGAAGAATTTTGTTCAATTTGACAAGTAAACAAATGCTCCATTCTCTGCCTCCTTTTTATTGCTAGAGAAACAAGGATATCCTTAAAAGGAAAAGAGCCACATCATGTTGAGGTCATATTCACTTTTCTTTATATGAAACACACAATAAAATTTTGTTATGGATGGATCATGCAAAATTGAATAAAAAACCATGGCAACTTTCAAAACTAAATAATTTTTTACAAGTCTATCATTTTGTTAAATAATCAAACAGGAAACTGAACTGACTTTTCTAGATAGAAGTATCACAATGATACTTTTATTTAGTGAAAAAAAGAAATTATTTTAAGCACAATGGAGTACAAATTAAGATGAACAAAAAAAAACAATAATTTAAATTAGTATATTTTTGGTTTTTTTTTTATTTGGCCAATTATGCTCTTTAAGAATTCTATTTAGCAGATTTTTGTGTTTCTCTTACTATTTTAGCAATTCTGTTTGTTAAGGTGATATTGTAAAAGTATTATTGGTGCCTTTTCATCAAGTTGTTGGTCTTTAAAATTTTCTTTAATTATTCTCATTTATTTTCACAATTTGTCTTCGACTTCTCCTATTTGATGTTTAAAGACTTTCCAGCCAGTTTAGAATTTTTTTGGCTTGTGTTCAATTCACATTTTTCTTAGATGTTTTGTATATAGATATTTTGTCTTCATTGTCATCTGAGTTTTTGTTTTGATCTTTCTTGCCATTATAAGTATCTGTCTCTGGTTAAGTTCTTTTTTTTTTTTGTAGTTGTATGCACATTTTCCAGCCAATTTCATGACATTTAACTTCATGTTAAAGTTGGGTTGTACTCCTGGGGTGGAGAGGGCAATATCTCAGGTTTCAAATTTTTATGCTGCTTTTCAGAACTAGTTTTGGTGACCTAAAAAAATTGTTATTTCAAAAATTATTATCTAAAAAGAGGTATGATTATAGCTGTCATGGCTTATGCTCTGATTTGAGTGACCACAAGCACTCTTCTCTACCCTAGAATTATTACCAGAATCCCTGTTGTCCTGTGGCTACAATTTCTCTTACATTTTATAGCCCTAATGGGAAATGTAGTTGTTCCCTGCTTTCCTGTGACCACCAGTATTAATGTTCACAGAAACTATTACTGTGCTTCCTTGTGAATTACCAAAAACATGATTTTCCACCCAGGATTGTGATCTGTATCCCTGCAGTACCAAGTGCTAGTGCACTAATTTTCTTCTTTTTTGTGGAACTGCAACACAGAACTGTGTATGGACAATGCAACAGACTCCTGTACCCAGTGCCAACAAAGCATCCCTTGTTATTTCCTTCTGACCAGTTGTCAGTCTTACAGTCTGTCCTGATAGCTCCCAAAGTTGCTGCTGACACTGATTTAGCTGTCTCCAAAGCCTTCTGTGGCTTTATCAAAGCAAAGCTCTAGTTGCACTGTGTCCCAGGTTCAACCACCAGATAGATCTTTCTCTAACTCATAGTTGCTCTGTTTTCTCAGCTATGTTTAACTCTTCATGACCCCATTTGGGGTTTTCTTGACAAAGATACTAGCATAGCTTAAGTTTTACCTCAGCAATTCATTTTACAAATGAATATAGTGAGGCAAATTGCCATTTAACTTACTCAAGGTCACAAAACTACTCTCTGAGGCTTGATATGGACTCTTTTACATCAAGCCATTCCATTACCTTCAATAAGGTTTAACTCAAGAAATCTTGAAGCATATTTAACCAAGTTTATATCTCACTTTAAAAAAAATTCCTCATCTTTTGTGGTTTAAGTCAGGGTTCAAAGTTGTGTTGCTGTATTACATATCTATTTGGAAATACCTGAAAGTCTAAAACAATATACTCTTAGAATCCAGTCCAAGAAAGATCTGTCTCTCTTTCTCTCTCTACCTTCCTTTCTTTCTCTCTCTACCTCCCTTTCTTTCTCTCCCTCTCCCTGTCCCTTCTTCTCCCTTTCCCTCTTTCTCCCTCTCCTTCCCTATCTCTCTCTTCCTCTCTCTCTCTCATTCTCTCTCTCTCTCTCTCTCTCTCTCTTCCTCTCTCTCTCTCTCACCCTCCCCTTCAGCCTTCCTCCTTGTTCTCCTCTCTTTCCCCTCCATAATGTTGTCATTTTAGTTCATTTATTTTTCACTTGTGTCCAAGGCTTCATGACCTAATGTTAGGTTTCACATTTTTCTCTAGTTCAGAAAGATGAGGAAACTGAGGCAAACAGATAAATTAATTACCCAGGATCACACAGTTAGTAAGTATTTGAGGACACTTCTAAACTCAGGAAGATGAGTATTTCTGACTCCTAAGTCCTACTATCTATCCACTGTAAAATAGCTATTCTCTCATTTTTATAAATGCACATATAAATAAAATATTCATCACATGTTTATATTTAAGTAAATATTCATATATTAATACATACACATTAGACTTATTTGTGAGGACTATGTGTGTGCATCTGTGGATAGGTATTTTATTGCCTAGTAAAGACACTCATTGATTACAAACTTATATGAAACTCTGAGAATAATTTTGGCATATATTTTCTCAATCAGATTAATATCATTAGAAATCTACATGTCCATTTCTCTCAAAAAATGAAACCATGCTAGGACATTACTATTCCCAAGGAATTAGCACTCTACCAATTATATTTGCTGAAGAAGCAAAGGACTGAAATATTTACTGGTTGTCCATCATGAATTTGGTATTCTTGATATATCTCTAAAACTAACTCCTTTATTCTTGACTTCCCTACACAAGTAAGCAGAATTGGCTTGAGTAAGTATTTTGTTTTAGGGTATCAATGAATAGTGCTTATATGTGGGCACTATTTCATATATCACATGTTTGTATATGTGTGTACATGTATGTTTATGTATTTCTTATGTCATATAATCAATTCTACAGATTTTAAGAGAGACCTTGAGAGTGTCCCTGTGTCATTTTTTTTCTGACAAACTTTTGAGTGTTAATCCCACTGTTATAGGACTGTCCAGGATGGTATGGGCTCATCAGAGAAGGTGCTGTGTTCTATGAACATAGTAGAATTGAATAAGGTAAGAAGAAATGGGAATACAAAAAGATGAGTATCCAGTTCACAAGAACTATTTGTGTCTGACCTATGTCTGAACATTCAGAGCTCATGTTAGTCTGATCAGCTACTGTCTGATATACTAAACTGACTTTAACATGGTGCTGTAATTGTGGTTCTCATCTAGAATGAAGGATAACAACAACACACACACAAACACACACTTTATATCTATCTTTTAAAGTATACATAGATATATAGGTGCACACATATAACACCTCATTTTTTAAAGATTCATTAATTTACTTATTTTAAGCATCTAGTTCATATCTTTGTAGGTAAACATCTAAGAATTTTAGATTGTGTACAGTTTTTTTTAATTGCATTTTTCATTATATGTCTTCCTACTAGACTTTGTTGGTAATATATCTAACTTATCTTCTATCACTCTCTTCCCCCTTTCTCTTTCCTTTGCCCCTAGTGTTTCTGCCCTCCTTTCTTTTGGTCTTTCTCCTCCAACTTCTTTATAGGATTAGATAAATTTCTATACCCAAGTGAATGATTAAGATAAATCATTGAGTTAAGAGCCAAAACTGATGAGATCAAATTTCAGACAATGCTCATCTCCTTCCCTTCTTTCCCTCAATTATAATAGGTCTTTTGCACCTTTTCATGTAACTAATTGTCTCATTATACCCCTCCTTTCCTCTTTTTTTCCTGTACAGACCTTTTTCCCACTCCTCAATGTCTTTTTCTTTAATATCATCACAGCAGAGTCCATTCACAACCACAGCATGAGTCTATGTAACACTCCCTCTTTCCTTTACCTTCTAGAATATGATATTCCAGGGCCTTTGATCCTTTATTTTAGAAGCTGCCAGATCCTGGGTAATCTTTACTGTTACTACTTGATATTTGAATTGTTTTTTGTCTGGAAGGTTACAATATTTTTTCCTTGAGAATGAAATTTTTGAGTTTTACAACAATGGTCCTTGGAGTTTTCCTTGTGGGACTTCTTTCCAGACTTATTTGATGTATTCTTTCAATGAGTATTTCCCCCTCTGTTTCTAGAATATTGGTGCAGTTTTCCTTAATGATCTATTAATGATCTTTCCTAAATGATCTCTTAGAATGCAATCCAAGTTCATTTTTTAGTCATGGTCTTCAGCTAGGCCAAAAATTTTTATTGTCTCTTCTGGATCTATTTTTCAGGTTGGCTATTTTGCAAATTAGTTGTCATATTTTCTTCCAGTTTTTCATTTTTTTGGTTTGTTTGGCTGATTCTTACTATCTCACAAAGTCATTAGCTACCATTTGGTATGTTCTAGTTTTTAATG
This sequence comes from Sarcophilus harrisii, assembly GCF_902635505.1. Classification (NCBI taxonomy): domain Eukaryota; kingdom Metazoa; phylum Chordata; class Mammalia; order Dasyuromorphia; family Dasyuridae; genus Sarcophilus; species Sarcophilus harrisii. Next base: position 46,231,362 of record NC_045426.1, on the reverse strand, counting down.
TGTGTTTTTTTTCAGTTAACTTTTGAATCATTTTTCATTTGGCTAATTCTACTGGTTAAGGAGTTCTTTTCTTTACATGATTTTTTCTTCCTTTTCCAGCCTCTAATTTCCTTTTTCATTTTCCATCTACCTCTCTTATTTGACTTTTAATGTCTTTTATGAGCACTGTCAAGAAGCCTCTTCAGACTTGAGACCAATTTATATCACTCTTTGAGATTTCTTCTGTGGACATTCTGCTCTCATCTGAATTCATGTTTTGGTCGGACCTATCATCATAATAGCTTTCTATGATCGAGGTTTTTATTTATTTTATAGCTAGATTTAGCTAGTCTTCTGAGAGTAAAGGTTAGATCCCACACCTATATAATTTTACTATTTACTCTTGCTCTACATTCAACATTTTCTTTAAGAAACTGGATAGAGGTGGAGCCAAAATGGCAGAGAGAAAATAGGGACTTGCCTAAATTTTCCTCCAAACTTCCAAAACAAAAACTAATGTTGCAGAACCCACAAAAGGATAGGGTAAAACAATTTTCCAGGTCAAGAAAATATAAAATGTATCAAAAAAGGTCTGCCAAAACAGAGTGAGAATGGAGCTCAGTCCAATGCAGGGCAGGCCCCAGCAAACTGGAAAAGGTTTTGGAAGTAAATGAATCAGCAATGGGGAGAGGACTCGATTGATTTGCCCATCCTTAGATAGAGGTTGCAGTCCTAGTTGACAGTCCCAAAATGAGAGAAAAACTGATACATAAAATTATGTAGCCTTAATAAATCAGGAACCCTCCTCATACTTCCAGGACAGAAAAGAATGCTGAGGGTCACTCACAGACCAGAATATAGGCCAAGAGATGAGTAAAGACCTCTTCTTATATCATGCCATTTTGGAAGAACTGAAAATTTACAAGTCCCTAGAAGAATGTTTGAAAACAACCAAACAAACCCCTGAAGCTTGGGAAATGCACTCTCCATGCTGCAAGTAGATCCTTACTTTAACAGTAGGTTAAAAGTCAAGTAATAAGATGGCAAAATGAGGAAACAATAGAAAAAATATCTGACCACAGAAAGTTAATTTGTTAAGAAGATCAAAGCACCCACTCAGAAGAAGGTAACAAGGTCACTACTCCTACATCCAAAGCCTCCAAGAAAAATAACAACAACAATGAATTGATATAACACCAAGGAAGGGCTCAAAAAGAATTTTAAAAATCAAATAAAAGAGCTAGATGAAAAATTGGGAAAAGAAGTGATAGCATGATAGTAATGCAAAAAGAAATAAAGAAAAAGAGTCTTAGTAAATAAGGTACAAAAATAATTTAAAAAATAACACCTTGAATCCAGACTAGATCATGGTAAAGGAATTTCAAAAAGCCAATGAGGAAAAGAATATCTTAAGAAGAAGAAATGAACAAATAGAAAAGGAGGTAAAAAAATCTCAGTGAATAAAATAATTCCTCAAAAGTTAGAATTGAGCAAACAGAAACTAATAACTTTATGAGAAATAAAGAAACAAACATTTTTAATAAATGAAAAAAGACAATGTGAAATATCTCACTGGAAAAATAATTGACTCAGAAAAGAGATCCAAGAGAGATCATTTTAAAAATTGTTATACTACATGACATCCACGAATGAAAAAGATCTTTCTAACCTTTGAAGGAAATTATTAAGAAAAACTGCCTTTGTATTCTAAAAGCAGAAGGTAAATTGGAAATTGAAAGAATTCAGCAATCAACTTCTAAAAGAGATTGAAAAATAAAAACCCTCATGAAAATTACAACCAAATATCAGAGTTCCAAAGTCAAGGACTAAATATTGCATACAGTCCAAAAGAAACTTGAGTATTATGGAGCCACACACACAATAACATCATGTTTATCAGCTTTTACATTATAGGATCAGAAGGCTTGGAATATGATATTCTAGAGATCAAAGGAGCTAGAAATTTAACAGAGAATCAGCTAACTAGCAAAACTAAGTATATTCTTTAAGGGAGAAAATGGATATATAATGAAAAAGAGGATTTCCATCCATTCATGATACAAAGATCAGAGATGACTTGAAAATTTGACTTTCAAATATAAGATTTTACTTGTAATTGGGAAAAAAATAAAATAAGAACAATTTGGCTGCTCTGACATTTGGTACACATGTGCTACTTCATTGTCTATGTAGTTCCTTTAAAAATTCATCATTTTAATTGAGTCTATTTTTGTTTTTACTTTGTCAGAGAACAAGATTGCTATCCCTGTCTTTTTCAACTTAACTAAAACACAATACATTCTGTTCCATCCCCTTATTTTAGCTCTATATGTGTTTAAAGTGTTTCTTCTATAAACAACAAATTGTTGGATTTTGTTTTGTAATCCATTCCATGAACTGCTTTTGTTTTATTTGTGAGTTAGTTAGCTCACCATCATAGTTATGGTTTTTGTCTATATTTTTTCCATCTTATTTTTTTTGTTTATCCTTCTCTCTATGACACTCTGTTTATGTGTTTCTTTCTTTTTCTGCATTGTCTCAAGCTTTAGGCTTCTTTGTAATCCTGAAATCACAAATCTACCTCTGGAACACTGTAAGTTTTCAGTACTTGCAAAGTGGTATGATACAAGGAGAAATTTGGTCATTGCTCTTCTCTGTGCTCTAGAAACTACACAGTAACATTTCCTGCTCTCATGCAACTGCAAGTGATAGTTCTTCCATCAACAATCCATCCTGTGACCAGGATCTCTGATCTTCATTGCCTGCAAGTTCTAAGACTCTTGTTCCTCCTAGAATTATGATCTAGAACTGTATATGGACAAATTTGATGCTCATTACCTGCTCAAAATGTCCTATATTCTCTTTCTTACTAGTTTTCCTACCTCTTTTATTAGTTCTGGGCTAAAGGTCTTGAAGTTGCTGTTAGTGTTGCTACAACTGCATTTTAGGCCCACAGCTGGTATTGCTGCACTATGCACTGGGATTTAGCCCCCACCACAGTATCACAGACCCTTTCTGCTAAACTCTTGAGTTATTTTGGATTGGAACCTATTATTTAAAAAAATGAAAAAAATAAAGGGCAATGTGAAATATCTCATTGGAAAAATAATTGATGCAGAAAAGAGATGCAGGAGAGATCATTTTAAAAATTGTTACACTACTTGAACCTTACTCTTTTTCTTGCCCAACTAATCCAGAATTTGATTTAATGTTTTTTGTTGTTGTTGTTTTGTTTTGTTTTTAGTTTTGTTTTTATTTGTTTTTTAAAGGAAATGTTATGATAGTATTTTACTTTGACATCTTAGGTACTTTACCCATGCACATATATTTTTAAATAAAGCATTACATTACTTTATTTTAAACGTGATTTGCCAACTTTTGTGTAGAAGAATGAGAGAATGTGACTAAACAAGGTTTGCAAATTAGTAGATTTTCAAGTAAACAACATTCAGTTCAGTCCTTCTCATCTAATTCCACAGTTTACAACAATGTACTCACTAGTGCTGCATAGAGGTTTACAAAATCTATGGGAGATTAGGTCATCTATCCCTGGATCAAATTAAACTTGAACTTTTCTCACAGGTTTGTCTCAATTCAATTTTTAACCTACAAAGATTTAGAATTATTAAGATTGTTCTTTCAGTTGTAACAGTGATTCCCAGAATGTTACTTTTCACTTACCTAGAAAATTTACTAACTCTAACAGTCAATATTAGTAATTTAAACTTTTAGAGTATCATGGAACTTTTATCTACTTAAGTTATCTACTCAGGCTCTTTGGTTGTTGAGTAGGTTTCCACATGGATTGAAAAAAAAGAACTTTGATGTATCAATGCATGTCAATGTTTTTCATTTAGGAATAATAATACTTATAATTATTACAATAATTATTTAATAATTCTTAACTGAATAAATAATTTTAATTTTAAAAAGATAATGTGGTATAGTGACTAGAGACCTGGATTTCCAACTATAAAGATATGAGTTAGAAAGCTGTTTCACATATACCTAAGCTATGTGATTTTTACATAAATGACTTACTTTATTATGTCTTTTGGCCCCAGTTCCCTCATTTTTAAAATGAGAAAAGTGATAGCAACTACCCCCCATAAATAAATACTTTAGAAACCTTAAAACACCATGTAACTTGACTATGTTTGCACATGTGTGGCTAATGTGTGACTGTCTATGTACAGGAAATGTACAGAGGAACTAAAGTTGTGATTTCTTGTGTGTAGGGAACTTCAGGGTCTATATTTCCTTTATGTAAAGCACATAACAATACTTCTCCTGCTCATGCAGATTTCCAATTCCTCTGGAATTTATACTGTTATCTGAAGTTTTGAAAGGTTCGGTGACTTGCTCATGGTCACACAGAAAGTTCATCTTATAGGCAGAATTTGATTCTATGTTTTATGACCCTGAGGCCAATCATTCGTTGCTATATAGAAGCATATATAACATATAGAGTCCTATGCTTGGAATAAAAAATATCTGAGTCTAACCATACCTTAGATAATACTTTTCTATATGACTGTAGGCAAGTAACTTTTCCTTTCTGACTATTAACTTCCTCATCTATAAAACTAGGCAGATTAATTTCATAGATTTTAATATTTCTTTAAGATCAAAATCTGTGGTTATGATTATTTACTACTTCAAGAATATGAAAAAGAATGCCACCAATAAATTTAGCAACTTCAATATCTTCCAGCCAGCATGCTTTTGAAGAGTGACATCAGATTTAAAATAAAACAAGGGATGGATATTGGTACCCAATTGGGGAGACAACTATATATGCAAGTAAAAAAAAACATTAATTTTAATGATTTACTTGTGTTGATATAGTTCTTTGTACTGAATAGAAGTTCCATTCCCCCCACAGATATATATTTATTTATTATAAATACATTTTTCCTCTTCTCAAAATTTTACTGATTCCAATGGAATATCAAATACTATTATTTCTGTCCCTCCAAGAAGTTCTGTAAAAATCATTGGGGAACTTATTAAGCTGAATCAATTTTCTATTGTATCATACTTCCATTTCTACTAGTGAAACAGAGTAATTTTTTTCCTGCTCTCCTCCAGAGCTATTCATTTATATTTTACTGATCCTCATGTGCTAAAGAGAATTAATTATATCCTTTTTAGTCTTGTAGGAGTTGATCTTCAATTTTTTTTTAAATATTAAAAATTGCCTCCATCTTTACTATAGAATTTTCTCCCAGGATATGCTACATCTAATTTCTTCATTCACAAAATTGATTATGGATCATGTTTATTAGCCTAAGTTCCCAATTACTTTTGAAAATATTCACTAAGTATCTTCTTCACTGGAGCATTCCAGAGAGAGACAATTATAAAGGTAATTTTAGAACATCATTGTTAAGTATATTTCAAATTACACTTGTCAAGCTGTAAAACTTTGGCTCCAGTATATTGTCTGGAAAAAGAAATTGTGGGTCAAATTAGTAATTATCAATTTATGAGATCCACAAAAAAATGAAGTTGGAAGAACATTGAAACTATTCCTCTGCATAAAGAAATAGTAAAGGCAAATGAGAACCAAAAATATTCTCTAAGTTCAGTATTTCTCTGATTGCAATAAAGGTTTGGGAATTTGACCCTATCAGAAACTGATTCTCTCTGTATATTGTATTGGTCTCATTCCATGTTACCATGCATACTTTTTAGATTAAAATTGAACATTACAGAACCTAAAATGATTCTAAACTAGATTAGATTTTTTAAAAAAATTAAATAATCACTTTGAATCTAATAACCTTGATGAAACTCTTGAGTTGTCATCATAATAATGTTGGAACAAAACTGGTTGCATTCATAAATCCATCCTGTGACAAGTCTCACTGCTTATGCAGTGAGAGCTCATATCCATGCAAAGTAGATTAGTTATTTTGTATTAAACAATAATTCTTTGTTTACACCCTTACCTCTTTGCAATCTTCTTATGCCTTTCAACCCCAGGTATTCCTCCCCAAACAAGCTAGAAAATTAACTTGCCAACCTTTAAAATGTCTATTAGTATCTTCTGTCATACTAGGTCACTTCATTTATCTAGCAAGGGATTTTAAAATAATGGTAGATTCATTTATTTCTTATAAATTAAATTTTCCCCATTTCATTTTCATGAGGCAAGAATTGAAATGTCAGTAATTCATTGCTTTAAATAATGAGACCAAAATAATATTTAATGATCCATGTAGAGAATGAGCTATGTGGGGAAGGATATTCAGTTCATATATTTAAAAATGTGAATAATTATTTTTGGAAAAAATATTCATGGTAATTTTTCTTCCTCTTTCTTTTCTTCATATTCTTTTTTTAATATATTTATTTATTTAAAATAATAATAAAATAAAAAAAACAAAATAAAAAAAACATAAAGAAGAAAATATTGTCACATGCACAGTAGAACAAAAGAGGATTCAAAATGTGTAACAATAAATTTCCACTTCAATAAAGCATGCATCATAATTTAACATATTATATTCAGAACTGTCCACCTTTGCTTCCTTGGAAGTTTTCTTTTGTTCTCCACTGTGCACTTTTTACTTTATTTTTTTTCCTCTTTTCTCATCTAAACTCACTTGTGGGAGGATAGAGTTAAGAATGGATATATTCATGTATATATCTACATCTACATACACCATACACATATACATGTATATTCATGTACAAATGCATATGCATATACTTACATATACATATATAGACACCTATAATCATATTCATTATCCATATGTACATTTACTCAGGATTGTACTATGCTTATTTGTCCTCTGTTCTATGAAGGTGTATAATATCATCCTTTTTTAGCTTATTTCTTATAATACAACAAAAATATGTTTGTGTATATATCCCCTGTATGTATGTGTGTGAATGTATGTCTAACTCCTCCTAGAGATTTCCTTTTTGGGAGATAATTTTAGGGGGGAAAAAACAAGCACTAGAATTTCAGAACAACAGAATTTCTATTAAAATAATAAGATATATTCTATTTAGTACCAGGGAAGTTACCCAAGAAAATAGCTTGAAATTGGCTTGATAACACTTAATTGCTCTTTGAAACCATCAGTTTAAGTACCCCTAATAAAGTATACAATTCTATTGAAAAAAAATTGTGAAATCTTGGAATGGCACATAAAAGAAATAAGGAATTGATACTTGTAAATATTAAAGAATTTTCATAAAGTTAATACTCAAACAATGGAGACAAACTGCAACCATTCCCAATAAGATCTGGAGTGAAATAAGGTTGCCCACTATCACTGTTACTATTTAATATTGTATTAGAAACGCTAGCTTTATTTATTAAGGACCTTATTAATAAGGACCTATAATAAGGACCTAAATTTATTAAGGACCTTATAGGTATAAGTCACTGTGCTACATGTTAGAGATTTAGCATCAAAACCTGTTTCCAAATAGAACCAACAAATCAAAGAAAAAGCAGGTATATGCCAGAGTTCTCCTGTAAACACTCCCAAATATCTTTCAAGACTCACTGAAAAAACAAAATAACTCCTAAATGCCTGCCCCTTCGAAACAAGAACAATAACATATTCTCCATACAGCCTAGTAAACAAAGTTTTGTAATTCTAATCCTGAAGAAATGTAGAGGGACTTCTGGCCAAGATGGTAGAGAGGAAGCACACATCTATTTAAGCTCCATCTTGCTCTCAGACTACTTTATTTAATGACAAGGCCTCTGAATTAGCACTTGAGTGAAAAAAACACAAATAATTACCAACAGACGATATCTTCGAAATTCACCAGAGAATGTCTGTTTTTTGAAGGCAAACAGTGAGGGTAGGGATGGCAGTTCTACTGAGCAGACCTGAGAGGGGTAGGGTGTGAACTCAGCTATTTCTGTGGGGAAAACATACATACAGAGTAAAGGTAAAAGGTTGGAGCAGAATATATGATGCTTCAGGTGAAGTCAAAAAAGCAGGGGTAGCCATCCTCATCTCAGGTCAAGCAAAACCAAAAATTGCTCTAATTAAAAGAGATAAGGAAGGGCAATATTAAATATATATGCACCAAGTGATGTAGCATTTAGATTCTTAAAAGAGAAATTAAGAGAGCTGCAGGAAGAAATAGACAGCAAAATTATAGTAGTGGGAGATCTCTTTTTTTTTATTTATTTAATAGCCTTTTATTTACAAGTTATATGTATGGGTAACTTTACAGCACTGACAGTTGCCAAACCTCTTGCTCCAATTTTTCACCTCTTACCCCCCATCCCCTCCCCCAGATGACAGGATGACTAGTAGATGTTAAATATATTAAAATATAAATTAGATACACAATAAGTATACACGACCAAACTGTTATTTTGCTGTATAAAAAGAATCAGACTCTGAAATATTGTACAATTAGCTTGTGAAGGAAATCAAAAATGCAGGTGGGCATAAATATAGGGATTGGGAATTCAATGTAATGGTTTTTAGTCATCACCCAGAGTTCTTTCTCTGGGTGTAGCTGGTTCAGTTCATTACTGCTCCATTGGAAATGAATTTGGTTGATATCATTACTGAGGATGGCCAGGTCCATCAGAACTGGTTATCATATAGTATTCTTGTTGAAGTATATAATGATCTCCTGGTCCTGCTTATTTCACTCAGCATCAGTTCGTGTAAGTCTCTCCAGGCCTTTCTGAAATCATCCTGTTGGTTATTTCTTACAGAACAATAATATTCCATAATATTCATATACCACAATTTATTCAGCCATTCTCCAACTGATGGGCATCCATTCAGTTTCCAGTTTCTAGCCACTACAAAGAGGGCTGGCACAAACATTCGTACACATACAGGTCCCTTTCCCTTCTTTATGATCTCTTTGGGATATAAGCCCAGTAGTAACACTGCTGGATCAAAGGGTATGCACAGTTTGATAACTTTTTGAGCATAGTTCCAAACTACTCTCCAAAATGGTTGGATTCGTTCACAACTCCACCAACAATGCATCAATGTCCCAGTTTTCCCGCATCCCCTCCAACAATCATCATTATTTTTTTTCCTGTCATCTTAGCCAATCTGACAGGTGTATAGTGGTATTTTAGAGTTGTTTTAATTTGCATTTCTCTGATTAATAATGACTTGGAGCATCTTTTCATATGACTAGAAATAGTTTCAATTTCTTCATCTGAGAATTGTCTGTTCATATCCTTTGACCATTTTTCAATTGGAGAATGGCTTGATTTTTTATAAATTAGAGTTAATTCTCTATATATTTTGGAAATGAGGCCTTTATCAGAACCTTTGACTGTAAAAATATTTTCCCAGTTTATTGCTTCCCTTCTAATCTTTTCTGCATTAGTTTTGTTTGCACAAAAACTTTTCAGTTTGGTATAGTCAAAATTTTCTATTTTGTGATCAGTAATGATCTCTAGGTCTTCTTTGGTCATAATAGTGGGAGATCTCAACCTCGCACTCTCAGAAATAAATAAATCAAACCACAAAATAAATAAGAAAGACATCAAAGAGGTAAATGGAATACTAGAAAACTTAGATATGATAGATCTTTGGAGAAAATTAAATGGAGACAGAAAGGAATACACTTTTTTCTCAGCAGTTCTGAATCCAATTCTTCCTGTGCAACAAGTGAACTGTTCGGTACTGTACACATTTATTGTATCTAGGCTATACAGTGACATATTCAACATGTATAGGACTGCTTGCCATCGGGAGGGAGGGGGTGAAGGGAGGGAAGAGAGAAATCAGAACAGAAGTGAGTACAAAGGATGATGTTGTAAAAAAAACCACCCGGGCATGGTCTCTATCAATAAAAAGTTCTAATAATAAAAAATAGAACAGAATATCAAACATCTTATAAGGAAAGGGACAGATCTGGAGGTAGATGAAGAAGAAAAAATATGAGAATAATTGGACTGCCTGAAAGTTGTGACTAAAAAAGGACCTTGACACAATAATGAAAGAAATAATCCAAGAAAATTGTCCTGGGGTGATAGAACATGAAGGTATGCTATAGTTATGCAAGTATATTACATAGTCTTAAGTTATATATGCCTGAGGATTTTTTGAATACACTGATTCCTGTTTGACCATCCTTGGAAGTTCAACCTCATCACTCCTCATAAACTTTCTATGTGATACAAATAAATAAATAACACCAATGAAACTAATAGAAAGATAGAAAAAATCCATATTTTATTTATTTGGAGAGGCAAGACAATTTGGGCTAAGTGACTTGCCCAAGATCACATAGCTAGTTAGTGTTTGTTAAATATCTGAAACTGGACGTGAATACAGATTGAGCTGACTTCAGGGTCAGTGCTTTTTATTGATTGCAACATTCAAGGAGATTACATTTTAAATGAATGAAGGATGTGTGACATACTAGGGAGTCTAGCTACCAAGAAATACATAAGAACTATGTAAACACATACAAGAATCAATGCTGAAAGCAGCTCAAAAGAGTTGGTGAGAGCCAATTGTTATTCATTCAGAAATTACATGAAAAATCAGGACTTGATTTATTGCTTTGTTGATGGCCTATATTTAGAAAATCATTAAGAAAATGTGAATAATAAAAATAAATTGAAAATCAAGTTGTGTATGCATTTTTGACAATTGTTTATTAAATATTAACTAGCACATAACTGTTTAGTTTGGTCTTTTGGGTAAGTCTTTCCATTAATATCTTATAGTCATATAAGACTGATTTTTTTAAAAAGGCCGAAAAGATAATTTTACTCAACAACATTCATTATTAATCTCAAATGTGACATAACAAAAGAAACATACTTTCCAAAAATGTTTGCCACTGTCATGGTGAGTGTCAAGAACAAATAACAAATGGAAGATAATTTCTTTCTATTTTTGATCTGAAGTTGTTTTTCATTTTTTCATTATTTATTATGAAAGATTTTATTTTCAAAACATATGCATGGATAATTATTCAACATTGATCTTTGCATAGCCTTGTGTTCCAAATTTTCTCTTCCTTCCTCCTACTATCTCACTTAGATGGCAAGTAATCCAATATATGTTATACCTGTTAAAAATATGTTAAATCCAATATATGAAAACATATTTATATGATTATCTTCTTGCAAAATTAAGATCAGATCAAAAAAGAAAGAAAATGAATAAAAAAACAAAATGTAAATGAACAACAAAAAAAGAATGAAAATGTTATTTTGTGAACCACACTCAGTTCCTGTAAAGGTTGAAGCTCTGAATAGGTGCACTGGAATCAGACAACTAAGCACTTAAGGCCAATTACCTATTGGACAATAACTCTTTTAGCATATGGTTGGGAAAATGGTCCTTCTTACTATTCTGTGCTGGCTCAGTCTTTTGGTATGTACAGATAATCATGGGAAGGATAAGGGAGTGGCAAGCCAGAGTCACTTTGGAGGACAAGGAGACAGGAGGTCAGTCAGTGGATAGTATGTGGCAATTTTGTTGATTCCCTTCACTTCTCCCCCTAAAGACCAAGGATTTTTTCTTATCCTGACTCTGACTGATTCTGAGGCCTCCAGGGGGCTAACCCGGGCTTCACATTTTGGCTCCCAATGTGTGGATCAAGGGACTTCACTAAAGAAGTCCCAGGTGACCAGGAAATAGGGTGAGTATTTTAATAGACAAACAGGGAACTTACTTTGTTAAGGGCTAAACTAGTAACCTTTTCTAACTGAAATGGGGCAGATATTAGGAAAGATTCTCCCCCAACCCCAGCTCCACCCTACCCCCACCCCAAGGAGGCACTATAGAAAGCATACTTAGGTTGATCAAGAGACAGGGTTTAATTGTAACTTGGTTGCAGATTGGTGGACTCTTGGCTACATTAGAACTGACGTCGTCTTGGTTCTTCAAGGAAGAAGAAATAGAGGCAGATAATTGGAAACTAGTAGTAGATCAACTATGTAAATACTACAATGATAAAGGTCCTGATTCAATTTCTAAGGAAACATTCTATATATGCAACATAATAAAATTGGCCTTAAAGAATCCTGCAAGTTATAGAAAAAAGAAAAGTTTTAAGAACAGCCAGATGAGGAAGTGTGAGGGAAAAGAGGAGGACAAAGGACAGATTAATGGCAATATTGCCAGAGGGCATCAGAGTTAAGTGAAGTTGAAGGGCATGGTGAAGGGCATGGTGATTTTCACTCTCACAGCCCAACTTTAACACTGCCTACACCAGAGCAGGTCCTTAACCCCTGGGGACATGAAATCTATAGCAAGGATATGCTTAGAATTTGGGCAAAACTTGTTGTGGCTTTCTGAATATAGTGAGCTCTGTAGGATACAAGTCCAACAAAATACTCAAAGTGGAGTTAATCCTTCAGTCACCTGTGGACAACTAACAGGTGTAGGTTCTTAGGCAGACATCTCAGTACAGGTTAATTACTCCATAGCAGCATATGAGCAAATTGCTTCTGCTGCTTTCAAAGCAGTTTTTATACAAACAGAACTGATGCAGACAAGATTAGAAGGGAAGTAATAAACTGGGAAAACATTTTTACAGTCAAAGATTCTGATAAAGACCTCATTTCCAAAATATATAGAGAACTGACTCTAATTTATAAGAAATCAAGTCATTCTCCAATTGATAAATGGCCAAAGGATATGAATAGGCAATTCGCAGATGAAGAAATTGAAACTATTTCTAGCTATATTAAAATATGCTCCAAGTCATTATTAATCAGAGAAATGCAAATTAAGACAACTCTGAGATACCATTACACACCTGTCAGACTGGCTAGAATGACAGGGAAAGATAATCCAGAATGTTGGAGGGGACTACAAAACAGGGACACTAATACATTATTGGTGGAATTGTGAATACATGCAGCCATTCTGGAGAGCAATTTGAAACTATGCTCAAAAATTATCAAACTGTGCATACCCTTTGATTCAGCAGTGTTGCTACTGGGCTTATATCCCAAAGAGATCTTAAAGAAGGGAAAGGGACCTGTATGTGTAAAAATGTTTGTGGCAGCCCTCTTTGTAGTGGCCAGAAACTGGAAATTGAGTGGATGCCCATCAATTGGAGAATGGCTGACTAAATTGTGGTATATGAATATTATGGAATATTATTGTTTGGTAGGAAATGAACAACAGGATGATTTCAGAAAGTCCTGGAGAGAGTTATATGAACTGATGCTGAGTGAAATGAGCAGGACCAGGAGATCATTATATACTTCAACAACAAAACTCACCAAGTCAGCTCACAAAAGAAGCTCAAGAGGCTTTGAGAGAAGTTGAACTGGCTTTATCCAATGTGATTGAAAGAGTCACTCAAAAACCCTTGGAATTATCAGTTTTTGGTGCACAAGAGGCACCCACAGCAGTCCTTCATCAAGGAGACACTGTGATAGAGCGGGTGAACCTCCCGGCACAACCAGAACAAAGCCTTACTCCTTACCCAGTGCTTGTGACTAGAATTTTATTAAAGGCCATTAAGCAAGCAGTACAATTATCTGGGATAAGACCTGACAAGATATACACCTTTTATACCAATGCACAAATTAATGTGTACTGTGAAACCATCCTAGAGTGGCAAATTTAATTAGCCATGGCTCCAAATTTTACACACGGATCTCCATTAAAGATAATCATACTATTACATAATTGGTGATGGATTCTCAAAGAAAAGGTTTCTAAAGTTGCTCTTAAAGTACCAACTATCTTTACAGATGTGTCCAAACATATATTTGTGTTGAATATTCTCATGACTTAACTATAAAGAGTAGTCAGAACTCCTTTTCAATCCACTCAGCAGAATGGATTGTATGCAATCATTCTAGCTCTTACTTATTATCGAGGAGATATAAATATAATATCTGATTCAGCCTATTCAGTAGTTGTGGTACAAAGAATTGCTGCAGTCCAAATAAAGTTTTCAACCTCTAATATATATCAGTTCTTTAAGGAACTTCAAGAGCAAGTGAGAAAGCATCCAGGTACGATTTATATCTTGCATGCCCACTCTCATAGTGGATTTCCAGGTTTTATTTTTGATGGTTATTCAAAGGCAGATAACCTTATAACTATGTTAGCCAATACTCCTTTATTTCAAGAAGCCCAAGAATCTCATTCTAAATATCATCAGGCTGCTCGAGCTTTGCATTTACAATTTGGAATAACAAGAGAGGAAGCTAGGAGCATAGTAAAAGCCTGTATGGCTTGTCTTCCTTTCCATGCTCCTACACTGCCTCCAGGGAAGAACCTTCATTGTTTGAGACCCAATGAAATCTGGCAAATGGATGTGACCCATTATAAATCTTTTGGTTGTCAGTCTTTTATCCATGTTGTGATAGACAGCTTTTCAAGATTCACTTTTGCATTACCAGAAGCAAAAGAGACAGCCCGAGTGGTCACTGAATTCCTTATATGAGCTTTTGCAATTATGGATGTGTCATAAGCAATAAAAACAGAAAATGGACCTGCATATACTTCTAAACAGTTTGCACACTTTTGTGCATAGTATAAGATTTTATATACCACTGGAATACCTTTTAATCCTCAAGGACACTCAATAGTAGAGAGGAGAAACAGAGACATTAAGACGCTCGTCCAAAAACAAAAGAAAGGGGGAGCCACAGGTAACCCTAGAGAACTTCTAAATCTAGCCCTTTATACTATTAACTTCTTTATTTTTGACAAAGATGCGCTGACTCCAGCAGATAGCTTTTATATCCATTGGAAGAGCAGTGTCCAGTGTGAGCAGCTCCACTATCTTTAGATAATCGCTGGATGATGTGGAGAGAACCAGAAAGTGGTGAATGGAAGAGACCAGATAGGTTAACTGCTTGGGGGAGAGGGTTTGCTTGTATGGAGAAGGAATAAGATGGGTGCCAATGAGCCATATGCCTTGTCCATCAGAGAGAGATGGGGCAGAATCTTGAAACTAAGGAGAAGACTCAAGAAACACTGGATGGTTCCATTGCTGACTGTGCTCACTACTGAAAGAGCATAGCAGTTATGGCATTTGAATAATGGATGTCAAAAATTGTTAGACTTCAAAACCCTCAGGAATCATTGGATTTTCTGAGAAATGATAAGACTGTTGCACGACTTCAGAATCTGCAAGAATCATTGTATTCCCTAACACACAAAAAGACTGTTGCAGGACTTCAAAAACTTGCAGGAATCATTGGATTCCCTGACACGTGAAGCAATGGACAATAGATTGGTTTTGGAATATCTCTTGGCTGCTGAAGAAGGCATATGTGTGACTGTTGTTTACATACCCTCCTTCTAGGACTTCTGGAAATCTTTTACAACACCATGTTGATTTATATTGTTTGTTATATCACTACTTGCATGTACAATTCATGTTTGTTACACCACATTGAGCCTGCACTGGCTGTGGGGAGAGTCATCACTAATAATCTATGCATTATTGCTATGTGCTTATTTAATACCTCCAATGCTGATGGGTTTGTGTATACCTGTTTCTAATAAGATCCTTCAGCCCAGAAATCTACTAGCAATCCCCACTTCCCTTTGGTGCTTTTCATTTCTCTTCCTGAGAAGTTGGGGTGTGGGAGTGTGATCACTTCCTTTTTGGTGTTTTTACTTACTTTCCTGAGAAGTCAGGGAGGGTGTGATCACTTCCTTTTTGGGGTTCTTACCTCCTTGAGAAGTCAGGGATGGCATGACCCCTGTGTTCTAAAACAAAAGCAAGTGGAAGATGTCAAGAGCTGAAATTCTGAGCAGAGGCACTTGGACAACAGAACACTTAAGGCTAATTACTTATTGGATAATACTCTATTAGCATATGCTTGGAAAATGGCTCACTTCACTATTTTATGCTGGCTGAATTTGTTGGTATATACAGAGAATTGTAGGAGGGATTAGAGGGTGGAGTAAGACAAACCAGAGTTACTTTTTGGGGGGAGAAGAAGAGAAAGAAGATGTGGAGATTACAATGTCCATTCTGTTCAGTTCTACTCCTAATACCAAGAATAAAGACCAAGGACTTTTGTTTTTCCTGACTGGCTGATTCTAAGGTATCCAGGGTGCTAACTCGGTCTTCACATTTCCTTATAAAATTGATACAGGTGACAAAAAACCTGGCTTATGAGTAAAGGCAATCTGCTTTAAGTTGCTCTTTTAACACAAACTAACTACATAATATGACCTTTCATTGCACTGGGTCGCTTACTAATATGAAAAGCTATGGAGAGGAATATCTTATTCCAGTGAAAACAAATACTTAGCTCTATTTCTCCCCACCCCAAACATTGTTGGTTTTGTTCAGTTATTTTAGTTGTGCTGTATTCAATTTGTGACATCATTTGGCATTTTCTTGGCAAAGATACTGAAGTGGTTTGCCATTTACTTCTTTAGATCATTTTATAGATGACTTATCTGAGGCAATTTAATTTATTAACAACCTTTTTAATATTTGGAATTTGCAACTGAACATAATACGTCAAATGTGGGATTAATAGGACAGATATAATAGTAAACCTCCATATCTATGATCCTTGTAACTCTATCTCCCCCTTAAATGAAAGTTTACATTTGAATACAATTCAAAACCTAAAAGAAAGTCCATTGATGTTGTGTTTATATTTCAATTAGAAGGTTGTATTTCCTAAGTTTAATATAATTTTAAAGGGTTCTCTTTACTTTACCCCTTTAGTAAATCCTACAGAATGTACTCACCTGAATATCATCAGATATACTTCTAATTTATTTCTCACAGTTGTAGTAAATTCCTGGTTTAGCAGGAGGTCCCAGTGCCTTTAGCTCATTGATTATTGCCACATTGATTTATTATCTATAATAAGACTTGTAATGCTTTCTATAGAATTATAAAATCAAATCATCAAAAAGAAAAAAATGAATATGACAAAACATAGTTATTTGGAAAGATATTCTCTTAGAGTTGATGTAATGTAGTACTAATGAACAGTATGACCTTTGATAAGTCACTTTTTTTGCTTCTTTTAACCTTACCTTATTATTCTATAAAATTTGGAATACTCTAGATAAATTCTAAAGTTCTTTCTAAAGCTCTAATTGTTTCTGATTATATGAGGTGGCACTATATCATAATGTAGAGGGATGTATCACAAAGTCAAAAAACCCTATGTTTGGCTTCTCTCTCTGATAAACTGGATAACTATGAACAAGTGATTTCAATTTTCATAGCCCTAGTTATTTTTTAGATGATTCATATTGAGGAATTGCTTATCATGTATACACACTTATTGATGGAAGGAATTTTTGCATTTAGAATTACTTATATCAATGAACTCACATATCTAGGTGTAGTAAAGAATAATGATAGAATCATGTGTCCAGAAAAAATATTTTATATTGTGTTTACCTGTATTATAACTAAATCAGTATGTGACACTGGGATAGATACCAAAGGTCTCAGTGACTCTAATTGCTCATTTCAAAATTGGTCTCACTAATTCTGTCTATTCTGTTGTTTGTGTAAAATCAGAACAAGAAATTTTTTTTCCCTTAGAGGTGATTCCAAAATAAAGCTACTTGTATTCTACCTATTGTGTTAGCAGGTAAATGTCACATTAAAAATGAATAGAATTAGTCTTCAGCAAGTGATTTGGTTTAACTCTGTTATGGGAATCTTAAATGCATACCACACTACCTGCAGAAATCAATGTCAGGAACCACTACAGCCTATTTACTGTAAAAGTCTGAATTGGTTTTCCAAATGCTGCTTGGGGGATGCTCCATTATTGTCAATTTTAATCTCCAGCCAAAATTTCATCCAATTTGCTGTCCTGTTTATGCTGCTGCTTCAATGGGTTCTTCCCATTCTCTGCCCTTTTCTTTTGATGGATTGCATCCAACCCAGTTTGACCATTAGCACTAAATAGATTTGTTTAGTTGACAGTGGGCCTTCAAAACTCATTTATCCCAGTCTGTCAAACATTATCTCCCCACCCTCCTCCCACCCTTAAATTGATAGTTTTCTTTTGTATTTAAAAAAGAGGATGCATTGAAGGTCTTCATGGTGAGAAGGTACTGTGTTTCAGTCCCTGCAGTCTAGTCAATTTTCTCTGTTTGTTAATACCCCATGGGAAGTCAAAGAACAACTCAGCAGGTGTTTTCTGTCACAACAGGCAAAGCAAACATAAAGGGAATTAGAATCACTGTTCATCCTTATTTTAATCACCAGAGTCTCAGGGGAAAATTTTCAGCAGGTTGCATGGGAGGAACATGCACCTATTCCATAAGACATAATAGTATTTATGTATAAGACTCCCTTATAATCCCCGGGAAACATGCTCTTTCTCCCTTTTCTATGTTCCTCACCTTTGAAACTGGTTTTCCTATTTGGAATTGTTTCTATTTTTTTGTCCGGGGATTGTATTTCCATGAAAACTAAAGTACTTTTCTTGCAGAAATCATTCTGAGAATCCATGGAAGCTAAAGCACATAACATTCATAAATCTATCTAATGTCCATTAATTTGCTCACTTTTTAAGATTGAGGGGGATGCAAAAATGATACGGAAATTGGAGTACAATAATCATATGTTTAGATTGTAGTAGCTCAAAAAGTTTTGGAATGGTTTTCTCATCTAGTATAATTCACTATATACATTAAAAAAATATGAATTTTGTAGTAGTCCAATGACCCTGCAGAAACATAGACCTCAGATCAAACGTGACATCAGACATGTACTAACTTAGTGACTCTGAGAAAGCCACTTAACCTTTGCATCCTCATGTTTCTCAACTGTAAAATGGAAATAATAAAAGCACCTATCTCCCAGAATTGTTATATGAGGATCCAATGAGCTAATATTTGTAAAGTGCTTAGCACAGGAGTGAAACATAAGAGGTGGTTAATAAATGTTTGTTTCCTTTCTTTCTATAATACAACATTTTTATGTACATATACATATGTACAAAATGATTACTAGGGTCATTATTTAATTTTATTCAACTTACTGACTTACAAAACCACGTTGATATTTCCAAAAAAAATTATTCAAGCATCTTTTTGGTATGATTTATATTGTATTCTTTCTTCATCCTAAGCTCCCAAACTTCTGAAGTGATATTAGATCACTTTCTATATATAATGTGTTGATTTTTTTAAAGGAAATATTAGAAATAAGCTCAAGTAGTTATTTTCTGCTACTATCTAATTATAACTGTTTGTCTCTGTCCAGAGAATATATTTTCATGATTTGTCTTTGAAGGATCTGAATGCCTTAGATATGGATTAGTCTCTTCTAGTACTTTCTAACGTAGAGTTCAAGATCAGAGAATTCAACTTGACATATACTTATTATATCAAGGGGAATTCTCTGAGAAAAATAACTTATACAGCAACAACTGGTGACTTCATTGAATTATGGCATACTCAGTAAGTCAAAATTGCACCTTTGTCTCTTGATATCTGTATATTAAAAATACAAAGGGCAATTATACCCCTACATAATATCATTAATTGTTTCAATTTAATTCAACAAAAATTTTTCACTGAATAATATATGCTAGACATAGGGGATAAAAAAAAGTTACAAATGAAATAATTCCCATCCATCTTCAAAGACTTGACATTTCATTAGGGAAAATGTGACCTTCAACTAAGAGGCTTGAAGGATGCTGATGGAAACTGAGTATTCTAAGGCAAGGAAAGGTGTCTGGGTCAGGAAAGAAGACTTTCATTGGGTTAAAGAAAGGAAAAAATAAGTACTAAATATTACAAAAAAGTCTTCAACTTTTTCACACTCTTCCTAAAAGGGATACCTGGGAATTTTTGAGATTGAAGGGGTTGTACAAAAGAAGATAAAAAATGATAAAATTATCTAAATATGTGTGTATTTGTATACACATATACATGTACATATGCACACCTATATATCTCTCTATATACATTTATGTATATGCATCCAACAATTTTCTGCCATGCTCTTCCTTTCACTGAATCATACAATTCTATACATGAGACCACATTCTTTAAAAAATGCAGTTTTATATATTTTAAAATATTCTTCAGTGTTTTTTGAGTGATAACATTCATTCTTTTCCATATATATCTTAATCAAACATATCCCATTTTTCAGATCTTCATGTTACTTCATTTCTTATTCACACTTTCACATATAGACATAAAGAACCACATTTTATTACTGCCTTTCTTGATTATCTTCTTCTAAAACAATTACTGCTCTTTTATTCAAATATTCTTCCTGGGAATTCAGGAATAATTTGAAACTGGATAAGAAACATGCTCAATTGTTATTCATATTGAGATCCATAAGAAAATTCTTAGTTAGCTCAATCATTCCTTTGTGGAAACTATGTGTGTGTGTGTGTGTGTGTGTGTGTGTGTGTGTGTGTGTGTAATACAAGAATGTAATAATATAGACAGTAAGTATTAGATAAGTAATTGGTCTTCACTTCCAGAAGATATGAATTTAGTACCTGACTGGACCCACACTTAACACTCTATACCAAGATAAGATCAAAATGGGTCCATGATTTAGGTATAAAGAACGAGATTATAAATAAATTGGAGGAACATAGGATAGTTTATCTCTCAGACTTGTGGAGGAGGAAGAAATTTGTGACCAAAGATGAACTAGAGACCATTATTGATCACAAAATAAAAAATTTTGATTACATCAAATTAAAAAGCTTCTATACAAACAAAACTAATGCAAACAAGATTAGAAGGGAAGCAACAAACTGGGAAAACATCTTCACAGTTAAAGGTTCTAATAAAGGCCTCATTTCCAAAATATATAGAGAACTGACTCTAATTTATAAGAAACCAAGCCATTCTCCAATTGACAAATGGTCAAAGAATATGAACAATTTTCAGATGATGAAATTGAAACTATTACCACTCATATGAAAGAGTGTTCAAAATCATTATTAATCACAGAAATGCAAATTAAGACAACTCTAAGATATCACTACACACCTGTCAGATTGGCTAAGATGACAGGAAAAAAATAATGATGAATGTTGGAGGGGATGCGGGAAAACTGATACACTGTTGGTGGAGTTGTGAACGAATCCAATCATTCTGGAGAGCAATCTGGAATTATGCCCAAAAAGTTATCAAACTGTGCATACCCTCTGACCCAGCAGTGCTACTACTGGGCTTATATCCCAAGGAGATATTGAAGAAGGGAAAGGGACCTGTATGTGCCAAAATATTTGTGGCAGCCCTGTTTGTAGTGGCTAGAAACTGGAAAATGAATGAATGCCCATCAATTGGAGAATGGTTGGGTAAATTGTGGTATATAAATATTATGGAATATTATTGTTCTGTAAGAAATGACCAGCAGGATGAATACAGAGATGCTTGGAAAGACTTACATGAACTGATGCTAAGGGAAATGAGCAGAACCAGGAGATCATTATATATGTCAATAACGATACTGTATGAAGATGTAAACTGATGGAAGTGGATTTCTTTGACAACGAGACCTAATTCAGTTTCAAGTGATCAATGATGGACAGAAGCAGCTACACCCAAAGAAAAAAAAAACACTGGGAAATGAATGTAAACTGTTTGTATTTTTGTTTTTCTTCCCGGGTAATTTTTACCTTCTAAATCCAATTCTCCATGTGCAACAAGAAAACTGGTTCTGCACACATACATTGTGTCTAGGATATACTACGACATATTCAACATATATAAGACTGCTTGCCATCTAGGGGAGGGGGTGAAGGGTGGGAGGGAAAAATCGGAACAGAAGTGAGTGCAAGGGATAATGTTGTAAAAAAATTACCCTGGCATGGGTTCTGTCAATAAAAAGTTATTAAAAAAAAAAAAGGATTTAGTACCCGACTCTGACACCTACTGCTATGTGAATCTAGTTACATACTAACTAAAACTCAGTGTTCTGAAAGGAAATGCTAAGATTCCAAGTTGCAAAGTAGGTACTAAATCAATTGAGATAATTTAAAATTAGATTTCTATAGCAATGAAGTCACAGATCTGGTTCCTTGCATTCTAAGTTGTCTCTGTTACTCTTTATGGGATTTGATTTGGTGAATGTATGTAAATAGCTTAACATTGTCCACTTTATTTTGTGTTAAATAATGTGTACTCCCTTTCTCAGAAAATATTTTCCTATATGCCTGCATTAGATGTACTGTATCTTTGACTGAGTCTATAAAAATTAAGAGAACTTCACTAAGAAAACCAAATCCTTTTCTAGTATATAATCTTTTAACAAACTTACTTTTCAAGACTGGCTTTTTCTTTTAAAGCCCTTTTCCTTATGTACAGCATTGTAGAGAAAACATACTTTTGGTTCTAAAGTCTCCAAGTTCCTTAAGAGGAATTCATAATTTCTACCAAAGCTTTTTAATATTATTCTGGTATTCTGCTTTCATATGCCTTCCTTATGTCTGAATCAGACTTCAGTAATATAAATCTTATTCAAATTTAAACATATTTTAACTGTTTTTTCCAACTTCAATAAGATTAGCAAATGTTTGGTTAGTCTTCCCCTTCTATTTTACCATCCTCTTTATGCAATAATATGTCAGGAACTTAAACAGTCTGAATGTAATTACTGTTTATTTCATAAGCAATCACTGATTGCATATTCAATGACCTACAAAGAGGAATTCATATTTGGTTAATCAATATTTTACCTAGTATAGAAAAGTCATCTTTCCTAAGGAGATAGAAATATTTTAGTCACCAAATCAATTATCTATAAATAGATCTTTGTAAAAAGACTTGAAAATTCCATTTTCTTAAATTGGAAAACATTCCTTTTTTTGGATATTGTAAGATTTTTTATTATGCCTTGCCAACTTTTTGTCATATGCCATATAAAGATGAATTTCAGTTCACCCTCTCTTCTATTAATTGCAAATTCCAAATTAATGGGTTTCCAATTAATGTTTCTAATGTGTTTTAAATGGGTCGGTATTCCAAAGGGGGAAAAAATGGCATTAATAGAAACAACTACAAATGTTTCTTTCTGAATATATATTCCAGGCTGTTAGCTATTAAATCCATAGAGTTTATGTTGGTATCAGCATGTATATTTTTGACAGCTATTGCCAATGGACCCGTATCAAAGAGGAAGAAGGAAGGCTAGAGAAAATTTGTGAGTTTCCAAAGTTATTTTAATGAACTCCAATTTCTCTCATGAATAAGGGCTTATCTTTTAAATATTAATATTCTACCCTTGATATTATAAATCTGAGAGTTATACACACCCACAATCCACGCATAACATATATATATGTGTATATATATATATATATATATATATATATATTTAAGTAAGTTGGTATACACACAAACATATATAAATATTAATTTATATACAATTTGTGTGTTTATGTGTATTAGTGTATGTATTGATATATGTGTGTGTGTGTGTGACTAGCTTTTACATAGTGCTTAAGTATTTACCAAATTATTATTTTTTTTTTGTTTGTTTGTTTGTTTTTGGTATGTGTTCTCATTTTTCCTCACAAAAACTCCATGAGGTAGGTGTTGTTATCAACTGTTTTAAATATGAGGAAACTGAGTCTTAAAAGGGGTTAAGTGATTTAGCCAGGATCACACAGCTATTAAATGCCTGTGGTGAAAATTAAAATTGTTATTGACTAAGTCTAGTAATCTACTATGCTATGAATGTCAGTTGAACATGTATAAGCTGCACAGTATCATATTAATACTCTTCAGGGGAGAGTCAAGACAGAGAAGAGAGAGGTCATTGTTTGAGATCTTCCTGGCTTCCTTTAGAATCAACACTAGATCAAGCTGCTGAATGGGTTTTGGAGGGACAGAACCCACACATATTTGGTGTCTAACAAACTTTAAGCAGAAAACATTTTGGAATAACTTCAGAAAAGGTATGTCTCATGGATGGGGGGGTAGGTGAGTGGGGGTGGCAAATCATCCCAAGTATAGACACAGCACAAGAAGATCCAGGGCAGAGAGGTCTCCATATGACATATGAATTTACTGAGATACTCTTAGTCAAGATACTATAGCATTTGGCTGCCTTATCCTTGTTTAGAAACTAGTGGATCAGCAGAGTAGCTATGATACATGCATTGAAATTACAAAAGGCAATTTGTGAGCCACTGAACCCCAGAATAACAAGCAGGACTTGTTCACCACCACCCAGTATTTGAAGGAAGCTTGCAGTATCCTTTAAAATGAATTTTGCAAATTGGAGAAAGAAAATAACTTCTTAAAAAGAGATTTAGCTAAATGAAAAAAGAAAACAACTTTTTGAAAAATAATATTGGTGAAATGGAAACAGAGAGCAACTCCCTAAAAATAGAATTGGTGGAATAGGGAAAAATCTATTGAACAAAACAAATCATTCAGAGATAAAACAGGAAGGTAAAAATGAAGGTAAAAAAGCTAACAAGAAAATAATTCACTAAAAATTAGAATAGAATAAATGGAAGTGAATGATTCAATAAGATATTAAAAGTATGTCAAACAAAACAACAAAATGAAAAAAAGAGAATAAAATGTAAAATACCTTGTCAGATAAAACAATTCACCTGGAAAATAGATCCATGAGAGACCATCTAAGAATTATTCAACTATCTGAAAACTAAAATGAAAAAAATATATATTTTTAAAGAAATCATCAAGGAAAACTGCACTGATGTACTAGAACCAGAGGATAAAATAGCCAATGAAAGACCGCCAATCACCTCCTGAAAGAGACAACAAAAGGAAAACTCCAAGGAATAGTGTAGCTAAATTTGAGCATTATGAGATCAAGATAAAACTATTTAGAGCAGCCAGAAAGAAACAATTCAAATATTAAAGAGCCACAAAAAGTATGACCAAGGCCTAGCAGCTTCCACTTTAAAGGATCAGATGTCCTGGAATATGATATTCTGTAGGGCAAAAGAACTTGGACTGCAGCCAAAAATCAACTATTCAGCAAAATCGAGCATTAATTGTCAGTGAAAAAGATAGATATTCAATGAAATTGGGGATTTTAATTTATTATTGATTAAAAGACCAGAGCTGAACAGAAAATTGGTCTTCATATAGAGAACTCAAGAAAAGCAAAAAAAAAAAAAAAAAAAAAAAAGAAAAGGATAAAAAGTGAAGAGAAACCTTACATTTTTAAAGGTTAAAAAGTTTACATCTTTATATGAGAAGATATGTTTAACTCTTGAGAACTGTATCTTTGTTAGCGGTATACTTATAGGATGTAGGCATAATTTGACTTTATTTGATGATATAAAAAGAAACTAGAGGTGGAAAATGTATTGCACTAAAGACGTTATTTGTGTGTCCTGAGACTCCTTTCAGTCAATTGTTTTTCTCCTTACTGTCTGTGGGCTGAGAGATTGTGAAGCTTCCGCTGCTACTGGTGATTCAGTGACTCACAAGACTTGCTACTGGTTTGCTAAACCCATGGTTGTGCTGCACTGCCTCAGCATTAGTATGCTGTCTTGTCAACACTGGTATGAAAATCTTTCCTTCCAACCTTCTTAGTTATTCTAGGTTGAAACATTATTTCACTCTGATTTTTTATGGGTTCTTGTATCTATGGTTTATGGGTTTATGGACTCTAGGATATGTTTAGAGTCATTATTTATATATATTTGGAGGGATTTGGAAGAGAGCTTGGTTGAATCCCTGCCTTTACTCAACCATCTTCATAGGTTTAAATCATGGTTTCTTAATATAAGCTCTAGGAATTTTTTGTTGTTGTTGTTTTAATGTTATTATAACTGTATTTTAAAAAATTTGGATTCCTTCATAATCCTATATTCTTTGGTGAGAAGTTTTTGCCAACCTGTTAAAAAAGGTACCACACTCACAAACACACACACACACACCAATTTATGAATCCCAGCCCTAGATTCAATAATAAATAAATCCAAGGTGTAGGTAATAATTAGTTTGATAGTGAAAAAAAAATACCTCAAGCTTGCAACATGAAAAGTAAACCCCAGTGACTGATAGATAAGAAAACAACATTCAGTCACCATGATTTCTCACATATATCCCAAAACTAGGCTGTACTTCAGAGATGAAAATGAAACTATTTTCCCTTGATAGAAGCAGCAGAAGAGATATTCAATGCTTCTCTTCCTAGTACAATAGGGCCAATGGCCAAAGCAAATGAACACATTATCTTCATCAGAGGTGATGTCTGATTATGTGAATTTAAAATCACACTTGACAAATTTACTTTTTGTCCATGTGCTTTTGATTCTCAATTTTTTTTTTAGTAAAAGAGTCTCAGGACACACTAATAATGTTTCCAAAAAGCTCCTGGAGGTTTTTTATGCTACTCAAATAAACTGGTCAACATACACATCACATAAAGCAGATAATACTGAAGAAACAATATCAATCTGCAATTCGTTTAATATTTAATCTATAACATTGACATTATTGAACACAGAAAAAAAATCCAGTAATAACTTTAATTACTGCACATTTTAGTGAGACAGACAACTGGGAGAATCCTAGTATCTTTCTAAGTTATTTTGCTTTTATTGTCATTTTTTCCCCCTTTTTTACTTTCCTTCAGTTTTTTTAAGGTTAAACAAACAACCTTTAAAATGAGGATTTGAATTTACAATTCAAGAGAATATAAAAGAGTGAAGTGAAAACTAGAACAAGATAATCCATTTCTAATGTCAACCCTATCACTTTGAAACCTGGAATAAGCTGAATAACTTCTCTGATTCTCAATTTTCTTCTAAATGGGAGTCATGACACATTTTCCAATCTACTTTCTCTTTCTCCCATGTAGTGCTCCATGTCTTGTTACTGTGACTCTCCACCCTTTCTTATTCCTTTTCCCTTCTACTGATATTCTCTCTTTTATCAGCCTTCCTCTTTCCTTTCCCCTTTCCTTCTCTACTTCCCTATAGGGTGATACAAGGTGGTTTTTCTATCAAACTGAATATATCTTATGTTCTTTGAGCCAAATCTGTTGAGATTAAAGTTCACACAATGTTTATCATCCCCTCTGCTTTCTCTCAATTGTAATAGGTATTTTGCCTCTTCATATGATGTAGGTTGCCCAATTTTGCCTCTTCTTCCTTCTTTCAGTGCAATACATTTTCCACCTCTAGTTTCTTTTTATATCATCAAATAAAGTCAAATTATGCCTACATCCTATAAGTATAACACTAACAAAGATATAGTTCTCAAGAGTTAAACATATCTTCTCATATAAAGATATAAACTTTTTAACCTTTACAAATGTAAGGTTTCTCTTCACTTTTTATCCTTTTTTTTTTCAATGAGAAAATCAATGAGAAAGGACAGTAAATTCAATATTTGAATTTAGATAGCAGTACTGGGCTATAGTTCCAGGGCTAGCACACTAGAGCTTGCAGCCACATTGAAATTGCCCTTCCTTCTAGTTTCAGGGCAGAAGTGAGTGCTTGTGGTTATTAATAAACCAGAGTACAGAACCAAGTAGTAGTAAAAAATACCACTCCTTAGCTCATACCCCATTGAAAGGACTGAAAACTTCCAGATTTCTATAAGTATCTCTGAAAATAGCTACACAAAAAGAGTGAAGTTTGAAGAGAGAAGGCTGCAACTCACATAAACTCTCTCCCAAAATTTCAAAATATTTAAGTAATGCCCTAAAATATATTCTAGAGTGGCAGAACATACAAAAGAATTCCATGATATAATTATACAGGCCAAGGCAAATTAAAATTTTGTCAGGAAAGATTTGTTGCACCAGAATGAGAGTGTAGTACAGACCAATACAATTCCAACCAACAAGTATAGTCCAGTTCAAATCACACCAGCAAAGACCAGGCCCCAGTAAACCAGAAACATGGCCTGGTTAGATCAAAAGCTATGGGGGGGTGACTTCAGGACTCTTAGTCTACAAATGATAATTGAGTGCAAAAACTGATCAGAAAGAGATTAGAGAAAGATGGAACTGAGACATATTAGAAGAGCAGGAAAGATCTCTGGCACCAGGATGGCAGTCCAGTGCACAGTCTCAGCTCAGGTCATGCCAGAAGAGTACCAGCCCTACCCCAGTGCCAACAATGAAGGAGTAGCCATAAAGTTTTCTGAATCAGCAGCAGCACTGGCATCATCTTAACCCAGACACCAAAGGAGATTTGTAATGTTAGCAGGAAGTTAGAGGTTAGGTTAGAGGAATCAGCGGGGTTAGAGGAATTTGGGAAATTAGCAAATCAGGGGTAGTCAAGGACAATGATAGCAGCTGCAACTCAGAACATAGAACATCTCTTTATAGCAATGAAGAAGGACTCTGTTGTTTCAGCACACTAGAAATTATAGCTACAGTAGGATGGGGACACTCCTCAGAGTTCCAGTGCAGAAAAGAGTGCTTGAGGTCTGGTCCCTAGAAGGATCTCTGAAAAAAGCTGCACAAAAGCTCTGTTTCCAGGGAGAAGGTGAACGAGCTTGCTGGTGCACCCTCCTCCCTGGAAACAGAGTCCTACTTTAACAAATAATTAAAGTCCCTGTAATAAGCTAGGAAAATGAGCAGACAACCGAATAGTTTCTGACCACAGCAAAATATTATGGTAACAAAAAAGATCAAACATACACTCAAGAATTGCTCTCTGGGGCCAAGCCAATGTGGCAGACTTTTTGTGATCTCCTCTGATCTTCTCTCAAACCATCAGGAGATTAAGCCTCTACATTAGTTTTTGAACTGACAGAACCCACAAACATTTAGAATACAACCCATTTCCAGAATAAGATGCCTGAAAGATAGATACCTTGAAAGAACTTCAGAACAAGTCAAATGGCCAGGGGGACAGTCTGCCAAGTTCAGAAAGCACCACAGGGAGTCTGGTGCAAGGAGCTAGGGTGGAGAGCCAGAGGGTTTCAGGTCCTACATCTGAAAATTATCTGTTGACCTTTTTATGCTACTCTGTTCTGGTTGCAAGTGGGTGGTTTGGCAGATTTGGTACATAAAGATAATTGTGAACTACTGAGCACCAGAGGAACATGGGACCTAGCCACATTTACCCAGCCATGGAAATCAATCATCAGAACTGCCCCAGCGCAAACTAAAGCAGCTGTCACTTAAGAGCAGACCTCAACTCTTAAAAATGAAGAAAACAAAAGAACTCTCACCATAGACAGCTTTTATGGAAAGAGAAGAACAGACTTCAAAATCTGAGTTTCAGAAAGGCAAATCAACTCCAGATGAAACCACAAAGGAAGATATGAACTGGTCTCCATTCCACAAGTCTTTTTTGGAAGATTTCAAAAAGGATCTTAAAAGAGAGTTAGAAGAAAAATGAGGAAAGGAAATGAGATCTTTACAAGATGGTATGGAAAAGGAAAAACAGAAACTATCTGAATAAAACTACCTCTAATAGATTTTACAAAATGGGAAAAGCTTATAACTCATTATAAAATATATATGAAAATGATACCAATTCATTGAAAAACAAAATTTGTGAAATGAAAAAAGAATGCAATGAACAACAGAAAAATCAATTAGCTAAATACAAAAGGAGCTAAAAAGGTAACTGAAAAAAATACACCAAAAATTAGAATTGAACAAAGTGAAGTGACTCAATAAGACTTCAAGAATCCGTCAAACAAAACAAAAAAAAATGAAAAAAAGAAGAAAATATGAAATATCTGCTGGGAAAAATAACTGAACTGGAAAATAGATATAAGAGAGACAATCTTAGGATTACTGGACTTCCTGAAAGCCATGATGAAAAAAAATTAACTAGACATCATCTTTCAGGAAATCAATAAAGGAAAACTCACCTGATGTCTTAGAGTCAGAAAGTAAAATAGCAATTGAAAGAATATACCACTTGCCTCCTGAAAGAGACCCCAAAATGAAAACTTCAAGAAATACCATGACTAAATTTCTGAACTATTGGACCAAGGAAAAGATTTTGAAGCAGACAGAAACAATTTAAATACCAAGGAGCCACAATTAGGATTGCCTAACACCTAATAGCTTCTCACTTAAAAGATTAAACAGCCTGGAATCTGATATTCTGAAAGGCAAAGGAACTTGGATTATAGCTAAGAATAAGCTATCCAGCTAAAATGAGCATTATCTTTCAGGGAAGAAGATGGACATTCAATGACACAATTTCATCTATTTTTTTTCATGTGGATCAACTTTATTTTTTCTTACTTTTTTCCACTTATTGGGAAGGAGGGAAAAATTTTGAACACAAGGTTATACAAGGGTCAATGTTGAAAAATTATCCATGCACATGTTGTGAAAATAAAATGCTTTCATAAAAAATATTTTGAAATAAAACAAAAATAAAACAAAACAACAAAAAAAATAATTGTTCACTAGTCAAAGGGGATTTTGAACATCAAATAAATAAAAGAGATAGGGAAAATATTGGAAGAGAATTGAGAGTGGTATTAAAGAAAATACAAAAAGCTAATGAGATGAAGAATACCTTAGAAAATAAAATTGGTCAAATGGGAAAAAGGTACAAATGCTCCCTGAGAAAGATTTTTTCCTTAAAAATTAGATTTGAGCAAAGAGAAGCTAATGACTTAGTGATAAATAAAAGTACGAAAAACAAAACCAATGAAAAAATAGAAATATAAAACAATGTGAAATATCTTCTAAGAAAAACAAGTCACCTGGAAAATACATGTAGAAGAGATTATTTTTAAATTATTGGTCTGCGTAAAAGTCAAGATTAAAATTAAAAGAGCTTTAACATCATCTTTCAAGAAATTATCAAAGAAATTTATCCTGATAGTCTAGAACCAGATGATAACAAAGAAATTGAAAGAATGCAGTTATCACTTCTATAGTATAGCCATATTCTGGAACTTTCATTAAAGAACTGAAGAGCTTGGAATATGATGTTTTGGAGAACAATGGAGTTAGGGTTCCAAGTAAGAATCTCTTCATGAGCAAAAGAGAGTACTGTCCTTCAGGGAAAACATGGACATTCATTGAACAAGAAGATTTTCAAGCATTCATGATGAAAAGACCAGAAATGAAAAAAAATCTGATTTTCAAATATAACACAAATAAAAGGAGGTAATCTTGAAATGCATATCATAAGGGTCTTAATAAGATTTATGTGTTTACCTTACTAAATGGGAGAATGAGACTTGTAAAAAGAAGAGTTTCTTATTATTATAGCAGTCAGAAGAAGTTATATAGATAGAGAACACAGGTGTAATTTGAATATGAAGGGATAATATCTAAAAAATAAAATTAAAGCATAAGAGAGGAATGTCCTGGGAGAAAGGGAAAGGGAAAAGTGAAATGGCATAAATTATTTGCCATAAAAGAGACAAGAAAAAGCTTTTATGGTGGAGGGGGAGAGAGAAAAGGGGGAGAGTAAGTGGACTTTAATTCTCATTAGAATTTCCTCAAAAAGGAAATAACATATAAATTCATTATAGGTATAGAAAACTACCTTACCCTGCAGGAAAGTAAGAATATGGAAATAGCATATGGGCAAAGGATGGTGATAGAAGAGAGGGCATATTGGGAGAGAAGATGGTCAGGAGCAAAACATTTTTGGGAAAGGTCAGAGTGAAAAGAGAGAGAATAGAGTAAATGGGGGGGAAACTTTTAATAATGAAAATTGAAAAATGAACTTTGAAACAATTTTCTTTAATAATTTCATGAACGATTATGTCTGGGCTTTTTGTTGTTGTTGTTGTTTGGTTTTTGTTGTTGAATTTCAGAAGCATAACAATTTTCGTATTATCTCCCCTGGATCTATTTTCTAGATGACTTGTTTTTTTAATGAGATGTTTCACATTGTTTGACATTTTTTTATTTACTCAATTGAGGATAAAAACCTCTTATTCTATGGGCAAATAGGAGGGGAATCAGAATAAAAATGAACAGAACTTGCTTATAGAAGGGAGACTGGGTTGGGGCAAGCAATAGTAAGAAATAAAACACTTTTGGAAATGGATGGGATAAAAAGAATAGATTAAACAAGAAGAAAAAAAATTGAGGGAAATACAATTAGAAATCATAAATAGGAAAAAAAATCAAGCTAATATCCCTTATAAAAGCCTTAGCTCATATAGACAAATGAGTCAAATATATACAAATAAGAGCCATTCCCCAAGTGATAAATTATCAAAAACCATGAAATTGGTTTTCAGATGAAGTAATCAAAGCTATGTATAGACATGTGAAAAAATTCTCTAAAATTGCTATTGATTGGAGAAATACATATTAAAAATACTGAGGTAATATCATATATCCATAAGACTAAATAAACAAAAAAAAAAAAAAAAAGGAAAGTGATAAGTGTTAGAAGAATCAAGAGGAAATTGAGACAGTAATGTCTCAATTGAGACACTAATGTTAGTGGAGTTGTGAACTCATTCAGCCTTTATTTAGAGCAATTTGGAAATATGCCCAATATTTATAGTGGCTTTTTGTTGGCAAAGAATTGAAATTCTGAGGATGTCCATCAACTTGGGAACAATTGATTGATTTATGGTACATGATTGTGATAAAACAGCATTTTGAAATAGGAAATAATGAACTAAATGTCCCTAAGAAATCTTTGAAAAACTTACATGAACTGATGCAAAGTTAAATAAGTAGAACCAGGAGACTATAATGTATATACAGTAATATAAGATGATCATCCTTGAATGATAAGTATTTTCAGCAATATAATGATCTAAGACAATTCTGAAGGACTTATCATGAAAAATGTTATCCATCCTAAGAGAAATAACTGATTGAATCTAAACATAGATCAAAGCAGAGTTTTATTTTTTGTTTTATTTTTCTTGAAATTTTGTTTGCGTCTATATTTTCTTTTACAATATGACTAATATGGAAATATCTTTTGCATGATCACATATGTATAATCTATATCAAATTGCTTTTCTTTTCAATAAGGACTGAAGAAGGAAAGAGAGAATTTGGAACTCAGTTTAAAAATGATATTGAAATTTTTTATACCTGTAATTGAGAAAATAAATTACGTGAAAATAAAAGTGCAACAATATACAACTATATGGAAAGCAAAATGGTAACCTTTGATTTAGTGATAAAGAACAATTGTTTTTAAATCTGTCTATACAATTTCCTATTCATTTAAATCTAGATAATCATTGCATCACAATAATTGAGTTAGAGTTTTTCAATTGTTCTATATTTTAGGAAGTATCATCTGATATTAGACAATTTTTTACTTCTTATAACTCCCCTCATGGTTCTATATTTCTCATTGGGATTTCAGAAACTTGTTTTTTTAAGGTCATGTAGTTCCTAGCTTTGTCTTGGGAGGCAGAAACCCAAGTATTTTAAACAGTATTCAGTTATTGTAAACAGGATTTTTCTATCTCTTTCTGATGTGTTTTGTTGACAGTATATAGAAATGATGGTGATTTATGTGGGTATCTTTTGTATCCTGCAATTTTGCTAAGGTTAATTCTTTAAACTAATTCCTTTAATTGTTTCTCTAGAATTCTCTAAGTATCCTATTAAGTCATTTGTAAAAAGATTTATTTCCATGTTGCTAATTCTTATTTTTTTTAAATCTTTTCTTCTATTGTTGCTATAGCTAACTTGCCAGTGCAACATTAAATAATAGTGGTGATCATGTCCATTATTTATCACTCCTGATCATATTGGTAATGCTTATATATTCTATCCATATTACACATAAAATTCTTGCTTTTAGATAAATAGTACTTATAATTTTTAGTAAAAATTGTAAAAAATATATAAATTTATGTGTTTTATAAAATATTATTTTGCTTTTTAATATTTTAGTAGGATTGGTGTTATATTTTGTCCAAGCCTTTTTATTCAAATATTAATATAATTATATTATATTTGTTATTTAGATTATTGATATGTTCAGTGATGTTTATATGAAGAAGGGAAAAACGAAAGGAAGGAAGGAAGGAAGGAAGGAAGGCAAAGTCCTCAGAAAGGGTGAGAAATAAATAGATGAAGAGTTTAGCCTTGGGGGGAAAAATACTCTTCTGTGGAGACTGGATAACGTAGAAAAAAATAAAGTGCATTTTACAAAAAAAAAAAATGGATGTATAGAGTATGGGAGAGGTAACTTTTTTTTTTTTTTACTTCCAAATTTAGGTGTCACTTATGTTCTGGTGGTACACATTTAAAGGCCTGCTACCAGTAATTCCATTCTGGGAAATACAGATATAAAATATATGAAAGGCTCATGAATTTAGGACCAATTAGAGAGAAAACTAGCAATGGATTGTGTTAGTTGGAATTTTAGTTTATATTGAAAAAGTCCATTCTTTCATTTGATTTTTATGGTTGCCCTGTGTCCTCAAACCATGAAAAATGGTCGCAAGAAAATTCAAAAAACAGAGTTAACCACAAATACTTTAGAAAAACAATTTTAAATAGTTTTTTTGTTTAAATTTATTTATTTAATATTTTCCTCCAGTTACATTCAAAACATTTTTTAACATTTATTTTTAAGGTTTTTTTTTTTGAGTTCTAGGCTATCTCCCTTATTCCCACCAACAATTAAGAAACCCTGTGTAAAGTTAAGCAAAACATTTAATGATAGTCAAGTTGTGAAAGAAAACCTAGAACTCTCAGCTTAATGAAAATAAAAACTATTAATATATAATGCTTCAATCTATATTCAGATTTGATCACTTGCTGTTCTGGGTATGGATTGAATTTTTCAGTATAAGTCCTTTAGAGTAGATGTGGATGATTGTACTACTGAGAATATCAAAATTCATTTACAGCTGGTCATCCCAGAACACTACTATTAATTTATATGCAGTATATCTCACTTTGTTCATTGAGGACTTTTCAGTTGGTTTTTTTTTTTTTTCTGAGAGTACATCATTTTCCAGAGAAGAATAATATCCCATCAGAGAAACTTTCTTTAAAAATAGTTTTACAATTTTTATTGTTAATTGCATTTTCCTCATTTATTCTCTCTCCTTTTACCTGTCCTCTGCAAAAGTATCTTGTTACTGACCATTTTTCCCCCAATATGCCCTCTCTTTTTCACCCTTCCCCCTTTCTAGTATCCCATTTCCCTCCCTTTATTGTGCAGTGTAAGATAGATTTATATACCCCTATTGAGTATGTATGTTATTTCCAATTTGAGCCAATTCTGATTAGAGTAAGGTTCATTCATTCCTCCTTTCTTCTCCCTCTTCTCTATAGTTAAAGCTTTTTCTTGCATCTTTTTTTCATGGAAGATAATTTGCATTATTCCATTTTTACCTTTCCCCTTTTCCCAATACATTCCACTCTCACCCCTTAATTTTATCATTTAAAAAATATATTACACATTCAATTCACAAAATTGTGAATTTCCCTCTCTCTCTCTCTCTCTATACATATATATATATATATATATATATATATATATATATATATATATATACACATACATTTCTTACTGCCATAATGAGAATGTTGTATTTAGTTACAAGGTATCATACTCCCATGTAAGAAAGTTATTAAATACTTTATGATATCACTTTCCTGATTACCTCCTTATGCTTCTCCAGAGTCCTATATTTGAAAATTTGAAAATCATATTTCCCATTTAGGTCTGGTCTTTTCAACATGAATGCTTAAAAATACTCTATTTTATTGAAT
The DNA here is from genome assembly GCF_902635505.1 of Sarcophilus harrisii. Taxonomy (NCBI): domain Eukaryota; kingdom Metazoa; phylum Chordata; class Mammalia; order Dasyuromorphia; family Dasyuridae; genus Sarcophilus; species Sarcophilus harrisii. Next base: position 46,195,851 of record NC_045426.1, on the reverse strand, counting down.
GGCCACATTTTCCTCTGAAGTATTATATTCAGTTTCACTGGGCAATTTATACTTGGTTGCAATGCAATCCTAACTCCATTGCTCTTAAGAAAATTGTATTTTTTGTTCTCCCATACTTTAATGGAGAGGCTGCTAAATCTTTTGTTATCCTGACTGTGGCTCTACTATGCTTGAATTGTTTCTATCTGGATGCTTAAAATATTTTCTCCTTGACCTGGGAGTTCAGGAATTTGGCTATAATATTCCTGGGAGTTTTTATTTTGGGATATCTTTCAGGAGGTGGTCAGTGTTTTCTTTCAATTTCTATTTTACCTTCTGGTTCTAGAATAGCAGGACAGTTTTCCTCAACAATTTCTTAAGATATAATATCCAAGTTCCTTTTTTGATCATGATTTTCAGGTAGACTAATAATTTTAAATTTATCTTTCCTTGATCTATTTCCCAAATCAGTTTTTTTTTCCCAATGAGATATTTTATATTTTTCCTCTTTTTCTTTTTTTTTTTTTGGTTTTGCTTTATTTTCTCTTGATTTCTCATAAAGTCATCAACTTCATTAGCTTAATGCTAGTTTTTAAGGAATTATTTTTCTCAGTGGGTTTTTGTATCTCTTTTCCCAATTAGCCAATTTTACTTTTTAAGGCATTATTCTCCTCAGTAGCTCTATGTATTTCCTTCTGCATCTCTCTCAATTCTTTTCCCAATTATTCCTCTACCCCTCACTTGGCTTTAGAAATCAAGTTCTTTTGATTTTGAGCTTTTCCATAGCCTGAGCCCAATTCTTATTTTTCTTGGAGACATCAGATGTAAGAGCTTTGAATTTGTTATCATCTTCTGAATATCTGTTTTAATCCTCCTTGTCACCATATTAACTTTCAATGGTCAGAAACATTTTTTTTTTGTTTTCTACTCATTTTCCTAGCCTATTACTCTGCTTTTAAGTCTTTGTTAAAGTAGAGCTGTTTCCAGGGGGGAGGGTGCACTTCAAAACTTCAGGAATTCTATGCAACTGTTTTCAAAAATCCTTCTAGGAATCTGACCACAAGCATTCTTTTCTGCCCTGGAGCTGTTAGGTCTGTCCCTGCCCCACTGTTGCTGTTAGGGATCTAGTGTGCTAGCCAGGATTGGGGCTCTGTTGACCAGGGCTGCACTGGAACTGAACACAAGACTCCCACCCCTTTTGCCACAGAACCTTTCCACTGACATTCTAAGTCCTCCCTGATGTCCCCAGGGTGAGTGGTCCAGAAGCCTCTAGCACTGCTGCTGATTCAGAGGTCCTGCCTTGATGACACTAGTATATGGCCAGAGCTTAGACTAGGATCAAGCCTGCACTGGGATTGATCCCTGGGCTTCCATTCTAGTTCCACAGACATGTTCTGCTGACCTTCCAGGTTTTCTTTGGTGTCTCTGGGCTGAGAAGTCTGGAAGCCCTCAGTACCAGCATTGATTCAGAGGTGGGGCCTTGGACTGGACTGGGGCTGGGTCCAAGGCCTGCACCAGTATGTCTTCCCCGGGATTCTCACCATTGTGTCACTTTTCTGCTGAGTTTCCCTTTCATTTAGCTTTGTGAATAGATTTGTTTCTGCAATAAAGATGTCTTTTTCCTTGTATCCTGGAAGATAAGAAATAATTTAAGTTAATGCAAAATACAGGCATCTTTTTTGGAGTCAAAAGGTATGCACATGCACATGTGTGCTGGGTAGCGCAAACATGGGGAGATGGAAAGAGAACATTAGAGAATTCTAGAATTGCTTTTTTCCTCCACCAGCGGAAAAAAAAAAACCCAACTCGTAAGTATAAGGCTTTGCTTTTAGGATGAAAATGGAGACATTACTCCCATGTCATCCAATATATCATTTAGATCAGGGCAAGTTTTTAAAACCAATCTCAATAGCTAATGGTTTTGCTTGTGGCTTGCCTTTCAGCTGGAAAACATTCTACTCCTTATTTTTCATTGTTCTGATTTTCTTCAATTTGTTTAAGGTCATTATTTAAAAGAATTTGGAGCAGTTTGTGGAAGAGGTTGGGCAAATTCCTGCCTTTATTCTGCCATCCTAAATACAGTCTTAAATAAAATAAAAGACCACATTTAGGTTTGGATGCAGGTCATACTCAACTGAAGTAAGAAAGGGAAATGCAAAAGACAAAGAAGTGAAAGATGATAAATGAAATAGAAAAAGAATACATGATTATTTGCAGTTGAAATTTTAAAGAAAAAACAGATTTGAATAGGAAACATCTGTGATACACAGAAAACCTCCTCTGCTTCTTAAAACCTGAAGTAATTCTTAGGAAAGACTATATTTATTCAGAGAGGTTTGTATTGACTTAAAATAAGAGCAGATCATAAAAGGAAGTATTTCCAAGATTATTGGATCCAAAATAGTTGGAAACGCCAATTTTATCCTTAAGTTCAGAGGGAAATAGAAATGAAAAACTTCATTCAAGCAGTCAGCCCAAAAGAAGAGTTGAAACTGAACAAATTCACTGATCTGGAGATATCAATAATTCACAATTAATGACTGTAATCAGGCAGCAGTAGGTGCTATTAAAATATCAATTCCTCCTATATAGCATTTCACCACTTTTTATCAATGACTCTTTAGATCTCAATGAAATTTTATGTAGTACTTGAAGAAAAAAGAAAACAAAAACAACTCTCTCCAACACAATGGGATCTAGTTGCATTTTTTCCCCCAATCACAAAGTCATGCATAGATTTGGACTAATAAACATTATTTTAACAATATAAAAATATTGCTTTTATTTCTTACAAAATTATGCATCCCTTATTAAATGTTAAATTTATTATTTTAAATAGAAAATATCATTTAAAATGCATAAGTATGTTCATTTCCAGTGATCTGAGTCCCTTCTGGATGTATGGGAAGGAAACTTGTGTTGAAATAAACAGATTATCACCCTGTGTGGCAGGGAAAAATTTAATGTGACATAATTCATATTTAGATAGGAAACCTTTCTGACTTCCTACCAGTTCTGACAGAAAAAAGGATATCAGTGAAGTCCAACTTCACTGTGTATTTTCTGAAAACTTAACAGATTTAATAAAATATGAGGAAAATCCATTTATTCTTTTTATGGGTCTCTCTCTTTACCTGCTAGTAAACTGAATTGTCAGAAATGAACTAGTCCTCACTCATTCACCATTTTAATTTATTTTAATTGCATACTTCTGATAGTGGGTTTGTTTGACTCATTTTTCAAACTGCTGTTCCTTTTAGCAATGCTTCCTCTGCTTGCACAGTTCACTCTAGAAAGACATTAAGTATTTTTCAATTACTTCTCATTTTATAACACAAAACATTTCTAAGAGGGTTTTTTTTTTTTTTTTGCTTTTAGGAAAAATTGGATTAGAATCAGCATGTCTCATCAGATTCAATTACTCACTGATACCACCCACTACCAGGAAAGGATTAAGAAACAGAGTTATTGGGGCTTGACTAGGAATGCCCCTACGCTGGAATAAACAAGTTTTCTCAAGACAACTTAGTAATCAACCACATTGACACAAGTGATCCATGGTCTTTACCCTATTATTTTGAGGCTGCAGTAAAAACACAATCCTGAAAGTAGTTTACTGCAAATGAAGTTTCACCTGTCAACTAGTGAACATGCAACTTAATTATAACTGCAAAAATGATAACCAGCATTTGCATAGAAGTCTGAAGTTTGCCAAGAGATGTTATTGCATTGGCCCACTAGATATTTAAAATCACTCTAGCTTTTGGTATCATACTAATTTCATAGTTGAGGAAAACTTAGATTCAGAGAAACTCATTGACATGCCAGAAGACACATAGTTAATTAGCCAACACAAATTCAATAATGGAAGCAAGCAAAAAGTGAATTTAGTAATTTTTGTCAAGATCAAAATCAGTCACTTGTTTGCTCTCCATTCACATATTATCGTCAAGAGAACAGTTTTAATAAAATCAGAGGTTCTCGGTTCAAATCCTACATCTGATATTTTCTCCCTTTGTGACTTTCAAATTCCTGAGATTCAGTTTCTTCATGCAAAAAATTAAGGCATTGGATTGATGGCTTTTGAGGTCCCTTTCAGCCTTAGAACTATCATCCTTATCCAACTCCATACTGTTTTACTCTTTGAAGTATTTTCATAGCCAAACCAGGAGATGAAGTTTACAAATTTTACAAAGCAGCATAAAAACTGTGACCTCAAGCCATTACATACAGCCAGGCACATGCACTCACTCATGCACACACCCGCATACATAAATATATCTGTGCTAAATTGTAGCCTACTTGGGAGATATGAGAGGATAAAACAGGAAAGAATAAAATAAATAGTGCACACAGCAAAGCACAAATATAATCTACAAGGAAGCAAAGAATAGCATGTATATAATGTCATCTATTATTATTCATGCTGTTATACAATTGTTATACTTTTTATCTTTATGAATTGTAGCAGTCAAGGCTATTTTTGAGGCTCGATATAATATTGATAAAGAGGGTAAGAGAAAAGCTTAGACAGTCACATGTGCCTTTTCCGCCATCTTCGATTCCCCAACTAAAAAGGTTTGTTCTGGGGCCAGGAAGGAGATCAGGGTAGACTGGGAGCGAAATTAGTTTCCGAGAAGAACCTCAAACCAAAAGTGAGAGCACAGACCTCAGCACAAGCTCGCTGCCCCAAACCACAGTACAGGGATTTTCCTTGGGGCAGTTGCAAACCTGCATGGCAGGGGGGCACAGCCCAAATTAGCCTCTAATCTGAGCAGTGAGGGCTCGGCTTGGGGCCATAGAGCTTTTGCAGTGCCGATTTGCATTGGGCAGAGATGTTGGGGCAGAGACTTCCAGGCAGAATTCCGGTAGAATCAGCAGTCTGCGGTCAGCTGCTAATACCCACAGCCCCACAAGAGGCTCTGGCCTGGGGCAGTGACACTTTCACCCCTTAGCCTCTAGCCTAGGGCAATCACTAACCCATACAGCCCAACTGGGCACTTCAATAGCTAGCCAGTGCTGAATCCACCTCCTGTTTGGGGAAGGGAAAACTCTCACTCAGAGCACTCCCATACCTCAGAGCCAAAAACCAGTTTACATCTCTCCTGTTCTGCAGAGGAAGCTGGTAACTCCCTTGCCTAGGAGGCATACCCTAAAGGCTTTAAAACATGAATAAAAAGATGAAAAGAACGACAGCTTCAATGCAGAAAAAGAGCAGGTCAGCAAACCTGAAGAGACTAATAGCAAACAGGCACCATACTGTCCTCTTTTACATGATGCTCTCATAGAAGAGACCATTAAAAGTCTCAAAAGAGAGTTAGAAGATAAATGGGGAAAGGAAAGAGAAGCCTTACAAGAGAGCAACAACTTCCTGAAATACAAATTGGAAAAGATAAAAAATTCCCAGGAAATGCAGGTAAACAAAATTTGTGAATTAGAAAAAGTAAAAAAAATCTCAGGAAAGTAAGAATTGTGAATTAGAAAAAATAAAGAATTCACTAGAAAGTAGGATTTGTGAATTGGAAAAGACAAAGAACTCACAAGAAAGTAGGATGTGTGAATTGGAAAAGACAAAGAACTCGTAAGAAAGTAGGATCTGTGAATTGGAAAAAAGAAAATAATTCACTAAAAAAAAAAATTAGTGAAATGGAAAAAAATTCCACAGACCAAAACAATACATTCAAAAACTCAATTGGACATATACAGAAAGAAGTAAAAAAAGCTAATGAAGAAAATAATTCTTTAAAAATTAGAACTGAACAAATAGAAAGTAATGATTCATTGAGACAGCAAGAATCAGTCAAGCAAAAACAAAAAAATGACAAACTGGAAAAAACCATGAATTATCTACTTGCAAAAACGACAGACTTGGAAAATAGATCTAGGAGAGATAAGCTGAGGATTATTGGACTTTCTGAAAATTATGATAAAAAAAGAGCCTAGATAATATTTTACAAGAAATCATCAAAGAGAACTGCCCAGAGGTAATAGAATCAAAAGGTAAAATAGGCATTGAAAGAATTCATCGAACACCTTCTGAAAGAGACCCTATAATAAAAACCCTAAGGAATATTGTGCCTAAATTTCAGTACTACCCAGCTAGAGAAAAAAATATCACAAGCAGTCAGAAAAAAAATAAATGTTGAGTTGCCACAATAAGGATCACCCAAGATCTGACTACCTCCACATTAAAGGATCGAAGGGCCTGGAATCTCATATTCCGAAAGGCAAAAGAACTTGGTATACAGGCAAGAATAAACTACCCAGCTAAGCTGAGCATTTTCTTCCAGGGAAGAAGATGGACATTTAATGAAACAAATGAATTCCATTTGTTTCTAAGGAAAAAAACAGAACTAAGCAAAAAATGTGATCTCCAACCATAGGACTCAAGAGATACAGTAAAGGTAAAAAGAATTCTTGAGAATTGTATTTCTGTTGTGGATATACAGAAAGAATACATGTATAATTTGATTTTACTGATATAACATAAAAAGGGAAGTAGATATGGAAAAGGGATGATGGCAAAATAAGGTGGGAAGGAGGGATAAAAAGAGGGAAACCACATCCCATAAAGAGGCAAAGGAAGCTTATCATATCTGAGGGAATTTAGAGAGGGGAAGGAACATTGTGTGAATCTTATTCTCATCAGAGATGGCTCAAAGAGAAAATAATTGACATTTGTTTTAGAGAAAATTCTCTCTCGCCTCATTAAAAAAGAGGGAGAGGACAAGGAAAAAGAAAAAGAGTAATAAGAGAAGGGAGGGTAAAAGCTTCAAAGGGGGGGAGGGAGGGATTCTAAAGAGGGTAAGCATTGTGATACAAGTGGGGTACATAAGATTAAAAAGGGGAAAGAGAGTTGGGGGAGGCAAGAAAAAGTAAAGCATAATCTAAGGTTATTAGGATGGCAGGAAATACAGAATTAGTAATTCTAACCATAAATGTGAATGGGATGAATTCCCCCATAAAGAGGATGCAGATAGCAGACTGGATCAAAAGTCAGAACCCTACAATATGTTGTTTACCAGAAACACATTTAAAGCAGGGAGATACATATAGAGTAAAGGTAAAAGGCTGGAGCAAAATCTATTTTGCTTCAGGTGAAGTCAAAAAAGCAAGGGTAGCCATCCTTATCTCAGATCAAGCAAAAGCAAAAATTGATCTAATTAAAAGATATAAGGAAGGAAACTACATCCTGCCAAAGGGTAGCATAAACAACGAAGCAATATCAATATTAAACATATATGCACCAAGTGGTATGGCATCCAACTTCCTAAAGGAGAAGTTAAGAGAGTTGCAAGAAGAAATAGACAACAAAACTGTAATAGTGGGAGATCTCAACCTTGTACTCTCAGAATAAGAGAAATCAAACCACAAAACAAATAAGAAAGAAATTAAAGAACTAAATAGAATATTATAAAAATTAGGTATGTTAGATCTTTGGAGAAAATTGAATGGAGACAGAAAAGAAAATAATTGCTTCTCAGCAGTTCATGGAACCTATTCAAAAATTGCCCATATATTAAGACATAAAGACCTCAAAATTAAATGCAATAAAACAGAAATAGTAAATGCTTTCTTTTCAGATCATAATGCAATAAAAACTATATTCAACAAAAAGTTAGGGGTAAAAAGACCAAAAAGTAATTTGAAACTAAACAATCTCATCTTAAAGAATGATTGGGTGAAGCAGCAAATTATAGATACAATTAATAATTTCACTCAAGATAATGACAATGATGAGACGTCATACCAAAATTTGTGGGATGCAGCCAAAGCGGTAATAAGAGGGAATTGTATATCCTTAGAGGCTTACTTGAATAAAACAGAGAAAGAAAAGTTTAATGAATTAGGCTTGCAACTAAAAAAACTAAAATAAGACCAAATTAAAAACCCCCAATTAAATACTAAATTTGAAATTCTAAAATTAAAAGGAGAAATTAAAAATATCGAAAGTAAAAAAACTACTGAACTATTGAACTAAGAGTTGGTTCTATGAAAAAGCCAAAAAAATAGATAAGCCTTTAGTAAATCTGATTAGAAAAAGGAGGGAGGAAAATGAAATTAGTAATCTTAAAAATGAAAAGGGAGAACTTTCCACCAATGAAGAGGAAATTAGAGAAATAATAAGGAGTTATTTTGCTCAACTTTATGGCAATAAATATGATAACCTAAGTGAAATGGATGACTACCTCCAAAAATATAGACTCCCCAGACTAACAGCAGAGGAAGTAAATTGCTTGAATGTCCCATTGCAGAAAAAGAAATAGAACAGGCAATTAATCAACTCCCTAAGAAAAAATCCCCAGGACCAGATGGATTTACATGTGAATTCTACCAAACATTTAAAGAACAATTGGCCCCAATGCTATATAAATTATTTGATAAAATAGGGAATGAAGGAGTCCTACCAAATCCCTTCTATGACACAGACATGGTACATACTTAAACCAGGTAGGTTGAAAACAGAGAAAGAAAATTATAGACCAATCTCCCTAATGAATATTGATGCTAAAATCTTAAATTAGATATTAGCAAAAAGACTACAGAAAATCTCCCAGGATAAACACAGGATCGTAGGTTTTTAGGAATGGGGTGGTTCAATAGGAAAATATAATATAATTATAAAACCAAATTAAAAAAATCATTGATCATCCTAATGTGAAAAAAAGCATTTGACAAAACCAAATCCATTCCTATTAAAAAGAGAGGAAATAAATGGACTTTTCCTTAAAATAATCAGCAGCATCTATTTAAAATCATCAGTAAAGATCATATGTAATGGAGACAAACTGCAACAATTCCCAATAAGATCTGGAGTGAAACAAGGTTGCCCACTATCACCGTTACTATTTAATATTGTATTAGAAATGCTAGCTTTAGCAATAAGAGCTGAGAAAGAGATTGAAGGAATAAGAATAGGCAATGAAGAAACAAATTATCACCGTTTGCCGACGATATGATGGTATACTTAGAGAACCCCAGAGATTCTGCTAAAAAGTTATTAGAAATAATCCACAACTTTAGCAAAGTTGCTGGTTATAAAATAAACCCACATATGTCATCAGCATTCTTATATATCACTAACAAAATCCAACAGTCAGAGTTACAAAGAGAAATTGCATTTAAAGTAACTACTGATAATATAAAATATTTAGGAATCTATCTGCCAAGGGAAAATCAGAAACTTTATGAGCAAAATTACAGAACACTTTTCACACAAATTACATCTGATCTAACCAATTGGAAAAATATTAAATGCTCTTGGATAGGGCTAGCAAATATAATAAAGATGAAAATATTACCTAAATAACATTTCTTTGATACCAATCAGACTCCCAAAAAACTATTTTTAATGACCTACCAAAAATAACAACAAAATTCATATGGAAAAACAAAAGGTCAAGAATTTCAAGGGAATTAATGAAAAAAAAATCAAATGAAGGTGGCTTAGCTGTACCAGATCTAAAATTATATTATAGAGCAGCTGTTACCAAAACCATTTGGTATTGGCTAAGGAATAGATTAGTTGATCAGTGGAATAGGTTAGGTTCAAGGGACAAAACAGTCAACAACTATAGCAACCTAGTCTTTGACAAACCCAAAGACCCCAGCTTTTGGGATAAAAATTTAGTGTTTGAAAAAATTGCTGGGAAAATTGGAAACTAATATGGCAGAAACTAGGTATTGGTTCACACTTTACACTGTACAACAAGGTAAGGTCAGAATGGGTTCATGACCTAGGCATAAAGAATGAAATTATTAATAAATTAGAGGAACACAGGATAGTTTAACCTCTCAGACCTGTGGAAGGGGAAGGAATTTATGACTGAGAAGAACTAGAGATCATTACTGATCACAAAATAGAAAATTTCAACTATACCCAACTAAAAAGTTTTTGTACAAACAAAACTAATGCAGACAAGATTAGAAGGGAAGCAATAAACTGGGAAAATATTTTTACAGTCAAAGGTTCTGATAAAGGCCTCATTTCCAAAATATATAGAAAATTAACTCTAATTTATAAAAAATTAAGCCATTCTCCAATTGAAAAATGGTGAAGGGATATGAACAGACAATTCTCAGATGAATAAATTGAAACTATTTCTAGTCATATAAAAAGATGCTCCAAGTCATTATTAATCAGAGAAACGCAAATTAAGACAACTCTAAGATACCACTACACAGCTGTCAGATTGGCTAAGATGACAGGAAAAAATAATGATGATTGTTGGAGGGGATGCAGGAAACCTGGGACATTGATGCATTGTTGGTGGAGTTGTGAACAAATCCAACCATTCTGGAGAGTAGTTTGGAACTATGCTCAAAAAGTTATCAAACTGTGCATACCCTTTGATGCAGCAATGTTACTACTGGGCTTATATCCCAAAGAGATCATAAAGAAGGGAAAGGGACCTGTATGTGTACGAATGTTTGTGCCAGCCCTCTTTGTAGTGGCTAGAAACTGGAAACTGAGTGGATGCCCATCAGTTGAAGAATGGCTGAATAAATTGTGGTATATGAATATTATGGAATATTATTGTTCTGTAAGAAATGACCAACAGGATGATTTCAGAAAGGCCTGGAGAGACTTACATGAACTGATGCTGAGTGAAACGAGCAGGACCAGGAGATCATTATATACTTCAACAACAATACTATATGATGACCAGTTCTGATGGACCTGGCCATCCTCAGCAATGAGATCAACCAAATCATTTCCAATGGAGCAGTAATGAACTGATCCAGCTTCGCCCAGAGAAAGTACTCTGGGAGATGAGTAAAAACCATTACATTGAATTCCCAATCCCTATATTTATGCCCACATGCATTTTTGATTTCCTTCACAAGCTAATTGTACACTATTTCAGAGTCTGAATCTTTTTGTACAGCAAAATAACAGTTTGGTCATGTATACTTATTGTGTATCTAATTTATATTTTAATACATTTAATATCTACTGGTCATTCTGCCATCTGGGTGAGAGGGTGGAGGGTAAGAGGTGAAAAATTGGAACAAGAGGTTTGGCAATTGTTAATGCTGTAAAGTTATCCATACATATAACCTGTAAATAAAAGGCTATTAAATTAAAAAAAGACATTAAAAATAATAAAATTCAAAAACAAAATAAATAATTTTTAGAAATATTTAATCATTTTTCCTGTTTCTATATTGTATTTAATGTTAAATAAGTAAACTTAAAAAATAAAATGATATTTTAAAAACTGTCAGATTTCTAAAAATCCTTTTGAACCCATCATTGAAAAGCCTTAAGATAAGACTAGCTAGGTTTGGGCTGAGGTTTTTCATACTGGTGAATAAAGAAAATCCGAGTTAGAAGGTCCTGGAAGACAGTTCTAAAGCAATTAGTCAGTTTTGCATAATCAGAAATCTATAACTAGGGATATACTTTTTCTTTTAGAAATGTGAGTAGGTATCATTCAAATATAGGAATGTGGTTCTAGGTAAGAGAATTTTCAGAAATTGAACACAAAATCTAAATTAAACAATTTATCATACTTGACATCTTAGAGTGTTTGCTTATTCTATGGCCTAAACTTCTCTTAAGGTTTCCTATGATGAACATTGTATGATGAACCTTTAATATTGCTGAGTTTCTCTTAACTTCTGATTCCAAAACTGACACTTCTCCAGGATTTTCTAACAATATGTTTGTATTAACATAACAGATTACATACTTTTTCATATTTAAATGCTTTCTTTCACAATAGGGGAAATGAGAATCAAATGAGCATAAAGACAGAAGGTGTCTTAGGCAATGCACTGGAGATATTTCCAGGATTCTTCAGTAATACCAGAACTGTAGGAAACAAGTAAACTGATTGGAACAGAATTCCCACTATTTTGTTATTTTTTTTTTAATGTGAACTGATAGTGGAAACAAAAATGGTATGTATTTACTTACACTGATGTAGAATAATAAGCACATGGTGAGTTATTAATGAATGCCAAGAATGCAGACGTGAAGGTTTATGGAATCTTTGAGGACCAACACAGTCTTTTAGTCCATGGTACTTCCAACGTACCATAAATGTAAGAGAATGACTGTTACTTCAGTGTCAAAAGTGAAGCATTGGTTGTAATTGAAAGCCCCACAATTACAAAAACATGCAGGTACAATTCCTATTTTGTGTCTCCACTTATGTCTCCAGATATTTTATTCAATTTATTTTGCTTCCTACCTAACGGCAATTTCTTATTCATTTTTGAAATCCTCCATTGATAACAAAACACTTAAATTTTAATAGTTTAGGAAAAAATAAACTTTAACATATGAATAATTGGGAGATTAAAGAAAAACATTCTAATAATCCTCATAATTCTAACATGGCACTCTTCCACTACTCCCAACTCCCCCACCTTTTTTAGTCCCTTCTCAGAGACAGAAAGGATTGTAACTTTGGTTTCCTTTCATACTTACTTATGTATATGTGGGTTCACACACACACACACACACACACACACATATATATATATATACATATATATGTATATCAACATATTTATTTTTCTCTTTATATATACCTTGCATATATGTGTATTATGCATGTTATAATGCATATTATGTCCTGTTATAGATTATAATATTGTATATGTATATCTTGCAAATGATATGTGTACATAGGAACACATATGTTGATAAACTTATGCATGCATGTATATACATACCTAAAGACATAGTGTGAATATATGCATACATGCATATATGAGATGTGCACATTTCAGATCTCCATAGCCCTGGAAAGAAAAAAAAGGGTCAATCAACATATCTAAGTGTCAGAATACTGGAATATAGAAACTGGACTATTCTTCTTTTGCAAGGCTGAAGAAGTCCAAATGAAGTCTATGACATTCAATGTGCATATCACTGAGTTTACAATCAGTTACTTGGTCCTAGAGAAGAGATACTCAGTAGGGATCATGCAGATCTAATGTTTGCCCACTTCTTTCACCATTGACTATCTTTGTAAATAGTACGTTATAAAGTAGATTATGTGTAGGATCCCAGGCAGTATGAGAGTTTCATCTTCACATGTTCTGCAGAGATTCCCTCTGTAAACAAAATAGCCAAATAATCTTGAGACTGTCTCTCCAGGAACTAAGTGGGGGATTAGGTTAGGGTACACTATTATCTCCATGAAGCACTTGAATCATTTTCTCCAACAAAATCGATGGCTTATTTGAATTTACAAGCATTCTTACTTATTTTCTTCTTGAATTGATAATCTTAAAAAAAAAAAAAAAAGAACTCAGGATGAGGTATGCAGATAGATACCACTAACTTCAAAGGTACATTGATTTGCACATGTGCCATATTATTTTGCTTTTAGGAACTGCACAATGTGTGACTATTTATTAACAAGTGCTATAAGATAATATAAAATATCAATCATTTATGAATAAAGGTAAAAAAATAAAATAACAAAATGGGAACATATTATTTTTATGTGAGTCAGCATTTACACTTTGTTTTTCTTCTCCCATATTCATAGCTGAAATGGGGGCAAATCAACACAGCGCAGTGGAAAAAATGTTGAATTTGAAGTCTGAGATTCTTAGTTCAAAGGCTAGTCTTGATACTTGTTATATCAGTGATCTTGGGCAAAGATCTTAAACTCTCTAGTCTTTAATTTTTAATGTATTGGAAGAGGAGTTTAGATAAGATGATTTCTAAGGGCCTTTCAACTAAATCTGCAGTCCTGTTGATCTGGTCAAGGAAGAATATTTTATTTGAATAGGGCCTTTTTTTGTACCAGATGAACGTAAAATGCCCACATAACTCCTATTTTTAAAGATAGGGGATGTATCGATCCTAAAATTGAAGCCTATACAGGATGCTGGAAGTTAAAACCAAATTTGTTTTCAGCTCACAGCTGCTTCTATCCTATTATTCTATTTTATTAAATTAATTCACTAAATCTGAAATCAAAGATTTTTAACTATCTTAGTACAATGTAGTTTTTATCACAAAATGATTATTCATGTTTCTGTGTATATAAAATCCATAACCATATTTCAAATCATTTTGTTTTTAATTCCTTTGTCAATGTTTTCTCTTTGTACACCTGGAAAAATCAGTTTTGAAGTCTTGTTCATCTGTTTTCCAAGAGAAATCTACTTTGTAAGGTGTACTTCTAGGTCAAATTTTAGAGGTGGATTCTCAAAAATAAGCTGGGATATGACATCAGTAGAAGATATCATTAAATTGGTGTATACTTATGGCACTTCCTCAAGAAGGAACACAGAGTTTAGAGTATCTCTTGAGTTACACAAGTAATAAGAAAACTACTACCTCAGGCAAAATAACACAAGTATATAAAGCATTGTATCTGGAGAAAATTATTTATCTTCAGAGAATCTTTGATGAGAAGGTAGTCAATGATTACACCTTTAGTAATGAAATATCATTTGTGTAGAAAAATAAAATGTGACATATTACTTAACTGATCTTAGGTATGTCATTGAATCTTGACACTCATTTTCCTCATATATAAAATTGATATAATAATAGAGTGACAAAAATCACGGGATAGTTGGAAGGCTCATGTGAGATAATATGTGTAAATATACTTTGTAAACTTTGATTCCCTAAATAAATGTAAGTTATTATGGTTACTGTGCTATTGAAACAATTCTCCATTTCATAAAGGTAGCATGGCTAACATAAAACCATTCAAAATTGTAAGTCTGTCATCCTTAGAAAGCTTCTTTTAAAATATTCATTTTGAATTTAAATACAAAAATGCAAAAAAAACCCATTTCCACGTATACAGCACAATATCAAAAGAAGATTCAATAAAAAATGCATTTCCTTTCACACTGTTTACTTAAAAAATGAATAACACCACATATTGGTTTGAAAGCTACAAAGTTTTTCTTTATTTCCTTTAAGGTTTTCTTTTTTTCTCCACTGTGAATCATTTTTTTCTCCTTTCCTTCCTAGAGAAGGCTAGCATTAGACACAAATATATGTAAAATATGCATATATAGATATGTATGTGTGTATATATATTTATTTATACTCACACATACATACATACATGTATAGTTCTTTCACTACATGAAGGAATGATTTTCTATCATAAGTTCTTTGTAGTTGATTTGAGTATTTATAATACAAAAGCATCTGAGTCCAAATAGAATATGTGTCAGGCTTATCTAATTTTCAGTATTGACCCCACTCGTATTCCCCCAGCCAAGTGTTCAGGATCATTTGAAATTACTTTTATATATGTTGTATCTGATTGTCATTGTATATGTTGCCTTCTGACATTATGTAAACTCCTTGAGGGAAAGAAATCATTTTTATGTCTTTGTATTTAGAATATAGAATAGTATTTTCATATAATAAATTCATGATTTTCTGTTGAACTGAATTGTTTCAAGGATCAAATAAGATAATTTATATGAAATTGTTTATAAATCATGATTATAATGATGGAATGGATCCACCTGTCAGACTGGCTAGAATGACAGGGAAAGATAATGTGGAATATTGGAGGGGATGTGAGAAAATAGGGACACTAATACATTGTTGGTGGAATTGTGAATGCATCCAACCATTCTGGAGAGCAATTTTGAACTATGCTCAAAAAGTTTTCAAACTGTGCATACCCTTTGATCCAGCAGTGTTACTACTGGGCTTATATCCCAAAGAGATCATAAAGAAGGGAAAGGGACCTGTCTGTGCACAAATGTTTGTGGCAGCCCTCTTTGTAGTGTCCAGAAACTGGAAACTGAGTAGATGCCCATCAATTGGAGAATGGCTGAATAAATTGTGGTATATGAATATTATGGAATATCATTGTTTGGTAAGAAATGACCAACAGGATGATTTGAGAAAGGCCTGAAGACACTTACACGAATTGATGCTGAGTGAAATGAGCAGGGCCAGGAGATCATTATATATTTCAAAAACAATACTATATGATGATCAATTCTGATAGACGTGGTCATCTTCAGCAATGAGATGAACCAAATCAGTTCCAATGGAGCAGTAATGAACTGAACTAGCTACACCCAGCGAAAGAACTCTGGGAGATGACTAAGAACCATTACATTGAATTCACAATCCCTATATTTTTGCCTGCCTGCATTTTGGATTTCCTTCACAGGCTAATTATACAATATTTCAGAGTCTGATTCTTTTTGTACAGCAAAATAACGGTTTGGCCACGTATACTTATTGTGTATCTAATTTATACTTTAATATAGTTAACATCTACTGGTCATCCTGCCATCTAGGGGAGGGGGTAGGGGAAAGGAAGGGAAAAATTGGAACAAGAGGTTTGGCAATTGTCAGTGCTGTAAAACTACTCATACATATAATTTCTAAATAAAAAGCTATTTAAAAAAAGAAATGGAGTGGATCTACCATATAGAAAGGGCTCTGTCATCTTTGGGTATAAGTTGTGAGTCATTATTAATAGTTTTATACTACATTCATTATTGAATAGAGAATAGTTAAAACTTGCATTAATATTTTCATGAAATATTATAAGAGAATCAATTAAAAAGTAAATGTGTTTTGAAAGTGAAATTGTCTTCATACAAAGACATGAGCTCAGAAATAAGCATTTTCCCACTCAGGCAAGTTTTCCCTGCAGTTAAACTAGAAGATGAAAATTCTCATTCATTGCATTATTTTTCTGATATCATTTATTGTCTGCTTTTAGTACCCTGTACTCTAACTGAGAAATGTTCCAATTAGTGGACTCCATTGCCTTTTATTAACACAACATTGCTTAATTGGCTGAACTCTCATTAACATTTTTTACATCATACTGAACAACTGTTGGATTGCAATTAACATTGTGAAGTACTTTGGAGGATCTCCAAAAAAAAGTAGTTTTTATATCAAGAGTATTATTTCTGTGACATTGCGAAAACATAGCATAATATTTTTATTTCCCACAATTATTTTTCTTCCAGAAAACATGACCACAAAACCTAGGAGTGGAGAATACATCAAAAACAATCAAGGAGGGTTTGAAGTATATTAGAATATACTACAAAATTGATAGTGAAGGAATTCATCATTCTTGGGGGAGAAAGAAATTTATACCTTGTATTTTCTGGGATCCACATATAAGTAAGCAACAAGGACAGTTATTTGTATGACAGAAATAATGTTTTAAGATGAAACTTCAATGGCATGATTCTAATGCTTTGCACTGATTGTACTAAAAAGGATTCATAAATTCTCTCTACCCCACCCCCATTAATGTCATATGTCGTTTTGGCAGCCTGATCACACACACACACACACACACACACATATATATATATATATATATATATATATATGTTGAATGTCCAAGTTTAATAAATTATACAGTTCTTTGAAGAAGGTCACAAACCTTTTACGGATATTGAAAGTTCTTTAGACAACTCAGCTTGATAGGTAATGGAAGTACAATCATTCCTGTTTTGTGAGTGAAAAAAACAAGGATGCTCAGATTGGTTGTGACATTAATTATGACTTAGTTGGCTATCAAAATCAGATCTTGGATTTAGAACTAAAATTCTGAGAACTCTAAGTTTTTCAGGGAATCTGTATCATTCTTTAAAACATGGATATGGCAAACAAATTTGATTCATTATATTTGTAAAGGGGTTGCCTACTGCTAATATTGCTTGCAAGATCATGCCCCTGAAAATTTTTATTTTTATTCTTTAACAGATATAAACAGTTTTTCCTTCCTTGGATTGGAGATATAAAATTCTAAATTGGCTTTAAAATATTTTGTATCGGAGGGTGGAGCCAAGATGGCAGAGAAGGCACACACAACTTTCTAAGCTTCTCTCATAACCTCATGACCAATTATTAAATTCAGCCTCAAAAACAGCACTTGCCTGGTAAAACCTGTGAACAACTTACCAACTGAAGATAATCTGGAAGATCGCCAGGAAAGGTTTGTCCGGAGGGGCCAGAGCAGATCAGTGCAAATAGGGAAATAGGAGAAGCTAGCAAACAGAGTAGATTGGGGGAAGGGGTAGCCTCTGTAGTTAGAATATTACAGAAATGACTCTGGCATAGGCTGATTGATTTGCCTTGGTTGCAAAACAACAGATCAGCAGAGAAATGAAAGCCAAAGGTAGAAGATACTCTAAAAAAATGCCAGAACCTAATAGGATCTGGCTATAGCCACCCAAAATTGGAAGTGAGGGACTCAGCACAGACCGTAACACAGCTCTGAAGCCACATTCTGCAGTAAGGGGATTGCTCAGGGCAGTTACAAATCTTCAGGGCAAGTGGGCATACCCCAGGGCAGCCTCTAATCTGCACAGTGTGGGGCTTGGGCTGTTGCAATAGAACTTCCCCAGCACGGCTGTGCTTCCCTGGCAGAGACACTTCTGGTCCCGATGGGGCTACTTGCTGGTCAGCTGCTAATACCCACAGCTCCCCAGTAGGCTTTGGTTTGGGATAGTAATACTTTCACTGCTCAGCCTCTAGCCTTAGGGCAGTCGCTAATCCCCACAGCAAAGCTCTTCACTGGGCACTTCCACAGCTTGGGCCGTGCTAAACAGCTCTGAATCACTTCCAGTGGGGGGGGGGGACTTTTTCCTAGGTCACTCCCATACCTCACTGCCCTTTGCAGCCCCTTTATACCTATCCCTGCTTTGCAAAGGAAGCTGGCAACCTCCTTCCCCTGAAGGCAGACCCTACAGGCTTTACAAAAAAAAGTAAAAAAAATCAAAAGGATGATCAATAGCATCTATACAGAAAGAGAACAGGTTTTCAACCCCAAAGAGACTAACAGAAAACAATCACCAGACAATAGCCCAAAGGGGAATATTATCTGACCCCAATCACATAAAGCTCTCCTAGAAGAGACCATTAAAAATCTTAAAAGAGAGTTAGAATAAAAATGGGGAAAGGAAAGAAAAGCTATGCAAGAAATTCCCAAGAAGGGCAGGGAAACAGAATTTGTGAATTGGAAAAGGTAAAAAAAATCCCAGGAAAGTAGGATTTGTGAATTGGAAAAGATAAAGAATTCTCAAGAAAGTAGGATTTGTGAAATGGAAAAAGAAAATAACTCACTAAAAAAAATAGTGAAATGGAAAATAATTCCATAGAGCTAAACAACTCATTTAAAAACTCAATTGGAAATATACAAAAAGAAGTTAAAAGACTAATGAAGAAAAACACTCATTAAAAATCAGAACTGATAAAAATCAAGATTCATTGAGACATCAAGAATCAGTCAAGCAAAACCAAAAAAGAAAAAAATGAAAAATTAGGGAAAATGTTAAATATCTACTTGGAAAAACAACAGACCTGGAAAATAGATCCAGGAGAGATAATCTGAGGAGTATTGGACTTCCTGAAAATTATGATGAAAAAAGACCCTAGATACTATTTTACAGGAAATAATCAAAGTGAACTGCCCAGATGTAATAGAATCAGAAGGTAAAATAGGCATTGAAAGAATTTATCAAACACTTTCTGAAAAAGACCCTAAAATAAAACTCCAAGGAATATTGTGGCCAAATTTAAGAACTATCAGACTAAGGGGAAAAATATTACAAGCAGCCAGAAAAAAAAGAATTCAAATACCAAGGTGCCACAATAAGGATCACCCAAGATCTGGCTATGTCCACAATAAAGGACAGAAGGGCCTGGAATCTGATATTGCAAAAAGAAAAAGAAATTTGCCCCCAAGAATAAACTACCCAGCCAAGCTAAACATTTTCTTCCTTGGAAAAAACGGATATTTAATGAAACAGATGAATTCTACTTGTTTCTAAGGAAAAAAAAAACAGATCTAAACAAAAAAAAATTGATTTCCAACCATAGGACTCAAGAGAAAAAGAAAAAGGTAAAAGAAACTCTTGAGAACTGTATTTCTGTTGTGG
This sequence comes from Sarcophilus harrisii, assembly GCF_902635505.1. Classification (NCBI taxonomy): domain Eukaryota; kingdom Metazoa; phylum Chordata; class Mammalia; order Dasyuromorphia; family Dasyuridae; genus Sarcophilus; species Sarcophilus harrisii. The sequence goes on along the minus strand of NC_045426.1, from coordinate 46,175,994 downwards.
ATATACATAAACACTACATGTATAATTTGATTTTACTGATGTAATATAAAAGGGGAAGTAGAAATGGAAAGGGGACAGTGTCAGAAAAAGGGGAAAGGGGGGATAAAAAGAAGGAAACTACATCCCACAAAGAGGTAAACGAAACCAATCATATCTGAGGGAATTTAGAGAGGGGGAGAAACATTGTATGAATCTTACTGTCATCAGAGTTGGCTCAAAGAAAAAATAATTGACATATTTGTTTTAGGGAGAATCTTTTCTCACCTCATTAAAAAGGGAGAGGGGAAAGGGGAAAAAGAAAAGGGTAATAAGGGAAGGGTACAAGAAAGGGGAAGAGATTCAAAGGGGGCAGGAAGGGATCCTAAATCGGGTGAGCAGCATAATTCAAGTGGGGCCCATAAGTTTAAAACTGGGAAAGAAGGTTGTAGCATTTAAAAATATAACAACCATATTGCCTGAGTCCTTAAAGGCTTTTTCCCATCCAAATCTAGGAACCATAAGACATCTGGAGTGCCCCAGCTCATCATCAATGACTGCTATTCTTTATGTTTCATAACATACTGAGCACTATCCAAAGAATCAATTTCCACTCATGAAGAACTTATTTGTAATGAGCTGAGGCTTGAGTTGATGGACTGAGGTCCCAAGCATGTGAGGCTAAATGGTAATTGGACTATACTCTATTAATATATAAGCTTAGAGAAAGAATGGCCCCTGCCCACTCTCTGTGTAAGTCCTGATGTGTTGTATAGGAAATGACAATTTTGGTGGGTAGAGGCAGAGGGGCAGGAGCGAAGCAGAGAGACTGATGGCTAGGTTATGCTCTGGTGACTTCTAGTCTCGTGGCTTCTGGTCCGGCTGGCTTCTCCCTTTACCTCCGATTCCTTTTTACCTCTGATCCTTCTCCACTTCTACTGAGAATAAAGATTGAAGATTTTCCCTTAACCTGAATTCCTGACTCCAGTTGATTTTAAAATATGCGGTCATCACATTTGGCGCCCAAGCGTGGGAACCAAGGACCCTACTTTCACTGAAGAAGTCTCTGGTGACCAGGAACTTGGGTGAATATTGTTAAAAGACAAACAGGGAACTTATTTTCTTAAAAAATAAACTAATAACTTTTTTTTTTTGGCTGAAATGGAACAGATGCCAGCTAAAGATTCTCTATCCCCGCCCCCAACCCCTTCAACCACACCCAGGAATGGCGCTATAGAAAGCATGCTTAAGCTGATAGAAGGACAAGGACTATATAACTTGGGAACAGATAGCTAGACTTCTGGGTACATTAAACTGTACCTCCCCTTTTTTCATAGAGGAAGAGCAAATCTCTTGAGATAATTGGACATTAATTGGGCAACAGTTCTCTGCATATTACAATGAAAATGGTCCTCATTCAATTTCCATCAAGGCATTCTATTTATACAATATAATACAGTTAGTGCTAAGAAATCCTACAATTCCTAAAAGAAAGAAAAGAAATGCTAAAAATAGCCAAATGGGGAAGCCTGAGATTAAGGAGGAAAACAATGAAGAGATTAATGACCACATCCCCACAGGGCATGGAGACTTAAGTGAGGCTCAAGGGTGTGGTGAATCTGAGGTAGCTTCAGTCCCACCTCAGGAGCAGGTAATTGACCCTAGAGTGGCAAATTTTATTAGCAATGGCTCCAAATTTTACACATGGATCTCCATTAAAGATAGCCAGACTATTACATAATTGGTGATGGATTCTTGAAGAAAAAGTTTCTAAAGTTCCTCTTAAAGGACCAACTATCTTCATGGATGCATCCAAACATAATATTTGTGCTATGTACTCTCATGATCTAACTATAAAGAGAGTAGTCAGAACTCCTTTTCAGTCTACTCAGCAGAATGAATTGTACATGATCATTCTAGCTCTTACTTATTATCCAGGAGACAAAAATATAATATCTGATTCAGCCTATTCAGTAGGTGTGGTACAAAGAATTACCACATCCCAAATAAAATTTGCAGCCTCTAATATATATCAGCTCTTTAAGAAACTTCAAGAGTAACTGAGAAAGTATCCAGGTAAGATCTATATCTTGCATATCCACTCTCATAGTGGTCTTCCAAGTCCCATTTTTGAAGGCAATTCAAAGGCAGATAGCCTTCTAACTATGTTGGTCAATATTCCTTTATTCCAAGAAGCCCAGACATCTCATTCTAAATATCATCAGGCTGCTCAAGCTTTATGGTTACAATTTGGAATAACAAGAGAGGAAGCTAGGAGCATAGTAAAAGCCTATATGGCTTGCCTTCCTTTCCATGCTCCTACATTGCTTCCAGGGAAGAACCCTCATGGGTTTGAGACCCAATGAAATCTGGCAAATGGATATGACCCATTATAAATCTTTTGGTCATCTGTCTTTTTATCCACATTGTGGTATACACCTTTTCAGGATTCACTTTTGCAATACCAGAAGCAAAAGAGACAGCCTGAGTGGTCACTGAATTCCTCACACAAGCATTTGCCCTTATGGGTGTGCCACAACCAATAAAAACAGACAATGGTCCTGCTTATACTTCCAAACATTTTGCACACTTTTGTGCACAGTATAAGATTTTACACACCACTGCCATATCTTTTAATCCTCAAAGACAGGCAACAGTAGAGAGGAGAAACAGATATTAAGACGGTCCTCCAAAAACAAAAGAAAGGGGGAGCCACAGGTAACCCTAGAGAACTTCTAAATCTAACCCTTTATACTATTAACTTCTTGATTTTTGACAAAGATGCACTGGCTCCGACAGACAGGTTTTATAACCCACTGGAAGGGCAGTGTCCAGTGCGAGCAACTCCATGATCTTTAGATAATCACCAAGTGATGTGGAGAGACCCAGAAAGTGGTGAATGGAAGGGACCAGATAAGCTAACTGCTTGGGGGAGAGGGTTTGCTTGTATCTCTGCAGGTGGAGAAGGAGTCAGATGGGTGCCAATGAGCCGTATTTGCCTTGTTCATCACAGAGAGACAGAGCAGACCCTTGAAACAAAGGAGAAGACCCAAGAAATATCACGTGGTTCTGTTGCTGATTGTGCTCACCGTTGAAAGAGCATAGCAGTTGTGGCATTTGACTCATGGACATCAAAAATTGTTGGAGTTCAAAACCCTCAGGAATCATTGGATTCTCTGAGACATAGGACTTGAAAACCCTCAGGAACATTGGATTCTCTGAGACATAGGACTTGAAAACTCTCAGGAATCATTGGATTCTCTGAGAAATGATAAGACTGTTACAGGACTTCAAAATCTGCTGGAATCATTGGATTCCCTAATACATAAAAATACTTTTCCAGGACTTCAAAAACTTAGGGGGATCATTGGATTCCCTGACATGTGAAGCAAGGGACAATAGATTGGTTTTGGACTATCTCTTGGCTACTGAAGAAGGTCTATGTGTGACCTTTGTTTACATACCCTCCTTCTAGGACTTCTGGCAATCTTTTACAACACCATGTTGATTTATATTGTTTGCTATTCCACTACTCGCATGTACAATTCATGTTTGTTACACCACATAGAACCTGCATTGACTGAAGGGAGGGTCATCACTAATAGTCTCTGCATTGTTGCTATGTGCTTGTGTAATATTTCCCATGCTGATGGGTTTGTGCATTATAAGACCCTTCAGCCACCAAACCCGCTAGCAACCCCCACTTCCCTTTAGTGCTTTTCATCTCCCTTCCTGAGATGTCAGGGAGGGTGTGATCATCTCCTTTTTAGTGCTTTCACCTCCCTTCCTGAGAAGTCAGGGGGGTTGTGATCACCTCCTTTTTGGTGCCTTCACCTCCTTTCCTGAGAAGTCAGGGAGGGTGTGATCAACTCCCCTTGGGGGCTCTGACCTCCCTGAAGAGTCAGGGATGGCAAGACTACCTGTTCTAACACAAAAGAAAGTGGGAGATGTAATGGGCTGAGGCTTAAGTTGATGTACTGAGGTCCCAAGCTAGTAAGGCTAAATAGTAATTGAACTATACTCTATTAATATATATGCTTGGAGAAAGAATGGCCCCCACCCACTCTCTGTGCAAGTCCTGATGTGTTGTATAGGGAATGTTGATTTTGGTGGGTAGAGGCAGAGGAGCAGGAGTGAAGTGGAGAGAGACTGCTGGCTGGGTTCTGCTCTGGTGGCTTCTTGTCTCATGGCTTCTGGTCTGGCTGGCTTCTCCCTTTACCTCCGATTCCTTTTTACCTCTGATCCTTCTCCACTTCTACAGAGAATAAAGATTGACAATTTTCCCTTAACCTGAATTCCTGACTCCGGCTGATTTTAAAATATACAGTAATCACATTTATTCTCTCTTTTTTTTAATAGCCTTTTATTTACAGGATATATACATGGGTAAACTTTACAGCATTAACAATTGCCAAACCTCTTGTTCCAATTTTTCACCTCTTACCCCCCCCCCCCCCTCCCCTAGATGGCAGGATGACCAGTAGATGTTAAATATATTAAAATATAACTTAGATACACAATAAGTATACATGACCAAAACATTATTTTGCTGTACAAAAAGAATCAGACTCTGAATTATTGTACAATTAGCTTGTGAAGGAAATCAAAAATGCATGTGTGCATAAATATAGGGATTGGGAATTTAATGTAATGGTTTTTAGTCATCTCCCAGAGTTATTTTTCTGGGCATAGCTAGTTCAGTTCATTACTGCTCCATTAGAAATGATTTGGTTGAATCTCGTTGCTGAGGATGGCCTGATCCATCAGAACTGGTCATCATCTAGTATTGTTGTTGAAGTATATAATGATCTCCTGGTCCTGCTCATTTCACTCAGCATCAGTTCGTGTAAGTCTCTCCAGGCCTTTCTGAAATCATCCTGTTGGTCATTTCTTACAGAACAGTAATATTCCATAATATTCATATACCACAATTTATTCAGCCATTCTCCAACTGATGGACATCCATTCAGTTTCCAGTTTCTAGCCACTACAAAAAGGGCTGCCACAAACATTCGTGCACATACAGGTCCCTTTCCCTTCTTTATAATCTCTTTGGGATATAATCCCAGTAGTAACACTGCTGGATCAAAGGGTATGCACAGTTTGATAACTTTTTGAGCATAGTTCCAAACTACTCTCCAAAATGGTTGGATTCGTTCACAACTCCACCAACAATGCATCAATGTCCCAGTTTTCCCACATCCCCTCCAACAATCATCATTATTTTTTCCTGTCATCTTAGCCAATCTGACAGGTGTGTAGTGGTATCTTAGAGTTGTCTTAATTTGCATTTCTCTGATTAATAATGACTTGGAGCATCTTTTCATATGACTAGAAATAGTTTCAATTTCTTCATCTGAGAATTGTCTGTTCATATCCTTTGACCATTTTTCAATTGGAGAATGGCTTGATTTTTTATAAATTAGAGTTAATTCTCTATATATTTTGGAAATGAGGCCTTTATCAGAACCTTTGACTGTAAAAATATTTTCCCAGTTTATTGCTTCCCTTCTAATCTTGTCTGCATTAGTTTTGTTTGTACAAAAACTTTTCAGTTTGGTATAATCGAAATTTTCTATTTTGTGATCAGTAATGATCTCTAGTTCTGCTTTGGTCATAAAGACCTTCCCCTTCCACAGGTCTGAGAGGTAAACTATCCTATGTTCCTCTAATTTATTAATAATTTCATTCTTTATGCCTAGGTCATGAACCCATTTTGACCTTATCTTGGTGTACGGCGTTAAGTATGGATCAATGCCTAGTTTCTGCCATATTAGTTTCCAATTTTCCCAGCAATTTTTATCAAACAGTAAGTTCTTATCCCAAAAGCTGGGATCTTTGGGTTTGTCAAAGACTAGGTTGCTATATTTGTTGACTGTTTTATCCCTTGAACCTAATCTATTCCACTGATCAACTAATCTATTCCTTAGCCAATACCAAATAGTTTTGGTAACTGCTGCTCTATAATATAATTTTAGATCTGGTACAGCTAAGCCACCATCATTTGATTTTTTTTTCATTAATTCCCTTGAAATTCTTGACCTTTTGTTTTTCCATATGAACTTTGTTGTTATTTTTTCTAGGTCATTAAAATAGTTTTTTGGGAGTCTGATTGGTATAGCGCTAAATAAATAGATTAGTTTAGGTAATATTGTCATCTTTATTATATTTGCTCGCCCTATCCAAGAGCATTTAATATTTTTCCAATTGGTTAGATCAGACTTAATTTGTGTGAAAAGTGGTCTGTAATTTTGCTCATAAAGTTTCTGATTTTCCCTTGGCAGATAGATTCCTAAATATTTTATATTATCAGTAGTTACTTTAAATGGAATTTCTCTTTGTAACTCTGACTGTTGGATTTTGTTAGTGATATATAAGAATGCTGATGACTTATGTGGGTTTATTTTATAACCAGCAACTTTGCTAAAGTTGTGGATTATTTCTAATAACTTTTTAGCAGAATCTCTGGGGTTCTCTAAGTATACCATCATGTCATCGGCAAAGAGTGATAATTTGGCTTCCTCATTGCCTATTCTTATTCCTTTAATCTCTTTCTCAGCTCTTATTGCTATAGCTAGCGTTTCTAATACAATATTAAATAGTAACGGTGATAGTGGGCAACCTTGTTTCACTCCAGATCTTATTGGGAATGGTTGCAGTTTGTCTCCATTACATATGATGCTTACTGATGGTTTTAAATAGATGCTGCTGATTATTTTAAGGAAAAGTCCATTTATTCCTATACTCTCAAGTGTTTTTAATAGGAATGGATGTTGGATTTTATCAAATGCTTTTTCTGCATCTATTGAGATGATCATATGGTTTTTGTTTATTTGGTTATTAACATGGCCAATTATATTGATAGTTTTCCTAATATTGAACCAGCCCTGCATTCCTGGTATAAATCCTACTTGATCATAATGTATTATCTTGGAGATGATTTTCTGTAGTCTTTTTGCTAATATCTTATTTAAGATTTTAGCATCAATATTCATTAGGGAGATTGGTCTATAATTTTCTTTCTCTGTTTTCAGCCTACCTGGTTTAGGTATCAGTACCATGTCTGTGTCATAGAAGGAATTTGGTAGGACTCCTTCATTCCCTATTTTATCAAATAATTTATATAGCATTGGGGCCAATTGTTCTTTAAATGTTTGGTAAAATTCACATGTAAATCCATCTGGTCCTGGGGATTTTTTCTTAGGGAGTCATCACATTTATTCTCAAGGGGAAATTAATAAAAGTAAACAGGAGTATTTTTTCTCCTTTCAATAGCATTCCCTATTCATTCTTGGGAGCAGAAACTCTCATATGTCCTGTGACATAATGGCTAGAGTGATGTATGGAAGGACAGAAAAATCTGCTTATAAACACTGTATCTGATTTACAGGCTGTGGGACCATGATAAAGTCACTTAACCTATATGATCTTCAGTTACTCCTCTGCAACATAAGAATATGATAGTGAGGATAGGATAGTGGATAAAGGTCCAAGGAAGGAAGATCCAAGTTCAAGTCTACTCAAGTGACATATATAACAAACCATTTAATCTCAGAGTGACACAGATAACTCTTTAAGAACAGTGGTAAATCTGTGTCACAGACATTTAGGCCACACAGTGGACAGACTGCTGGATCTGAAGTTGGGAACATTCATCTTCCTCAATTCAAATCTGTCCTCAGACACTTATAATCATGTGACTCTGGGGAAGTCAATTAATTCTATTTACCTCAGTTCTTCATCTGTAAAATAATTTGAAAAAAATGGCAAACTACTATCTTTGCCAAGAAAACCCCAAATTAAGTCACTAAGAGTCAGATATGACTGAAATGACTTGTAAAGGCTATGTTACTCCTTTCTCTCCTCAGCTCAAAAAGCCTATTTTTCTCTTATCACTAGAATAAATACAAGATCAAAGTTTGTCATTTCAACCCTTGCACAGTCTGACTCCAGGCTATATTTTCTGACTTATTTTTCATTAATTTCTTCATTAACTCTCAAGACCAGTCAAATTGCTTACATGTTGTTCCCTAAACTTCAATTCCAAATCATGTCTCTAGGCCTTTAAAAAGGGTATTCTATGATGAAATCTTCCTTAAGCTTCTTAGATTTTTGTGCTCTCAAATAAATGAGTGCTTACTTATTTGTGTAGAGACTGGATACCCTGCTTCACAGTGGTATAGATGTTCTTTGAAATTAAGTAAAGTGTGTGTGTGTGTGTGTGTGTGTGTGTGTGTGCGTGCGTGTGTGTGCGTGTGTGTGTGTCAGGGAAATAGTTGGTTCCTGTAACTCCAGTATGGTGCATTATACATATTAGGTGTTTAACTGATGGTTTTTTTAATTGAGCCAATTATACATTTATAAAATAGTCCAAAGTAGTTATTACCTCATTGCAACTATTTATAGATCCTTCCCCTTCAGCTTTGTATATACTTAGCTAAAACAAAGATAATAAGTAATATTAAGCACCTATCATGTGGCAGTGGACAAAATCATAATAAATAATTTAAAATATTATTGAATTTGATTGGCAAACAGCATGAGTACTCATGAATGAGAATGGACTTGGCTATTGTTTATTTCACACTAGAAAAGATGTCTATCTATTGCCTTTTGAATGTTTTTGTACCACTTTACCTTTGGACTTATCCTTGTTTCAGTTTAGAAATCTCTTAGTTCCTGTCCCCACTAATCTAACTCCTGCTTTTTCCTCAATGTCCAACTCAAATTCTTTTTCTAACAACAGATGCTAACCCTAGGAAATAGTTCCTTTCACTTAATTTATTACTACCTATTTGTAAAATTTACTTTGCAATTGGCATATACTATCTTATTTTAAAATTTTACTATCATGTGTTTGTACTTTGACTCATGTAGATGTTCAACTCACTGAGAGCAGTAACTATTTTATATTTAGTGGATTTTTTCAGGACTGATATCATAGAAATTGCTTAATAAAATCCATTGGTCAATATTGTTATACATAGCACTCTAGAAGAATAACCAAAATTACTCCAGTTTTTACTACAATAAACCTGTAATTTCATCAGTGTGTTATTCTCTAATATAGTTGTGTCAAACTCAAAAAGAAATGTATCCCTATGTGCTTCCTATTGACTTTGAAAATGATGAGTTAATATTATGTTGCATTTTCTTTCTTTTATTAAGCATTTCCCAAGTACATTTTAATCTAGTTTGGACCACAATTAGGTTTTTTTTTTGTTTGTTTGTTTATTTGTTTGTTTTGTTTTAGAACTTGGAGATTCTCCATCCCTATCTATTCTTAGTGTGAGGAACCATTTCTAACAGTCTTGACATTAGAAAGATGCAAGTGGATACTAAACACACTAATAACTCCCATTTAACTACCCAAATCAATTTCATAAATATTCATTAAATTTTATATTCAAAACATTGGAGATAATGGACAAGAAATAAGCCATTCTCTACCTTCAAAGAGTTTACATTTGACTCCAATGCTTGTGACTTTTCTTTTACACATAATTATTCATGCAACTCCTCATGGGTTAATCTTCAGAACTATATATAACTTCTATAAGCTTGAAAGTTTTGGGTGATGAGAGATTTATAAGTATAATGAAGCATATAGCATTCAGAATGTCGATATTTTGTTATCTGAGGTAGAATTGGCAGAGTTTAAACTGTTGTTTCATATCATCATCCCAATTATCTTAGAATTATTTGGTTTGGTTGAGAACTAAAAATGGACTAAGTAGATCACTGATTGCTCTAGTAGTTAATGTATTTTTAACCATTTCTTCTATTATTTCACATCACATATGCATAATGAATTTTGGGGAAATCTCTAGGAAACTAAAATCAAATAAGTATTTTTTTAAGTTTCTGTGGGCTGAACTGTCATCTTGCCTTAATAACTTGTTCAGTTTCTTTAGAGAATTGGAGCTTGCTTTTCTTTTGTGTTAGATATGGTCAACAAAGTTGGTGGTAGCACCTGAAATAGTAATGTAGGCAAGAATGATATTTTCTCTAAAACAGAATTTATTCTACTTCCAGCTCACTGTTTCACATTTTGGTCTCAAACACACATCTGATGTCCATTTATTGACAGTTTACATTATAAAATGGGGTTCAATGAAATGAGATATTGTTATGAGCTCCCAGTAAGGTTTTTAAACAAACAATTGAAAGCATGTTTGTTTGCTTAGTTTCTTTTGTTTGATTTCCAACTTACCCAACAAAACATATGTATAGAAACAAACTGAAAAGAAAATTCACTTAATGAAAGAAGGATCAATTCCTTAGAAAATCACACTATAGGTATTTCAAAATAAAGAAAGGAAAAAAATGATGCAATTATAAGCATTAACTACAATACAATGATAATAAGATGATTTCTCCAATGTGTGCATTGCACCATTTTGGCTAGAATAAGCACATTTCTGGTTTTTTGATGTTCCCAAAAGGCCATTTATTTCAATTTCTGTATCCAATGACAAAATTGAAGTTCACTGAAGGAAACATAATAATAGATAGACAAAACTAGTGGTCAGCACTTTTTTTTAACATTTGATTTATATTTGTTATTAGATTCTTAGGATAGACTTTTTTTTTCCTATTGAAGTCATGCACCAGTAAATGTGTTATTGCACTTCTTGAATATTTTTTTTAAAGAAGAGGAACATTACTGATAACAGTGAATGAAACAGTGGAATGTGGGTGAGAGAAAAGGGTTTTTTTTTTTACATTTTTGCTCAGATCTGTTCTAGAAAAATGTTAGAATAAAATTTCTCAAATGGGGAAAGAGTGCTACATTTATTGAATTAGAGAATCTGTATTTGAATCTCCATTATTCTGTTCACTACCTGTGTGAATATGGATGAGTAATTTTATCACCCTGTGTCTCAGTTTCCTCATCTGTAAAATAGGAGGGTTAACTTTGATCCAGCAGTGTCACTATTGTGTCTGTATCTCAAAGATGTAATAAAAGTGGGGAAAGGGCCTACATATGGAGAAATTAGTAGCAAACCTTTTTGTACATGCAATGAATTGCAAACTGAATGGATGTCCTTCAATTGGAAAACTGGATGCCTAAATTATGGTATATAAATGTATTGGAATATTATTATTCTATAATTAATAAGCAAGCTGATTTCAGAAAAGGGACTTAAGTGAACTATTACTGAATGAAGTAAGCAGAACCAAAAGAACACTGTCCACAGTAACATCAAGATTATGTGATATTCAACTATAATAAAATTAGCTTTTTTCAATAATATGATGATCTAAAACAATTCCAACAGACTTGGAAAGGAAAATCCCATCCACATCTAGAGACAGAACTATAGAGATTGAATGTGGATTGAAGCACAGTATTTTCACCTTTTTGTTGCTGGGTTTTTTTTTTTTGTATCATGGTTTTCCCTCTGTGGTTTGATTTTTTTGCACCCATGACAAATATGGAAATATGTTCAAAAGATTTGTACATGTATAAACTATATCAGATCATTTGCTATCTTGGGGAGGGGGGAAATAAAGGAGGAAAGCAAAAAAAAATTTGAGTTGCAAAGTCTTACAAAAATGAATGTTGAAAACTACCTTTACATGTATTTGAAAAAAAAAATAATAATATTGAAAAAATAGAAGCATTAAATTAAGGCACAAACACAAATATGTATGTATGTATGCATGTGTATATGTATATATATATATATATATGCTTATGTATACATATATAGATATACAAATTGTATTTGGTTTTGTTTTGTTTATCTGTATCATAGTATTTATTATACAGATAATTTATTATAAAGTTATTATTTATTTGTATTATATTGTGTATATAAATGTGTATATATGTATGTATATACATACCCATATAAACAATATTCACCAAAGAAGGAATTGTATTACATTACTCACTTCTCATAGTAGACCACTCATCATCCTTTTTCCTACACTCTTCAAGCCTTAATTAAATATTTCTTATGTGTAGTGTATATACAGATAACATAGAGGTGTTGACTTGATATTAAAAATTTCAGATTCTATTTTGGGGACTTTATAAATCTCTAGAAAAAAAATGATACTGTAAGGAATTATATGTTATCTCACAAGAATATTATCAATAATAAATGTCCAGAATCCTGGCCATTTGAAAATGAATTATGAATAAAATAGAGGTCTTTGAATCAGGAAGACTTAAGGAAGAATCTCAACCTTACTATCCTAGGTCAAGGAATTTCACTTGTCATAGATTAAATTTCATTATCAGTGAGATGAAATCACTGGATTTAGTCTTTTCTTCTAGTTCTAATTCAATCTATACTAGTAAAGAGGCAATAATCTCCATAATCCAAGGTAAATGGAATAATTCAAGCTGAGATCCAAGAAAAAGAAGTGGAAGTTCTGCTGATTCGGAACAATTGTTCCAGTCCTAACTGAATTTGAGGGCTGAGTAAAGGACTAGTAAAAGGACTTTTCTTACATGACCTAAGGGAAGAAAGTCAGCACAAATTCTGAGAAAACATACTTAATAGAGGAATGACAGATGCGATTAAGGAAATGATTGAGTTCTACACATTGTCTAGACCCTAGCTGCATCATTTTATTGTCCTATAGTATTATGGTAGTTTCACATATTATCCATTGTCTGAGAATGATGCCTGAGAAGTTCAGGATGTGCATTAATGTTGTATGATCACTAGGAAGCCTCCACTATTTCTGGACCATTCATGTTGCTTTTGGTTTGACATGTCTTCTCTTTAGTCTCATAATCCTTTCAGTCTACTAACTCTCAGGGAACACTTTGTTAAGCTCTATGAGTCTAAAATCTCCTATTTTATATATGATTCTTAGCTCTTAATAATTAGTTGGGATGTGTAAATGTTTATTTAATCTTATCAAGAGAAGGTGTCATTATTTTAGTGACAAATGAAACAAAACTATGTCTCATAATCTTAGCTAGTAATTTGTATAATTTGTCTTTTGACTGGTAATAAAAAAGAACCTATATAGGTTTATCAATAAAAAAAAATCATGTTAGTAAGTTTTTGTTAAAGATAAATACTATGCTCTAGAGGGGTCCTCAAACTATGGCCCATGTGCCAGATGTGGCAGCTGAGGACGATTATCCTCCTCACCCAGGGCTATGAAGTTTCTTTATTTAAAGGCCCACAAAACAAAGTTTTTGTTTTTACTATAGTCTGGCCGTCCAACAGTCTGAGTGACAGTGAACTGGCCCCCTATTTAAAAAGTTTGAGGAATCTCTAGACACTATAATGAGAACTGAGAATACAGATATGATAAAAAATAGATATCCCATGCCTCCAAGGTTCTTACGATTTTAATGGGGGGGGGGAAGGGGAAGTCATCACAGGAAAGGAGAACTGAAAAGTGAAACAAGAGAGGCAAGGTAGTAAATTCAAGAGAATGAAGAGTCTCATCTGAAGCTGTTTCTTAAAAGAAGCTCCAAAAGTACCTAAGGGAGAAAGACTCCATGGGAATAGATCAGCTAAGATATGGTGGGATAGCCAGAGCTGATTCATTTTCCCCCAACATAGAAGAATTAACTGTTTACAAAAAAATTTTCTTTTAAGAAACACTGTTTCTCCAACTATTGTTTGACTACATAAATTTTACATTGGCTCACAAATATTACATTCTAGATTCCAATGAAGTATAGACTTTTATAGAATCAGACTTTCCTTCTGTTACTGACCCCATCTGCTGTTGAAGTTTCTTTAGGTTTTGCCCCAAATACTTCATTATTTTTATGAAGATGCTTGTAGTGGTCCTCTACTCTTCCCTAGTTTCATGTTGGACACTTGCCAACATGAGGGCCTTATTTTCAGTTGCCATATCTTTTATTATTTCAGTACTATCAATGGAGATTTCTTGGCAAAGAACTGGAGTGGTTTCCATTTGCTTCTCCATTGAATCACTTTTTGATATAAATCTTAACTATGATCTATCCATCTTAGGTAACATTGCACATCATAACTCATAGTTTTATTCCACTATACAAGCCTCTCTGCTACAGGAAGTAACGATCCAGGTGAAGTTTAGTTGTGCATATGTTTGATGATGGAAGGAAAGTCTGATCTTGTAAAGATCGATACTGAATATGAATTTAGAATGTAACATATGTGAACCAAAGCATGCTGAATGTGGTCAAACATTAGATGAACAAATTATAAACATTGAAACATTACATTTCAGTGAATTTAAAGAGATGGAAATGGTGAATTTAATTCTTATGATCATTACATATAATAATATTATGTGAATCCCTTAGAAGTAATTCAGTAGCTTTCATAATCAATAAAAAGGTGAAAAAAAGTAGTTCTGGACTATAATCTAAAAATTATAGAAGGTTGTCTGTTTGTATTCAAGAAAAAACATTCAGCATAACAGTAATTCGAGTTTATGTTTCAATCACCAATTCCAAGGAAGCCAAACTTGATCAGTTATATAAAGACATAAAGGATCAAATCATCTTTTAGAAACAACATAAAAAGACTTAGCAATTTCAAATCTGAAAGAGGCTAAACCTTGAAACATTATATTCCAGAGAGAAAAGAAGCTGGGGTTGCATCTTTTCCCCCAATTTGATTATAATCCTGAATGGAATCCTAAATGAAAAAAATAAAGTCAAGTTTTTTTGCAACAAAAAGACCAGAACTTAATGAAAAAATCAGTATAAAACATGCAGAAGAAATATAAGGATGTCATTATTAAAAATTAATTACTAGGCACTGATTTAGGTCAAACTCTTTACTTATGTTATTTGGAAATGTAATATTAATAATCATTAGCTATTTTATCAGTTATATTATTCTTAACAGTGTTATCATTATTAAAGTACTTTGAAAGAAATTTTAAGGCAGAGTTGTATATAATAAAGTGATTCAAAAAATCAACAATTGTTTAGGAAAAGGATAAAAAGAAAAATTATCTTATAAAACTAAGGTGTGAAAAGAAGAATTAAAACAGAGGGAGCTGGTGAGGGTGGAGATCTGGTAATATTGGAGCCTTACTCTCATTTAGATTAAAGAGAAAACAAGATATACATCTGAAGAGGTTTAGAAGTCTTCTGAACTTCTAAAGAGGAGAAAACTGGAGGAAAAAGTTGAAGAGGGTTATTTAGAAAGCTATATAGAATAAAATTATGGGTAGAGATAAATGGATAAGGGGAGCTTTTACAGAAAGGGATAAAATAAGGAATAAGACAAGATAAGATAATCAAAATAGGGTGGGAAATACAGACTAAAAAGGGAAATAGTGAGTAAAAATAAGATGGAGGGAAATTCAGAAAGCAACTACAATTTTGAATTTTAATAGGAAATGATTTGGGGAATAAGTGAACAAGTTTTGTTCTATGATAGTGATGGAACATGACTGTACTATAAAAAATGAAGGACACAATAATTTCAGAAAAAAAAATGGAAAGACTTACACAAAATAAGGAAGAATGGAATCGGAAGAACCAAGGCAATGCTGTGTACAGTAAGACCAATACTGGTTTTTTTTAAAGAATTATAATAGTTTTTTTTAATTTTCAAAATATATGCAAAGATAATTTTCAGCATTCACTCGTTTTTTTAATAATTATAAATTTTTATTGACAGAACCCATGCCTGGTAATTTTTTTTACAACATTATCCCTTGCACTCACTTCTGTTCCGACTTTTCCCTTCCCTCCCTCCACCCCCTCCCCCAGATGGCAAGCAGTCCTATGCATGGTTAAATATGTCATGGTATTTCCTAGATACAATATATGTGTGCAGAATTGAACAGTTCTCTTGTTACACAGGAAGAGTAGGATTCAGAAGGTAAAAATAACCCGGGAATAAAAACAAAAATGCAAACAATTTACATTCATTTAGCAGTGTTCTTTCTTTGGGTGTAGGTGCTTCCATCATTCCATCATTGATCAACTGAAACTGAATTAGATCTCTTTGTCGAAGAAATTCACTTCCATCAGAACATATCGTCATACAGTATCGTTGTTGAAGTATATAATGATCTCCTGGTTCTGTTCATTTCACTTAGTATCAGTTCATGTAAGTCTCTCCAAGCCTCTCTGTCTTCATCCTGCTGGTCATTTCTTACAGAACAATAATATTCCATAACATTCATATACCACAATTTACCCAACCTTTATCCAATTGATGGGCATCCATTCATTTTCCAGTTTCTAGCCACTACAAACAGGGCTGCCACAAACATTTTGGCACATACAGGTCCCTTTCCCTTCTTTAGTATCTCTTTGGGATATAAGCCCAGTAGTAGCACTGCTGGATCAAAGAGTATGCACAATTTGATAACTTTTTGGGCATAATTACAGTTTGCTCTCCAAAATAATTGGATTCATTCACAACTCCACCAACAATGAATCAGTGTCTCAGTTTTCCTGCATCCCCTCCAACATTCATCATTATTTTTTCCTGTCATCTTAGCCAATCATACAGGTGTCTTAATTTGCATTTTTCTGATCAATAGTGATTTGGAACACTCTTTCATATGAGTGGAAATAGTTTCAATTTCATCATCTGAAAATTGTCTGTTCATATCCTTTGCCCATTTATGAATTGTAGAATGGCTTGCTTTCTTCTTCTTATTATTATTATTATAGCTTTTTATTTACAAGTTATATGCATGGGTAATTTTACAACATTGACAATTGCCAAACCTTTTGTTCCAATTTTTCCTCTCTTTCCCCCTATTCCCTTCCCTAGATGGCAGGTTGACCAATACATGTTAAATATGTTAAAGTATAAATTAAATATAGAATAAGTATACATGTCCAAACAATTATTTTGCTGTACAAAAATAATCGGACCCTGAAATAGTGTACAATTAGCCTGTGAAGGAAATAAAAAATGAAGGCAGACAAAAATGTATGGATTGGGAATTCTATGTAATGGTTCTTAGTCAAATGGCTTGATTTCTTAAAAATAAGAGTCAATTCTCTATATATTTTGGAAATGAGGCCTTTATCAGAACTTTTAACTATGAAAATGTTTTCCCACTTTGTTTCTTCCCTTCTAATCTTGTTTGCATTAATTTTGTTTGTACAAAGGATTTTTAATTTGAGATAATCAAATTTTTCTATTTTGTGATCAATAACAATCTCTAGTTCATCTTTGGTCACAGATTACTTCCTCCTCCACAAGTCTGAGAAGTAAACTATCCTATGTTCCTCTGATTTATTTATAATCTCATTCTTTATGCCTAAATCATGGACCCATTTTGATCTTATCTTGGTGTACGGTGTTAAGTGTGGATCCATGCCTAATTTCTGCCATACTAATTTACAGTTTTTCCAGCAGTTTTTCTCAAATAATGAATTCTTATCCCTAAAGCTGGGATCTTTGGGTTTGTCAAACATTAGATTACTATAGTTATTATCTATTTTGTCTTCTGAACCTACGCTATTCCACTGATCAACTAATCTATTTCTTAGCCAATACCAAATGGTTTTGGTGAATACTGCTTTATAATATAGTTTTTGATGAGGTACAGCTAGGCCACCTTCATTTTTTTTTTTTCATTACTTCCCTTGAGATTCTTGACCTTTTGTTCTTCCATATGAATTTTGTTGTCATTTCTTTCTAGATCATTAAAATATTTTCTTGGGAATCTGATTGGTATAGCATTAAATAAATAGATTAGTTTAGGTAGTATTATCATCTTTATTACATTCTCTCAGCCTATTCAAGATCACTTAATATTTTTTTTCCAATTATTTAAGTCTGACTTTAATTTTGTGGAAAGTGTTTTGTAATTTTGCTCATATAATTCCTGACTTTCCTTTGGTAGATAGATTCCCAAATATTTTATCCTATCAATGGTTATTTTGAATGGAATTTCTCATTGTATCTCTTGCTGTTGGATTTTGTTGGTGATGTATAAAAATGCTGAGGATTTATGTAGATTTATTTTGTATCCTGCAACTTTGCTAAAGTTATGAATTATTTGTAATAGCCTTTTAGTAGAATCTTTGGGGTTCTCTAAGTATATTATCATATCATCAGCAAAGAGTGATAGTTTGGTTTCCTCATTACCTACTCTAATTCCTTTGATCTCTTTCTTGACTCTTATTGCCGAGGCTAGCATTTCTAATACAATATTGAATAATAATGATGATAGTGGGCAACCTTGTTTCACTCCTGATCTTGCTGGGAAAGGTTCCAATTTTCCCCATTGCATATGATCCTTACTGATGGTTTTAAATATATGCTCCTGACCATTTTAGGGAAAAGTCCACTTATTCCTATGCTCTCAAGTGTTTTTATTAGGAATTGATGTTGGATTTTATCAAATGCTTTTTCTGCATCTATTGAGATGATCACATATTTTTTGTTAATTTGGTTATTGATAGTCAATTATGCTAATAGTTTTCCTAATATTGAACCAGTCCTACATTCCTGGTATAAAACCTACTTGGTCATAGTGTATTATCTTGGAGATGATTTTCTATAATCTTTTTGCTAATATTTTATTTAAGATTTTAGCATCAATATTCATCAAGGAGATTGGTCTATAATTTTCTTTCTCTGTTTTCAACCTACCTGGTTTAGGTATCAGTACCATGTCTGTGTTGTAAAAGGAATTTGATAGGACTCCTTCAATCCCTATTTTTTCAAATAGTTTATATAGCATTGGAGTTAATTGTTCTTTAAATGTTTGGTAGAATTCACATGTAAATCCATCTAGTCCTAGGGATTTTTTCTTAGGAAATTAATTAATAGCTTGTTCTATTTCCTTTTCTAAAATGGAACTGTTTAGTCTATTTACTTTTTCCTCTGTTAATCTGGGCAAGCTATATTTTTGAAGGTATTCTTCCATTTCATTTAAGTTATAGAAATTATTGGCATAAAATTGGGAAAAGTTACTACTAAATATTACTCTAATTTCCTCTTCGTTAATGGTGAATTCTCCCTTTTCATTTTTAAGACTAACAATTTGATTTTCCTCTTTCTGTTTTTAATCAGATTTACTAAGGGTTTTTCTATTTTGTTGGTTTTTTTCATAGAACCAACTCTTAATTTTATTTATTAATTCAATAGATTTTTTTTTACTTTCAGTTTTATTAATCTCTCCTTTTATTTTTAGATTTTCAAGTTTAGTGTTTGATTAGGGGTTTTTAATTTGTTCCTTTTCTAGCATTTTTAGTTGCAAGCTGTATTCATTGAATTGCTCTTTCTCTATTTTATTCAAGTAGGCCTCTAGAGATATGAAATTTTCCCTTATTACTGCTTTGGCTGTATCCCACACATTTTCGTATGACATCTCATTACATTCTTGGATGAAGTTATTAATTATGTGTATGATTTCCTGTTTCACCCAATCATTCATTAGTATGAGATTATTTAGCTTCCAATTATTTTTTGGTCTATTTTCCCCTGGCTTTTTATTGAATGTAATTTTCATTGCATAGTGGTCTGAAAATGATGCATTTCCTATTGCTTCCTTTCTACATTTGAGTCTGAGGTTTTTATGTCCTAATATATGGTCAATTTCTGTATAGTACCATGAACTGCTGAGAAGAATGTGTACTTCTTTCAGTCTCCATTTAGTTTTCTCCAAAGATCTATCATATTGAACATTTTTAGTATTCTATTTACCTCTTTGACTACTTTCTTATATATTTTGTAGTTTGATTTATCTAATTCTGAGAGTGCAAGGTTGGGATCCCCCACTGTTATTTGCTGTCTATTTCTTCTTGCAGCTCTCTTAATTTCTCTTTTAATAATGTAGATGCTACACCATTTGATGCATATATGTTTAATACTGATATTGCTTCATTGTCTATGCTACCCTTTAGCAAGATATAGTACCCTTCCTTAACTCTTTTAATTAGATCAATTTTTGTTTTTGCTTGATCTGAGATCAGGATGGCTACCCCTGCTTTTTTGACTTCACCTGAAGCATAGTAGATTCTCCTCCAACCTTTTAGCTTTATTCTGTATGTATTGCCCTGCTTGAGGTGTGTTTCCTATAAACAACATAATGTAGGATTCTGACTTTTAATACAGTCTGCTAACTGCTTCCTCTTTATAGGGGAGTTTACCCCATTCACATTTATGGTTAAAATTACCAATTCTATATTACTTGCCATCTTATTAACCCCTGCTTATGCTTTTCTCCTTTCCTTCCTCTTTACCCCACTCCGCAGTATTAAACTTGTGAGCACCACTTGCCTCACATAGCCCTCCCTTTTTAGAACCCCTCCTTCACCTTTTCTTGCCCTATTTCCTCACAATTTTTGTATTCCCTTCCCATTAGCTTACTCCTTCCCTTTTCACTTTTCCCCTCCCACTTTTCAATGAGGGGGGGAGATGTTTCACCATAAATCAAATATGTCTAAAATTTTTCTCTTTAAGCCAATTCTGATGACAGTAAGATATACATTATGTTCATCCCCCTCCATTCTTTCTCTAAGATATAATAGGTTCTTTTTGCCTCTTCGGGGCATGTAGTACCCCCCATTTTACCCTTTGTCCGGGTACAATTTCCTTTCCAATTCTAGTTTCTGGAACAAGGTATACATGTATTCTTTATATATCTCTATAGCAGAAATATAGTTCACAAGATTTCTTTTGACTTTTTTAGGTTTCTCTTGAGTTCAATATTTGAAGATCAAACTTTTTGTTTAGTTCTGTTTTTTTTTTTTCCATCAAAAAATAGATGAAATTCGCTTATTTCATTGAATGTCCATCTTCTTCCCTGGAAAAAGATGCTCATTTTGGCTGAGTAAGTTAATTTTGGTTGCATACCAAATTTCTTAGCCTTTTGGGATATTACTTTCCAGGCCCTTCGATCCAGCATAATGTGGATGCTACTAGGTCTTGAATAATCCTTATTGTGGCTCCTCTGTATCTGAATTGATTTTTTCTAACAGCTTGCAGTATTTTTTCCTTTGTCTGATCATTCTGGACTTTGGTCACTATATTTCTTGGTGTTTTGAGTTTAGGGTCCCTTTCAGTAGGTGATCAATGAATTCTTTCAATGTCTATTTTATCCTCTGTTTCTATGACTTCTGGGCAGTTCTCTTTGATAATTTCCTGAAAAATAGTGTCCAAGCTTTTTTTTTTTTTTTCATCATATTTTTTAGGGAGTCCAATAATTATCATATTGTCTCTCCTAAATCTATTTTCCAGGCCTGTTGTTTTCCCAAGAACATATTTGACATTTTTTCCATTGTTTCATTTTTTTTGTTTGTTTAGCTTAACAGATTCTTGGTGTCTGCTCAAGTCTTTCAATACCATTTGTTCGATTCTGATTTTCAATGAAGTATTTTCTTCGTTCACTTTTTTATATCTTTTTCTAATTGTCCAATTGTGTTTTTAAGTGAGTTGTTTTGTTCTATGGAATTTTTTTCCATTTCACAAATTTTATTTTTAGAGACCTATTTTCTTTTTCCTTCTCACTTATTTTGTTTTTCAAGGATTTGATTTCTTTATCCACTCTGTCTTTAAAATGAGTGGGATGATTTATCCAGATTCGCTTGCTAAGCTTCCCTAGCCTTTTCCCACATTTCTTCTAGCTCTCTTGTGAGAGCCTTTTTAATTTCTTTTATGAGACTCATCTGTGTTGAGGACCAGATCATATCCCCCTTTGATAATTCATCTGGAGACAGTCTGTTTTTAGTCTCCTCAGGATTTAAAGTCTGATCTCTATCCATATAGAAGCTATCAATGGTTAGGGTCCATTTATTTTTATTTTTTTGCTCATTTTGTCAAAGAAAAGTTAAAGAAAACAAACTAACAAGAAAAACAAATGGTCTGCTTTTTTTTTTTTTTTTTTTTTTTTTGTGGGGGTGGATGCTATTACCAAGATTCCTTTACAGACTGCAGGGTGCAGCAGTGAGGCATTAGCAGGACAGCAATGGCTATGCTTCCCCTGTGCTTTGAGACTCTGGGAGTGAGCTGGGACACTGTGGGTGGGTGTGGCCAGGTCCTGAGAGACCCTAGTTTTCCACAGTTATAGTCTTCACCCCCTGTGTTTTTAGCTTCTCTGCTTGTCTACAGGCTTGCTGCCAGGGCAAAGTATCCAATACTGTGGTAAAGTTCTCCCCATAGAGACTGCTGAGATCATACCCCACCCCACTCTGGTCTGCTCAGTTGTGAGCTGCCTGCCATGCTCTCACTGCCATTGTCTGCCCTCAGCCTGCACCCAATCTAAAACCATCCCTATCCTAAAGCAAAAACAGACCTTTTCTGGTGAATTTCCATGATGTCTTCTCTTGGTGATTATTTGTGGAGGTTTTTTCAACCAAGCACTGATTCCAAGGCTTATCATTAAATAAATTCTGAGAGAAAATGCAAAGCTTAAGTAGATGTGTGTGTCCTCTCCACCATCTTGGCCAGAAGTCCAGCATTCACTCTTGCAAAACGCTACTTTTCTCCTTCCCTTGCCAGCACCCCCTCTCCTAGACAAATAATCTAATATAAGTTAAACATGTTCAAATCCTCTATACGTATTTCCACTTTTATCATGCTGCACAAGAAAAATCAGATCAAATAAATTCATCAAATTCTTTTCCTTCATCTATTGAAATAATCATAAGATTTTTGTTAGTTTGGTTATTGATATAATCAATTATGCTACTTTTCCTAATATTGAACCAGTCCTACATTCCTGGTATAAATCCTACTGGGTAATCGTGTGTTATTCTCGGGATGACTTTTTGTAATATTGTAGCTAACATTTTCTAAGATTTTTGCATCAATATTCATTAGGGACATTAGTCTATAATTTTCTTTCTCTGTTTTCACCCTACCTTTTTTAGCTATAAGCAGCAATAACTGTTTTAAAAGGAAAATTCCCTATTTTTCAAATAGTTTATATAGTATTGGAATTAATTGTTCTTTAAATGTCTGGGAGAATTCACATGCAAATCCATCTGGCCTTGGAGAGTATTCTAAGGAAATTGCTTAATAGATTCTTGTGTTTTTTTTTCCTAAAATATGACTATTTAAGTATGTTATTTCATCTTCTGTTAACCTATGCAATCTATATTTTTGAAGATGTTGCTCCATTTCACTTAAATTATCAAATTTATTGATAGATAGTTGGGCAATTTAACTCCACATTATTGTCCTAATGTCCTCTTCATTAGTGGAAATTTCTCCCCTTTTTGGAGACTAACAATTTGATTTTCTTCTTTCCTTTTTCTTATCAAATTATCTAAAAGTTTAGCTATTTTGTTGGTTTTTTCATAAAACAACACAGTTTTATTTCTTTGTTCAATAGTTTTCTTATTTTCCATTTTATTAATCTCCCCTTTTATTTTCAGAATTTAAAATTTGGTGTTTAATTGCAATTTTTTATTTTTTTATTTTTTATTTTTTTTTAATTTAATAGCCTTTTATTTACAGGATATATACATGGGTAACTTTACAGCATTAACAATTGCCAAACCTCTTGTTCCAATTTTTCACCTCTTACCCCCCCCCCACTCCCTCCCCTAAATGGCAGGATGACCAGTAGATGTTAAATATATTAAAATATAAATTAGATACACAATAAGTATACCTGACCAAAACATTATTTTGCTGTACAAAAAGAATCAGACTCTGAATTATTGTACAATTAGCTTGTGAAGGAAATCAAAAATGCAGGTGTGCATAAATATAGGGATTGGGAATTCAATGTAATGGTTTTTAGTCATCTCCCAGAGTTCTTTTTCTGGGTATAGCTAGTTCAGTTCATTACTGCTCCATTAGAAATGATTTGGTTGATCTCGTTGCTGAGGATGGCCTGATCCATCAGAACTGGTCATCATCTAGTATTGTTGTTGAAGTATATAATAATCTCCTGGTCCTGCTCATTTCACTCAGCATGAGTTCGTGTAAGTCTCTCCAGGCCTTTCTGAAATCATCCTGTTGGTCATTTCTTACAGAACAGTAATATTCCATAATTTTCATATACCACAGTTTATTCAGCCATTCTCCAACTGATGGACAACCATTCAGTTTCCAGTTTCTAGCCACTACAAAAAGGGCTGCCACAAACATTCGTGCACATACAGGTCCCTTTCCCTTCTTTATAATCTCTTTGGGATATAATCCCAGTAGTAACACTGCTGGATCAAAGGGTATGCACAGTTTGATAACTTTTTGAGCATAGTTCCAAACTACTCTCCAAAATGGTTGGATTCGTTCACAACTCCACCAACAATGAATCAATATCCCAGTTTTCCCACATCCCCTCCAACACTCATCATTATTTTTTCCTGTCATCTTAGCCAATCCGGCAGGTGTGTAGTGGTATCTTAGAGTTGTCTTAATTTGCATTTCTCTGATTAATAATGACTTGGAGCATCTTTTCATATGACTAGAAATAGTTTCAATTTCTTCATCTGAGAATTGTCTGTTCATATCCTTGACCATTTTTCAATTGGAGAATGGCTTGATTTTTTATAAATTAGAGTTAATTCTCTATATATTTTGGAAATGAGGCCTTTATCAGAACCTTTGACTGTAAAAATATTTTCCCAGTTTATTGCTTCCCTTCTAATCTTGTCTGCATTAGTTTTGTTTGTACAAAAACTTTTCAGTTTGGTATAATCGAAATTTTCTATTTTGTGATCAGTAATGATCTCTAGTTCTGCTTTGGTCATAAAGACCTTCCCCTTCCACAGGTCTGAGAGGTAAACTATCCTATTTTCCTCTAATTTATTAATAATTTCATTCTTTATGCCTAGGTCATGAACCCATTTTGACCTTATCTTGGTGTACGGCGTTAAGTATGGATCAATGCCTAGCTTCTGCCATATTAGTTTCCAATTTTCCCAGCAATTTTTATCAAACAGTAAGTTCTTATCCCAAAAGCTGGGATCTTTGGATTTGTCAAAGACTAGGTTGCTATATTTGTTGACTGTTTTATCCCTTGAACCTAATCTATTCCACTGATCAACTAATCTATTCCTTAGCCAATACCAAATAGTTTTGGTAACTGCTGCTCTATAATATAATTTTAGATCTGGTACAGCTAAGCCACCATCATTTGATTTTTTTTTCATTAATTCCCTTGAAATTCTTGACCTTTTGTTTTCCATATGAACTTTGTTGTTATTTTTTCTAGGTCACTAAAATAGTTTTTGGGAGTCTGATTGAGTATAGCGCTAAATAAATAGATTAGTTTAGGTAATATTGTCATCTTTATTATATTTGCTCGCCCTATCCAAGAGCATTTAATATTTTTCCAATTGGTTAGATCAGACTTAATTTGTGTGAAAAGTGGTCTGTAATTTTGCTCATAAAGTTTCTGATTTTCCCTTGGCAGATAGATTCCTAAATATTTTATATTATCAGTAGTTACTTTAAATGGAATTTCTCTTTGTAACTCTGACTGTTGGATTTTGTTAGTGATATATAAGAATGCTGATGACTTATGTGGGTTTATTTTATAACCAGCAACTTTGCTAAAGTTGTGGATTATTTCTAATAACTTTTTAGCAGAATCTCTGGGGTTCTCTAAGTATACCATCATGTCATCGGCAAAGAGTGATAATTTGGCTTCCTCATTGCCTATTCTTATTCCTTTAATCTCTTTCTCAGCTCTTATTGCTATAGCAAGCGTTTCTAATACAATATTAAATAGTAACGGTGATAGTGGGCAACCTTGTTTCACTCCAGATCTTATTGGGAATGGTTGCAGTTTGTCTCCATTATATATGATGCTTACTGATGGTTTTAAATAGATGCTGCTGATTATTTTAAGGAAAAGTCCATTTATTCCTATACTCTCAAGTGTTTTTAATAGGAATGGATGTTGGATTTTATCAAATGCTTTTTCTGCATCTATTGAGATGATCATATGGTTTTTGTTAATTTGGTTATTAACATGGCCAATTATATTGATAGTTTTCCTAATATTGAACCAGCCCTGCATTCCTGGTATAAATCCTACTTGATCATAGTGATTGCAATTTTTTAAATGTGTTCTTTTTCTAGCTTTTTTAGTTGTAATCCCAGTTCCTTTTCTTTCTCATTTTATGGAAGTAAGGATATAGAAATAGAAATTTCCTCCTAACAAATGTTTTTGCTACATCATACAAATTATGGTATGTCATTTTATTATTTTCATGCTCTTGGATAAAATTGTTGATTGTGTCTGTGATTTATTGTTTCACCCATTCATTCTTTAGGATTAGATTATATAATGTCCAATTAATTTTTGGCCTATTTTCTATGGCCTTTATATTTCATGTGATTGATACTGCACCATGATCTAAAAAAATGCATTTGCTTTCTCTGCCTTTTTATCTCCATTCAATTTTCTGTAAAGATCTATCATGCCTAACATTTCTAACATTATGTTTACCTCTTTAACTTCTTTCTTATTTATTTTGTGTTTTGATTTATCTAGTTCTGAGATACTTGTAGTTGTCCTCTACTCTTCCCTAGTACCATGTTCGATATCTGCCAACATGACGGCTTTATTTATAATTGGTATATCTTTTATCAGTTCAGTGCTGAATGAGGAAGACTGAGATGCCCTACTAGTATAATTTTGCTGTCTTCTTGTATACCCCTTAACTTCTCCTCTAGAAGTTTGGATGCTATACCACTTGATGAATATATTTTTAGTTTTGATATTGCTTCATTATCTCTGCTATCCTTTAGTAAGATGTAGTTTCCTTCCTTATCTCTTTTAATTAAATCTATCGTTGCTTTTAATTGATCTGAGATCAGAATTATTATGCATTATTTCTTTTTACTTCTCCTGAAGTGCAATAAATTCTGCTCCAGCCCTTTAATTTCATTCTATACATATCCTCCTGCTTTAAATGTATTTTTTTCTAAGCAAAATAATGTGGGATGTATGGCTTCTAATCCTGTCTGCTATCTGCTTCCATTTTATGGGAGAATTCATTCCATTCACATTGACAGTTAAAATAATGAATTCTGTATTTCCTGCTATCTTAATTACCCAAAGTTATGCTTTTATTTTTACTTTCTCCTTTTCCTCCTCCCCAGTATATTGCTTTTCATGACAACCTCCCTCAAACAACCTTTTCCATTAGAGCCCCTCCCCCTTTCTTATACCTTTCCCCTAATACTTCTGTTTCCCCTTCAATTAGTCTTCCTCTTTCTTCCCTTTGCCCTCCCACTTCTCTATAAGATAAGATTAGTTTCTCTGTGAAATCCAATATGTCTGATATTTTCTCTTTGAGCCAAATCTGATGAAAGGAAGGTTCATACAATGCTCATCTACCTCCTTGGTTTCCCTCAATTATAATAAGTCTTCTTTGCCTCTTCATGAGCTGCCATTTCCTTTTTTTTCCTCCCTTTCCCTCTTTTTCCAGTAGGATCCCCTTTCCACATCTAGTTTCTTTTTCATATTATTATAATGAAATAAAATTAAACTCGGTTTCTCTAAGTATACCGATAATATAAAAACAGTACTCAAGAGTTTTTTTTTTTTTCCTTTTTACCTTTGTGGGCTTTTCTTGAGTTCTGTGTTTGGAGAACAAAATTTTTGTTCAGTTCTGATCTTTTCATTAGAAATAGGTAAAATTCAACCAGTATCACTGGATGCCCTTCTTCTTCCATGAAAGATAATGCTCATTTTAGATGGATAGCTTATTCTTGGTTACAATACCTTTGCTTTTTTTGATTTGTTAAGATGAAAGCTGCTAGTCCTGGGTATTCCTAAGTGTGACTCTTCAATATTTAAAGTGTTTCTTTTTGGCTGATGTCTTTAATATTTTCCTTCCTTATCTCTAATAATTAGAACAAATTTATTTTTGCTTGATCTGAGATAAGAATGACTACAACTGCTTTTTTGACTTCAACTGAAGCATAATAGATACCACTCCAGCCTTTTACCTTTACTCTGTATGTATCACCCTGATTCAAATGTGTTTCCTTTAAACAACACATTATAGGGTTCTGGCTTTAGATCCAGTGTACTATTAGCCTCCGCTTTATGGGACAGTTCATCCCATTCACATTTCCTGTTAAAAACTACTAATTCTTTATTTCCTGCCATCTTATTATGCCCAGATTATGATTTTCTATTGCTTTCCCCCCTTACCCTACACCCCAGTATTAATGTTTTGGGCACCACTTGCCTCCTACCACTCTCCCTCTTTAGAATCCCTCCAACTCTATTTGAGTCCCTTCCCCTTGCTTATACCTTTCTTATACCTTTCCCTCTGTAAGCAAATATGTCTCTTTGAACCAAATCTGATGAGAGTAAGTTTCACACAATGTTTCTCCCCCACCCTAAACTCCCTCACATATGATAAGTTTCTTTGGCCTCTTCTTGGGATTTGTGTATTTCCATATAATTCAGCTGTGGTTGGTTTTCAATTAAGTAATATTTATTCACAACAAAAATTAAAAAAAAAAAAAAAACAACAGGGTTCCCCAAATGGGCAATTTTCAAGGCCAATCCAGTCAAATGTATCTTACTGTGTTACCCACAACTTTGGGGAGTTTTCACAGGGGTTACAGGGCTTGGTCACAAGCTATTGGGAATATTCTCTTTCTCCTATTCATGTCAACTGATGAAAGGAATGTGACTGAAAGCTGTGAATATGACCCCATTTTTTTGACAGTCAAATCTATAAGGAGTGGTAAGAGACCAAGTAAGAGACCAATTAATTCAAAGTCAAAGTGTCCACTATTCACTGTCAGCATCAACCCTTTTTCTTTCCCAGCAGAAAACTAAGAGAACTTTGGGAAAATAAAAGAGGACCCTCAGGATAAAAGAGGTTGGGGATCCTTCTATTTTAAAGTCTTTCAGCCTCCATAGTTTCCTGGAAAATGCCTTGTAAAACCCTAACCGACCATTCTAACTTTATTTCAATTGAGTACCCTCCTCCTTTCTACTTGGCAAAGCTTATTAAATGTTATTTTGCATGTAAATATTTAAAATCCAAAAGATCAACAACATATTTACTATGAAATAAATTGATTTTATTAAATAAAATAGAGAAAAAAAAACTTGTCCTGTGATCTTATTTATTTATTAATTTTCTAGTTACGTTAGAAAAGGAAATTGTTCAGGCTTAAAAATGTACTTAATGTATCAGATGGCTTATTATTAAACTACATAAAACTCCTTCAGGAAAGTCCATTCTTCACTCTTCAGAGGCTCATTTTGGGGAGAGATGATCTATTTTTGTTCTCGATTATTGTCATATGTTATTTGTAATATAATATCCACCTATTATACATTAGATGCAATATATTATAACTATAATATAATATTACTTAATTGTTGGAATTTGTTTTAGTCCGGGGTGGGGAGTAGTTATGAAGTTAAATGCTTGCATAAATGCAAGTTTCACTCACCCATTACAATCTTTATCCTTTGCTAATATTTGCATTTAAAAGACCTTTATTCATATCATAGTCCCTCGGGTATTCTTAGACCAACATTTATCTTCTTTCATTAATAGGTTATTTAATAGTTGATCTAAATCTACCTTTCTGTTGCTGATGCTATTTATTCCAGAAGACACACATCATCAGTGCTTAAAAACTATACAAATGGTTGAATAAGTTCTAGGAAAATAAAAATCTTAGTCCCAGAGATTTGAATCCACTTATTATTAGTTCAACAAAATATTTCTTCTGCCTTTCTCTTGAACTGATCAAGTGCAATTTCTTTAAAATGTTCATAGCTATTTGTGATGTTTCCCAGATCACTGTGGTCAGGATAGAATCTTCTACTGAAGGCAAAAATAAAAGATTGTTTGTAAAAGATTTAATATATTTATATATGTGCATATGTATGTATTCATAAATATTACTATAAATTATATGTACATGAATACTGAAGATTTATGGTGATTTATTTTGTATGCTGCAAATTTGTTAAATTGTGGATTACTTCTAATAGATTTTTAGTAGAATCTCTGGGGTTCTCTAAGTACAGCATCATATCATTTGCAAAGAGTGATAATTTGGTTTCCCCATTACCTACTCTAATTCCTTTTATCTCTTTCTCAACTTTTCTTGCCAAAGCTAGCATTTCTAATACAACATTGAATAGTAACGGTGATAGTGGGCAACATTGTTGCACTCCTGATCTTTTTGGGAGTGGTTGCAGGTTGTCCCCATTACATGTGCTGATTACTGTTGGTTTTAAATAGATGCTACTGATTATTTTAAGGACAAATCCATCTATTCCTATATGCTCAATTGTTTTTAATAAGAATGGATGTTGCATTTTATCAAATGCTTTTTCTGCATCTATTGAGATGACCGCATGGTTTTTGTTAAATTGCTTATTAACATGGCCAATTATACTGATAGTTTTTCTAATATTAAACCAGCCCTACATTCCTGGTAGAAATCCTACTTGATCTTATTGTGGGGATGATTTTCTGTAGTCTTTTTGCTAATATCTTATTTAAGGTTTTAGCCTCAATATTTACTAGGGAGATCGGTCTGTAATTTTCTTTCTGTTTTCAATCTACCTGGTTTAGGTATCAGTACCATGTCTGTGTCATAAATGGAATTTGGTAGGACTCCTTCATTCCCTACTTTTTCAGATAGTTTATATAGAAGTGGGGCTGATTGTTCTTTAAATATTTGGTAGAATTCACATGTAAATCCATCTGGTCCTGGGGATTTTTTCCTTATGGAGTTGATTAATAGCTTGTTCTATTTCTTTTTTTCTGAAATGGGACTAGTTAAGCAATTTATTTCCTCCTCTGTTAAACAGGGAAGCCTATATTTTTAATTCAGTTATCCATTTCACTATATTGGCATAAAGTTGGGCAAGGTAACTGCTAATTATTGCTCTAATTTCTTCTTCATTGGTGGAAAGTTCCCCCTATTCATTTTTAAGACTAACAATTTGATTTTATTCTTTGCTTTTTCTAATCAGATTTATCAAAGGTATATCTATTTTGGGGTACTTTTCATAAAACAAACTCTTAGTGTTATTAATTCAATAGTTTGTTTGTTACTTTCAATTTTATCAATTGCTCCTTTTATTTTCAGAGTTTCAAGTTTAGCATTTGATTGTGGGTTTTTAATTTGCTCTTTTTTCTAGCTTTTTAAGTTGCCATCCCAATTTATGGATCGTCTGTTTCCCTGTTTTATTGAAATAAGCATCTAAAGCTATAAAATTTAAACGTATTACCACCTTGGCTGCATCCCACAAATTTAGGTACATTGTCTTATTGTTGTCATTCTCTTAGATAAAATTATTAATTGTGTCTATGATCTGCTGTTTCCCCCAATCACCTTTAGGGTGAGATTATTTAGTTTCCAATTGCTTTTTGGTCTATTTACCCTTAGCTTTTTGTTGAATGCAGTTTTTATTGCATCATGATCTGAAAAGAATACATTGGCTATTTCTGCATTCCTGCATTTAATTTTGAGGTCTCTGAGACCCAGTATAAGGTCAGTTTTTGTATAGGTTCCATGAAATGCTGAAAAGAAAGTGTGCTCCTTTCTGTCTCCATTCAGTTTTCTCCAAAGATCTATAATAGATAACTTTTCTGATATTCTCTTTAGCTCTTTAACTTCTTTCTTATTGGTTTTGTGGTTTGATTTATCTAATTCTGAGAGTGCAAGGTTGAGCTCTCCCACTATTAGAGTTTTGTTGTCTATTTCTTCTTGAGACTCTCTTAACTTTCCCTTTAGGAAGTTAGATGCTATACCACTTGGTGCAGATAAGTTTAGTATTGATATTCCTTCATTGTCTATGTTGCCCTTGAGCAAGATCTACTTTCCTTCATTATCTCTTTTAATTAGAACAATTTTTCTTTTATTTCATCTAAGAATGGCTACCCCTGATTTTTTGACTTCACCTAAAGCATAATAGATCCCACTCCAGCCTTTTACTTTTAGTCTATATGTATCACCCTGCTTCAAATATGTTTCCTCTAAGCAACACATTGTAGGGTTCTAGCTTTAGATCCAGTCTTCTATCTGCCTCCACTTTATGGGAGAGTTCATCCCATTCACATTTCCTGTTAAAAACTACTAATTCTTTATTTCCTACCATCTTATTATGCCCAGATTACGCTTTTCTATTGCTTTCCCCCCTTACCCTATGCCCCAGTATTAAGGTTTTGGGCACCACTTGCTTCCCACAACTCTCCCTCTTTAGAATCCCTCCAACTCTATTTGTGTCCCTTCCCCTTACTTATACCTTTCTTATACCTTTCCCTCTGTAAGCAAATATGTCTCTTTGAGCCAAATCTGATGAAAGTACAATTCACACAATGTTCCTCCCCCACCCTAAACTTCCTCACATATGATAGTTTTGTTGGCCTCTTCCTGGGATGTATTTTCCCTCTTCTTTTTGCCCCCTTTCCCTTTTTCTGATACTATCCCCTTTCCACTTTTATTTTCAATTATTAAATATTCCCTTTATTAAATGTTATTTGGCTTAGCATAAGGAAAAAGAAGAAGGAGCAGGAGGGGGAGGTTCCAAATAAACTAGGTGAAAAGATGGAGAATCAGATAAGAATTCACAGCAGGAAAAATTAGATCATTCCCAATCCTCTGACCGACCCCCCCCCCTCAATTAACCCTTCATGGGTGGAGGGAGAAGGGGGAGGGGGAGAGGCAGTAATGCAATCAGAACTTAAGCAGCCTGTGACAAGATTAGAAAAGACATTGGTTAAGGCAAAACATGAAGGACAGGATGTATCTGATTTTATAAACACATACCCTGTGATTGAAAAGATTGACTCTTCAGATCAAAAAAGGAGAAGATACACTCCTGTTGATTTAGAAAAAAAATAAGAATTTGAAAAAGGGGTGCAGTCTTTATGTGGTTACGTCATCTTATGTTAAGATGTTACTAGACAGTTTGGCTTATGAAATCCTAATCCCTAGTGATTGGAAATCCATAGCTAAGACATGTTTAGATCCTGGACAAAACTTGTTGTGGAGAAAGACAGAAAAGGAGAAAAAACCTCAAAACAAAGGAGAAGATCTAAGAAACACTTGACACGGAAAGAGCATGGCTTATAATGATTCTGTTAAAGAACTTTTAAAACCAGCAGCAATCATTGGATTCCTTGAGATGAAAACTTGTTGATAAAGACTGTTGCATTACTTGAAACCCAGCAGGAATCACTGGATTCCTTGAGATGAAAAAATGTTGATGAGACTTTTGCAGGACTTCAAAGCTTGCAGATATTATTGGATTCTATGCTACATGAACTAATGGACAATGGAATCGTTTTGGACTATTTCTAGGACTTATGGACATGTATAAATTCTTCATGTTGATTCATGGTATTTGTTACATCATTTCTAGCCTGTGTTCCATATGCTTAATATGCTTAATCCATGGTGATTGATTTATGTATCCCTGTTTCAAGTAAGACCCTTCAGTCCAGAAGAAGCCTGCTAACAATATCTGGTTTGGTGTTCTCCCCTCCTTGAGAAGTCAGGGAGGGCATGACCACCTGTGTTCTAGAAGAAAAGCAAGCAGGAGATGTAGAAGGCAGGAACACTGAAGAAATAGGCTTGAAACAAGGATATTTACAACAAGGTGTTAACTCAGTGGAAGTGATGAGATAATGGTTTTCTAGTTCACATATATCTAGTGTAATGTTCTGGTTTAGCTTTCTGCAGGTCTTGGGACTAGCCTTTGCTTCAGCAGAGTAATCACCAGGAGAATAGCCAGGGATCAAGTGCCAAAGTCTTCATTGTCTCCTTCACAATCTGTCTCCTGGCCTGGGGCTCGTCTAGCTTTCTGGAGGCCTTCCCGATAGATAGGCCCTGGTCTCAGTGTGGGGGAGCAGGAGAGCCACCACAAGGTTGATGAAGATGGAATGTCTCTCTGAGTCTGAAAGCTTGAGCTCCAACCTACAGTCCTCTGTCTTCCCTGAGTCTGCCTCTGGCTGAGTTTGTCCCAGGTTATATGCTCTTTTACATTTACATCATTACAGTATACTGAGTATAAACAATCATTAGGGCAATCATACTGAACTAGAGAACTCACATGCTAAACTTGCTAAACTGGAGATCCAGTGTCTTATCGATTTCATTGAGATAACACTTTGTTTAAATCAATCATACCGAGCCTTAAGTAGATTTCTCCAAAGTTTCTGCCCTTGCCTTCTAGTATGATATAATCTTGTATATAGTATAGTATATAATTTATATAGTTTGTAAACGTGTCTATATAGTGTATCTCTACATGGGATCTATATAATATATAATCCATATAGTATGTCTCGATGTATCACCCTGCTTCAAATGTGTTTCCTCTAAACAACATATTGTAGGGGTCTGGTTTATATCCAGTCTGCTTTCCGCTTCTGCTTAAATGGAGAGTGCATCCCATTCACATTTATTGTTAAAAACTATTAATTCGTTATTTCTTGCCATCTTATTATGTCCAGATTATGCTTTTCTATTTCTTTCCCCCTTACCTTACTCCCCAGTATTTAAGTTGTGGGCACCACTTTCTTTCCAAAAGTTCTCTCTTTTGAATCCCTTCCACTCTGAGTCTCATTCCCTTTCTTATACCTTTCCCTTTTTACTCTGTTCCTTTTCTTTTCTCATCTCCCACTTTTTAATTAGTTAAGAGAAGTTTCTTTGCACGCAAATATGTCTAATATTTTCTCTTTCAGCCAAATCTTTTGAGCGTAAGATTCCCCCAATGTTCCTCCCCCTCCCTAACCTTCCTTTGATAATGATAGATTTATTTTGCTTCTTCCTGGGATGTATTTTCCCTCTTTTTACCTCCCTTTTTCCTTTTTTTCTGATACTATCCCCTTTCTACTTATATTTATCTTTTTTGCATTATAACAGTAAAATCAAATTATACACGCATTCTTTATGTATGCCCATAACAGAGAGTTTTCATGACTTTTTAAAAAATCTTTTATGCTTCTCTTGAGTCTTATATTTGGAAGTCAACTTTTTTGTTTAGCTCTGGTTTTTTCATTAGGAATAAATGGAATTCACCTATTGTGAATGTCCAGCTTCTTCCCTGGAAGAAAATGTTCAAGTTAGGTAGTTTTTTCCTGGCTGCATTCCAACTTCTTTTGTCCTTTGAAATTTCATTTTCCAGGCCCTTTGATCTTTTTTATGTGGAAGCAGCTATATATCCTGAGTGATCCTTATTGTGCTTCCTTGGTTTTTTTTCTATTGTTTTTTTCTTTTCCTGGCTGCTTGTAATATTTTTCCCCTTAGTCTAATAGTTCTAAATTTTAGCCACAATATTCCTTTGAATTTTTATTTTTGGGTCTCTCTCAGATGATGTTTGATAAATTCTTTCAATGCCTATTTTACCTTCTGATACTATTACATCTGGTCAATTCTCTTTGATGATTTCATGTAAAATAATGTCTAGGCCCTTTTTTCATCATTTCAAGAATTCCAATACTCTTTGGATTATATCTCCTAAATCTATTTTCCAGGTCTGTTGTTTTTCCAAGTAGATATTGAACATTTTTTCTATTTTTTCATTTTTTTGGTTTTGCTTGACTGATTTTTGATGTCTTCAGTAATCATTCATTTCTGTTTGTTCCGTTCTGACTTTTGATTACATATTTTCTTCATTAGCTTTTTTTTTGAACTTCTTTTTGTATATGTCTTATTGAGTTTTTAAGTAATTTGTTTTGCTGTATGGATTTTTTTTTCCATTTCACTATTTTTTTTACTATTTCCTTTTTTCCAATCCAATTCACAAATCCTATTTTTCTTGGGAGTACTTTATCTTTTCAAGTTCTGAAATTCTGTTTCCCTTGGAGTTCTTTACCTTTTCCAATTCACATTTCAGGAAGTTGTTTTCTTTTTCATTTAATCAAATTTTTCTTTTAGTGAGTTATATGTCTTTTCTGTACTCTCTTGCATAGTTTCTCTTTCTTTTCCCCCTTTTTCTGCTAGCTCTCTTATAATATCTTTTATAATTTCTTGTAGGAGAGCCTTCCGTGATGGGGACCAAATTACCTGGACTTTTGTCTGGAGACTGTCTGTTTTTAGTCTCTTCAGGGTTGGAAACCTACTCTCTTTCTGTATAGAAGCTATTAATAGAATTCGTTTGGCTTTTTTATTCATTTTTAAAAGCTCTTAGGTCTGCCTTCAGGGCAAGGAGATTGCCAGCTTCCTCTACATAATACGGATAGATAGATGGTCAGTAGCTTTCCTGAAAATGGGCTGCAAAGAGTGGCTGAGTTGTGGAAGTGCCCTGTGAAGAGCCCTGCAGCAGAAGTTTCATTGCCTCATGCAGAGTACCCCCCCACCCCCGCCTTGTAAAATTTTGGCTGCCTTGAACAGCGCTCCCCTGCTGTGCAAATGTGTGGCTGCCCTGGGAAATGCCCCAAGCTCCAGATTGGGGCTGCACAACTGTCCTGTGGTCTATGGTGAGTCACTTCTGGTGCTGGTGGGGTGTGGCCAGGTCCTGTTAAATTCTGGCCTTTTTTGGAGTACAGTCTCCCTTTGAGCTTTGTGTAACTTCTCTGCTGATCTACTGCTTTGCAACCAAAGCAGAGCAGTCAACCTGTGGTAGAGTACTCCCTGAAAATTCTCCAGCTGCAGAGACTTACCTGTCCCCAGGCCACTCAGCATCATAGCCTCCTTATTCTGCCTCCCTGTCTGCATTGGCCTCCTCCTGATGATCAGGACAAACCTTTTCTGGCAAGTTTCCAGATTATCTTCAGCTGGTAATTTGTTGTATGTAAAAAGCAGAAATTCTGAATAGTTGCACTGGAATCAGACCACTGAGCACTTAAGGCTAATTACGTATTGGACAATAACTCTATTAGTATATGCTTGGGAAAATGGCTCTTGTCACTATTCCGTGCTGGCTCTATCTTTTGGTGTATACAGATAATTGCAGGAGGTATTAGAGTGTGGAGTGAAACAAGCCAGGGTCACTTTGGAGGAGGACCAGGAGAAGGGAGATTTGTGGAGACAAATCTTGTCTTGTGGCAATTTTGTCCATCCCCTTCACTTGTGCCCCTAAAGACCAAGGACTTTTGCTTATCCTGATTCCAGCTGATTCTGAGGCCTCCAGGGAGCTATTCCGGACATTATCAGTCAAACACTATTTCAGAAGCTGAATTTGGTAATTAGTTGTGGGGGTAGAAGAGGAGCTTAGAATGAAGCATGTGTCCTCTCTACCATCTTGGCTCTGCTCCTTAGACTATTTTTTTTTAATTATAAGTTCTGAAGTTGAAGCTTAATTCTTTGACCACATAATGAGATGACAAGACTCAGTGGAAAGCTACCCTGATGTTGGGAAAAACTTAAGCAAAAAAGAAAAGAAGGTGTCAGAGCATGATATGGATAGACAGTTCATAGAACAATGGAATTTTGTCTGACAAGGAAACAGTGGAGGATAGGCAGTTCTGGTGTATTATTGTTCAATGAAGAATAATCTATGACTGAATGACTAAACCATAGCAAAGTGCTCTCCAGGTACTTAATTACAATTTTCTTCTGTAGACAAACCATTTACTCTTCCTATGTAATAATTCGTAAATCAGCTCAGAAAGTTTCTTATATTCATATTGCTAAAGCATACAATTTGTGCACTCTTTTCATTAGACTAAGGATGATTTGCTGTGGAAAGACTACTTTTTATTTAGAGGGATACAAATGGTATACTTCTCCAAAAAAAGATATACAGAAGCCCTTAATTAGAATTAATAAGAGTTGAGGTACCATGGAACTAAAAATACAATACTTTGCATACACACAAAAAATGGTGGCTATAGAAGAAGTGGAAGAAAGTCTAGCACAAGAGAAATATTAAGGCTTGATTACTTAATTACCCATAAGAGAATGATATTTATTATAACTCTGTGCTATGAATAGTAGTTTAAATTTAGAATGAACAGAAGCCAGGAATGGATTATTATTGGGAAAGAATAATACAATAATTTAATCATCTTTAAAGAACTAAATATTTGTCTGTGTTGGAAGGGAACTAACTGGACATTTCATCTAATCCATAATTAAGCTTTACAATATACATTAGTGGACCATCATCCTGTGCTTGATGGGGGGGAGGAGACACTACAAATCATTATTGTACATTTCCTGTTTTTAATAGCTTTAATAATTAGAAAAGTTTGCCTTATGGTCTTTTTAAATCTTTCTGCATTTCAATTCTTGTTCCAAATTCTCTCTTTTGGGGTCAACTAGAATACATCTAATCCCTCTTCCTTATGACATTCCCTCAAGTAGTTGAAGATATTTAACATTTTCACCAGGAACAATATATTCAGATCCTTCAATTGGTCATGATAGGACAGGCTCTTGAAAAAAAAATTCAGTGTCCTACCGCCCTTTACCTCCACGTCCCTGCCATTTCTTTTGATGCTTAACTTCCTTCTTAAAATATAGCAGCTGATACGAAGATGTACTGGAAAATGCATGATTTCTATGAAAAGCAGAATGGAAACATCAAATAAATATATCTTGCTTGGTTGGTTATTAAGCTTCTCTTATTCAAGACTAATTTTTTCTTCTGATGACCATATTACTATGTACAACCTCAATGAGCTTTTTTTATAGTAACCCCTCCTCCCCCAATATTTTTCAAACAAAATGCTTTCTGTAAATGCTTCACTCATTTTTTGTTTCTGAAACTTATTTTTTAATCTTTGTCAAATACTTTACTTTTATTAATATTAAATAATATTTTATTGCATTTGGATCAACATCCTACGATCACAATCATGGTATTTTCATATATTATATTATTCCACCCTATTATTTTTATATCATCCACACATTTGTGACATACTCCCTTTATTCTTTTTTCTGATAAGTCAATAGATTTTAAAATTGAATAGAGCAAAGAAGAGATCACTAAGAGACCTCCATTAATTATATGATGACATTCAACTGTTAAATACTATTTTTTTTGTGTATACACTTTTTTTTTGGTTTTTTTTTTTTAATAGCCTTTTATTTACAGGATATATGCATGGGTAACTTTACAGCATTAACAATTGCCAAAACTCTTGTTCCAATTTTTCACCTCTTACCCCCCCAACCCCTCCCCTAGATGGCAGGATGACCAGTAGATGTTAAATATATTAAAATATAAATTAGATACACAATAAGTATACATGACCAAAACGTTATTTTGCTGTAAAAAAAGAATCAGACTCTGAAATATTGTACAATTAGCTTGTGAAGGAAATCAAAAATGCAGGTGTGCATAAATATAGGGATTGGGAATTCAATGTAATGGTTTTTAGTCATCTCCCAGAGTTCTTTTTCTGGTCATAGCTGGTTCAGTTCATTACTGCTCCTTTGGAAATGATTTGGTTGATCTCGTTGCTGAGGATGGCCTGGTATGGTGGATCATATATTTATTTTGAAATATATAAGATCTCCTGGTCCTACTCATTTCCTGGCATCGTTCGTAAAGTCTCTCCGGCCTTTTGAAATCATCCTGTTGGTTTTTCTTACGAACAGTAATTTCCAAATATTCATATACCATAATTTTTCACTTTTCTCCAACGTGGACATCCATTCGTTTCAGTTTCAAACTACAAAAGGGCCCCATTCGTGCCAACAGGTTTCCCTTTTTCTTGATTCTCTTTGGGATAATCCCAGTAAGCCCACTTGGATCAAAGGTATGGGTTTGATAACTTTTGAGATGTTCAAACACCCCAAAATGGTTGGACTCATTCACAACCCACCAACAATCTCAATTCCCGTTTTCCCGCATCCTCAACAATCAATTATTTTTTCCTTCATCTTGAATCTGACAGGTGTGTGGTATCTTGGGTCTTAATTTGCATTTTGATTAATAATTGACTTGGAGCATCTTTCATATGACTAGAAATAGTTTCAATTTCTTCATCAGTTGTCTGTTCTTCCCACCATTTTTCAATTGGAAATGGCTTGATTTTTTAAATTAGGTTAATTCTTATATATTTTGAAAAGGGCCTTTATCAAACCTTTTGACTGTAAAAATATTTTCCCGTTTTTGCTTCCTTCAATCTTGTCTGCATTGGTTTTGTTTTTACAAAAACTTTTCGTTTGTATAATCAAATTTTCTATTTTGTGATCGTGATTCTAGTTCTGCGGCTTAAAGACTTTTTCCAAGGTCTGAGGGTCATCCTGTGTTCCTCTAATTTATTAATAATTTATTCTTTATGCCTGGTCATGCCCATTTTGCCATTTGGTGTGGCGTTGTAGGGATCAATCCTATTTCTGCCATATTGTTTCCAATTTTCCCAGCAATTTTTTATCAAAAGTAAGTTCTTATCCCAAAGCTGGGATTTTGGGTTTTAAAAGACTGGGTTTTATTTTGATGTTTTGTCCCTTGAACCAACATTCCCATCCTAATCTATTCCTTGAAACCAAATAGTTTTTGGTAACTGCTGCTCTTTTAAATTTGATCTGGTTAAGCCACCACATTTTTTTTCATTAATTCCTTGAAATTCTTGACCTTTGTTTTCCATTGAACTTTGTTGTTATTTTTCTGGTCATTAAAATAGTTTTTGGGGTCTGATTGGTATGGCGTAAATAAATAGATTAGTTTGGAATATTGTATCTTTATTTATTTTCCGCCCCTTCCAAACTTTAATTTTTTCCAATTGTTGACAGACTTAATTTTGTGAAAAGTGGTCTGTTTTTTGCTCATAAAGTTTATTTCCTTGTGATTCCTAAATTTTATATTATCGTAGTTACTTTAAATGGAATTTTCTTTTTGTAACTCTGACTGTTGGATTTTGTTGTGATATATAAGTCTGATGACTTATGTGGGTTTTTTTATAAACCAACAACTTTATAATGTTGTGGATTATTTCAAAACTTTTTGAGAATCCTGGGGTTTGAAGTATACCATATGTCATCGGCAAAGGGGTAAAGGTTTTCCCCATTGCCTATTCTTATTCCCTTTAACTTTTTCCTCTTATTGTTAAACTAGCGTTTCAATACAATAAAATGTATGGGATAGTGGGTAACCTTGTTTCACTCCAATCTTATTGGGAATGGTTCAGTTTGTCTCCATTACATATGATGTTATGATGGTTTTAAATAGATGCTGCTGATTATTTTTGGGAAAATCCATTTATTCCTATACCAAGTGTTTTTAATGGAATGGATTTGGTTTTATCAAATCTTTTCTGCATCTAAGAGATATATGGTTTTTTTCTTTATTAACATGGCTAATTATATTGATGTTTTTCTAATATTGAACCACCCCATTCCTGGTATAAATCCTACTTGATCATAGTGTAGTATCTTGGAGATGATTTTCTGTATATTTTTTGCTAATATTTTTAATTTGCAAATCAATATTATTAGGGAGATTTTCTATAATTTTCTTTCTCTGTTTTTCACCTACCTGGTTTGGTATCATATTCTGTGTCATAGAAGAATTTGGTGGGACTCCTTCCCAATCAAATAATTTATATAACAAGGGGCCAATTGTTCTTTAAATGTTTGAAAACAATTAATCCATCTGGTCTGGGATTTTTTCATAGGAGTTGTTTTAATTGCCTGTTCTATTTCTTTTTTCTGAAATGGACTATTCAACAATTTACTTCCTCCGTTATTAAGTCTATATTTTTGGGAGGCAGTCATCCATTTCACGGTTATCAAATTTTTGGCAAAAGCCAAAATAACTCCTTATTTTTCTAATTTCTTCATTGGGGAAAGTTCTCCCTTTTTTTTAAACTACTAATTTATTTTTTCCTCTCTCCTTTCTAATAGTTTCCCAAAGGCATCTATTTTATTGG
Source organism: Sarcophilus harrisii (assembly GCF_902635505.1). Lineage (NCBI taxonomy): Eukaryota > Metazoa > Chordata > Mammalia > Dasyuromorphia > Dasyuridae > Sarcophilus > Sarcophilus harrisii. The sequence goes on along the minus strand of NC_045426.1, from coordinate 46,134,377 downwards.
CTTTTCTAGAACCAACTCAGTTTTATTAATTGTTCAATAGTTTTTTTTTACTTTGTATTTTAATTTTCCTTTTAATTTTAAATTTCCAATTTATATTTGATTGGGGTTTTTTTGGTCTTTTTTAGTTTTTTGTTCAAGCCCAATTCAAATCTTTTCTTTCTCTGTTTTTTCGAAGCCTCTAAGGATATAAAATTTCTTTTCCCTTTTTGCATCCCAAATTTTGGTATGATGTTCTTCATTGTCATTATCTTAAAAATTATTTTTTTATCTTAAATTTGTGCTTCCCCAATCATTCTTTAAGATGAATTGTTTGTTTCCAACTTTTTGGTCTATTTCCCCAACTTTATTTGAATGTGTTTTATTGTATCATGATCTGAAAAAAAGCATTTACATTTTCCTTGTTTTAATTTGGGTCTTTATGTCCTAAATATGGTCAATTTTGTAGGTTCCATGAACTACTGAGAAGAAATATATTCCTTTCATCTCCATTCAATTTTCTCCAAAGATCCAACAACCTAATTTTTTCTTATTCTATTTCTTTTTAATTTCTTTTTTTGTTTTGTGGTTTGATTGTCTAATTCGAGGGAAAGGTTGAGATCTACTATATTACAGTTTTTTGTCTATTTTTTTGCAACTTCTTAACTTTCCTTTGGACGTTGGTGCCAACCATTGCTTATGTTTAATATTGATATTGCTTGTTGTTTTTTCCTTCATTAGTTTCCTTCCTTTCTCTTTTAATTAGATCAATTTTTCTTTTGCGTCTGAGAAAATGGCACCCCTTTTGACCCCCAAGCATAATTTTGCTCATCTTTTACCTTTACTCTAAATGATCCCTCTTTAAATGTGTTTCTTGAACAAATTATTGTAGGGTTTGACTTGATCCAGTCTGCTGTCTGCCTCCTTTTGGGGGAGTTCATCCCATTCCATTTACGGTTATAATTTTACAAATCGGTTTTCCCCAAAATTAACCCCAATGTTTTACTTATTCTTGCCTCCCAAACCCTCTTTCCCCTTTTAAACTTTTACCCCTCTTGTTATGTGCTTATCCTCTTTTAATCCCCCTCCCCCCCTTTGGTCTTTCCCCTTCTTTCCCTTATTACTCTTTTCTTTTCCCTTTCCTCCCCCGTTTTTAATGGGCAGAAATTTTCTAAAACAAATTTCAATTATTTTCTTTGAGCAACTCTGATGGTAAGATTCACACAATGTTCCTCCCCCTCCTAAGTTCCCTAATTGGATGTTTCTTTTCTTCGTGGGATGTGGTTTCCCTCTTTGTCCCCCTTCCCCCTTTTTGCCATCATCCCCCATATCCTCCCTTTTTTGTTATATAAAAAATCAAATTTACAATTCTTTTGTATATCCACAAAGAAAACACTCGAGTTATTTTCCTTTTTGCATCTCTTGGTTTTGCTTGGAATCAAAGTTTAGTTCTGGTTTTTTCTTCAGAAACAAATGGAATTATTTGTTTCATTAAATGTCCATCTTCTTCCCTGGAGAAAAATGCCAGCCCAAATGGTGTTTACTTGCTTTGTTTCGGCCCTTTAGAATATCAATTCCGGCCCTTCTTTCCTTTTAATTGAACCCAGTCTTGGTGTCCTTTTTGGCACCTGGTATTTTAAATGTTTTTTTTTTTTTTTTCTTTGAAAATTTTTTCCAATCGATGTTCTGAAATTTGGCCCTATTCCTGGGGTTTTATTTTGGGTTTCTTTGAAGGGTTTCGTGAATTTTTCCTTTTTACCCTGATTCCTTTACATCTGGGCATTTCTTTGATGATCTTGTAAAATAGATCTAAACCTTTTTCATTATGTTTTCAAAGTCCAAAACTCTTCTCAACAAACATGATCAAAAAATTTCAAATGACTGGTGATGGAAATTGTTATCTACAACTAAAGAACTATGGAGTTTGTATACAGATCAAAGTATGCTATTTTCACCATCTTGCTTTTTTTTGTTATTCTTCTAGTGGTTTTCCCCTTGTGTTCTAATACTGATTTCACAATATGAACTATGGAAAAATCTGCTTAATTTGATTGCATATGCACAACATTTCAGATTGATTTTCTTAGGAACTGGGAAGGGAAGGGAGGACAAGAAATCTGGTGTTCAAAATCTTACAAAAATGAATGTGGAAAATTGTAATGTCCAGGCTAGCTTTCTAGAGGATCTTGGGATCAGCCCCAGTGCTTGGTCTTAGTGGAGGCGGGAAGAGAGCCACCAGGATGGTCAAAGAGAGAATGTCTCATTTCCGGTCCTTCTCAGTCCTTATATACCTTAGTGCAATTACATTATTACAGCATACTGAATATGTGTGAACCATTAAAATACCATGAATATGTAGAGAACCATTAAAATACCATATTAAGTGCTAAGTATATATGTGAACTAGAGAAGCATCATCTCATCAGTTCCACTGAGTTGACACTTTGTTTCAAATTCTCTACAGAAAATTACCTTTATTTGTAATTTGAAAAAAACAAAATTATATAAGTGGAAAAAGAGCATTAGCAACTGAATAGAGTTTTTCAGGAGAGAAACTAAAAATTCCAAGAAGTTAAAGAAAAAAGGAATTATTTTAGGCATGACAGCTGGTAAGAAATAACAGACACAGGTTTAGTGCCTTTTCTGTCTTCTTTTAAGTTCCGACTAAAAACCCATTTTCGGGAGGAAAAAATTTCAACCTTTTTTATTTTTAATTCTTTCCCCTCTCTTAATTATTTCCTATTATCCTCTAGTTAGCTTGTTTGAACTGATTGGTTTGCTTGTTATCACCTCCATTCAATTGTGAGTTTCTTGAGAACAAAGACATTCTTTTGCTACTCTTTGTATCTTTAGTCTTTAGCAGAGTCCTTGACATATAGTAGTTACTTAATAAACATTTAATGATAAACTGACAAATATTGATCATAGCTAATAGGTTATTTAAGCTATATCAAAGAGTAAATGAAGAGAAGTAATATGAAAAAAAGTCTGAATTCAGGCAGATTTTGGAGGTCATTAACTGTCCAGCAGACAAATTACAATTTAATCCTAGAGGTAATCCAAGTCACTATTTCTTTTAAAATTAGCTTAGCAGCAAGATTAGACCAGTGCTTTAGGAAGGTTATTTTACTAAGTGTATGTAGGATGGATTAGAGAGGGGAAAAGAAGGGAATTATGGAGTTCAATTAGTAATTTAAGCTAAAAAAACTAAGTGAATGGTAATGGACTGAACCCAGTTGGAAAAATCAACGTAACTGAACCCAGTCTCTTATTTTAAAAGAAATTTCTTCTTACAAATTGGAGTCTTTGAAAATGAAAGTTGAAAAATAGTTGGGGGAGTAATGATAGAATAGATATTTACCTCTTGTTGTGTCTCTGACATGGATTGCATACTGGACATAGACATTCTGCTATGTGGGAGATTCTTTTGCTACCAATGACCTTTGAACTTAAAAGGGACTGAATGAATCTTTAAAAAATTGTCTTTTCCTTATCCTGGAGGGTGAAAATGACATACATTTAAAACTAATTTATAGGTGGGCAGTAACCTTTGCTTTTAGTGTGGTAATTTTAGAAAACACTGGCAATACTGGAAAGTTTAAGTGATAGTAAGTACAGAACTTATGAGAGGTAATAGAGACAGTAGACAGATTTGAACCAAAATAGGGAAACTTCAAAGCCACTTCTCCCTGTTTTAACTAGGTGAGACTTATTTGGGATTGAGAAAAGAGGTATATATAAGGATGCTCAATTTTCCCCTTTGAGAGAATGAATGCAAATGGCTCAGTGTCTGCTATCATATTCCATATCTGAGAGGCAGAAGTTTGATTTCAAAGTTTTTTCATTACATTAAACTGCATTGTCACTTTTTATTTTAATTACTAATACTTAAGACTTAGATAAGGATATGATGAGGAAAATGACTTTCATTTGTGTGTTTTATTATTTGTGAATATGGAACTTCAAAAGAGAGAGCAACAGTAACTGGAGTATTATAGAAGGATAGAGGGCAGGAGGAGAAACTTAAGAGACATTCTATCTAAATTGAATGGTTAGAGAAGAAGGTCCATTGTTTCAGGTATTATATGAGAGAGAATATTACTGCTTGCTCTTTTTATAAAATTCCCAAAACAATGCAAAGAACAAAATAATCTAGTTCCTTTTATTTCCTAGAGTTATGAAAATAAGTGTCTAAAAATAAAAACAAACAAACAAAAAAACAGTGTGACTAAGGATTGACACATTGGTCATGTTGCTTTTTCTTACAGTTTTTCTAAAGAATGTTTACAAAAATGTCCTTTGGGAGTAGATATTGGAATGGAAGAGAATGACTTGAAAATAGCTCAAATCTTGTAGTAAGATATCAGTCAAATATGTGCCTCAAATAGAATAGCCATGTCTAAATTCCAAGGTTGTACTACTCAAAATGAGTAAGTTACTTTCCTTTCCTTTACCTATATGGCTAATGGGGTTCAAGAGAGAGACAGACAGACAGACACAGAGAGACAGAGGGAGAGACACAGAGAAATACAGAGAGACACAAAGACAGAGAGAAACATGCAGAGAAACAGATACAGAGAAAGAAACAAAGACAGAGACATAGAAAGAGTAAAAGAGAGAGAGATAGATGCATGGAAGCATACAGAGACAGAGAGAATAAAACAAATGAAAATGAATGGTGCAAAATATCAAATTACAAATAAGACCCCAAAGAAAAAATATAATAAATACTCCATCCCACTTCTTTGAAGAGGTGAGAGGTTCATGAGTATAAAATCTTGGATTTGTTTTAAATTGTTTAATTTATTGAACAAGTTTATTTGATTGATTAATTTTTTCTTGTTTTTCTTTTAAAATATCATTTATTATGAGAGACAGATTTATAGGAAGAGTAAAAAAGTAAGTATATAAGAAGAAAATTAGGTAATGCATATATATACTTCCATATGTACTAGTAATATACATATATATATATAATATAGTATTTTATAGTATTTATTTTAAAATGGTATTTATTTAAAAAATAAAACACAACTAAGGAACTTAACTGACTTATCCAAGGTCATAAATGTAGTGATAATCAGAATTTAGAAAACATCAGAGATGAGCTTTGAAACCAGGTATTTGACATTCAAATTCAGTAATATTTGAAGTACAATACTCTTTGGCTTAGCAATATAGTGATTTTACATATCCTTCCTTTAATAAGAGACATTATTTAAGGTATACTTTCTGTCTCTCTGTATGTATATTGTTATTATGATGATTAAAAGGTTATTGTTTCAGTTCCCAGGAAGGCTTCAAATGTTTCTGCTTCTAATAATAATTAAGAATAAAGATGTGAAATTATTATTCTTTAAAATGGACTTCCCTGTTTAACATGGTATATTGACTCCAAGCAACTTTTGCTTTATGTAAATAATATATCCTTTCTTTTATGTTTACCTTGAATAGTTTTCACATGAAAGATTAAACTCAATTCTGTAGCATTTTCTTTTTGATTCTATTGATTCAAATCAAATCTTATTGATGTGAATGGTATTGAAATACCATTAATTTGAGAATTAAATTCATCCTGTAGCTGTCTAACTTATAGTTCTCTATATCTGAAAATTGTAAGGTTCTTTGTTCAGTTTTCCTAAGGGTCTTTGAGCAGCCTTCTCTTAAGTTCAGTAATCACTAGGAGAGTAGCCAGGGAATAAAGTCCAAATCCTTTATTGTCTCTTTCAAACTCTTGTCTCCTTTCCTAGGACGCGGTTAGCTTTCTTAAAGACCTTCCAGGGTCTTGGTTTCAGTGGAGAAAATGCAGGAGGACAGGCCTGTGACCAGAGCGTGAGATAGGATGGATGAATCTGAGTCCAAGGGATTGTGCTTTAGCATCCAGTCTGATTGTCTTCCCTAGCTCTGAATCTGACTGAGGTTCCTAGCTTATATGTTCTACACTGAGTATAAACCAATCACTATATCGCTAGGAAACCATTATTTGTTGTAAGATTAAATCAGTCATACTGAACTTAGAAAACTATTAAGCACTATGCTAAACTAGATAACCATTGCTCTTCAATTCCACTGAATTAGCACCTTGTAAGAATCCTTTCTTTCAAGTTCAGAGTTCTGGCCTGTAACATCTCCTATTTTCTTTTGTTTTAGAACATATGTGGTCATGCCCTTCCTGACTTCTCAAGAAGGTGAGAACCCCAAAAAGGACGTGATCATACCTTCTCTGAGTCTGCAAAAAAGGGGTGAAAACACCAAAAAAGGAGGTGATCACACCCTCCTTGATGTCTCAGGAAGGGACATGAAAACACCAAAGGAAATGGGGAATCAACCCAAATTAGCGGATTTCTGAAGAGTATCACTTGAAATAGGTATACATAAATCCATCAACATGAGAGTCATAGTAACACATAGTAACACAGGCTAGTAGTGATGTAACATATAACATGAATCAACATGAGAAATTATTCATGTCTATAAGTGTTAAGTTCGGACTAACTCCCTGGAGACCTCAGGATAAACCAGAGGCAGGAGAAGTAAAAGTCCTTGGTCTTTAGGGGGAGAAGCAGGCACCAGGAGTTTAGCCAAAGATCTCTTCTCAATTCTGGAGTCTAGAATCTCCACCTTTCTCTTCCTCATCCTGCCACCAAGTGAGTCTCTGGACTCTGTCAACCCAACCTCTAATCCTTGCCTATGATTATCTTAACCCCAAATGTTGAGCCAGCCCCAAACAGTGAGAAGGGCCATTTTTCCAAACATATCCTAATAAAGTCATTGTCTTATATTGAATAGGTAATTAGCCTTAAGTGTTCCATTGTCTGATTCAAGCACACCTTTCTCAGAGTTTCAGACTTTTACATATAAATCCTAGAAATAGTTCAAAACCAATCTGTTGTCCACTACTTCATGTGTCAGGAATCCAATAATTCCTGCAAGTTTTGAAGTCCTGCAATAATCTCATCATGTGTCAGAGAATCCAATGATTCCTGCAGATTTTGAAGTCTTGCTACAGTCTTAGCATATCTCAGGGAATACAATGATCCGTGATGGTTTTTGAAGTTCTGCAACAGTCTTATCAACTAAATTCTTCCAACATTTCCCTTCAAACAACTTAAAAAAAACTAAAATCAAATTTTGTGGTGGCAAAAACAACAAAAAGTCAAGGTTAGACATTTTATCCAGCCTAAAACATGGTGATTGAGAAATTTATTTCCCAAAAACATTTTTGGCTTGCAGTTGTATGGTGGAGAGGAATGCTTGTAGTTGCTGACAAAGTAATAAAGGATCTGGTTTAAGTTTCAAGACAAAAAATATCACTCTCTTATTACTGCAGTGCAGCAAGATTTACTGTGATGCCTACACAGCATGAAATATTTTATCTTCTATTGGTTCCTTCATTTCCCTTACAGTCCTCATCTTAATCATCTTTATTATCTGAGAATCTTTCACATCAAAATGAGAAGTTTCCTCTGTAGAATAACCATTACTAATCCTTACTGGATTAATAGCAGAGTAAAGGTGAGGAAAATTGGGAAAAGGAATGAGTGATAAAAGAATATTATAAAAAAAAAAAAAACAAAATTAGTACATAAGCCAGGAAGTCCCCAAAATACTAAAGGGAAGCAAGGCACCTTAAAAAAAGAATTGCCCTAATTGTAAAAAAAAATCAATAAATTAAAGAACTCCATTAAAAAAGAGTATTACCCAAATGGAAAAGGTGGTACAGAATTCATTGAAGAGCTAACATTGAAGAGAAATCAAAATCGACCAAAAATAAAAAAAAAGAGATACGAAGACTTCCTGAAGAAAATAATTCCTTAAAATCAGAATTAAGCAAGTATAAATTAAATAATGCATTAAAATTAATTAAAAAGCAAAAAAAAATTTAAAAAATGGAATGATTGTGATCACTCTTAACAATGTATACATTAAAGGTATAGAAATATTTTAAAAGGTAAAGGGGATAGAAGTATAAACAAGAATAATTTCCCCAGAAAAAGATTGAGCATTATTTCATAGAAGAGAAATAGATATTTGATAAAATAGGTGAATTTCTCATTCCTGATGAAAAACCAGAAATGAAGAAGGTCAGTTATTTTTCCAATGAGAAATTTTTTATTTCTTCTATTTTAAAAAATGGTATTGTTTGACTGCTTCTTGATATATCATTGATTTACTTTCATTTGTCCAATTCTTATTTTTTAAAATTTATTTTCTTTCTTTTGTTTTTTTTTAGCTTTTTTAAGCCTCCTTTTGCATTTGGCCAATTGTATTTTTTTAATTTATCTAGCTTTTTATTTACAAGACATATGCATGGGTAATTTTTTTCAGCATTGGTAATTGCCAAATCTTTCATTTCAATTTTTCCCCTCCTTCCACCCACCCCTCCCCCAGATGGCAGGTAGACCAATACATGTTAAATGTTAAAGTATATGTTAAATACAATATATGTATACATAGACATAGTTATTTTGCTGCACAAGAATTGGACTTTGAAATAATGTACAATTAACCTGTGAAAGAAATAAAAAATGCAAGCAAACAAAAACAGAGGGATTGGAAATGCTATGTAGTGGTTCACATTCATTTCCCAGAATTTTTTCGCTGGGTATAGCTGGTTCTATTCGTTATTGAACAAATGGAACTGATGTGGTTCATCTTATTGTTGAAGAGAGCCATGTCCATCAGAATTGATCATCATATATCATCGATCATCATATAGTTGTTGAAGTATATAATGATCTCCTGGTCCTGCTCATTTTATTCATCATCAGTTCATGTAAGTCTCTCCAGGCCTTTCTGAAATCCTCCTGCTGATCATTTCTTACATAATAATAATATTCCATAGCATTCATATACCCACAATTTATTCATCTATTTTCCAATTGATGGGAATCCACTCAGTTTCCAGTTTTTGGCCAATTGTATTTTTAAAGGAATTTTTCTTTTCCAGAGGATTTTCCTCCCATTCCATCAATTCTAGTTTAAGGAATTGTTTTCTTTTTCCATTTTTACAAATTTATTTTTAAGAAGTTGTTTTCTTCAGTATATCCCTCTCCCCTATTTTACAAAATTTATTTTTTGAGTTGTTTTCTTTAGTCAATTACTGTGTTTCTTTTCTCAAGCTTTCCTCCCCAAACTTTCCTAACTCTTTAATTTCTTTCACCTATTTTAAAAATCTATCTCTCTTTTGAGATTCTTTCTAAACTCTTCCAAAAGAGTCTTTTGAGATAGAGACCAGTTAATATACTTTTTGATGCTTCCCCTGAAAGCATTTTGCCTTACCTGTCCTTTTCTGGCTTCATGTTTTGATCTTCCCTGTCTTTATAGTAGCTCTATATAGTCAGATCATTTCCCTTTTTTTGCTCACTTTTATAAGGTTGAGGTCTGCTCCTAGAGCACAGGGGACATTGTACTGAGTTTCCTCTGCAGGTGGACAGGGTATTGTCTCACTGATTGCACTGGGATTGGTAGTGCTGCAGATTCCCCACTGTGCTAGGTGGGCCTGACTAAATCATGCCTATTGTGCTAGAATTCAAGGACTCACAATTTGGCTTCTGTGGTTGCATTGGAGGTCAAATACCATGTATGCTGATCCACAGCCCTTCTAAACTGGGACAGAGTAGCCATGTATAATATATTTTAGCTAAGATCCTTCTGCTACATTTCCCATTCCGGGTTTGCCCAGATGCATCCCACCGCCGACCCCCCTTTCAATTGAGACTGAACTTTCCAAGATATCTTAAGCTGGAAAATTATTACACTCCAAATATTTGTGAGCTATGATACTCCAAAATCCATTAAGAGTCTTAATCTAGTGTTGATTCTGAGGGAAACTGGGGAGATATCAGGCATCTCAACTTACTTTCTGATCATTCTCCCTTTCTACTGCAGTAAATATGTCAGAGATGTCCTGACATATTGCTTTAGGAATTTTGTAAAATTAACAACTTTCTTCTAAAATACTATGTTAATGACACTTTTAAAGATGAAAGGGATTAGAGCCAGGGGTCCTCAAGCTTTTTTAAATAGGGAGCCAGTTTACTGTCCCTCAGAAATGTTTGAGGGTACGAATTTAGTATAGTAAAAAACAAAAAAACTTTGTTTTGTGGGCCTTTAAATAAAGAAACTTCATAGCCCTGGGTGAGAGGGATAATTATCCTCAGCTGCCCCATCAGGCCTGCAGGCCGTAGTTTGAAGACCCCTGTAGGACACATGTAATTTCACCAGCCAATGAGCTCCACTGGCCAAGTTTCTTTTCCGTGATATTTGTATCTAGATATAGAAATATCCACGTCGACAAGGGAAGATATATGAGTAATTTCTTTTCTTCAAGAATCTCCAGTAGTTTCCATGTAATACATACTTACTACATTCTTGATAATTAAATAGTTGATTTGTTTTTTTTGTTTGTTTGTTTGTTGACTGGTTGGTTGGTTTTTAATAATTATAACTTTTTATTGATAGAATCCACGGCAGGTTAATTTTTTATAACATTATCCCTTGCACTCACTTCTGTTCCGATTTTTCCCCTTCTTCCCTCTACCCCCTCCCCCAGATGGCAAGCAGTCCTATACATGTTAAATATGTCACAGTATAGCCTAGATACAATATATGTGTGCAGAACCAAACAGTTCTCTTGTTGCACAGGAAGAATTGGATTCAGAAGGTAGAGAAAACCCAGGAAGAAAAACAAAAATGCAAACAGTTTACATTCATTTCCCAGTGTTCTTTCTTTGGGTGTAATTGCTTCTGTCCATCATTGATCAATTGAAACTCAGTTAGATCTTCTCTTTGTCAAAGAACTCCACTTCCATCAGAATACATCTTCTTACATTATTGTTACTGTAGTATATAATGAGCTCCTGGTTCTGCTCATTTCACTTAGCATCAGTTCATGTAAGTCTCTCCAAGCCTATCTGTATTTATCCTGCTGGTCATTTTTTCTTACAGAAAAATAATATTCCATAACATTCATATACCACAATTTACCCAACCATTCTCCAATTGCTGAGCATCCATTCATTTTCCAGTTTCTAGCTACTACAAAGAGAGCTGCCACAAACATTTTGGCAATACAGATCCCTTTACCTTCTTTAGTATCTCTTTGGGGTATAAGCCCAGTAGTAGCACTGCTGGATTAAAGGGTATGCACAATTTGTTAAATTTTGGGGCATAATTCCAGATTGCTCTCCAGAATGGTTGGATTTGTTCACAACTCCACCAACAATGAATCAGTATCCTAGTTTTCCCGCATCCTCTCCAACATTCATCATTTAAATAGTTGATTTGTAATTAAAACTTTGAGCACCTCCTTTTAGAAAAATCTTTGGAAATGAGGACAGGAAAAAATGATAATAAATCATGGTATATAAGATTTATTTTTGTTGAAGTAACTAATAACATTTAGTCTGAAGAAGAAAATATTAAGGGTCTCTAAATAGATTGAGGCATGATTTTTTTTTCATACAGAATACAGATTCAACTTATTTTTCTTGACTTCTCCCCCTGTATGATTACAGGGAAGAAGTAACAAAGTGGAAAATGTTGACATAAGAAAAGAAAGCAAAACAGAAGAAATTTCATTGTAAATAGAGCTTTTCAAAATGACATTAGATGCTTCAGGAGGTTTTTGAGCAGAAGATGGATCATGCTTTCTTCAGTATGATACAGAAGAAATTTTGACTAGATATTCATTGGACTATGGGACCTGTGAAGTCCTTTCCAATTTTCTAATTATTAAATCATGTAATTCTATTATCCATTTTAATAAGTAAGTGTCACATTTAGTGAGGATTAACAAGATAACAATGTCTTGTGTGTGGATTGCAAATTATATTTCCAAAATTTTAGTTGAGTTGTTTATAAATCTTTCTATTATACTTACATTATTAAAGTCTAAATGTGTCCAAGGATTCTAGGATGATATCTTTGTGCGGGTCTGTGCATCTGTGTATATCTCTGTGTGTAAGTGTGTGTGTTTGTGTGTGTGTGTGTGTGTGTGTGTGTGTAAACCCATATATATATATACACACACACACATATACATTTTCGTTTGCATCTATGTATATTGATAACTATGTATACACCCATACACTTATTTATATGTATATATATAAATGTGTTTGCACTAGGTAAGTACTAAAAAAAGATTTTATTTAAATTTATAGCTATACCCCTGGGCAGGAATTACATTGAGGTGGGCTGGCAAAATTTTTGCTTATTTTCAAGGATAGTATAGTTTCAAAATTAGCCTCATAGTTCCCAAAAGAACATAAGATGTAAACATAGAGCATTCAATTACAGATATATTTTTGCACAAATGATTGAAAAAAAAATGTGTGCCCCTCTTTCTTATTTTTCTTCCCATAAAATGTTGTTGGTGGTGGCAAAGCTCCTTTGACATGTCAGTCTTTTTTATCTGAAGTGATGAGAAATTAAAAGGAAGTATTTTAAGTTAAGAAGAATTTTCACAGTACAACATCCTTTATAAGCTAAGGCCACACCAAAACTGACCTTGGCAAGGAGTTAAGAACAACTTCATTCTGTCTGAATTAATGGGAAGATTATGCAAGAAAATGAATGAGGACTTTTCCTTGGCTTATGAAATGTAGCCTTTAAAAATATTCTAAAAGATTCACACCACCACAGTAAAAATAATCTGTAATGTCTCAGGCAGTTTAATAAACCAATAGAACCTTTGACTGTATGATAGATAACAAGAAATATTTATCATTCAAGTCCATGCTCTACAGTTGCAATTTTCTGATATGCTTTTACTGGTAGGGGTATTCTCCAGATACATAGCTTAACATTTTGGGGGTTTTCAAAATCTTTTTCTTGTTTTAGGAGTACTGTAATAAATCTGAAGAAATTGTAATTACATGTTTTCTAACAAAAAAAAAATAAAAATAAATTCTCCTTTACCACTATCCCCTCCCAAAGTAAAAAGATCAAAGCACCTCTAACCCAATCTAGTTCCTGTCCCTTTCCTTAATTCATGTTTTGTGTTCTATATTTAACTTCCACCCTTATTTCTCTTATCCAAAGTCAACAATGACCTAGAGGTTATTTTAGTTTCCACCATTAAGGTACAATATAAAGAAGGTTTTTAAGAGTTTGCGAGACTTTACATGATGTTTTTACATACTAAAAACTTTTTTTTAATGCTTTTTTAATGTTTTTAATTCAATTTTTTATCCCTTCTTCCTACTGCATTTCCACCCTGAGATGTTAAGCAATTTAATATAGGTTATATGTGTGAAATCATGTAAACAATTTCCTTACCATTTTGTGCAAGAAAACTTGAAAATGAAAGGAAGGAAGAAAAGATGAAAGAAACTGAAATGGCATTCTTTGATTTGAATTCAGATGAATGGATGGGAATTTATAAAGTAATGTTTATGGTAATGATTAGAAAATGACTGAGTGAAGAAGCATTTATTAAGTATTAATTATGTGTCAAGCACTGTGCTAAGCACAGAGGATACCAGAGGAAATAGCATTTGTTCTTGAGAATGGTATAGCCTAATTAGGGAAGAGAACAAACCATATTATTGTACCTTGTATCCCCTAACAATCTTATATCCAATGGAATTTTCAATGAATGTCAATTTTCAATTACCAAAAAATCTTTCTTTTTAATCCAACAATTTCTCAGGTCCTATGTTTTAAAAAGATAATCAATGTCATCTCTTCTTTCATATGAAAATATGTCCAATGGTAGACATATACAAATTGAATGGCACTTAATGAGGAAAGATTTTTGGTTTGGGTTTGTTTTAATGAATTGGCATTTTTACATTAGAAGTTTGTGTGCTTTCAGAGTCTGATTCTTTTTCTACAGCAAAATAACGTTTTGGTCAGGTATACTTATTGTGTATCTAATTTATATTTTAATATATTTAACATCTACTGGTCATCCTGCCATCTAGGGGAGGGGGGGGGGGGGGTAAGAGGTGAAAAATTGGAACAAGAGGTTTGGCAATTGTTAATGCTGTAAAGTTACCCATGTATATATCCTGTAAATAAAAGGCTATTAAATTAAAAAAAAAAGAAGTTTGTGTGCTATCTCTACTTTTTAGGAAGATTTTCATCATAAAACTGATCAATATTTGTGTACAATTATTTAATAAGTCAATTATTTTCTAAAACTTTCAGTATATTCAATTAGCAGCTTATTTTGAAGCCAGTCCAATACTGTACTAAATAGAAGACATTTTTATAGATGTACAAAACACTTCAAATATTTTTTTCTATTCTATGTCTCACAGCAACTCTCCAAGATATATACTACAATTTTCATTATTCTAATGATTATTCTTCCAATATTTACAAAGATCGAGCCTAGATTGTATTTAAACACATATTTAAAGGTTTAGTTTTCACTTTCTAACAATGCATTTATTTTAGAATTATATGTTCACTCTGGGAATGAATAGAGACTTTTTTGTTCTAAATTAAAATCACATTAGAAGCAGAGAACTCCAATGATATTAATAATTAATGACTTAATCAAAAATTGGCTTTTCAGGCTAACACAAATGAAAGTCAGAATCAATTAAATTGATGTGACTAGAAGAAGAGAGATAAATCAGTTCACATGTTGAAATCTGGGGAGGAGACAGCCATTTTATTCCTTTCAGAAACTCACACTGACTTTTGACATTTGTTTTGACAGTGGTTTCATAATTTCATTACTGCAGAATTCCACTGCCTCCACTTCAGCCAAAGTCAAACTTTCTATGCCATTGTGTACTTCTTGCCCAAGCCTTTCCATAAATTTCCCATAGACAACTCACAAAAAGTTTGTCCTTTTCTTCTAGTTCTTTTAGGATTTCCAGGGTATCACTGATGCCTTCATCATCTCCAGCTATTATCTTTTATTTTTAATATGTGGCAGCATTCTACTCCTAAACCTCAATTATCCTTTCGTGGCATTGTGGAAAGAAAAAATGATCTGAGATCCAAGAAACTTTGGGTTCAAGTAAAATTTCTGACACATACCAGCTGTGTGATCAAAGATAATCATTAAATCTCTCAGTGTTCTAGAAATTTTGCAAACATTCTAAGTGGTAGAGAAGCCGTTCTATGTTGATAGAAGTAAATTCTTCATTCAGGACTTCAGGAAGTAATATCAATGAAATCAAATTCCAGTTTCATGATGGCATCTTTATGCCATTTCTCACACGTCATCATTGATAACATGGATTATAATGACAGGTCTCCTTTGGTTTTCAGACAATAACTAATTTTAATTCTTCTCTCATTGCTATGTAGTTAATAGTTTGCAATAATAGAGAATCTCTGGTAGATTACTTAGGTCAAAAAGATAGACTTTTCTGGACATGATAAGTTTTTTTTGTTTATTTTTTATGAAGTTTTATTGACAGTACATATGCAAGAGTAATTTTTACAACATTATACCTTGCACTCACTTCTACTCCAATTTTTCCCTTCCCTCCCTCCACTCTCTCCCGTAGATGGCAGGCAATCATATACATGTTAAATATGTTATAGTATATCCTAGATACAATATATGTGTGCCGAATCAAACAGTTCTCTTGTTGCACAGGAAGAATTGGATTCAGAAGGTAAAAATAACCTAAAAAGAAAAACAAAAAGCAGTTTACACTAATGTCCCAGTGTTCCTTCTCTGGGTGTAGTTGATTCTGTCCATCACTGAACAATTGGAACTGAATTAGCTCTTCTCTTTGTCAAAGATATCCACTTCCATCAGAATACACTTCATATAGTATTGGTGTTGAAGCATATAATGACCTCCTGGTTCTGCTCATTTCACTCAGCATTAATTCATATCTTTCCAAAGCTCTTGGTATTCATCCTGCTGGTCATTTCTTACAGAACAATAATATTCCATAACATTCATATACTACAATTTACCCAACCATTCTCCATTGATGGGCATCCATTCATTTTCCAATTTCTAGCCACTACAAAAAGGGCTGCCACAAGCATTTTGGCACATGCAGGTCCCTTTCCCTTCTTTAATATCTCTTTGGGATATAAGCCCAGTAGTAACACTGCTGGATCAAAGGGTATGCACAGTTTTATCACTTTTTTGGGGTTAAGTCCAGATTGCTCTCCAGAATTGTTGGATTCGTTCACAACTCCACCAACAATGCATCAGTGTCCCAGTTTTACCATGTCCCCTACAACTTTCATCATTATTTTTTCCTAACATCTTAGCCAATCTGACAGGGGTGTAGTGGTATCTCAGAGTTGTCTTAATTTGCATTTCTTTGATCAATAGTGATTTGGAACACTCTTTCATATGAGTGGAAATAGTTTCAATTTCATCATCTGAAAATTGTTTGTTTATATCATTTGACCATTTATCAATTGAGAATGGCTTGATTTCTTATAAATTAGAGTCAATTATCTATATATTTTAGAAATGAGGCCTTTATCAGATCCTTTAACTGTAAAACATGTTTTCCCAATTTGTTGCTTCCCTTCTAATCTTGTTTGCATTAGTTTTGTTTCTACAAAGGCCTTTTAATTTGATGTACACAAAATGTTCTATTTTGTGATCAATAATGATCTCTAGTTATTCTTTGGTCACAAATTCCTTCCTCCTCCACAAGTCTGAGAGGTGAACTCTCCGATATTCCTCTAATTTATTTATGATCTTGTTCTTTATGCCTAAATCACTGACCCATTTTGATCTCATCTTGGTATATGGTGTTAAGTGTGGGTCCATACCTTTTTAAAAAATTTATTTATTTTTATTTTAATAACTTTTTATTGACAGAACCCATGTCAGGGTAATTTTTTACAACATTATCCCTTTCACTCACTTATGTTCCAATTTTCCCCCTATCTCCCTCTACTCCCTCCCCCAGATGGCAAGCAGTTTTATACATGTTAAATAGGTTACAGTATATCCTAGATACAATATATGTTTGCAGAGCCAAACAGTTCTCTTGTTGCACAGGGAGAATTGGATTCAGAAGGTATAAATAAGCCAGGAATAAAAACAAAAATGCAAGCAGTTTACATTCAATTTCCAGTGTTCTTTCTTTGGGTGTAGCTGCTTCTGTCCATCCTTGATCAATTGACACTGAGTTAGATTTCTCTTTGTCAAAGAAATCCACTTCCCTCAGAATACAACCTCATACAGTATTGTTGTTGAAGTATAGAATGATCTCCTGGTTCTGCTCATTTCGCTTAGCATCAGTTCATGCAAGTCTCTCCAAGACTCTCTATATTCATCCTGCTGGTCATTTTTTACAAAACAATAATATTCCATAGCATTCATATACCACAATTTACTCAACCATTCTCCAATTGATGGGCATGTATTCTTTTTCCAACTTCTAGCCACTACAAAGAGGGCTGTCACAAACACTTTGGCGCATACAATTCCTTTTCCCTTCTTTAGTATCTCTTTGGGGTATAAGCCCAGTAGTAGCACTGCTGGATCAAAGGGTATGCACAGTTTGACAGCTTTTTGGGCATAATTCCAAATTGCTTTCCAGAATGGTTGGATTCATTCACAACTCCACCAACAATGCATCAGTGTCCCAGTTTTCTCACATCCCCTCCAACATTCATCATTACTTTTATGTCATCTTAGTCAATCTGACAGGTGTGTAGTGTTATCTCAGAGTTATCTTAATTTGCATTTCTCTGATCAATAGGCTAAGATGACAGGAAAAAATAATGATGATTGTTGGAGGGGATGCGGGAAAACTGGGACATTGATACATTGTTGGTGGAGTTGTGAACGAATCCAACCATTCTGGAGAGCAGTTTGGAACTATGCTCAAAAAGTTATCAAACTGTGCATACGCTTTGATCCAGCAGTGTTACTACTGGGCTTATATCCCAAAGAGATCATAAAGAAGGGAAAGGGACCTGTATGTGCACGAATGTTTGTGGCAGCCCTCTTTGTAGTGGCTAGAAACTGGAAACTGAGTGGATGCCCATCAGTTGGAGAATGGCTGAAGAAATTGTGGTATATGAATATTATGGAATATTATTGTTCTGTAAGAAATGACCAACAGGATGATTTCAGAAAGGCCTGGAGAGACTTACACGAACTGATGCTGAGTGAAACGAGCAGGACCAGGAGATCATTATATACTTCAACAACAATATTATATGATGACCAGTTCTGATGGACCTGGCCATCCTCAGCAATGAGATCAACCAAATCATTTCCAATGGAGCAGTAATGAACTGAACCAGATATGCCCAGAGAAAGAACTCTGGGAGATGACTAAAAACCATTACATTGAATTCCCAATCCCTATATTTTTGCCCACCTGCATTTTTGATTTCCTTCACAAGCTAATTGTACAATATTTCAGAGTCTGATTCTTTTTGTACAGCAAAATAACAGTTTGGTCATGTATACTCATTGTGTATCTAATTTATATTTTAATATATTTAAGATCTACTGGTCATCCTGCCATCTGGGGGTGGCAGCAGGGGGAGGGGGTGGAGGGTAAGAGGTCAAAAATTGGAGCAAGAGGTCCGGCAATTGTTAATGCTGTAAAGTTACCCATACATATAACCTGTAAATAAAAGGTTATTAAATGAAATTTAAAAAAAAGAAAAATTCACTGATTACATCCTGAAAGAGACCCCAAAATTAAAACCCCAAAGAATATCATGGTTAAATTTCAGAACTATTTCACCGAGGAAATGATATTGCAAGCACCAAGAAAGAAATAATTTAAATATTGAGCAGCCACAATTAAGATTACCCAGGACCTAGCAACTTCCAAATTAAAGATTAGAAGGGCCTGAAATCCGATATTCCAAACGGCAAAAGAACTTGAACAAAAAAAAGAAATTGATTTCCAAACACAGATCTCAAGAGAAGCATAAAAAAGGTAACAAGGAAAGAACTCTTCAGAACTATATTTTTGTTATGGGTATACTTAGAGAGTACAGGTAAAATTTGATTTTATTATGATAATATGAAAAATAAGCTAGAGGTAGAAAGGTGATCATAATGGAAACAGAGGGGGAAGAAGGCAAAATGAGGGAAATTACATCTCACAAAGAGAGAAAGAACTAGTATAACTGAGGGAAAGAAGAGAGGGGGATGAGCATGATGTGAATCTTATTCTCATTAGATTTGCCTCAAAGAGAGAATATCAGACATATTTGGTTTCACAAAGAAACTTGTCTCACCTTACACACAAGTGGGAGGGGAAAGGGGCAAATAAATGGAAAGAATAATTGAAGGGAAAACATAAGTATTAGGGGAAAGGTTTAAAAAGAGGGACAGGCTCTAAAGTGGGAAGAGGGAAAGGAGAAAGGAAAAAGAAAAACATAATTTAGGGTAAATAACATGTCAGGAAATATGGAATTAGTTATTTTAACTGTGAATGTCAATGGGATGAACTCTCCCATAAAACGGAAGTGAGTGGTAGACTGGATTAAAAGTCATAATCTTAAAATATGTTCCTTACAAGCAATACATTTAAAGCAGAGAGATACATAGAAAGGGAAGAGAAAGGGAATTTATTAGGCTTCAGAATAAATATATAAGCAGGCGTAGCAACCCTGATCTCAAATCAAGTATAAGCAAAGATAGATCAAGCATAATTAAAAGAGAAAAAAAAGGAAACTATATCTTGCTAAAAGGTACCATAGATAATGAAGCAATATAAAAATTAAACATGCCATACTAAATACCAAGTGATATAGCAACTAAATTCCTAGAGGAGAAGTTAAAAGGGATGAATAAAGAAATAGATAGAAAAATTACACTAGTCAGGGATCTCAACCTTGTTTTCTCAGAACTAAATAAATGGAACCACAAAATAGATAAGAAGTTAGGGAAGTAAACCAACTTTTATAAAAGTTAGGATAATAGTTCGTTGGAGAAAATTGAATGGAGATAGAAAAAAAATTACTTTTTTCTCATTGGTTCATGGACAAAAATTGGCCATATATCAGAGTATAAAAACCTCAAAATCAAATGCAGAAAGGCAGAAATAGTAAATGCATTTTTTCAGACGATGATGCAATCAAAATCACATGCAATATGGGTGAAACAATAAATCATAGGAACAATCAACAAGTTAATCTAAGAGAATCACAATAATCAGACAACATATCAAAATTAATGGGATGCAACCAAAGAATTATTAGGAGAAATTTTATATCTCTAGATGTGTACTTGCATAATAGAGAAAGAAATCATTCAGTGAATTGGGCTTACAATTAAAAAAGCTAGGAAAAGAACAAATTAAATACTCTCAGTTAAATACCAAATTTGAAATTCTGAAAATAAAAGGGGAGATTAATAAAATTAAAAATTAGAAAACTATTGAATTGAATAAAAACAAAAGTTAGGGTTGGTTTTATAAAAAAAAAACCAACAAAATATATAAACATTTAGTTAATTTGATTTGAAAAAGAAAAGAAGAAAATCAAATTGTTAGTCTCAAAAATGAAAAGGGATAATTTTCCACCAACAAAGAGGAAATTAAACCAATATTTAGCCATTACTTTGCCCAACTATAGGCAAATAAATATGATAATCTAAGCAAAATAGAGAACTATATACAAAAAATATAGATTTCCCACGTTAACAGAAGATGAAATAAATTATTTCAACAGTCTTATCTTAGAAAAAGAAATAGAACATGCTATTAATCAACTTCCTAAGAAAAATCTTCAGGAACAGATGGATTTACATGATAATTCTACTACATGTTTAAATAAAAATTAATTCTAATACTATATAACCTATCTGAAAAAATAGGGAAAGAAGGAATTCTAGCAAATTATTTTTATGACACAGATATGGTGTTGATACCTAAATCAGGTAAGGTGAAAACAAAGAAAGAAAATTATAAATCAATCTCCCTACTAAATATTGATGCAAAAATCTTAAATAAAATATTAACAATGATACTTCAGAACATCACCATTAGGATAATACACTATGACCAAGATGGATTTATACCAGAAATGCAGTGCTGGTTCAATATTAGGAAAACTATTCACATAATGAACTGTATCAATAACCAAACTAACAAAAATTATCTCAACAGATGCAGAAAATCATTTGATAAAAATATAACATTCAATCTTATTAAAAATACTAAAGAGTATAGAAATAAATGGACTACCCTTCAAAAGATATATCGCATCCATGTAAAATCGTGAGCAAGCATCATATGTAATGGGACATTATATTTTTCCAGTAAGATCAGAAGTGAAACAAGATTGCCCATTATCACCATTACTATTCAATATTGAATTAGAAATTCTAGCTTTGGCAATAAGAGAAGAAAAAGAGATTAAAGAAATTAGACTAGGTAATGAGGAAACTAAATTAATACTCTTTGTAGATGATATGATGGTATACTCAGAGAACGTAGAGAATCAACTAAAAAACTATTAGAAATAATCCACAAGTTTAGCAAAGTTTCAGGATACAAAGTAAATCCACATAAATCATCAGCATTTTGATATATGTTTAACAAAGTCCATCAGTAACAGATACAAAAATAAATTCCATTCAAAATAACTGTCTATAGTTTAAAATGTTTGGAAATCTATCTACTAAGGGAAAATCAGGAACTATATGAACATAACTATAAAATGCTTCCCACACAAATAAAGTAAGATCTAATCAGTTGGAAAAATATCTAGTGCTCATAGTTTGACCCAGCAAATATATTAAAAATGACAATACTATTTACTTAATCTATTTATTTTGTGCCTTACCAATCAAACTCCCAAGAAATTATTTTACAGAGCTAGGAAAAATAATAACAAAGTTCATCTGGAAGAACAAAAGGTCAAGAATTTCAAAGGAAACAATGAAAAAAAATGCCAATAAAGGTGACCTAACTGTCCCAAGCCCAAAACTATACTATAAAGCACCAGTCATCAAAACCATTTGGTACTGGCTAAGAAACTGAATATGTTGGGATCACAGGACAAAATAGTCAATGGTCATAGTAATCTAGAGTTTGACAAACCCAATGACCCCAGCTTTTGGGATAAGAGATCGCTATTTGACAAAAACTGCTGGGAAAACTGGAAACCAGTATGGAAGAAACTAGGCATTGACTCACACCTAATACTGCATACCAACATAAGTTCAAAATTGGTTCATGATTTAGACATAAAGAATGATAGGATAAGTTAACTTAGAATAACATTAACATAATTTACCTCTTGGATCTGTGGAGAAAGAAGGAATTTGTGTCCAAAAATAGAACTGGAACTTATAATTGAAAACCAATTAGATAATTTTGATTTTATTAAGTTAAAAAAATTTGTATAAACAAAACTAAGGCAGACAAAAATAGTAGGGAAGTAGTAAACTGGGAAAACATTTTTACATTTAAGAGTTCTGATAAAGGTCTCATTTCTAAAATATATAGAAAATTGATTCAAATTTATAAGAAATCAAGCCATTTTCTGATTGATAAATGATCAAAAAATATGAACAATTTTCAAATGAAGAAATTAAAGACATTCCTAATCATTTGAAAAGGTGCTCTAAATCACTATTGATCAGAGAAATGCAAATTAAGACAGTTCAGATAGCACTAAACAACTCTCAGTTTGGCTAAGATGACAGGAAAAGATAATGATGAATGTTGGAGGGAATGTAGGAAAAATGGGACACTAACATATTGTTGGTAGAACTGTGAATGAATCCAACCATTGAGAGCAGTTTGGAGCTTTGCTCAAAAACTTATCAATCTGTGCATATTCTTTGATCCTTCCGTGTTTTTATTAGGTCTATACCCCAAAGAGATTTTAAAAGATAGAAAAGGATTAATATGTGCAAAAAGGTTTGTGACGGCCTGTTTTGTGCTGAGAAGAAACTGAAAACTGAGTGGATATCCCTCAGTTGGAAAACAGCTGAAGAAATTATGGTATGTGAATGTTTAGAAATATTGTATTATAAGAAATGATCAGGAGGAAGATTTTTGAAAGGCCTGGAGAGACTTACATGAACTGATGCTAAGTGAAATGAGCAGAATCAGAAAATCATTGTACATGATAACATCTATATTATGAGACTATCAATTCTGATGAACAGAATGCTTTTCAACAATGAGATGATTGATTCCAGTTCCAATAATCTTGTGATGAGGAAAGCATCTACACCCAGAGACAAGACTGTGGGAAGTGAATGTGGATCACAACATAACATTCTCACTCTTTTTGTTGTTGTTTGCTTTCATTTTGTTTTCTTACTTATTTTCTTTCCTTTTTGATCTGATTTTTCTTGTACAACAAGGGAATTGTATAAATATGTTCACACATATTTGATTTAACATATTTTAATATATATAACATATATTGGATTGTTTGACATCTAGTGGAGCAGGGGAAGGAGGGGGAAATCTGAAACACAAGATTATGCAAGGTTCGTTGTTGAAACTTTATCCATGCATATGTTTTGAAAATAAAAAAGCTTTAAAAAAAAAAGAAAATATAAAGGTGTAAGAAGAGAGGGAGCCTAAATAACAGAGTAAAACAGGGACTTCCTTGAACTCTTCCATATTCCTCTCCAAGCAATATTAAAATAATATCTTAATGTAAATTCTGGAGTGGCAGAACGAACAAAAGGAAGGGAGTAAAACAATTTTAAAGTATGAGATAACTTAGAAGTTTGACAAGAAAATTCTGTTTCATTGGGTGAGAGTAGAGGATGTTAGAGTACAGATTATCCCCAGTAAGTCAACCACAGGCTTTGCAGATAACTGAATTAGTGGTTTTAGATTCCTAAACACCCAGGCCACAGACAGTACTAAGATTAAAGTACTGATAAGAAGATTATAGCAGTTCCTTTTTTGGCACTGGGTGTAAAATTCTGTTGCTTTACCTATATGATGTTCAGGTCATGATTCCAAGGCAAGGAGAAATAACTTTTCCTTTATCCTATTTCAGTTATAATGGTAACCTTGGTTATAGCTCCAAGATGAAAAATAATGCTTGTAGTCACTTATAGACCAGACCACAGTCTAGTACAGCAGTGAGGACAGTTTTCTTTAGATCATACCACTAAGAAAAACTGAAGTTACAGACATTCACAACTAACTTTGAAAATAGTAACACAAGACATTTAAAATTTGGTACCCTTTCCACCCCAAAATCAAAGCCCAAATTTGTCATAAAAATCAATAAATAGTCTGGAAATTAAACAAGAATCTGATAATAAAAAGATACTGAGGTGACTAGGATGATCAAAATACAAATTAGAAGAAGACAACAAAATCAAAACAACTACATCCAAAGTCTTAAAAAATTTTAATTGGTCTCAGGTCTCTTCAAAAAAAATTCTGAAAGAATTAAAAATATATATTTAAAAAAACACATAGAAAATGTAGAAGAATATAAATGAGACTGATGCAAGAAAATAACGTAAAATAAAACATCAGCCCCTTGGTAAAGAAGACACAAACAATATTGAAGAAAATATTATTAAAATAGAATAGGCCAAATGGAAAAGAGGTAGAAAAATGCACCAAAAAGGAAAGCATAAAAAAAGACCTGAAAATGGAAGATGTGCCCAAAAAATTACTAAAGGAAAGAATTCCTTACAAAGTAGAATTGGCCAATTTTTTTTAAAAAAGGATCCAAAAGCTTACTGAAGACTATAATTTTTAAAATGGGTAAGTAGAAGTTAATGATTTAATGAAACAAGAAATAATAAAACAAGGTCAAAAGAAAACATGAACTATCTCATCAGAAAAAAAAAAACAATATCAGTAAGAGAGATAATTTAAGAATTACTGGATTACTTTAAAATCAGGAACAATAAAACACATATCCTTCCCTCTTTCTTCTCTTTCTCCATCTCTGTTTCTCTTTCTCTCTGTGTCACTTTCTATCTATGTCTCTTTCTCTCTGTCTCTCACTCTCTGTCTCTGTCTCTTTGTCTCTCTCTCTCTCTTTGGAGCATGCAGAAAAAAAAGAAATAATAGAAACAATTTCAGTATCATGGATACAAACAGGATGTAAAATATGATTTTGCAGGTTCTACACTAAGGATTGAAGGAAAGAGTATAAGATTCTTGGAAGACCAAAAAGCTAAAATTAAATTACAAGAATCATCTTCATAGAAAAAGTAAATATAATTCTTCAAGGGGAAAAATGTATATGTAATGAAATAGAGGACTTTCCTGCCTACCTAATGAAAAGATCAGATTTAAATATCAAATATGATTTTTAACTACAAGATTCAAGAGAAGAATAAAGTGACAAACTGGAAAGACAAATTATAAGGGGCTCAATAAGTTTAATTTGTTTATATTCTTACATGGGAGAATGATACTTTGTAACTTTTGAACTTTATCAATATTAGGGTAGTTAAGTGGAATATGCATAGAGGGTTTAGGTGTGCAATTGACTAGGATGAGATGATGCAAAAAATAAAATTGAAGGGTGAGAATAGAATGATATTTTTAAAAAAATAAAGGGTAAAAAAGGAATTAGGAGAAGGAAATAGGGGGAACAAAAGAGCTTTTTTTCAGTGAAAGGAAAGGTGGGGAATTGTGTGATGGTGACAGACAACATTCAAAACTGAATCTCATCATAATTGGTTCAGAGGAAATGAAATGCACACTCACTTGAACATAGAAATTTATCTTAAATTATAGGGAAGTAGAAAGAGAAGGAAAATGAGAGAAAAGTTGGAAATGAGAGAAGGGAGGGAAGATTGGGGTAGGTGATAATCGGAAATAAAACATTTTCCAAAAGGCTTAAGGTTAAATGAAGAAGAGGGAATAATAAATGGGGGGAGGGGAAGGATGGAGGGAAATACACACTATTGATAACTGGGCGTGCATGTTTATAGGAAAATTCTTTTATAAAGATCTCATTTCTCAAAGCTATAGATCTCAAAGTATAGATAATACTCATATAGAAATGCTTTAAATAACTAGTGATTTGAGAAATGCAAATTGAAACAATTCTGACATACTATCTCACACATATCAAATTGACTAATATGACAGAAAAAGAGAATGACAATTATTGTATGCAGAAAAACTGGGACTCTAACACACTATTGATAGAGCTGTGAACTGATCCAACTGAAGTGCCATAAAATGGTATATAAAATTTTATATTCCAGAGATTTAAAAAAAGGGGCTTTTATGTACAAATTATGTTTATTTATTCTTTTTTGTGGTGGCTGAGAATTCAAAATTCAAGAAGGATCTATCAATTGGAAAATGGCTGAACATATTGTATATGGTTGTGATCAAATGCTATTTGGCTATGAGAAATAACAATTGGGATTTTTTCAGAAAAACCCGGGAAAAACTTACATGAACTGATACAGAGTGAAAGGAGTTGAATCAGGAGAACAGTGTACATTAAAACAATAACATTTCATGGTGATCAACTGTGAATGACACAGCTATTTTCAGGAATACAATGACTGAAGACAATTCAGAAATACTTATGATGAAAAATGCTACCCTCCTCCAAAAAAAGAACAGATGGAACCAGAATATAGAACAACTCAATTTTTTTTAAACTTTGCTTTTCTGGCTTGTTGTTGTTGGGTTATTTTAGTCTCTGTTTTCTTTCACAATATAACTAACATGGAAATATAATTTGCATGATTGCACCTGTAGGATGTATATCAAATTGTTTTTCTACTAAATGAGCAAATTATTTTACATTTAATTCGAAAAATAAAATGTATTTAAAAATACAAAAAACAAACCAAAAAAACAAAAAACAAAAAACAAATCTTATTTCATTGTAGAAAAGGAATTTAAATTTCTTGTCTGTATAGTCTTTTGAATTCACAAGTACGATTGACTATGAATAGTTAAGTGTTTCTGTAGTTTCACCAATAAACAATGTGAAGAAAAAGGCTGACAAGCTTCTGCCTTTGACATCAGTGACACTCCTTTGACACATGCAGGATTTTAATTAACTGAAGTCACTCACTGACTATTCTATCTCTTCCCCTCTGAAAAAAGGTTGTTTTTTAGGTGTATAGTTCATAGTTATCCCATAATAAGGCACACTCAGATGAATGTTCTCTTTTATCTTAATAACTCACTACTTGGTGTTTTCATCATTTTCTTTGATGATTGAAGAATCTTCTGAATAATATTAGCTGTATATAAAATAAAGTGAATATTAATTTAATTTAATATGTAATAAAATAAATAAAAATTGAATTAAATAAACAAAATAATAAATTAATATTAAAATGTTAAAATTTAAATATTAAAAACAGGTTATAAAAGTCAACACAGAAATTCTGGCAAACATTTATAATGCCAGAGGCTGAGAACTTATCTATCCTTTGAGAAAGAAGTTAATGGATATGAAACACCTGACATTGCCAGAGCATTATATTAACTATATACTGTAACCAGCGAGAAATACACAAGAATTAAGGGACATAAGCCTGAATAACAAGGGACTATCACTCTGGTTAGAAATATAAACATTTAGCAGAGGCAAGCTGGCAAAAGACTTCCAGACCAGTGGTTTCATCAGTTAATTCATATTTATTAAGTGGGTGTTATGTATCAAGTATTGTGTTAAGTATCTATTTGTGGTGTAGTTACTGGTGTAAAAAAATCTTTTTTTTAAATTAAATTCAGATGAGTAACTGAACAACTTAGAAGATAAGTGATTCTGTTCCCACAATACTCTAAAATTAAGGCCAATAATTTTTTATTCAAATCAGATAACACATTTAACTTTGTATTTAACTAGTCTTTGACACTATCTATAGAACTTGAAATAATTTAGGGTCTCATTTCTTTGTCACTAACAAACATTATATCACTATATATATATATATTTTTTTTTTCACTTAATATGCCAAAGTAATCATCAGAATAATGGGTTAAAATTGGTATGTTGAGTCATGTCATGGAGGCTGTTAGAGGAAAGCATGGGATTGTCCTCTTCATTAAATTTCAGCATCAGGAAAGAACTGTGTTCAAGTTCTGTTTTTTCTTCAAAATTAGCTGATTTGGTAGAATTTGGTACAATTGTTAAAAGCTTGATTAATAATTTCGAGAAAGAAACTGATGAATTTGTAAAGGGAATGTGTGCAGGTAAGTACTATTATTTTTTATTTCATAGATAAGGAAAGTAAGTAGAAGTTAAATGACTTGTTAAAGGCTGCATAAGTAATAATCTGTATTTGAACTCAGGGTCCTATTCACTGTACCATTTTGTTGCCATAGTCTTCTTCTGATGTCACTTCTTTTTATTCACTTTATGATTTATTTATTTTTAATACACATTGCTTTATGAATAATGTTGGGAGAGGAAATTGAGCAAAAGGGAAAAACCATGGGAGAGAAAAAAAACAGAAAAAAAAGAAGTGAAAATTGCATGTGTTGATTTAGATTCACTCTCCATATTTTTTTATCTGGTTGCACATGGCATTTTCTGCCCAAAGTCTATTGGGATTGCTTTGGATCACTAAAGCACTGAGAAAAACCAAGTCAACAGTTGATCATTGAACATTCTTGTGTTATTGTGTAGAATGTATTCCTGGTTATGTGTGTTTTCCTCAGCATCAGTTTGTAAAAATCTTTCCAAGCCTTTTTATAGTCAGCTTGTTCAAAATCAGTTCACAACTTATTCAACCATTCCCCAATTTATGAGTATCCACCCATTTCCCAATTCTTTCCTATGGGAACTGCTACAAACATTTTTGCACATGTGGATCCTTTTCCCTTTTTTTAAGATTTTCTTGGGTTACAGACCAAATAGTGGCACTGCTAGGTCAAAGGGTAAACACAGTTAAGCACAGTTTGTTAGCCTTTTGAGCATAGTTCCAGTTTGCTCTCCAGTATGGTTGGAGCATTTCCTAACACAATCAACAATGCATCAGTGCCCCAATTTTCCTATATCCCTTCCAACATTTGTCAGTGACTTTTCTTGTCATGTTAGCCAATCTGAGAATTGTGGGGTGGTACCTCAGAATTATTTTAATTTGCATTTCTCTATTCAATGATGATTTAAAATATTTTTATATGACTACATATGGCTTTAATTTAATCACCTGAAAATTGTCTGTTCATATCCTATGACCACTTATCAGTTAAGGAACTGATGTCACTTCATGTCATAATAGGGACTAAAGTCTAGTTCCACTGAAACATGACATCCTTAAAAGTAACATTTTTTATCTAGGTCTCAAACCTATATAATTACATAGATTGTAAATGCAAGGTGAAAGGAGGGAAAAGTAAGTAAAAAAGAAAAAAACAGTGTCTTCCAATTTTAAAATTTTGTGTCAGCCTAGTTTTTTTTTTATATTTTCATCACATTTTAAAGACAATTTTAACATTATTTTTAATTCCAATTCTTCCTTTCTTCTCTTATCCTATCTCCTTATCCTTATCCTCTTCAAAATTAAGAATGTTTAATGGATTATGTATGTTCAATTATGTAAAATATATTTTCATCTTAGTCAATCTGTGAAAGAAGAAACAGATGAATAGAAAAAAAAAGACAAAGATTATGAAAGTGAAACTGGTATGCTTTGGTTTGCATTTAGACTAAGTTATTGTCTTGGATCATGGTATTGCTGAGAAGAAATAAATTTTCACAGTTGAATGTCATACAGCATTGCTATTACTATGTATAAACGTTCTCCTGGTACTATTAATTGTACTTTTCATCAATTCATGTAAATCTTTCTAGGTCTTTCTGAAATCAATCTGCTTTTGTATAGCACAATAGTATTCCATTATACCTATCACAACTTGTTCAATTATTTCTAATTGATGAGAATCCCCTCAATTTCCAGTTCTCTGATACAACAAAGAGAGTGACTATAAACATTTTTGTACATACTAATTATATAGTTATATAATGTGTATAACATAAACATTTTTATTATCTCTTTAACATACATATCTCTTAATGGTACTGATATTTTAAAGAGTATGCACAGTTTGCCATTTGGGCTTAGTTCCAAATTAATCTTCAGAATGGTTTGATCAGTTCACAATTCCAACAGTGTATTAATGTTCCCATTTCCCCATATCCTCTCCAAAATTTTTCTTTTTTGTTTTCTCTCATACTAGCTAATAGGTATGAGATGATACCTCAGAATTGTTTTAATTTGCATTTCTTTAATCAATAGTGTTTTAGAGCATTTTTTTTATATTTCTATAGATGTCTTTTATTCTTCATCTGAAAAGTACCACTTCATATAATTTGATTATTTATCAATTGAAGACTGACTTGATGATTATGAATTTGGTTCTTATCTTCTAATATTTGAGACATGAGAGTTTTGTCAGGGACCTTTGCAAAAAATATTGCCAGGACTTTTTCTTTTCCTCCTAATCTTAATTACATTTGGCTTTGTGTAAAACCTTTTAATTTATATAATGACTACTATCCATTTTGTTTTGTAATTTTATTTCTTTAGTCAGCAATTCTTTATTTCTTCATATATCTGACAGATAAGTATTATTTGATCTCCTAATTTTTCTTATGGTATCAACCTTGATGCCTAAATCATATATTTCTTTTGATCTTATTATGTATATGCTGTAAGATATTGGTCTATACCAAGTTTCTGCCTTACTGTTTTCCAGGTTTTCCAGCAGTTTATCCTGCCAGTTGAAAACTTTGATTTTATCTAACCCTAGAATATTATGGTCATTTATTAATATTTTATATAATTTATCTATTCTATTGATCCACCACTCATTTTTTAATTGGTACAAGATAGATTTTATGATTGCCTCTTTATAATACTGAGATTTTCTATAACCATGCGATCTTCCTTTGAATTTTTATTAGTTCCTTTTATATTCTTTAACTTTTTTTTCTTTCAGATGAATTTTGTTATTTTTACGGCTCTATAGAATAATATTTTGGTAATTTCAATGGTATGTTCCTAAATAGGTAAACTAATTTAGGTAATTTTTATTATTTTGGTTTGGCTTGCCCATCATTTGATAGCTTTCAATTATTTAGTTCTGACTTTATTTGTATGGAGACTGCTTTATAATTGTCTTCATATAGTTCCTGAGTTTGCCTTAGTAGGTGAGAATCTGCCTAGGTTTCACTAAGACACTGCATATTCACATATAAGAAATAGGTAGAAAGATCTGGCTTGTATTATCTTAGCAGCCAAAACAATTTGGCTTGGATCAACACTTTGGCTAAATATGTGAGGGGAAATAGTCAGAATGTAACTAATAAGATAGTTTTTTTTTTTCTACTGTAATATTTAACAATGAAAATGTATCCTAAGTACTGGGCTTGTCTTCCTAGTTTGGACTGGTAGAGTTCTCTGAGGAACACAGGAGGAAGTAAATGAGTTGTAGTTGTTGCTGGTGTTGTTGTTATTGTGATTAGTACTCACCTTTACTTTCATTAGCAGAAGAATCTGACAAATTCAAAGTGAAAAAGCTCTCCTTGTACAAATAAATAAGTTAGAGTTTTAGAGAATTTCCTAAAACACTGAGAGATTAGGTCACTTGTCTAAGGTCATAGAGTCAGTCCATACCAGAGGCAAAAAATTGAACTCAACAGATTCTGACTCTAGGATTGCCTATCTATCCGCAGTTCATCACTGTCTCTCAGCTTATATGATATGCAATTTTATGAATCATAGAAATCTACTCACAAAAGACTCATAAAGAATATACCAAGAGGGGATGGAGCCAAGGGTTGAAAGGAGACATGTTTTTTTGAGCTTTCCCTATATCCCACAAATTAACAACAAATCCAGGCTCTGAACAGATTTTGGAGTGACAGAACACATAAGAATTTAGAGTGTAACAAATATACAGCAAAAAAAATAATTTGGAAGATGTCCAGAAATGGTGTGTTTCAATCAGATATGGAGGAAAGTAGACTATGAACAAG
The DNA here is from genome assembly GCF_902635505.1 of Sarcophilus harrisii. Classification (NCBI taxonomy): domain Eukaryota; kingdom Metazoa; phylum Chordata; class Mammalia; order Dasyuromorphia; family Dasyuridae; genus Sarcophilus; species Sarcophilus harrisii. The sequence goes on along the minus strand of NC_045426.1, from coordinate 46,102,559 downwards.
CAGCCACATGGAAACTGTAGCATAGGCAAACATAAGGACCCAGGGTGGTGTGGGCTGCACAGCTCCAGAGAATCTACTGGGAGGAATCTACAGCATTGTTAGCTGCTCTGTCCTGGTTGCAAGCCAGTAGAGCAGCATATTAGCTGTAAGACATTCAAGATCAAAATAAAAAGCAAATAGTATTAAGCCCCTAAACCCCAGAATATCATAGGACCTGACCATGCCAACCAAGCACAGAAGTTAATTAGTACCCACAAAGTGCAGCCACTGTCACCTGTAGAGGAAGCCTAACTAATCTCACTTTGTCCTAAAAGCAGATCTCAACCTTTTAAAAATGAGCATAAAAGGAAAAAGAATTCTGATCATACACCATTTTTGTGGAGAAAGAGAACAAATTTCAAACCCAGAGGACACTAAAAGCAAATTGTCCCAAGATGAAGCCCCAAAGGGTGATATGAATTGGTCTCCATCTCACAGGGATCTCTTGGAAGAATTTAAAAATAATCTTAAAAGAGAGATAAAAGAAAAAAAAATTAGAAAGGAAATGAAAATTATGCAAGAGGATTTGGAAAAGGAAATACAGAAATTATGTTAAGATAACTTCTTATAAAATAGATTTAGTGGAATCAAAAAAGCAAATAACTCCTTACAAAATAGATTTGACAAAATGGAAAAGAAGAAAACAACTTGCAAAACAGAATTTGTGAAATGAAAAAAAATCTATATAAAAAAATAACTCGTTTAAAAATTCAATTTACAGTTGCAAGATACAAAATAAATCCACATAAACCATCAGCATTTTTATATATCACTAACAAAATCCAACAGCAAGAGATACAAAGAGAAATTCCATTTAAAATAACTCTTAATAGTATAAAATATTTGGGAATCTGCCAAGGGTAAGTCAGGAACTATATGAACAAAACACTTTCCACACAAAGAAAGTCATATCTAAACAACTGGAGGAATATCAAGTGCTCTTGGATAGGTCAAGTGAATGTAATAAAGATGACAATATTATCTAAACTAATCTATTTATTTTAGTGCTATACCCATCAAACTCCCAAGAAAGTATTTTACTGGACTAGAAAAAAATTACACCAAAATTTATCTGAATGAACAAAAGGTCAAGAATTTCAAAGGAATTAATGAAAAGAAAAGCAAATGAAGGTGGCCTAGCTTTACCAGATCTAAAACTATATGATAAAGCAGCAGTCATCAAAATCATTTTGTACTGTTTAGGAAATAGAGTCATCAATCCATGCAATATATTAGGTTCACAGGACAAAAAAAAGGCAATGATTATAGTAATCTAGTGTTTGACAGATCCTAAGACCCCAACTTTTGGGAGAAGAATTCACTATTTGACAAAAACTGCTGGGAAAATTAGAAAGTAGTATGGAAGAAACTAGTCATTGACACACACCTAACACTGTATAACAAGATAAGATAAAAATGGGTTCATGATCTACACATAAAGAATGATATTATAAACAAATTAGAAGACTATAGGATATTTTACCTCTCAGATCTATGGATGATAAGGGATTTGTGACTAAAAAAAAACAACTAGAGATTGTTATTGATCACAAAATAGATAAAATTAATTATATTAAGTCAAGTTTTAGTACAAATAAAACTAATGTAGACAAGATTAGAAGGAAAACAATGCACTGAGAAAACATTTTTACGTTCAAAGGTTCTAATAAAATTCAAGCCCCTCTCCAATTGATAAATGTTCAAAGGAGAAGAACAGATGAAAGGAAGATGGACAGATTTCTCAAATGAAGAAATTTAAACCATTTCTAATCATATGAAAAGGTGCTGTAAAGCACCTGTTGATCAGAAAAAATTCATATTAAGACAACTCTGAGATACCACTACCCACTTCTCGATTGGCTAAGATGACAGGGAAAAATAATGACAAATGTGGTAGGGATGTGGGAAAACTGGTACACTGATACATTGTTGGTGAAACTGTGAATGAATCTAACCATTCTGGAGAATAATTCAGAATTATGCCAAAAGGGCTATGAAAATGTGCATACCCTTTCATCTAGCAGTGTTTCTACTGGGCTTATATCCCAAAGAGATTTTAAAGGAGGGAAAGGGGCTCATATATGCAAAAAATGCTTGTGGCTGTCATTTTTGTGGTAGCAAGAAACTGGAAACTGAGTGAATGTTGAACAATTGGAGAATGGCTAAATAAATTATGGTATGTGAATACTATGGAATATTATTGTTCTATAAATAACGACCATCAGGATGATTTCAGAGAGGCCTAGAGAGACTTGTATAACTGATGCTAATTGAAATGAGCAGTACCAGAACATTATTATACATTATAATATATATATATATATATATATAGTACAAATTATTATCCATTATTATACATGGCAACAAGAAGATTATACAATGATCAATTCTGATGGATGTTTCAATGAGATGATTCAAACCAGTTCCAATTGTTCAATGATGAATAGAGTCATCAATACTCAGAGAGAGGACCATGGGAACTGAATGTGGTTCACAGCACAGCATTTTCACCCTTTTTGTTGTTGCTTGTTTACATTTTATTCTGCTTCTTTCTTTTACTGGTTTGATTTGATTTTTCTTGTGTTGCACAATAACTGTATAACAATGTGCATATATTAAATTTTACATATATTTCTACCAGGTTCAACATATATTGAACTACTTGCTATCTAGGGGAGGGCATAGGCAAAAGGAGGGAAAGTGGACCAACGGTTTTGAAAGGGATAATGTTAAAGAAGTGTACATGAATATGTTTTGAAAAATAAAAAGCTTCAATAAAAAAACATTCAAATGGCCAAATAAAAAGGAATTTAAAAAGCTAACTGAAGGGGATAGTATTTGAAAACAGAGGAAATCAAAAAAAAAAATTATTATAACTGAGGAAAAGAAGGGAGGGGAATGAATATTGTGTAAATCTTACTCTTATCAGCCTTGGCTCAAAGAGAAATATTAGACATACTTGGTTTCACTTAGAAACTTGTCTCAGCTTATAGGGAAGTGGGAAGGGGAGGGAGAAAGGAAGGGGGGAAGCTAATAGAAAAACAAAACAGAAGTAGTAGGGGATAGGTATAAGAAAGGGAGAGGGGCTGTAAAGGGGGAAGGTTGCTTGAAGGCAGTGGTGGTCAGAAACAAAACACTGGAGGGGAGGGTAATGGAGAAAGAAAAAAAGAAATGCAAAACCTGGGGTAAATAAGATGGTTGAAAATACAAAATTTGTCATGTTAGTATGAATGTGAATGAGATGAACTCCCCCATAAAATGGAAGTGGATAATAAACTTGGATTAAAAAGTCAGAATCCTACAATATGTTGTTTAGAGGAAACATTTTAAGAGGAAATATAAATAAAAAGAAATTAAAATGGAAAATTTAATAGAAATATTAATTAAATTATTAATTAAAATAGAAAAAAAATTAGAGGGAGACACTTAGAGTAAAGGTAAAAGGCTGGAACATAATCTATTATGTTTCAGCTGAGGTAAAAAAAAGCAGGGGTAGCAATGCTGATCTCATATAAAGGAAAAAGGTACCACAGAGAATGAAGCAACATCAGTACTAACTGATATATACACATAAAGTGGTAGAACATCCAAATCCAGAGGAGATGTTAAAACAGGTGCAAGAAGAAATAGAAAGCAAAACTATACTAGTGGAGGATGTCAACCTTGCTCTTTCAGAAGTAGATAAATCGAACCATAAAATAAACAAGAAAAAAAGTTAAGAAAGTAAACAGAATTTTAGAAAAGTTAGGTATAATAGATCTTTGGGGAAAATTGAATGGGGAGAGAAAGGAGTTTACTTTTTCTTTGGTAGCTCATGGAATCTATATAAAAATTGACCATATACTAGAGTATAAAAACCTTAAAATCAAATGCAGAAAGGCAGAAATAGTAATTGTTTTTTTGTTTTGTTTTGTTTTCAGATCATGATGCAATAAAATACTACATGCAATAAAAGGTCAGGGTGAAATAGAGCAAAAAGTAATTGGAATCTAAATAATCTAATCCTAAAAAAAATAAATGGATGAAATAATAAATCATAGACACTATCAATAATTTCATGCAAAAGAATGACAATAATGAAATAACATACTAAAATTTGTGGGATACAGCTAAAGCAATCTTAGGAGAAATTCTATATCTCTAAGATACTTACACTTGCATAAAATAGAGAAAGAGAAGATCAATCAATTGGGCTTAAAATAAAAAAGCTAGAAAAAGAATAAAATAAAAATCCCAATTAAATACTTAATTTTTAATTCTAAACATAAAATGAGACATTAAAAATTGAAAGTAAGAAAATTATTGAATTAATAAATAAAATTAAAATTTGATTTTTTTGAAACTATCAAAAAATAGAAAAAACCTATAGTTAATTTGATTAGGAAAAGGAAAGGGAAAAAAAAATCAAATTGTTAGTTTCAAAAATGAAAAGGGAAAACTTTCCACCACTAAAGAGGAAATTAAAGCAATAAATAGGAGTTATTTTCCCAAACTATATGCCAATAAATTTGACAATCTAAGTGAAATGCAGCAATATCTCCAAAAATATATGTTGCCCAGGTTAATAGAAGAAGAATATATTATTTAAATAGTCCCATTTTAGAAAAAGAAATAGAACAAGCTATTAATCAACTCCCTAATAAAAAAATTTCCAGGGCCAAATGCATTTACATTTGAATTCTACCAAACGTTTAAAAAACAATTCATTCAAATGCTCTGCAAAATATTTGAAAAAATAGAGAAAGAAAGAATCCTACCAAATTCTTTTTATGACACAAATATGATGCTGATGCCTAAATCAGGTAGAGAGAAAAAAGAGAAAGAAAATTATAGACTAATTTCCCTAATAAATATTGATGCTACATCTTAAATAAAATATTCATTAAGAGAATACAGAAAGTCATCCCCAGGATCATACATCATAACCAAGTAGGATTTATACCAGGAATGCAGGGCTGGTTCAATTGTAGAAAAGGTATTAGCATAATTACTATATCACTAATCAATGATTATCTCATTAAATGCAGAAAAAGCATTTGATAAAATCTAACACCCAATATCTTTTTTTTAATATATTAATATAAATCTATTATATGTATACATATAGATACAGATCTTGCTGTACGAGAAAAATCTGATCAAGAAGGAAAAAATAAAAACACCGAGAAAGGAAACAAAAGCAAGCAAATAACAACAGAAAGAGTGAGAATGCTATGTTGTAGTCCACACTCAATTCCCACAGTCCTCTCTCTGGGTGTAGATACCTTTCTTCATTACTGAACAATTGAAACTGGTTTGAATAATCTCATTGTTGAAGATAACCATGTCCATCAGAATTGATCATCATATACTATTGCTGTTTCCATGTATAATAATCTTCTGGTTCTGCTCATTTCACTTAGCCTCAGTTCATGTATGTCTTTCTAGGCTTTTCTGAAATCATTCCACTGGTCATTTCTTACAGAAAAACAATATTCCATTACAACACCCATTCTTATTAAAATATTACAGAGTATAAGAATTCTTGAACTTTTCCTTAAAATGATGAGTAATATTTATTTAAAACTGCCAGCTATCATTATATGTAATGGGAACAAACTAGAACCATTCCCCCCAAAAAAATTTAGCTTTGGCATAAGAGAAGAAAAAGAGATTAAATAAATTAGATTATATAATGAGGAAACCAAATTATCACTCTTTGCAGGTGATATGATTATATTTTTAGAGAACCCTAGAGAATCAATTAAAAAACTACTAGAAATAATTCACAACTATAGCAAAATTGCAGGATATAAAATAAATCCACAAAAATCATCAGCATTTCTATATATTACCAACAAAGTCCAGCAGCAAGAAATACAAAAAAAAATTGCATTTAAAATAACTGTCAATAGTATAAGTTATTTGGGAATCTATCTGCCAAGGAAAAGTCAGGAACTGTATGAATACAAATACAAAATGCTTTCCACACAAATAAAGCAGGTCTAATCAATTGAAAAAATATCAAGTGCTTATGGTTTGGCCAAGTGAATATAATAAAAATGGCAATACTCCCAAAATTAATCTACTTATTTAGTGCCATACTACTCAAACTCCCAAGAAATTATCTTACAGATCTAGAAAAAAATAATAACAAAGTTCATCTGAAGAAGCAAAATGTCAAGAATTTCAATGGAATTAATGAAAATAATGCCAATAATGCATAATGCAGACTACTTGTGACAGATATGAAACTATGTTATAAAGCACCAGTCATTAGAAACACAGGACAAAATAGTCAATGGCCATAGCAATTTTGTGTGTGACAAATCCAAAGACCCCAGTTTTTGGGATAAAAACTCTATATTTGACAAAAATTGCTGGGAAAATTGGAAACTAGTATGGGAGAAAATAGGCATTGATCCATACCTAACACAATATACCAAGATAAGATTGAATTTATTTCATAATCTAGATAGAAAGAGGGATATTATAAACAAATTAGAAAAAACTTAGGATAGTTCACCTCTCAGATATCTGGAAAAGGAATGCATTTGTGGACAAAGAAGAAGTAGAGCTCATTATTGAACATTAAATATGTAATTTTGATTATATTATGTTAAAAAAAGGTGTTGTAAAAAAAATCTAATGAAGACAAGATTAGAAGGGAAGCAATGAACTGGGAATACATTATTAGATTCAAGAGTTCTAATAAAGGCCTCATTTTAAAAAAAATATATATAGAAAATTGATTCAGATTTTTAAGACTCCAAAGCATTCTCTAATTGATAAATGGTCAAAGAATATGAACAATTTTCATATGAAGAAATTGAAAACATTTCTAGTCATATGAAAAGGTGCTCTAAATCAGTGTTCATCAGAGAAATGCAAATTAAGACAACTCTGAGGTATCACTACATAACTCACATGTTGGCTAAAATGACAGGAAAAAAATCATGATGAATGTTGGAGGGGATGTGGAAAACTGGGGTACTAATACATTGTTGGTGATATTGTGAATGGATTCAACCATTCTAGAGTGCAATTTGGAACTATGCTCAAGATGCTATCAAAGTATGCATATCCTTTCAACCAGCAGAATTTCTGCTGTGCTTATGTCCCAAAGAGATCTTAAAGGAGGAAAAAAGACTCGCATGTGCAAGAATGTTTGGAGCAGCCCTTTTTGTAGTGGCAAGAAAATAGAAACTGAGTGGATGTCCATCAATTGGCAAATGGCTGAATAATTTATGGTATATAAATGTTATGGAATAATATAGTTCTATGAGAAAATATCAGCAGGATGATTTTAAAGAGGCCTGGCGACTACTTACATGAACTGAGGCTAAGTGAAATGAACAGAAACAGGAGATCATTTTACACAATAGCAAGATTATACAATGATCAATATTGATAGATATGACTCTTCTCAACAGTGAGATGATTCAGGCCAATTTCAATGATCTTATAATGATGAGAGCCATATACACCAAGAGAGCACTGTGGGAACTGAGTGGATCACAACATAGTGTTTCACTTCTTTTGTTGTTGTTTGCTTGAATTTTATTTTCTTTCTTATTTTTTTCCTTTTTGTTCTGATTTTTCTTGTGCAGCATGATAATTAGTAGTATAACATGTATGTATACATTGGGTTTACATATATTTTACCATGTTTAACAAATATCTGATTATTTGTCATCTAGTGGAGGCTGTTAGGGGATAGCAGAAATTGAAACACAAGGTTTTGCAATGGACAATGGTGAAAAATTTTCCTTGCATATGTTTTGCAAATAAAAACTTCCACATAAAAAAGAAGAAAATTGGGGCATTATCATATCTACATTTTGCAGAAGAAAAAAAGACAATAAGATAAACATAAAATAATATAATAGGAAACACTTACATTGGTCTTATGAACTATGTAATGAAAGACATATTATCTTTAATTGATAAATGTAGAAATTGAAATCTAAAATGATGAAGTATTTTGACCAATGTCATAACCTAAAAATTAATCTAGATCTTTTTTTTTTCAAGATCCTTTTCATATTTTCACAAGTATACAATTGCTACTGAACCAGATGTCCTTTCCATTTCTGCATGCTTGCTCATTGGCTTTCTCATTTCCCCATTGCCATTCATGACATACCTATATTATTTCCCAGGAAGCATCTGTTTTTGGATATTTCATTGTTTAAAACTGATGATCAAATGTTGTTTGAAGAGCCCATAGGACATAGGATATATGAGTTTAAAACGCCAATGCCCACATGGGTTTCTTTGCCTGACCCATGCATAGGGAATTTGAGTAAAGAAAAGATTATTTGGTGCAAATATCACAATCCTGCTTTTTTGTAGATACCTAGCTTCTCAGTATTGTTTTCTCATGCTGAATAATCCTCTAAGAAAACACAGTGTATAGTGAAAAGAAAAAGGGGAGGAGTCCTAGCTAAGCAGAATTGTGTATACACAGGTCAAAAAAGAATCTACTTTTCACAAACACCAATCATAAAAGGTCACTGCTTTCATTTTACAGCAAAAAAAAAAAATTTACAAGACTCAAAGAGATTTTTAACTCCTTGACTTCCAGTGTACTTTGAATGTGAATCTGAATGATAAACTGAAGACTTGTAGAATCCTTGGTGGAAACAAACCAACAGTCATTTTGTGAATTGCTGCTTCTAGGTGAGATAGTACTGAACTATACTTGTTTCTGTTTATAGTTTCTGGGAACTGTATCACCTAACCTCTTTTAGTAATTCATTTTCCTATTCATCAGATTTTCCTGACATCTAGTATTACCATAATCTAAAAGGTAAACAAACAAAATTAAATTTCATACTTCAACATAAACCTTTTCCTCTCCTCTGTGTTTTCCTTTTACAAACAAATATAAAGCATTTAATTAGCACTCTTTTTAAAAAAAATTATTCTCAGAAGACTGTTTTATAAGTCTCTTTTCAGACATTATCTCATCTTTTCTTCAGATTACTTAATTCAATACCTTGTAAATCATGGTTTCTTCTCTTTTCTTTACTTTCTCTAAAATTTTCCTTCTTCCTTCTTCCTTCTTTATAAAGCTGAACTTTTTATTGTACTACAACTATAAAACTTCTTGTGCTTTTTTGACAGAGTAAAGAGAGAAATACCCTAAATCTAGAAAGATTGATGTCCAAACCCCATCATGATATACAGGAGTTGGGAAAGTTACAGTTTCTCTGTGAAACTCTTTTTCCCTTTTTATACAGTTTTCAACATTTATTTTTGTAAGTTTTGAGTTTCAAAATTTTCAAATTTCTTCTTTCCCTGCCCCTTTCCAAGGTAGCAAATGCATATTTCCACATTAGACATATTATGAAAGAGGAATCAGAACAACAACAATAAAAAAAAAACAAACAAAAGAAAAACAAAACAACAAAAACTGAAAAGTTTGCTTTTATCTGCATTCAGAATCCATCAGTTCTTTTTCTGGATGTAGACAGCAAGCATTTTTTATCTTGAGTCCTTTGGAATTATCTTTGGTCATGATATTGCTGAAAAGAGATACGTCTGTCAATGTTGATCATTTCACAATGTTTCTGTTACTCTCTACAGTGTTCTCCTGGTTCTATTCATTTCACTTTCATCAGTACATGTATGTCTTTCGAGGTTTTTTTTCTGTAATATCATCAGCTCATTATTTCTTATAAAACAAAAAGAATTGGCTTAGCTGTACCAGATCTAAAATTATATTATAGAGCAGCAGTTACCAAAACTATTTGGTATTGGCTAAGGAATAGATTAGTTGATCAGTGGAATAGAGTAGGTTAGGGATAAAACAGTCAACAAATATAGCAACCTAGTCTTTGACAAACCCAAAGATCCCAGCTTTTGGGATAAGAACTTACTGTTTGATAAAAATTGCTGGGAAAATTGGAAACTAATATGGCAGAAACTAGGCATTGATCCATACTTAACGCCGTACACCAAGATAAGGTCAAAATGGGTTCATGACCTAGGCATAAAGAATGAAATTATTAATAAATTAGAGGAACAAAGGATAGTTTACCTCTCAGACCTGTGGAAGGGGAAGGTTCTTTATGACCAAAGCAGAACTAGAGATCATTACTGATCACAAAATAGAAAATTTCGATTATACCAAACTGAAAAGTTTTTGTACAAACAAAACTAATGCAGACAAGATTAGAAGGGAAGCAATAAACTGGGAAAATATTTTTACAGTCAAAGGTTCTGATAAAGGCCTCATTTCCAAAATATATAGAGAATTAACTCTAATTTATAAAAAATCAAGCCATTCTCCAATTGAAAAATGGTCAAAGGATATGAACAGACAATTCTCAGATGAAGAAATTGAAACAATTTCTAGTCATATGAAAAGATGCTCCAAGTCATTATTAATCAGAGAAATGCAAATTAAGACAACTCTAAGATACCACTACACACCTGTCAGATTGGCTAAGATGACAGGAAAAAATAATGATGATTGTTGGAGGGGATGTGGGAAAACTGGGACATTGATGCATTGTTGGTGGAGTTGTGAACGAATCCAACCATTTTGGAGAGTAGTTTGGAACTATGCTCAAAAAGTTATCAAACTGTGCATACCCTTTGATCCAGCAGTGTTACTACTGGGATTATATCCCAAAGAGATTATAAAGAAGGGAAAGGGACCTGTATGTGCACGAATGTTTGTGGCAGCCCTTTTTGTAGTGGCTAGAAACTGGAAACTGAATGGATGTCCATCAGTTGGAGAATGGCTGAATAAATTGTGGTATATGAAAATTATGGAATATTACTGTTCTGTAAGAAATGACCAACAGGATGATTTCAGAAAGGCCTGGAGAGATTTACACGAACTGATGCTGAGTGAAATGAGCAGGACCAGGAGATCATTATATACTTTAACAACAAAACTAGATGATGACCAGTTCTGATGGATCAGGCCATCCTCAGCAACAAGATCAACCAAATCATTTCTAATGGAGCAGTAATGAACTGAACTAGCTATACCCAGAAAAAGAACTCTGGGAGATGACTAAAAACCATTACATTGAATTCCCAATCCCTATATTTATGCATACCTGCATTTTTGATTTCCTTCACAAGCTAATTGTACAATAATTCAGAGTCTGATTCTTTTTGTACAGCAAAATAATGTTTTGGTCATGTATACTTATTGTGTATCTAAGTTATATTTTAATATATTTAACATCTACTGGTCATCCTGCCATTTAGGGGAGGGGGTGGGGGGGTAAGAGGTGAAAAATTGGAACAAGAGGTTTGGCAATTGTTAATGCTGTAAAGTTACCCATGTATATATCCTGTAAATAAAAGGCTATTAAATAAAAATAAAAAAAAAACAAAAAGAATTCCATAACATTCATATACTACAACTTCTTCAGCCATTTCCTAGTTAATAGGCATCTCCACAGTTTCCAAATAGCTTTTAAAATAGCCCTAGACTTGAGATAACTGGAATTACAATTTTTGGTTGCTCTAGGTTCTATTTTTAAGATGGTCAAAAAATGTGTAAATGTTGACCAGTGAATATTTTGGAGCAAAACAGTACAGGCCTCAATATAACTGAATCAGTAGCAGGATTAGTGGTTTCCAGACATCTTAGCTTACATATGCCAAAGACAAGATCAACAATATAGGTCTGTCACACCTGGGTGATAGTGGAGCATTGTCTGGACCTGCTCACAGGAGGACTTCCATACCAGTTGTAGTCCTGATCATGGGTGAAGAGTGATATAGTAAAACTCATGAACATGGTCAAACAGGAGTCCATTTATTCAAAAAATCCTTAGCCTTATATATTCCATCCTTATGCAATACACTTATATAACTATAGGATACTGAGCATGTGCCAATTATGGAATACTGCACATGTGAGATCACATAAATAACTTGATATTGTGTGCAAATGTTTCCTTGCCTTGTTTGCATACTCTGTTTCATGTACAATGAAGGTTGTCACACCCCCTGACTTCTCAGCAAGGTCAACATGCCCTTAGGGGTGATGGCGAGCCAAACCAGACATCTCAGCAAGGTTCCTTATTGGACTAAAAGATTAATATCTCACCCAGGGTTCCCCACTACTTATGGTCCTCTTCAGAGTACTATCCAGTGCAGTCTGTACTAACATAGCCATAACTCCAACAAACCAGACTTGCATATGAATCAGCAGTGGTAACAACAACTTTCAGAGATCTCAGGCCATGAAAGGTAAAGAGGTGAAATAACTGATAAGATGGAGATTATAGTTATCTCTGTACTAGCACTGAGGCAGGACTCTGTTTCTTTCCCCAAACTCAGATTTCCTTAGACAGTTATTGGTGACAGCACCAGAGTAAGGAGATTAGTAGTAATCCAGGGTTTATAGCTAAGGTATAACAAGGACCTTCCTCACAGTTCCATGGGAAGAAAGTGTGTTTATGATCATTTAGAAACCATAGCTAGGCCAGGAGAGTAGTAAACACCTTGCCTTTGATTATATCACCTTGAAATAACTAAAACTTACAGGTTCCAGATGTACCTCTAAAAACACCTGCACCAAACATCTGAAGCTTGGAGCAATTCACCCTCTACTCAAGAAACAGAGCATCATTTTAACAAAGATTTAAAAGTCAAGTAATAAGCTGGAGAAATGAGCAAACAATAGAAAAAATTTGTCCACATAGAAAGTTACTATGGTGAAAAACAAAGATAAAAACACACACTCAGAAGAAGATAATAAAGACAAAGGTCCTACATCCAAAGCTTACAAATAAATTGGTTGGAATGAATTGGTTGGAAGGCATGGGAAGTATTAAAAGGATCTGAAAATCAAGAAAGAGAGATAGAGAAAAATTGAAAAGAGAATTGAAAGTGATGTGAGCAAACCATCAATGTGAGTAAATAGATTGTTAAAAGACACACAGAGACACACAGACACAGAGAGAAAAAGACAGAGTGAAGAATAAAATAATACCTCAAAAACAGACTTGGTCAAGTAGTAAAGGAGGTACAAAAGCCTATGAGAAGAAGGATGCCTTTTTTCCAAAAAAAAAAAAAAAAAGCAAAAATTGTATATGTACTGCGGCTCATCGTGAAGACCTTGACTGGCAAGACCATCACCTTTAAAGTCGAACCCAGTAACGCCATTGACAATTTCAAGGCAAAAATTCAAGACAAGGAAGGTATTCCCTGAGATCAGAAGAACTTGATCTTTGCTGAAAACCAGCTGGAAGATGGACAAACCTTGTCTGACAACAAAATCCAGAACGAATCCACCCTGCACTTTGTCTTTCATCTAAGAGATAGGATGCAGATTTTCTTGAAGATCTTCACTGGCAAGACCATCACCCATGAAGTAAACACCAGTGACACAATTGAGATTGCCAAGGCAAATATCCAGACAAAGAAGGCATCCCCTCACATCAGCAGAGATTGATCTTTGTCAGAAAGCAGCTGCAAGATGGTTGACCCCTCTCTCACTATAACTTCCAGAAAAAATTCACCCTGAACTTAGCCCTTTGTCTCAGAGGTGGAATGTGGTTCTTTGTGAAGACCTTGACTGGTAAAACTATCAACCTTGAAGTAGAACTCAGTGACACAATTGCGAATGTCAAGTCAAAAATCCAGGATAAGGAAGACATTTTCCCGGAGTAGAAGAGATTGATTTTTTTGTTGGAAAGCAGCTAGAAGATGGCCATACCCTATTTGACAACAATTTTCAGAAAGAATTCACCTATACTTGGTTCTTTATCTCAGAAGTGCAACACAGATCTTTGTGAAAATTTTGACTGGTAAAACCATCACTCTTGAAGCAGAGCCCAGTGACACCCTTGAGAATGTCAAGACCAAAATGCAAGACAAAGAAGGCATTCCTCCAGATGAGCAGAGATAATCTTTGCTAGAAAGCAGTTGGAACATGGTGGCACCCTGACTACAACATCCAGAAAGAACCCACCCTGTACTTGGTTCTGGGTTTGAGGAAAGGTGTGTAAATTCCCTCAAATTTTTTTAAAGATTTGAGTAATTTCACTGAGCTTTTCTTTCAATTAAGTTGTTGCATTCGCCCACCCCCCAAAAAGTAAAATTGTCCAAATGGAAAAAAAAGATTCACAAAAAATTCCCTGAACAGCAACAACAACAAAAAAAAACTATAAACAAAAAACTCCTCAAAAGTAGAATTGTCCAAATGAAAAATTAGATACAAACTTTCATTGAAGAAAATAATTCCACAAAAATTAGAATTGAATAACTGGAAATGAATAATTTTATGAGAAATCAAGAATCAAAAAAACAAAAAAAAAATGAAAAGAATGAGAAAAGAGAAGGCAATGTGAATTATCTCACTGGAAAACTAACTGATTTGGAAAATAGATCCAGAAAGTAAAACAATTATTGATCTACCTGAAAACAATGATTAAAAAAAAAAGAGTTTGGACTTCATTTTTTTTTACGTGTTTTTTTTTTCTTTTTATTTAATAGCCTTTTATTTACAGGATATATACATGGGTAACTTTAGAGCATTAACAATTGCCAAACCTCTTGTTCCAATTTTTCACCTCTTACCCCCCCACCCCCTCCCCTAGATGGCAGGATGACCAGTAGATGTTAAATATATTAAAATATAAATTAGATACACAATAAGTATACCTGACCAAAACGTTATTTTGCTGTAGAAAAAGAATCAGACTGAAATATTGTACAATTAGCTTGTGAAGGAAATAAAAAATGCAGGTGTGCATAAATATAGGGATTGGGAAGTCAATGTAATGGTTTTTAGTCATCTCCCAGAGTTCTTTTTCTGGGCATAGCTAGTTAAGTTCATTACTGCTCCATTAGAAATGATTTGGTTGATCTCGTTGCTGAGGATGGCCTGGTCCATCAGAACTGGTCATCATATAGTATTATTGTTGAAGTATATAATGATCTCCTGGTCCTGCTCATTTCACTCAGCATCAGTTCATGTAAGTCTCTCCAGGCCTTTCTGAAATTATCCTGTTGGTCATTTCTTACAGAACAGTAATATTCCATAATTTTCATATACCACAATTTATTCAGCCATTCTCCAACTGATGGACATCCATTCAGTTTCCAGTTTCTAGCCACTACAAAAAGGGCTGCCACAAACATTCGTGCACATACAGGTCCCTTTCCCTTCTTTATAATCTCTTTGGGATATAATCCCAGTAGTAACACTGCTGGATCAAAGGGTATGCACAGTTTGATAACTTTTTGAGCATAGTTCCAAACTACTCTCCAAAATGGTTGGATTCGTTCACAACTCCACCAACAATGCATCAATGTCCCAGTTTTCCCGCATCCCCTCCAACAATCATCATAATTTTTTCCTGTCATCTTAGCCAATCTGACAGGTGTGTAGTGGTATCTTAGAGTTGTCTTAATTTGCATTTCTCTGATTAATAATGACTTGGAGCATCTTTTCATATGACTAGAAATAGTTTCAATTTCTTCATCTGAGAATTGTCTGTTCATATCCTTTGACCATTTTTCAATTGGAGAATGGCTTGATTTTTTATAAATTAGAGTTAATTCTCTATATATTTTGGAAATGAGGCCTTTATCAGAACCTTTGACTGTAAAAATATTTTCCCAGTTTATTGCTTCCCTTCTAATCTTGTCTGCATTAGTTTTGTTTGTACAAAAACTTTTCAGTTTGGTATAATCGAAATTTTCTATTTTGTGATCAGTAATGATCTCTAGTTCTGCTTTGGTCATAAAAACCTTCCCCTTCCACAGGTCTGAGAGGTAAACTATCCTATGTTCCTCTAATTTATTAATAATTTCATTCTTTATGCCTAGGTCATGAACCCATTTTGACCTTATCTTGGTGTACGGCGTTAAGTATGGATCAATGCCTAGTTTCTGCCATATTAGTTTCCAATTTTCCCAGCAATTTTTATCAAACAGTAAGTTCTTATCCCAAAAGCTGGGATCTTTGGGTTTGTCAAAGACTAGGTTGCTATATTTGTTGACTGTTTTATCCCTTGAACCTAATCTATTCCACTGATCAACTAATCTATTCCTTAGCCAATACCAAATAGTTTTGGTAACTGCTGCTCTATAATATAATTTTAGATCTGGTACAGCTAAGCCACCATCATTTGATTTTTTTTTCATTAATTCCCTTGAAATTCTTGACCTTTTGTTTTTCCATATGAACTTTGTTGTTATTTTTTCTAGGTCATTAAAATAGTTTTTTGGGAGTCTGATTGGTATAGCGCTAAATAAATAGATTAGTTTAGGTAATATTGTCATCTTTATTATATTTGCTCGCCCTATCCAAGAGCATTTAATATTTTTCCAATTGGTTAGATCAGACTTAATTTGTGTGAAAAGTGGTCTGTAATTTTGCTCATAAAGTTTCTGATTTTCCCTTGGCAGATAGATTCCTAAATATTTTATATTATCAGTAGTTACTTTAAATGGAATTTCTCTTTGTAACTCTGACTGTTGGATTTTGTTAGTGATATATAAGAATGCTGATGACTTATGTGGGTTTATTTTATAACCAGCAACTTTGCTAAAGTTGTGGATTATTTCTAATAACTTTTTAGCAGAATCTCTGGGGTTCTCTAAGTATACCATCATGTCATCGGCAAAGAGTGATAATTTGGCTTCCTCATTGCCTATTCTTATTCCTTTAATCTCTTTCTCAGCTCTTATTGCTATAGCTAGCGTTTCTAATACAATATTAAATAGTAACGGTGATAGTGGGCAACCTTGTTTCACTCCAGATCTTATTGGGAATGGTTGCAGTTTGTCTCCATTACATATGATGCTTACTGATGGTTTTAAATAGATGCTGCTGATTATTTTAAGGAAAAGTCCATTTATTCCTATACTCTCAAGTGTTTTTAATAGGAATGGATGTTGGATTTTATCAAATGCTTTTTCTGCATCTATTGAGATGATCATATGGTTTTTGTTAATTTGGTTATTAACATGGCCAATTATATTGATAGTTTTCCTAATATTGAACCAGCCCTGCATTCCTGGTATAAATCCTACTTGATCATAGTGTATTATCTTGGAGATGATTTTCTGTAGTCTTTTTGCTAATATCTTATTTAAGATTTTAGCATCAATATTCATTAGGGAGATTGGTCTATAATTTTCTTTCTCTGTTTTCAGCCTACCTGGTTTAGGTATCAGTACCATGTCTGTGTCATAGAAGGAATTTGGTAGGACTCCTTCATTCCCTATTTTATCAAATAATTTATATAGCATTGGGGCCAATTGTTCTTTAAATGTTTGGTAAAATTCACATGTAAATCCATCTGGTCCTGGGGATTTTTTCTTAGGGAGTTGTTTAATTGCCTGTTCTATTTCTTTTTCTGAAATGGGACTATTCAAGCAATTTACTTCCTCCTCTGTTAGTCTGGGAAGTCTATATTTTTGGAGGTAGTCATCCATTTCACTTAGGTTATCAAATTTATTGGCATAAAGTTGAGCAAAATAACTCCTTATTATTTCTCTAATTTCCTCTTCATTGGTGGAAAGTTCTCCCTTTTCATTTTTAAGACTACTAATTTCATTTTCCTCCCTCCTTTTTCTAATCAGATTTACCAAAGGCTTATCTATTTTATTGGCTTTTTCATAGAACCAACTCTTAGTTTTATTAATTAGTTCAATAGTTTTTTTACTTTCAATATTTTTAATTTCTCCTTTTAATTTTAGAATTTCCAATTTAGTATTTGATTGGGGGTTTTTAATTTGGTCTTTTTTTAGTTTTTTTAGTTGCAAGCCCAATTCATTAATCTTTTCTTTCTCTGTTTTATTCAAGTAAGCCTCTAAGGATATAAAATTCCCTCTTATTACCGCTTTGGCTGCATCCCACAAATTTTGGTATGATGTCTCATCATTGTCATTATCTTGAGTGAAATTATTAATTGTATCTATAATTTGCTGCTTCACCCAATCATTCTTTAAGATGAGATTGTTTAGTTTCCAATTACTTTTTGGTCTATTTCCCCCTAACTTTTTGTTGAATGTAGTTTTTATTGCATCATGATCTGAAAAGAAAGCATTTACTATTTCTGCTTTCTTGCATTTAATTTTGAGGTCTTTATGTCCTAATATATGGTCAATTTTTGAATAGGTTCCATGAACTGCTGAGAAGAAAGTATATTCCCTTCTATCTCCATTCAATTTTCTCCAAAGATCCAACATACCTAATTTTTCTAATATTCTATTTACTTCTTTAATTTCTTTCTTATTTGTTTTGTGGTTTGATTTGTCTAATTCTGAGAGTGCAAGGTTGAGATCTCCTACTATTACAGTTTTGTTGTCTATTTCTTCTTGCAACTCTCTTAACTTCTCCTTTAGGAAGTTGAGTGCCATACCACTTGGTGCATATATGTTTAATATTGATATTGCTTCGTTGTTTATGCTACCCTTTAGCAGGATGTAGTTTCCTTCCTTATCTCTTTTAATTAGATCAATTTTTACTTTTGCTTGATCTGAGATAAGGATGGCTACCCCTGCTTTTTTGACTTCACCTGAAGCATAATAGATTTTGCTCCAGCCTTTTACCTTTACTCTATATGTATCCCCCTGCTTTAAATGTGTTTCTTGTAAACAACATATTGTAGGGTTCTGACTTTTGATCCAGTCTGCTATCTGCCTCCTCTTTATGGGGGAGTTCATCCCATTCACATTTACGGTTAGAATTACTAAATCTGTATTTCCTGCCATCCTAATAACCCCAGATTGTGCTTTACTTATTCTTGCCTCCCCCAACCCTCTTTCCCCCTTTTAAACTTATGTACCCCTCTTGTATCACGATACTTATCCTCTTTATAATCCCTCCCTCCCCCCCTTTGAGTCTTTCCCCCTTCCTTCCCTTATTACTCTTTTTCTTTTCCCTTTTCCTCTCCCCCGTTTTTAATGAGGCGAGAGAGAATTTTCTCTAAAACAAATGTCAATTATTTTTTCTTTGAGCCAACTCTGATGAGAGTAAGATTCACACAATGTTCCTTCCCCTCTCTAAATTCCCTCAGATATGATAAGTTTCCTTAGCTTCTTTGTGGGATGTGGTTTCCCTCTTTTGATCCCTCCTTCCCACCTTATTCTGCCATCATCCCTTTTCCATATCTACTTCCCCTTTTTATGTTATATCAGTACAATCAAATTATACATGTATTCTTTTTGTATATCCACAACAGAAATACAATTCTCAAGAGTTATTTTTACCTTTTCTGCATCTCTTGAGTTCTATGCTTGGAGATCAAATTTTTTGTTTAGTTCTGGTTTTTTCTTCAGAAACAAATGGAATTCATTTGTTTCATTAAATGTCCATCTTCTTCCCTGGAAGAAAATGCTCAGCTTAGCTGGGTAGTTTATTCTTGGCTGCATCTCAAGTTCTTGTGCCTTTCGGAATATCATATTCCAGGCCCTTCTTTCCTTTAATGTAGAGGCAGCCAGATCTTGGGTGATCCTTATTGTGGCACCTCGGTATTTAAATGGTTTTTTTTTGGCTGCTTGTAAAATTTTTTCCTTAATCTGATAGTTCTGAAATTTTGCCACAATATTCCTTGGGGTTTTTATTTTAGGGTTTCTTTCAGAAGGTGTTCGATGAATTCTTTCAATGCCTATTTTACCTTCTGATTCTATTACATCTGGGCAGTTCTCTTTGATGATTTCTTGTAAAATAGTATCTAGGCTCTTTTTTTCATCATAGTTTTCAGAAAGTCCAATAATCCTCAGATTATCTCTCCTAGATCTATTTTCCAAGTCTGTCGTTTTTGCAAGTAGATAATTCATGGTTTTTTCCAGTTTGTCATTTTTTTGTTTTTGCTTGACTGATTCTTGCTGTCTCAATGAATCATTAGTTTCTATTTGTTCAGTTCTAATTTTTAAAGAATTATTTTCTTCATTAGCTTTTTTTACTTCTTTCTGTATATGTCCAATTGAGTTTTTGAATGTATTGTTTTGGTCTGTGGAATTTTTTTCCATTTCACTAATTTTTTTTTTTAGTGAATTATTTTCTTTTTCCAATTCACAGATCCTACTTTCTTGCGTGTTCTTTGTCTTTTCCAATTCACGGATCCTACTTTCTTGCGAGTTCTTTGTCTTTTCCAATTCACAAATCCTACTTTCTAGTGAATTCTTTATTTTTTCCAATTCACAATTCTTACTTTCCTGAGATTTTTTTACTTTTTCCAATTCGTATTTCAGGAAGTTGTTGCTCTCTTGTAAGGCTTCTCTTTCCTTTCCCCATTTATCTTCTAACTCTCTTTTGAGACTTTTAATGGTCTCTTCTATGAGAGCATCATGTAAAGGAGGACAGTCTTGCATTTTTGCTGTTTGAGGTCTCTTCAGGTTTGCTGACCTGCTCTTTTTCTGCATAGAAGCTGTAGATCGTTCTTTTCATCTTTTCATTCATATTTTAAAGCCTTTAGGGTATGTCTCCTAGGCAAGGGGGTTACCAGCTTCCTCTGCAGAGCAGGGAAAGATGTAAACCGATTTCTGGCTCCGAGGTATGGGAGTGCTCTGAATGATAGTTTTCCCTTCCCCCAACAGGAAGTGGATTCAGCACTGGCAGAGCTATCAAAGTGCCCAGTTGGGCTGAGTGGGTTAGCGATTGCCCTTGGCTAGAGACTAAGGGGTGAAAGTGTCACTGCCCCAGGCCGGAACCTCCTGTGGGACTGTGAGTATTAGCAGCTGACCACAGACCACTGACTGCAGACTGCAGACAGCAGACTGCCTTGAACTCTGCCCCAGCATCTCTGCCCGATGCAAATTGGCCCTGGAAAAGCTCTATGGCCCCAAGCCGAGCTCCCCACTGCGCTGATTGGAGGCTAACCTGGGCTGTGTCCTCCTGCTGTGCAGGATCACAACTGCCCCAAGGAAAAGCCCTGTACTGTGGGTTGGGGCTGGGAGCTTGTGCTGAGATCTGTGCTTTCACTTTCGGTTTGAGGCTCTCCTCTGAACCGAATTTCTCTCCCAGTCTGTGCTGATCTCCCCCCTGGCCTCAGAACCAACCTTTTTTTGGCGAGACTCCAGATTTTCTTCGGCTGGTGAGTTGTTCTACTTCTTATCTTTAGGAATTGTAGCAGTCAAGACTATTTTTGAGGCTCGATATAATATTGATAAAGAGGGTAAGAGAAGAGCTTAAAAAGTCGTGTGTGTCTTCTCCACCATCTTGGCTCCACCCCCCTCTGGACTTCATCTTTCAAAGAATTATCAAGGAAAATTGTCCTTATATTCTAGAATTAGATGATGAAATAGAAATTTTAAAAATTTACTCATCATTCCTGAAAGAAATTCCGAAATGAAAACTCCCAGAAGTATTACACCCAATTCCAAAACTCCCAGGTTAAGGAAAAAATATTCCAAGTATCCAGAAAAAAATTCAATTATTATGGAGTCATAGTCAGTAAAACACAAAATTTGGCAGCATCTGCATTAGAGCATCAGAAAATTTTGGAATATAATGTTTTAGATGTCAAAGGAGACCAAAAAAGAATCACCTCCCCAGCAAAACTGAGTATAATCCCTTTTTTGCATTTGTGGAATGGATGTTCAATAAAATAGAAAATTTTCAAGCATTCTTGATGAAAAGATGTATCAAAAATTTTATTTTCAAATACAACATTGAAGAAAAACATAAAAATATAAACATGAATTGAAATTATAAGGGACTAAATAAAGTTAAACTGTTTACCTTATTAGGTAGAAAAATGATACTTATAACTCACAAGAACTTATAATAGCTTTTAGAAGCAATACATATAGACATAGGGCACAGATGTGAGTTTCATTGAAAATAAAAATATGATTTGTAAAATTAAGTGGTGAAAGAGAATTGTACCATGTGAAAGAGAAAAGAAGAGGGAGGATGGGATAAATTATGTCCCATAAAATAGGCAAGAAAAACCCTTTATTTTGGAAGGAAACATGGATGAAGGTAAGGAAGAGTAAAAGTGAGTGAACTTTACTCTTATAAGAATTGACTCAAAGAGGGAATGATATACACACTTCATTATGTAGATAAATCTATTTTGCCCTATAGGAGAGTAGAATGGAAAGGGGAGAAGAGCAGGTGGAATGTGATAAAATGTAGGTCAGATTGAGGGAGCATGTAGTCAAAAGTAAAACAATTTTGAGGAGGGCAAGAGTGAAAAGAGAAAGAGAATAAAATAAAAGAGAAAGAAATAGGATATAGGGAAATGCAATTAATGAAAGTAAATGTGAAAAATATTTTAAGCAATTTTCTCTGATACAGACCTCATTTTTTTTTTAATACAAAAAGTTAATGAGGAGAAGAATGCCCTAAAAAGCAAAACTGACTAATTGGAAAAGGAGTTACAAAAGCTCACTGATGAAAATAATTCCTTGTAGTGTGCTTTCTAGAGCCCCGACTTTGGGTGCCAAAAATATACTGTTCGGACTAGCTCTCTAGATGATCTCAGGACCAGCCCGAGACCTTGGTCTTAGTGGAGGAGTGATGAAGCAGGGATCCAAGAGGATGGTCAAAGAGTCCATTTATTTCAAGTCCTCTCAGCCCCTAAATACCTTAGTTCAATTACATCCCTATAGCACACAAGAGTTAACTATAAGCACCCTGCTATTAATATGTAAATGTCTCTGTTTTGTAGAATACAAGTGGTCACTCTTCTCCCAACTTCTCAGGAAGGAGGAGACATCCCAAGGGGAGATGAGAGCAGAACCAGAACCAGATACAAGCAGGTTCCCTCTGGGCTAAAGCATCTTAAAACTCACCAAATTAGTCCACAGTTTGTAGCTCTCTACATCTCCTTAAAAATTAGAATTGAGCGAATAGAACCTAATGATTTTATGAGAAATCAAGGTACAATAAAGCAAAAGGCCCAAAATAAAAAAAAATAGAAAAAATTTGAAATATTTCATTCAAAAAATAGCTGTCCTGGCAATAGATTCAGGAGAGATAATTTAAAAATTATTGCTTTACCTGAAAGTCAAGATTTAAAAAAATAGCCTGGATATCATCTTTCAAGAAATTTTAAAGGAGAATTGTCCCAGTATTCTAGAATTAAAGTAGAAAGTAGAAATTGAATGATCACTTCCTGAAAGAGATCCCAAAATAAAAACTCCCAAGAATATTATATCCAAACTCCAGAACTTCCTGGTCAAGCATCCAGAAAGAAAGAAAAAATCAAATATAGTGGAGCCACAGTGAAGATAATATAAGAATTTAGCAGTTTCTACATTAAAGGACTGGAGGGTTTGGAATATGATATTTATGAGAGCAGTGGAGCTAGGATTGCAACCAAGAATCAACTACCCAGCAAAATTGAGTATAATCCTTCAGAGGAAAAGGGTGGCCATAGAATAAAACAGAACATTCATGATGAGAAGAGTAGAGATGAATGTAAAATTTGATTTTCAAAAACAGGACTCTGGAGAAGCCTAAGGAGGTAATTAAGGAAGTAATATCATAAGGGACTTAATGGGTCTATCTATTTATATTCCTACATAGTAGGATGATTTTTGTATCTCATTAAAATATTCTCATTATTATAGCAGTTAAAAGTATAGATAGATAGAGGGCACAGGTGTGAGTTGAATGTGAAGGGATAGTAATTTTTTTTAAAAAATGAAATTAAGGATGAGAGGGAATCTACTGGGAGAAAAGGAAAGGGAATCATGCAAATTATCTGCCATAAAAAGGAGCAAGAAAAACTTTTACACTGAAGGAGAAGTATAAGTGAGTGAACCTTACTCTTATCAGAATTAGATCAAATAGGAAATAACATACATACTCAATAAGGGTATAAAAATCATTCTTACCCTGCTTTAAAATATGGGAGAGATGGGATAGGGAGAGTGTATTTAAAAAGTCAGAATATTGGGGGAGGGAGTGATCAATAGCAAAACCCTTTTGAAGAAGGACTGGGTAAAAGGAAAGAGAGAACAAATCAGGGGATACAATTAATAAGAATAATTATAAAAACAAATTCAAAGTAAGTTTCTTTGACAGAATATTATTCTCCTCTGGAAAACGATGAGCCAGATGTTCTCAGGAAAAAAATCTTGGAAGATCCTCCATTCATAAAGTGAAATATACTGTATACAAAATAATAGCAATGTTATGGGATGATCAAATGTAAATGACTAGTCACTCTCAGTAATATAATCATCTACAACTACTCTGAAGGACTTATGATGAAGAATCCTATCCATACTTAGAGAAGGAACTGTTTGTTTCTGAATATAGACTAAAGACTTTTCTATGTCTCTCCTTTTATTTTTTAAAGCTTTTTATTTTCAAAACATATGTATGAATAATTTTTCAACATTGACCTTTGCATAGCTGTGTGTTTCAGATTTTTCCCTTCCTTTCCCTCCCCTTCTCCCCTAGAGGGCAAGGAATCCAATATATGTTATGTATGTTAAAATATTTGTTAAATCCAATGTATAAATATATTTATTGAATTCTCTTGATGCACAAGAAAAATCTGATCAAAAAGGAAAGATGAGTAAGAAAACAAAGTGAAAGCAAAGAACATCAGAAAGACTCAAAATGTTATGTTATGATCCACATTTATTTCCACAGTCCTCTCTCTGGGTGTAGATGGCTCTCTTCATCACAAGATCACTGGAACTGATGTGGGAAAGATTCCTATCTTTGGTTCCCAACCCCCCTAGTTAATGTAATTACCCTTTAACCTAGTCCCTTTGTATTCCAATAGAAGATTCGGGTCTGTCCCAGCTCACCTGGATCTGAGCCAGCTTTGGGGCTACACCCAAAAGCCCCTCGAGCTAAATCTCCCATTATAAAAGGACCACACTGGGAACCCTCTCTTTGCAGAGATTACAAACATGCTAGACATGTGAGGACCCTCTGTCCACTGGACCCTCTGTCTGGTGCCCTCCTTATCTCTACCTTCACCTGTCTCCTTACTTCCAAACCTAACAATAAACCTCTTTTATCAATCTAGCTCTTGGGCCAATAAATGCCTTTACTAGTGACTCACACAGCTACTAGACCTCATTTACCACCATATTCTTGTGCAGAATCCAAGGGGAGTTGCAGGGGAGCTCTGTTTGATTCCCTGTACCCCAAACCTTCCACTAGACCTCAACTAAACCCTAATTTCATTTAGGTACCCCAAATCTAGACCTCAACAGAACTGGAATCAATCATCTCATTGTTGGAAAGAGTCATATTCATTAGAATTGATCATCATATAATATTAATTTTGCCATGTACAATTATCTCCTGGTTCTGATCATTTCACTTAGCATCAATTCATGTAAGTCTCTCCAGACCTCTCTAAAATTATCCTCCTGATTGTTTCTTATAGCACCATAATATTCCATAATATTTATATACCATAACTTATTCAGCCATTCTTCAATAGATGGGCATCCACTTTCTTGCCATTGCAAAAAGGGCTGCCACAAACATTTTTTTTGCAATGTAGGTCCCTTTCATTCCTTTAAGAACTCTTTAGGATATAGACCCAGTACAAACACTGCTGGATCAAAGGTTATAAATTCTCTTTTTATTTTTAAATTATTTTTTCTTGAAGATTTGTATTTTTATTAGGATGGGAAATCAATGTTTTCTTTCACTATGTGACTTTTAAGAAAATGTTTTGTATAACTTTATATATGACTTCTTAATTATTTGTGCAGCTAAGGAAGAGAACCTAGAATTCAAAAATCTAAAAAAAAAATCTAAAAGGTAAATATGAAACTTTATTTTTCCGAGGAAGCAAGATAAATTCTTGATCAAGAATAATTTTAATAAGATTCAAGAATAATTCTTTTTTTCCACATTCCAAAAAAATAAAAAGAAGAAATGATGAGCAGGATGTTCTCAGAAATGTTTGGAAATACCCATGTAACCTGATACAAAGCTTGTAAAAGGTAGCAACAATATTTTAAGATGATGAGTTATGAATAACTTAGCTATTCTCGGCAATATAATAATCTAAAACAACTCTGAAGGAATAATGATGAAAAATGCTATCTCCAGAGAAAGAACTGATGGTGTGAGTACATATTAAAGCATACTTTCTTTTAAAACTAGTTTTATTTTTCTTGAGTTTTTTCATCTGTTTTCTTTACCACATGACTACTATGAAAATATTTTATGTGAATACACATGTCTAATCTTTTTTTTTCAAATTGCTTGTCTTTTCTATGAGGAAGTAGGATAGAAGAGAGGAAGGAGTGTGAGAATTTAGATCTCAAAATTTTAAAAGGAAATATTAAAATTATTTTTACATGTAACTAGAAAAATAAAATATTAAATGTATTTAATTAAACTTTGCAAAATAAAAAATAATAATACTGTGGTTTAAAATTGTTAAATTGTTTATTATCTCATTTTTCTCATCACATCCTTGTATGAGAGCAGCCAGGTGGCCCATTTTATAGAATTCTAGGCCTTCAGTCATGACAATTCATCTTCCAGAATTCATTTTTTTTTATTTAATAACTTCTTATTGACAGGACCCATGCCAGGGTAATTTTTTACAACATTATCCCTTGCACTCACTTCTGTTCCATTTTTTTTCCCCTTCCTCCCTCCACCCCTTCCCCCAGATGGCAAGCAGTCCTATACATGTTAAGTAGATTACAGTATATCCTAGATACAATATATGTGTGCAGAACTGAACAGTTCTCTTGTTGCACATGGAGAATTGGATTCAGAAGGTATAAATAACCCGGGAAGAAAAACAAAAATGCAAGCAGTTTACATTCATTTCCCAGTGTTCTTTCTTTGGGTGTAGCTGCTTCTGTCCATCCTTGATCAATTGAAACTGAGTTAGATCTCTTTGTCAAAGAAATCCAATTCCATCAGAATACATCCTCAAACAGTATCATTGTTGAGGTATATAATTATGTGGAAAGGTGAAGAACTTACAGATTAAGCACATATTGATCAGAGAGATCACAGGCCGTGATTTTAGATGAGACCTGGACTGCATTCCATTGTCCAAAGAAGGAATTAAGTGGCCAAAGCTGTATATCACCTTTTTCACTGCATTCCATTGACCAAATAGGGAGATAAAGGTTTATGTAACCAATCATAACCTATAGAGGGTGGGATGTTGGGGGTTCTTTGTCTGAAATGTATAAAAGTTGTAAGCATCTTCAAGTGAATGACTCTCCTCCTGTGGGTATCCTTGCTGTCCTTTCGGGCCCATAGGCCAGGATGATCTGCTTCACAAGATTCTAATAAATTCTTTCTGTACATCATTTGAAGTGACTCCTGAGTAGTCAGTTTGGGTAGGTGCAATTGCCCCAAACATAATGATCTCCTGGTTCTGCTCATTTCACTTAGCATCAATTCATGTACATCTTCCAGAATTCAAATCTGGCCTGATGCTCTTACATCCTGTGTGACACTGAGCAAGTAATTTAACCCTGTGTGCTTCAGTTTTCTCATCTGTAAAGTGAACTGGAAACAGAAATTACAAACCACTTTTTTTGCTAGATAACCCTCAATGAGATTAGCCAATGGCAGTCATGACTAAAAATGACTTGACTGAAACTACCCCACAACACAGTATTTGCAAATAGCAACCAATCATATAGAAAGTAAATATTCAGGTTTGTTTTTTGTTTTTCCTAAGATAATCATATTTTTGAGGTCATGGAAGGTATTTTTTGTTTTGTTTTGTTTTGCTGTTGTTGTTGTTTGTGTAAAGACATCAACACAGTCTTGTGCCTAGTAATAACAAGTAAGAATTTTTTTGGAAACTTTGTCAGTATTAGAAAATGATGGAGGTACAAAAAAAAAAACAGCTTCTTTACTTCAGTTCCTTAAATTGTTATGGGAATGTGATCAACCAAATCATTTCCAATGGAGCAGTAATGAACTGAACCAGCTATGCCCAGCGAAAGAATTCTGGGAGGTGACTAAGAACCATTACATTGAATTCCCAATCCCCATATTTTTGCCCACCTGCATTTTTTATTTCCTTCATGGACTAATTATACAATATTTCAGAGTCTGATTCTTTTTGTACAGCAAAATAACTGTTTGGTCATGTATACTTATTGTGTATCTAATTTATATTTTAATATATTTAACATCTACTGGTCATCTTGTCATCTAGGAAAGGTGGTGGGGGAAAGAGGGGAAAATTTGCAACAAGAGGTTTGGCAATTGTCAATGCTGTAAAGTTACCCATACATATAACTGTAAATAAAAGGCTATTAAATAAAAAAAGAAAGAAAGAAACAATAAAAAAAGGAAAAAAATGTTATGGGAATCAATATCTCAATGTACAATTATGGTGTATGGAACAAAATAAGTTCCAGGTTATTTGGAAATTTGAGATGCTAATATTTCCTTCTTCCCATGGTAAGGGGAAAATCTCAGACTACATCACACATTACAACAAATTCTTCAGAATCATAGTTATTATTTTTTTTAAAGATATTTTAACTTAAAACTTCCTTGCAGCAATTACTTTTACAAAATAAGAAAAAATAGAGTTTAAACTATATTATTTCTATCCATTCTTAGTGTTCTATCTTGATCTGTCTTCACTCTGAATTTAAAGAAGAAAGGGAGGAAAAGAGGAAGAAAGGAAAGAAAGGATGGTAAAAGGAAAGACTTTATTATTGCTTTCTATTTTTATAAAAATATTTTTGGATAAAACCTTTCGGGGGTGGGTGATACTACTCTTTTTAATAACTATAATGGATTTTTGGTAGATGTAGAGTGTTGCTGATGGAATTTCCTTACATGGAGGGCATGGAAAGCTGGCTTCCAGGGTATTTGTGAAAATGTGTTATGGAAATATCTTAGAGATTTTTGGGGTAGATGTTTTATAATTTGTTCCAATCTGCTAAGTGTATGATTCAGAAGAGTCTTATTCAATTATCTGTGTTGTTGAAAATGTGAGTCCTTAAAAGATGTTAGTGAAGAGAGTCATTTCTTCCTCAGCTGCCTTTTTTTTTTTTTTTTTTTTTTTGCTTTAAGTCTTGATGAAGATGTTTGCTGAAAGACAATGTTGTTAGAAGAGGCTTGGTACTTTTGACTGGCCGTTTGTTCTTTTCCATTTTAGTTAAGGTACAGTAAACTGAAGGCTTCAATACTGTGAGCTTCCAAAAGTTAAGAGATCATGAGCCTCCAGGCATCCTGACTTCTTTGTATAGTGGAATCCAAGTGTCCCAGCAGCTGGATTTTGCAGACATGTAATAGAACATGCTTCACTTTCTCTTTATATGGAGAAATTATGTAAATAGTGCTCTGTGCTTGTGCCTATATAACAAAAGATAGAGGAAAAAATAAGCAAAATTGTAACATAATAAATTTCAGTACAGGCCAATATCTACCATAATGACTACCACTAACAAAATTTCTGTATCCAATTGTAACACAGTTTCTGTATCAGCTTTCTACTTAAAGAAAAGAATTACAGTCCATATTCTATTCTTTTTTGAACAAATTCAATCATTATAATTATTGAAAAGTCTTTCTTTTAGTATTTTTATTTATATTACTGTATGTATCATAGGCATGAAACTGAAAAAAAAACTTTGGAAATAATTTTCTCATGAGGTAACAAATTCAAAAAGTTTGAAATAATTGCCTAAGGTCACACAAATTATAAATAGAACACTTGGAATTAAAACTATCTGACTACAAATCCAGTATTCATTCAAGGCTCCTTATATAGTCTGAATTCTTTATATTCACAATTTCTTATAGGCATTAATAACACATTACATTTGTCTACCATTATTTATTACACTCTTTCCCAATTGATGAACATCCATAGTTTCTTTGTGTGTGAGAGAGAGAGTGTGTATGTATTTCTGCTTCTTTTCAGTATGTTGAACTAAAATATAATAAAGTATGCAAGGACATAGTAAAAAAGATGTCTCATATGCTCTTCTAAAAAGTATTTGGTGTACTTGGTTAGAAGATCTCCACAGTTATGAGGATTACCTTAATCCATCTGTCTTACTTCAATTAGACTTTTTTGATAATTAAAAAAAAAAACATTCTTTTCCCACTTTTTTTCTGCTCTTGGACAGAAATGTTTTCATGCTCAGATAACAGATCTTGACAGCTATATAATCAATATTTTCTCTTTCCAAACCTTTTTTTTCTCTCTTCTGTGAGATTAATTTTACTTCCTATGAAAGTTATTAATTTACATACCCTAAATTGCTACAAATTCTGCTTTTTGGCTGCATAATCTAAAAAAACAAGAAAAATTAGATTGGAAAAGAAAAATTGGATTAATATCCAATCTACATTTGAAGATCTTAAAATTGGCAGTGTGCTAAAAAAAAAAAGTGTTGTTTTTTTTTAATTTTCTTTTTCATTTCCATTTTGTGGCCACTTAATGTACTTCACCTCTGATCAATAGATTCAGCTGGTGGGTGAGACTGGTCCTGTGCTCTCCAGGAACTGAGGCTGAGAAATCCTCCAAGTACTCTCAGAATGTTGCTATAACTATCATGGCATATATGGAAATTCTTCTTTCCCATTTTGACTTTCTGCCTTAACTTTAGAAATGTGTTACAATGAGGTGACACTGAAATCATATAGAATATACAAAATATTTATAACGCTTCACACTTTACTTGAGTTAAAAACAGCCCAATGTTCATTGCAATATTGTCATCTCAATGGTCATCTCAGACTAGAAATAGTTACATGTTCTATTATTTTATTGCCATTCCTTTTTTGTTGTTGTGTTCTGTTTTATTTTTATTTCTTTCTTAATATGATAGTTGTTCACATAAAAAAACAACAATAAAAAAGCCACATTGAAATTAACATTTCATTAATATAACATTGAAATTCACATATCTGTGAATCCTAAGAGTTCACATAAAAATGGGGGTTGGAACTTGATTATTCTAGTCACAAAATACCTGTCCTGTACTCAGCACATATCCCACTGATGAAGAAAACAGCAAGAGAATGGAAGCTTTCACCAGAATTTTTCAGAAAGAGTATTTGAAGTACTATTAATTACATTTCTTTACACTCCAACAGAAGATCTTCCATTCAAATTCTCTCCCTTTTAAATGATTTTCCTGGTGAGGACAGGTTTTGGGATCACTCATTCTTATTGTACCAACTGTCACATCTCACTTGAAAGTGCTTTAAATGTGGTGAAAATGAAATAAAAATATTGATATTTATTCTTGTTATTATCTCAAAAGATCTAGAGAACAAAATGTACATCACACAAAATTATTCCGATATTCTTACTCTACTGAAAAGATCTGTGTAGCAGTTACTAATATAGTTAACATATGCTAAGAATAGTATATGGAACTTTGACCATGGTCTCTTATAATTATTGGCACTCCATGGAAGTGTTTTTGGAGCTATTGATGATTTTATTGCCTTTGTCTAATGATTTCATTATTATCACACATTATTTTTTTCACATGTATTTGGTGTACCCATTGATTTTAAACTAATGTATTTCAAGGGAACTTATTCTATACTTTTCTTTTAAATTAAGTTCATAAAAATACATTGTGTTCTAGATTCGTATTAATATTCAAGCAGATCTAAGAATTGGGTACCCATTGAAATAATGAGTCTGTGTTGATGCCAAGTATTAACCCAAACCCTTTTTGAAAAGGAGTATAACTATGAAGTAAAAATGTATCAGATGAATTCCTTGTTGGGGTTAGCAGGTGAGGAATACATTGGGTAAAGGATCTAAGGAAATTAGAATGTAGGCTTAATTATAGATTACTCTTTCATCATATGAGAAATAGTATAATGATGGATAATGGGGAAAATAAGGTCAAGATTTAGTAACTTCTCTAATACAAAATGGCTTTGAAACTCTGGACTTGTCATGTCTTGGTCAACTTTATAAGAGCATACATTAGAGGTGAGTCCGTAATATCAAACAATTGGAGCTTTACGAGGTTTCAAATGTCATCGAGTCCAATTCTTCTCATTTTATATTGAAGAAAATGAGGTACAGGAAGTATTAAGTGGAATGCTCACAGTCACATAGTCAGTATATGTTGGATCACCTGAAATTAGTCATTTTTTTTCCAATTTATTTTATAAAAATAGTATTTTTACTTTGAAAATCCTTATAACCTAGATATTACAGTCTAGAATTAAGACAAGAACAACAATAACAACCACCACAAACCACAAACAACAAAAACAAACTCTTTATAAAATCACAAAATAATCATAAAATATTCACATATTATTATTAATATTAAATGTTATAATATTAACTAAATAATGATTGGGTCAGAGTTTTAATGAAGGTTCTAAATTAATTGTTAGATGTTGGCATTATCTATTTTTGGAGTTTGTGCTGAATATGTTAACAAGTGATTATTGCTCACATGGTCATTTGTCATTTCAGGGTAGAAGTGATTATTCATGAAATTCCCAAGAGGAAAAACTTACTCTAAAATGAAACTTTAAGAGAGCCAGAATGTGGTGTTCTTCTTCTTTTCTATAATATATGATGGTTCTCTGTGAGCAGGTTTCTTGGGGAGGTTTTCTGGAGGTAGCCTTAATTTCAGTTAAAAGTAATAATCACTTCAAATGCAGCCAGGTTATTGCTTCTCCCAAAATACCCCAGTTAGCTTTCTTTGGTTCCGAGAGCTCTTGTTGCTAGATTCAGCCTCTTTCTGAATCTTGGTTTTGCCTGATAGCAGATTAGCTTCATAATCTCCCAAACTGAACTCTCACTCTGTCAATCTTCTGAAATGACTTCTGACTCTAGCTCAACTCCAACTTGTGGCTTCTTCTCAACTGACTCTACTCCACTCTGAATCTTTTCAACTGAACTCTGCTGACTGAGCTCAGCTATTTTTATACTCTCTCAAAGATTAACTCCTCCTCTAAGAGTGGGATTATGGGAGGTGTGAATTTGTGAATCTCATACTGAATACTGACTCATGAATCTCCCAAAAGTGTGAACTAATGTGTGTGAGCTAATGTGTGAATTCTCAAAGGTGCAAATGCAAGGACACAAGCATTGCTTCCATCAATACCAGTGAGTTATCACCTTGTATCAAATTCTGGCTCATAACAACAAAGCCCAAGTGCTATACAACTCTTTTAATCAAGTTATCTTAGAGAAAGGTTGAAAAAAAGTATGCACATCATCTCTGTTCATAGAAAAGAGGGAAATAAAATGTACACTATAAAATATAAATCCAACATTGGATTGTTTTGATGCACTATTTTTTCTCTTATTTTTTCTCCTCTTTAATTTTTTTAAAGATGCCTTTTTGGGAAAAGGAGTAGGGGAAAATGCTGAAAACCTGATATAATAACCCAAATATCAGTACAAAAATAACTTTAAATCTTCTAGCATGGACAGTCAGGATGATCAAAATGGATAGCAGTAGATAAGATAACTGAATTCAAGCATCTTCTGAAATACACCTAAAATGATACAAAAGAATTAACCACACCTATTACTACGTATTGGACAAGTGGGATACAACATGAAATAGTCATTTCCCTCAAAAAAAACTTACATTTTCTAAGAAAGGATATTATGCATATATTCAAGTTCATACTTAATAGAAACAATCAATATCAAGATAATTTTGAAAGACAGGCACTAGCAGCTCTGGGGAGCAGGGGATGTTCAAAGGTAAGGGTAGTTCTTGAACTGGTCTTTGAAAGAAGCTTGAACTTGAAACAGATTCAGAATCTGAACTTGAAAAGAAACTTGAAATAGGTTTCAAGGCACTGTATCCCAAATATCTAGGACAGCCACTACAAAGGAACAGAGGTGGGAGAATGAAAAATTCTTGACTTTATGGACTGTTTCAGTTTTTGTCTTCATATTCCCAGAGCACCTTGCACATGGTAAGTGATCTAGGAATTTTTGTTGAAATATTTAATCATCTCAAATATTGAGACTTTGATTAGAAGAAATACCTTAAGATTTGACATGGAAAGTTGGAAGTCAGAAATGGCAAATACTTCCAATAACACTGAACTGGTATATTAGCCAAAAATTAGCACTGCTTGAAAAATAAAGAAATTAGACAAAGGACAGTTCTCATATTAAATCTAGAAAGATGCAGGGCTGCATAATTCCAACCTGAAAAGGAAGAAAAGAGTGAATATTAATTATCATCCATTCAAAGTAATGATCGTGAGCCATTTTGGCAAAAGACACTCATAAATAAGTGCCTCCTTCCCCTACATTTACTCATCTTCCCATAAAATGTAACACCAGTTGGGAAAGTACTGTTTCATTTTAATCTCTGAATCCCCATTTGGGAATGTCTCGTCAATGCCAAACATATTGCAAATACATAGTTAATAGGTACTTATTTGTTGTATGAATAAATGAATGAATATACTTAAAGACTCCTGAGTTTGTGATCCAATATTTGTTATTGAATGAAATGTGGCACAGATTCTGAATGTCCAAATGAAAACCTAATATATGTGAAATAAATATAACAATTGTTTAAGTTAGTGTGTGCCATTTTTGTGCAAAAATAGAACAATTGGCACTTTTATCAATTCAGAAATATCCATGGTCAGTTTCAAAGATTCTGTGAGCAAATTCATGGTGTTCACTGTGAATTAAATATAAAGATAAGGAAGGCAACAAGGGAAAACAAGACAAGACTGATGCTCACACATCCATATTTACTGCATATAATAAATTAGGAAACTCATCTATGTAGTTTATCCAAATGTTATGTTATTCCATTGAATTATTAAGTTGGAATTCCCTATGCTGATAGGGGTTTGCATACTTAGTTGTCTAGGGGAGTTCTTTTCCCACTTTGTCCACTTGTAAACTCTTTTTGCCTGAGAACTTTTTATGTGACCTTGGGTATATAAATATATTAATAGACATACAAATCAAACATTTATTCATAAGAAAACATAGTTTTGTGAGTCCCCACATTCACTTATGTGACTTAAAACGGGCTTGAAACCCTCAGTTTAAGAACCTTTGGTTTAGGGATGATAGGTAAAAACATTGGTCCATGGTTAAACATCTATGGTGACTTGTAACAAGTTCTTCTTAACTGCAAGATCAATATGAGAAACAGGATGGTGTAGGGAAAGATAAAGTGCTGACCTTGGACTCACAATTGTGGCTTCAAACCTCACAATAATTAACTGTTCATCTATAGGCACCTTAACACATCTGTGAAATTTTAAAGGTGAATTCAAACCACCATTATCATAATATCCTAGTTTCCTTTTCTTTCTTCAAAGTTAGCACTGCTTACCCTTTAAGGGATCTCTATAGTAGGAAATAGATAATAATACTTGACTTGAATTCAGTCTCATACTGAGTGAACTAAGGT
This sequence comes from Sarcophilus harrisii, assembly GCF_902635505.1. Lineage (NCBI taxonomy): Eukaryota > Metazoa > Chordata > Mammalia > Dasyuromorphia > Dasyuridae > Sarcophilus > Sarcophilus harrisii. Next base: position 46,067,270 of record NC_045426.1, on the reverse strand, counting down.
ATCTACTTTTATTAGACTTATTGCAATGGGACGTGGCATCTTTAGTATTTCTTTCATAAATCACTCCATATCTTTACACCAGGAATTTTTATTGAGTGTCTCCCTTTCCTGGAATGCTTGCTCTCCTCATTCCAGAATACTGGCTTTCTTTATTTTTTTTTTTCAAATCCTAACCAAATCTTTTTGCATGAATCCTTTAGTGGCAGTAGCTACTATGCTTAGTGGACAGTAAAAAAGTCAAGTTCAAATCTGGTCTTAGACACTATATTTTATATGATCTTGTCCAAGTCACTTAACCTGTCTGTCTCAGTTTCTTCAACTGTAAAGAGGAATAAAACTAGAACTTCTATCACAAAGTTATTTTAGGGATTAAATGAAATTATATTGTGTGGTATTTTTTACATTAAATAAACTTAATAAAAACTTGTTCTTCCTTTTTCTAATTTGCCTTAATTTTAGGAACTTTCTTCTGTCTGTCATTCCCATTTTATATTGTTATAGCTTTTCATACATAGTTGTTTTTCTATTCTCTCTATTCCATTCAATTATGTGCTTCTTGTGAGTAGGGTTTTCTAAGCAACACTTAGCTAAATTATCTGGCACATAGCAGGTGGTTAATAAAAGTATATTACTGACATTAGAGTGCATTTGCTGAAAGAAATTGCTGATTAATTGATTATATAAATTGACTAAGAAAACATGACAAGCTAATTTCAATAAAATGTTTGTCTAAAAGCATCATGAAAGGCACATTAGATATGGATTCAGAGGACTTGGGTTCATAACATGGTTCTGGCATGGGCTGGATTTACCAATTTCAAGGAAAGTTTCCTCATCTAAAAAAAATCAAATGTTTGTACTAGATAGGTTTTAAAGGTCCCATTAAGTTCAATATCTTATACTTCAAATGATTTATTTTTAATAATACTTCAATATAAAATATTTGAATTTACATAATGGATATGGACAACAAGCTAACCTTTTTAGTTTATTTTTGCTGGGGAAATTGGGGTTAAGTGATTTGCCCAGGATCACTCAGACAGGGAAATGTTAAAGTCTCAGGCTAGATTTAAACTCAGGTCCTCCAGACTTTAGGGCTGGTGCTCTATCCATTACACCAACTAGATGCCTAACATTTATATAATTTAAAGTTTGCAAAATGTTTTACAAATTATCAACTTTATCCTCAATAATCCATGAGCTTTGATTATTCCCATTTTACAGAAGAGGAAGCTGAGGGTTAAAAAGAGTTAGTAAATATTTGAAACAATATTTGAACACAGATTTTCCTAATTCTAGACCCAACATTTTATCCCAATGCACCACTCACCTACCTCAAAAAAAAAATAACATTTCTCCCCTTAATTTTTAGAACTTAAAAAAAAAAAGATTTATAAAAGGGTAAATAAAACAACTGGTATTGCTAATGAATATCTCTCCCTCAAAGAATGGCAATCAACTTAAAAAAAGAATCAAAATAAAATATTGTATGATTTTATAGCTGTCTTTATCTCTTAGTGAGAGACTGGATAGAGTAGTTAAGAGGTTAGCCTTGAAATAAGAACAGACTTCTTATACAAATCAATGTTGTGGATACTGTGAAAAAAGTCATTTCATTTTTCAATTATTCAGAAAACTTTAAGTGACTCACAAGCTGCTTCTCTGAATTAGTAACAGAAATCCCTTGAACAGGGAAAGAACAGGCTTAGACCAAAAAAATGTACTTATTTCACCAAAAAAATGCATATCTTCCATATAACAACACAAAAAAATATAAAATCATATTTGGCAATTAGAAACAGTCTTTCTTTTTTTTCCCTCTGAAGAAGGCTCATTGATCAGTTTTTATATCATAAAGAGATATAGATGCCTATACTTCTCAGTCATTGAAATGAAAACTAGAATTTGTTTTTAGCTAAGGCTTATTGTTTTATTTCAGCCAAAGTATCACATAGTTGAATATATTCTATCAATAAAAGTAGTAAAACAATCCCTTTTTTCTTTATGAATAAAATAAGGTCTATGAGGGAAAAAAATAGATCATTGATCATGAATTAATATTTTTCAATTCCAAAATGACACAATTTAAATAAAAATATAGCCAAATTTCACAAGTGTAACTAATTAAATTTTATGCTGAAGGAAATTATGTTCATATTTAGCTAGCTCTTCAAAATACCTACTTTCCCCATAGCAACAATAGTTGTGTGAAATTGTCAAAATCAAAATCAAGGCAAATAAATTTATCATATATGTATATATATATATATATATATACACACACATACATGTATATATATGTATACATATATTTACATATTTATATTTATATATCTACAGATCAAATAACACACATTCATTTTATGTCTATTTCTGTCACTGTGTCTTGGTCTCTTTATCTGTGTGTCTGAATATCTCTTTGTTTTGTTATTACTTTTCTGTCTGATTCTCTTTCTTCCCTTACTGTCTTCTACTTTGCTTTTTTTAGTTCTCTATCATTCTACTTGCCAGTGCCATGTTTCTTGTTTTTGTTTCCCATTTTCCAAAATAATATAACAAAATATAATAACATTTAGAGTATATAGAGGTAAAGGTAAGGTATTTTGTGTATTCAAAGAATAAAGAGATTACTTCCAGGGTGGATGAGTCACTATAGGGAATAAAATTGCTCATACAAAAATGTGATACAAGTCAATCATCCTGTGATGGAGTTGAACAGTATTAGTGACAATGTTTTTAAAAGCTAAGCTCAGTTTCAGCACCTTTGACAACTTCTCAAAATGTAAAATACTTTGTTAGACATAACCCAGTATCACTTCACCTCTCACTAGATAACAGATACTTCAGAAGAACAATGAATAAATGTCTAAATTGTAACTCTTTACAATTCTGCTTTATGAACAAATTCTCCAGGTGGAATTAACGGCTCCATGAGAAGCTACCTTAGAACTTACAAGTTTTTGTTGTGGCATAAATAAAAACATTTGCAAAATTAAATGCTTATTTGTGTCTATACCAGTTGTTCAACTCAAAGATGTTACTTAAACAGTTACATTTGGTTTTCTAGTTGTTCTTGTCTAGTTTGACAATATCCAATGTTTAATTTTTAATTATCACACATACAGAGAGAAAAAATAATGAAAGAAATAAAGCAGATGTGTTTCCAACTACACAAATCTGAATGTAGAATAACCAAACTGGAAGGTGAACATTTCATTGCATTTAAAACTAAAACTAAATCTGGCAATACTTGTCTGGTTCTTTAACTAAATCTTATAAACATAATGAATTAAATGTGTATTTAGTAATTGCTTTTTGTAAAAAAATGCTTGTGATTTTTAAGTGCTCTGAACACCCAGAAATTCTATCAAATATAAGGTGGCTTTCAGTCCATTTACTTCACTTAACAGCAGCAAAAGAGTTTTAGAAATCTTTAAAATGGTTTGTCCTCAATCAGAAATGATTAGGCTTTGGCATAAAGAAGTTTTAGTTAAAATCAAAAGAACTGAACCAAAATATAATTAATCTGCATTGTTTAAACAAATGATTTTGTTTGTTGAAAATTCAAACCCCTACTTTATATAACAAATGGTATTCTTCCCTCCTTTTTATTTCCCTTCAAAAATAACTGTAATTCTTAACTCCTTTTCTATAAAGGAATACAAGAGCACAAGTTATCAGTTCAGACTTTTTCCATAACCCCCTTTTTTGTAAGAAAAATCTATTTTCCTAATTAAATAAGTTAATCACCATGTAAAACCATTTCTCAAAAGTGCCATCCATTCTTGATATAGAATAGATTATCAAATATCATTCAATATTCACCACAAAAGCCTTGAATTTGAAGGAAATATTTAGCCACTAAATATCAAAGTCAAAAGGACAAAAACAATTTAATGAATAAAAGATATTCATGCTTTTATCACAAAAAATAATTATCTTAGCAACAACACAACATAAAATGATGTTATAAGTTTAATGCTGATGACAAACACTATAGTGTTAATGTGCTGACTGACTAAGCTGAATTTTGCTATGAAATACAGGATGTGTAAAATTCACATGTGGAAAAGTGAACTTATTTCATGGACATGGACAAGCTGAATCAAAGCAGAATACATTTCAACCAAAATATGAAGAATTTTAGCAATAAAAAATAACAATGTAAACTTAACTGATGGATTTTCTAGTTATTTTTCATATCTCACCCTGCTAATATTTATAGCAAGAATGCATTTTAAAATTTACATTTATTCAGGATCATTCCATTGTTAAAGTACATAACTTTAAGAGAAATTATTCAAGGTTACATAATACTACCAAGTAATACATACAATATGTGAACCAAAACACACATCATTGCACTCCAAATAAAGGTGATCGTATGAATGGACTACCCAGTGAAAGTTTGTGGAAGTCTTGCAAATAAATTCAATTTTCATTGAAATAATCTTTTGGGATTGTAAAGATAAGGCTCTTATTACCAGTGGAGCATGGATTTGATAATATTCTGTAGAAAAAAAATTCAATTAAAGGAATCAAAGAAAAGTGGTCCCAAAACAGTGATGGGTGTGACCAGAAGTTTTCTTCTAATATATCATACATATTGGCCTTTCAAGGATATTTGCAGTGGATGGAGGCATTATCTTTATACTGTGGGAATTTACTCATTGCTAGCTTGAAATCAATAGCATAATCACATAAGTTAAAAGTAATTCTAGCCATCTGATTGTACATTTCTATGTATCTAGTAGATGATTAAATTTTTGCAGCCTGTGGTGTTAGATTGATCACTCTCCATTAATTTACTATATAATATTTATTGGTCAATAATTTCAAAATTTATAAAATGTATGTTTTTTATGGTCTGGTGTCAAGGATCTGATCTTGAGTTATTATATAAGGAAGCATTCTGTTTCTATAAACAAATACATCTCATATAGGCAATCGTTTGATTCTCTTGACTTATTGTTGGTTGAGTTCATATTGACCCCCAAGCTGGCATTTTTGAATTCACATTTGCAACTTAGTCGTATGTTATTATTATTGCTGTAAAAAAGAGTTTGAATTTTAAGTATTTTCAGGAGGGTATTTTGTAGCATAAGTATTGGTGTTCTTCTAGTTGATGAAAGGTACCCAAATAATATACTGGATAGAAATGGTCCTGTGATATGCTATTATCTTGCTTGCCTTTTGTATTTTATATTTACTACTCCATGTACTGCTGCACAGATGAATAAACTATGTTTTTTGTTACTTAATAAAAATCAGGATAAAAGCTTATTATTATGGGTACAGAGACAATAGCAAACAGTAGTGATGTAGTTAGCATGATCTTGTATTCTTCCCATGAAACTTGTTATTCTCTCCAAGATCTCTATATTTTGGAAGATTTTTGTTGTTTGGTTATTAGTTGAAGAACAGCAGAACCAGGAGTGAAACAACATTTTAGTCCAGGAAACTCAGAAGATTAGCAGAAGGGGTCATTCTCACTCAAGTAAATGTGTGAGTGTGTGTATGTGTGTGTGTGTGTGTGTGTGTGTGTGTGAGAGAGAGAGAGAGAGAGAGAGAGAGAATAGCCTTTGAAAAAGTTCACTGATCACCATGTTAAAAAGACCAAAATGAAAACTCCAAGGACTATTGAACTAAATTTATAATTATCAGATCAAGGAAAAAATATTGTAAGCAGTCATAAAGAAATAATTCATATATTGAGGAGCCACAATCAGGATTACCCCAGGACAAAGTAGCTTCTACTTTAAAGAATGGAAGGGCCTGGAATCATAGTTTGAATGGCAAAGGAACTTAGATTTCAGTGAAAATTCAACTATCCAGCAAAATTCAACATTATTTTCTATGATATCATTCCAATGATACAAGTGAATTTCATGTGTTTATTATGGAAAGACCAGAGCCACACAGAAAATTTGATCTTCAAATACAGAACTCAAGAGAAGCATAAAAAGGAAAAAAAAAAAAAGAAAGAAAAAAAATTCTTGGTTCTTTTAAAAGTTAAAAAAAAAAAAAAACCTTACATACCTTTAAGATAAAATGATGTATTTAACTCTTAAGAACGATATCTCTGTTCTAGGTATATTTAGAGAGTGTAAGTACAATTTGATTTTATTGTGATAATATAAAAAAAACTAGAGGTGGAAAGGGGATTGTATTGGAAGAAAAGAAAAACTGAGTTAAAATGCAGTAAATTACATGTCATGAAGTGGCAAAAAAGACATTACAATTAAGGGAATGAAGGGAGGAGGATGATCATTGTGTGAATCTTATTCTCACCACATCTGGATCAAAGAGAGAATATCACCCATCTTTAGATTCACAGAGACACTTAATCTCACCCTATGGGGAAGTAGGAGGAAAAGGAAAAAAAGGAAAGGGGAAAAGTTAATAAAAGGGAGAACTACCACACCTCTCAGATTGGCTAAGACCACAGGAACAGATAGTAATGAATTTTAAAGTGTATGTAGGAAAACTGAGACACTAATACATTGTTGGTAAAATTGTGAACAGATACAGCCATTCTGGATGGAATTATGCTCAAAAAGTTATCAAACTGTGCATTCCCTTTGATCCAGCTATGTTTCTACTGGGCTTATTTCCCAAAGATATCTTAAATGAGAAAAAGGAACCCACATGTACAAATAGGTTTGTGGCAGCCTTTTTGTAGTGGCAAGAAACTATAAACTGAATGATTGCCCATTATTTGGAAAATGGTTAAATAAGTTGTGGTATATGAATGTTGTGGAATATTATTGTTCTGTAAGAAATAATAATCAGGATAATTTCAGAGAGGAGTGGAGAGGAGTATAAGTGAAATGAGCAGAAACAAGAGATCATTGTAAATGGCAAGAAGATTATATGATGGATTTGACTCTTCAACAATGAGATCATTCAGAACCATTTCTAATCATCTTGTGATGAAAATAGCTATCTACACCCTGAGAAAGGACTGTGGGAACTGAATATGATTCACAACATAGGATTTTCTCTCTGTTGTTGTTTGCTTACGTAATTTCATTTTTTCTCATTTTTTTTCTTTTCGATCTCATTCTCAAGGAAAGAAATTATCTCAAATGGAGAAAAGATGGCATCAGTAAAGTGTATAATTAGACATTTTATTTTAGAAAATGATAAAAGGGAGAACAGAAGTTGAAGGGGAAAGGTATAAGAAAGGGCAGAGTCTAAAAGGAGAGGCCTGGTCAGAATCAAAAGAGTGGACAGAAAGGAAAGGCAGAAAGAAAAAAAAATATATAACTGGGGAAATGAGATGGTGGGAAATACAGAATAAGTAATTTTAACGATGAATGTGAATTGGATGAACCTTCCCATAATGGAAGTGGATAGCAGACTGGATTAAAAGATAGAATTTTACAATATGCTGTTTACAAGAAACATACTTAAAGCAGAGTGATACATACAGAGTAAATGCAAACACCTTGAAGCAGAAACTATTATTTTTCAGTTAAAGTAAAAAAAAATGATCTAATTAAGATAGAGTAAGAATGAGACTACAACTTGATAAAGGGTGCCATAGATAATGAAGAAAAATCAATACTAAACACATATGCATCAAGTGGTATAGCATCCAAATTCCTAGAGAATAAGTTAAGAGAGTTGCAAGAAAAAATACCATGGTAGTGGGGGATTTCAACCTTGTCCTCTCAGAACTAGTTAAATCAAACCACAAAATAAATTTAAAAAAAAGAAAATTGTGAAACTATGTATAGAAGAATTGCACATTTTAATATATATTGGATTATTTTCCATCTAGGCCAGGTGATAAGGCAAGCGTGGGAAAAAATTTGGAACACAACATTTTGCAAGGGTGAATGTTGAAAATTATGCATGCATATGTTTTGAAAATAAAAAAAGAATCAATTTCAAAAGAATTAAAAAATGAAGAAAGTATAAAATAACTCAATCAAAACAAAATAAACTCTGACCTGTAAAATAGATCCATGAGAGACAATATCAGAATAATGAACTACCTGAAATTCACATTCACAAAAAGGATCTCCACAGGATCATTCTTTTTATTATTATTTTTTTTTTAGTTTATTTATTTTTAAAACATATTGCTTTAGAAATTATGTGGGGAGAGAAAAAATCAGAGAAAATTGGAAAAAAATATGGGAGAGATAAAAAAAAAACCAACAACAACAACGGAAAAAGGAAAAGAACATAGCATGTGTTGATTTACATCCAGTCTCCTTAGTTATTTCTCTGGTTGCAGATGGAAATTTCTGATCAGTCTACTGGGATTCTTTTGGATCACTGAACTACTGAAAAGAACAATGCCTTTCATACTGATCATCACACATTCTTGCTGTTATTCTGTGAAATGTATTCCTGGTTCTGCTTGTTTCACTTAGCATAAGTTAATGTATATCTTTCCAGGCCTTTCTTTAATCAGCTTTTTCATCATTTTATAGAACAATATCTCATCAGCTTCATATACCACAACTTGTTAAGGAATTCCCCAATTGATAAGTATTCACTCCTTTCCCAATTCTTTACCATCACAAAAAATAAAGCTGTCCTTTTCCCTCCTTTATGATTCTTGGAATACAGAGAAACTAATGGCAGTATTGGGTCAAAGGGTATGCATATTTTGATAACCCTTTGGGCATAGTTCCAGATTGTTCTCTGAATGTTTGGATAATTTTACAGTGCCACTATCAATGTATTCATGTCCCAGTTTTTTCACATTTCTTCCAACATTTATCATTATCCTTTCCTATCATCTTAGCAGATATGAGGATATGAAGTGGTACCTCAGAGTTGTTTTAATTTACATTTCTCTAATCAAAAGTGACTCAGAGCATTTTTTCATATAACTATAAATGACTTTAATTTTCATCATCCGAAAATTGTTCATATCTTTTTACCATTTATCATTTGGGGAATAACTTATATTCTTATATATTTGACACAGTTCTTTACATATTTTAAAAAGGACACCTTTATCAGAAATACTAGCTATAAAGATTTTTCCCCAGCTTGGTAGTTCCCTTTTAATCTTGTTTTTATTGGTTTTGTTTATGCAAAACCTTTTTTATTTAATTTAATGTAATTAAAGCTGTTCCTTTTGCCTTTCACAATGTTCTCTAGTTCTTCTTTGGTCATAAATTCCTCGCTTTTCCAAAGATCTGATGGATAAATTATCCTTTGTTCTCCTAATTTATTTATGGTGCCATCCTCAATGCCCAGATCATGTATCCATTTTGATCTGAATTTAGTATGGGGTGTGAGATGTAATTCTATGCTGACTTTCTGACATTATTTTCCAGTTTTTCCAGCATTTTTTGTCAAACAGTGAGTTCCTATTCCAGAAGCTGGAGTTTGGTGTTTTGTCAAATACTACATTGGTATAGGTTTTTGTTTGTTTGTTTGTTTGTTTATTGTGTCATGTATATGTATTTAATCTATTTCACTGATACAAAATTCTGTTTCTTAGCCAGTGCCAAAATGGTTTTGATGACTGCTACTTTATAATATATTTTTAAGTTTGGTACTGCTAAGCCCCCATCCTTTTTGTTTTTTTTTAAATTAATTTCCTTGATATCCTTGACCTTTTATTCTTCCAGATGAATTTTGTTATCAGTTTATGTAGTTATATAAAATAATATTTTGGCAGTTTGATTGTTATGACACTAAACAAGGCAGAATTGTCATTTTTATTATGTTAGCTCAGCCTAGCCTTGAAAGACTGCTATTTTTCCAATTGTTTAGATCTGATTTTATTTGTGTGGGAAGCACTTTGTAATTCTGTTCATATAGTATGTGGGCTTGTCTTATCAGATTACCAAGTGTTTTATTTTATCTATAGAAATTTTAAATGAAATTCTTCTTTCTATAACTTGCTGATGGGTATCATCAGGAATATATATAGAGAGAAATGCTGATGATTTATTTTATATCCTGCAACTTTGCTAAAACTGAATTGTTTCCAGTAGATTTTTGGATGATTTTCTAGGATTCTCTAGGTATAACATTCTATCATCTTCAAAGAGTTATAGTTTTGTTTCCTCATTGCCTATTCTAATTCCTTGAATTTATTTTTCTTTTCTTATTAGTAAAGCCAATATTTCTAGTAAAATGTTGAATAATAGTGGTCATAATGGGCATCCTTGTTTCATTCCCTGATTTTATTCAGAATGTGAACAACTTTATATTATAAATAATGCTTACTATAGGTTTTAGACAGATACTGCTGATTATTTTGAGGTAAGTTCCCTTTACCATTATGCTCTCCAGTATTTTTACCAGGAATGGGCACTGTATTTTGTCAAAAGTTGTTGTTGTTTTCTTTTTTTTTTTTTTCTGCATCTACTGACATTATCATTTGACTTCTGTTGGCAGTTTTCCTGATATTGAACAAGCCTTGCATTCCTAGTATAAATCCCACTTGATCATAGTGTATTATGTTGCTGATAAGTTGCTGTAATCTATTTGCTAATATTTTATTTAAAATTTTTGTATCTATTCATTAGGCAGTTTTGTCTATGATTTTCTTTTTCTGTTTTAGTCTTTCCTGCTTTAAGTATCAGTGCAATATTTGTGTCATAAAAGGAATTTGGAAATACTCCTTTTTTACCTATTTTCCAAATAATTTGCATCATATTGGAATTAATTGTTCTTTAAATGTTTGGTAGAATTCAGCTGTGAATCCATCTGGCCCTGTAGATTTTTTCTTAGGGAGTTCATTTATATCATTCAATTTCTCTTTCTAAAGTGGGACTATTTAAGTATTTTATTTCATCTTCTGTTTACCTGGGCAGTTTATATTTTTATAAATATTCGTCCATTTTGCTTAGATTGTCAGACTCACTGCAAGAGAGCTGGGCAAAATATCTCTTAATTATTTATTTTTCTTTGGTGCTGAGTTCCCCACTTTCATTTTTAATGCTGTTGATTTGCTTCCCCCCCCCCCATTTGCTTTGTCTGATCAAATTAACCAAAGATTTACCTATTTATTAGTTTTTTTATTTTTTCAGAAAAAAAACAACTCTTATTTTTGGATAGTAGGTCAATAATTTTCTTAGTTTCTCTTTCATTAACCTCTCCTTTGAATTTCAAAATTTCTATGTAATTGGAGGTTTTTAATTTGTTCTATTTCTAGCTTTTTTAGTTGCATGCCTAATCCATTAATCTCCTCTTTGTCTGCTTTATTTATGTAAATATTCAGAGATATAAAATTTCCCCTAAGAACTGTTTTGACTGCATCTCATAGATTTAGGTATGTTGTCTCATTATTGTTTTTTTCTTGGGATGAAATTATAGACTGTTTCAGTGCTTTCTTGTGTGGCCCATTCATTCTTTAGAATTAGATTATTTACTTTCCAATTAGTTTTTAGTTTATCTTTCCTTGGCCCTTTATTGAATATAATTTTTATTGCATTGTGATCTAGAAACAAAACATTTAGCATTTTTGCCTTTTTGTATTTGATTAGGAGGTTTTTATGCCTTGATACATTGCCGATCATCATGTACTATGTTTTGTACTGCTGCAAAAAGGTGTATTCCTTTCTGTCCCTATTCCTTTTTTTTCCCCTAGAAGTCTGTAATATCTAGCTTTTCTAGAATTCTATTAAACTCCTTAGTTTTTTTTTCTTTTTTCTTTTGTGTTTAGATTTTTCTGATTCTGAGAAAGGAAGGTTGACATTACCCACTAGAATAGTTTTGCTGTTTATTTTTTCTTGTAACTGGCTTAAAATCTTCTTTAGGAATTTGCCTACTCTATCCTTTAATGTATACACATTTATTTTTGTTACTACGTTATTATTTACCGTCGAGATGTACTTTTCTTCCTTAATTCTTTTAATAAGATCTCTTTTTACTTTGGTGTAATCTGAGATCCAAATTGCTATCCCTGCTTGATTACTTCAGCTGAAGCATAATGGATTATAATCCTGCTGTTTACCTTTACTTTGTATGTGTCTCTCTGTGTCAAGTGTTTTTTCCTTTTAAATACCATATTATAGGATTCTGTTTTTAAATCCATTCTGTTATTTGCTTCCCTTTAATGGAGTTCATCACATTCACATTAACAAGTTATGATTACCAGCTCTATATTTACCTACATTTTATTTTCTCCTCAGGATATATTTTTATTTTTTCTTTCCACCCTGTGCTTAGTCATGTTTTTTTTTTTTTTAACCCATTCTACTCACTATCTTATTTCTTATCATCCCTCCCCTCTTCTCTTACTAGTGTTTTCTAATTCACTCTACTCATTACCTTACATTCTATGAATCCTTCTTCCCTTCTCTTACATTTCCCTCTAGTGTTTCTGCCCTTCCTTCAATCCTGTCCCTCTATTTTCTTTTCTTTTCCTTCTCCTACTTCTTTATAGGGTTAAATAAATTTTTATACCCAATTAAATAATTAAGTTATTCAATCTTAAAGCCAAAACTGTTGAGATCAAGTTTGAGACAATGCTCATTCTCCTTCCTTATTATTCTGTATTGTAATAAGTCATTTGCATCTCCTCATGTGAACTAATTGTCCCATTATACCTTGCCTTTCCTCTTTTTCTAGTACAGAAGCTTTCCCACCCCTTAATGTCTTTTTTTTTTTAATATCAACGCATCAAATTCCATTCACAATCATACCCTCAATCTACATGATGCCTCCCTTTGTCTGCTCGAATGTCAGATACTTTTCAAGAATTATAGATTTTGTTTTCCTACCTAGGAAACATTATCTATATATCTATATCTATAGATATAGATATATTCTCTTTATTTCTGTTTTTTTTTTCAATAGAAATGATAGAAAGTCTTTTACTTCATTGAAGTTCCATCTTCTCCCCTGAAAGATAATGCTGAGTCTTGCTGGGTAGTTAATTCTTGATTGTTATCCCAGGTCCTTTGCCATTTGAAATATGATATTCCAGGCCCTTTGTTACTTTGTTGTAGAAGCTGCCCAAAAAAAAAAGCTCCTTAATATTTGATTTTTTTTTTTTGGTCAGACAACTTGAAGTAGTTTTTCTTTGATATTTTAGTTTTGGAGTTTTGCAACAATGTTCCTTGGGGTTTTCCTTATGGGATCTCTTTGCAGAGGTGATCCATGAATTCTTAGGGTCTTAATTGCTGATTTCTGTGATTAAGACCCTCTTACTAGCTTTACCAGAGTCTATCTGATCTGGGTTCAACACCCTTTTCTCCCCAATGATACCAATCTTTCTTGAAGTTTTTTCAGGCTATCTTGAGCCAGAGAATGGTTCCATTACATCAGATTCTGTTCAGAGGCTTTGTTTCCCTCTAAAAATGTTCTTTCAAGAAATCATCAGGGAGTTATTTAATATATTATTCCATCTTCTGCTAATCTAAGTAATGTATATTTTTAAATATTCATCTATTTCATATAGAGTGTCATATTTATTGGCATACAACTGAGGAAAATAACTCCTAATTATTATTCAAAATTCTTTTTCATTGGTGCTGAAAATACTTAATTTCTTCCCTCTTCAGAACATCATAGGCAGTTGATATAGTAATTATGTATGCTAATATATATATATATATATATATATATATATATATACACGCATGTAATGGGCTGAAGTTCGAGTTGATGCACTGAGGTCCCAAGCACGTGAGGCTAAATAGTAATTGGACCATACTCTATTAATATATGCTTGGAGAAAGAATGCCCCCTGCCCACTCTTTGTGCAAGTTTTGAGGTGTTGTATGGGAAATGAAGTAGGGACGATTTTGGTGGGTGGAGAGAGAGGGGCGGAGTGAGAAGCAAAGAGACTGCTGGTCGGGTTCCTGTTGCAGCTGCTCTCACTTTCTATCGCCATCCCCCTTCACCTCCACAAAGAATAAAGATCGAGGATTTTCCCTTAACCTGAATTCCTGACTCCGGCTGATTTTAAAATACACGGTCATTTCATATGCATATATATAATCATATGTATGATTATATATATGTATATATATATATATATATATATATATATATATATATATACACTTTCCTTCAGGAGTCCTTTCTTGGAGCTGAATCTCTTAAATCTGCTCATCACAAAATGTTGCTGATACTATGTAGATAGATTTCCAGGTTCCTCTCAATTGTAAAAATGGGTTCATGATTTACACATAAAGACCAATACTATAAGCAAATTGAGAAAGCAAGGGATAGTTTACTTGACCAAAATAGAAAATGATTAATGTTGGAGAGGATGAAGGAAAACTAGAACATTAATGCACTATTGGTGGAGTTGTGAACTGATCCAACCATTTTGGAGAGATATTAGGAAGTATGCCCAAAAAAGTATAAAACTGTGCATTTTTATCCTTTAATTCAGTCTTCCACTACTGGAGCTGTACTAGAAATAATTCTATAAAAATAGAGAAAGAACCTATTATCTTTGTACCAGCTTCCTTTTGTAGTGGCATCAATTAGGGAAAGGCTGAATATGTTGTAGTATATTTATGCAATATGAAAGATGGTTCTTTTCAGCAATACAGTAATCCAAGAAAATGCTAGTAGACTTGTGTGCAGGAAAAATGTCATTCACATCTAGACAAAGAACTATGGAGAATGAATGCAAATCATAGAATAATATTTTTACTCATTTGTTGTATTTTTCTTTCTTGTGGTATTTTCCTTTTTTCTGATTTTTTTCACATGAATAGCATCGAAATATGTTTTAAATGATTGTATATGTATAATCTATACTAGACTGTCTTGATGAGAGGAAGTAGGGAGGGAGAGGAAAATTAAAACTCAAAATCTTACAAAAATGAATATAAAAAATTACCTTTACATATAATAAGAAAAAAATAAAATACTACTGACCAGAAAGAAAAAAAATATCAAGGAAAACTCCCCTGATGTTCTGGAGCCAGAGAGCAAAATAATACTGAAAGAATTCACCATGGGAGAATTATAGGAAAATGTCAGAGTAGGTCAGAAAAATCCAACCAATGTAGTGTCCCCACAAAGAAGACAATACTGTGCCTTATGGTGAACATAGAGTGGTTAAAAGCAAATAAGACTTGGGGCTGAACATCCTCCTACTCCTCCTAGAACAATAGGAGAAGATTCCAATATATATACCAGGAATCAAGTCTGACCTATGTGAAATATAAATATCTCCAGGATAGTTTCACTGAAACGGCAAACAGGGAAGCCTATGGCTAGCTGCTTTGGGAAGTATCCTTGGGCCTAGCCACAGGAACTTTCACTTCTCAGACAGTTTGAAAAATTAGCAAAATCTACAGAAAAGTGAGAGAATCTTTGCTGATAAGACATGCCAGGCCCAGCTGTGCAGTGAAAAGAGAGACAGGACCCTTGAGTAAGAAGTAAATAGCACCTACCACATAACTTCAGAAGCTAGGAGGCTGAAACATTACTGGCTGTGGGAATTTATAAGAGGATGAAATTTTCCAGTCTACAGGAGAGAACTGAAGGAAGACCTAAGGCCAAAACCACTATTCCTTCTACCATCACCATAGAACCAGCAATGATTACACTAAAAAGTTTATACACATATATGTGCTGGAAAAGGAGAGAGAACCCAACCAGAAACAGTAACTATTTAAGTTTCTTTTTCAGAAGATGACACTGAAGCAAAGGAAAAAGACTCTTCTACTCCAAAAAGTAATATCAAAGTCACCAAAAAATATTTCATAAAAACTTTAAAAATCAAATAAGAGAGTTGATTAAAGAAAAAAAATCCAAGAAAAACAAGCAGATAATGAAAAAAGAATCAACTAGAAAAGGAAGTCTAGATTCTTAGGGAGGAAAATAACTCTTTGAAAATTAGAATCAGTGATAAATTATCAAAGGGTATGAACAGACATTTTTCAGATGAAGAAATTGAAACCATTTTTATCATATGAAAAGGTGCTCTAAATCACTATTGATCAGAAAAATGGAAATTAAGACCACTCTAAGGAATCACTACACACTTCTCAGATCGGCTAAGATGCCAGGAAAAGATAATGACAAATGTTGGAAAGGATGTGGGAAAACTGGAACACTAATACATTGTTGGTGGAGTTGTGAACTGATACAACCATTCTGGACAGCAATTTGGAACTATGACCAAAAGGGCTATCAAAATACATATACCTTTGATTCAGCAGTATTTCTACTGAGATTATATCCCAATGAGATCATAAAGGAGGAAAAGAGATCCACATGTGGTAAAAATGTTCATGGTAGTCCTTTTAATAATGTCAAGTTGACATTATTAAAAGGACTACCATGAACATTTTTACCACATGTGGATCTCTTTTCCTCCTTTATGATCTCATTGAGTGGATGCCCATCAGTTGGAGAATGGCTAAATAAATTACGGTATTTGAATGTTATACAATATTATTGTTCTATAAGAAAAGATCAGCAGATTCATTTCAGAGTCCTGAAGAAACTTATATCAACTAATGTTGAATGAAGTGAACAAAACTAGGAGATCATTGTACATGGCAACAACAAGATTATACTATAATCAGTTCTGATGTATATGGCTCTTCTCAACAATGAGATGATTGAGGCCAATTCCAATGATCATGTGATGAAGAGACTCATCTATAGCCATAAAGAGGACTGTGGGAACTGAGTGTGTATCATAGCATAACATTTTCACTTTTCTTGTTGTTTGCTTGCATTTAATTTCCTTTTGTATTTTTTTTCTTTTTGATCTAATTTTTATCAATATGTGTACATAATTTGAGATTTAACATATATTTTATCATGTTTAACATATATTAGATTACTTGCCATCTGGGGAGGGGATGAGGGGAAGAGGAAAAAATTTGGAAAACAAGGTTTTGCAAGCATGAATGTAGAAAAATTATGCATATATTTTGAAAATAAAAGCTTTAATATAAAGAGAAGAAAATTAGAATTGGGCAAGGGGAAGACAGTGAAGTTATAAGAGACTAATAAATAAATAATAAGACAAACATATAATGAATGACAACATAGAGAAGAATGTGAAACATCTCACGAGAAAAACAACAGATTTAAAGAAAAAGTCAAGAAGAAAAAAACATAAGAATAAATAGATTACCCAAAAACTACAACTTAAAAATAAATCTTGATATAACAATAGAATAAATAATTAAAGGTATTTGTGCTAAAGTGTTTCAGTAGGAAGTGAAAATAAAAATACAAAAAATATTAATCACCACAAATAACAAAAAAGGAAACAAAAAATAAAAACTGAACTTAATAGAAAATGTGATATATAAAAATAAAAGGTAAACATTAAAGACTAATTTGAAGTGTAATTCTCAGTTTCATGAGGTACATTATTCTTAGTTGTAGGCCTACTTCCCTTGCTTTATAGAATAGCATGTTCCATTATCTCCAACCATTTTAAGTTGCAGCTGTTATGTAATTCTGATTGTGATTCCCCAACATTTGAATGGTTCCTTTCAGGCCATTTGTTGTTGTTTTTTTTCCCTTGATCTGATAGTTCTGAAAATTTGCTATAGTATTCTGCGGAGTTTTTATTTTGGGATAAGAGAACTTGGAATATGATATCTGAGAGTCATTACCTGACAGGAGGTAGTGTTACAACAGAGCAAAATTGAGTATAATCCTTCAGGGAAAAAAAGTAGATAATCAATGAAATAGAGGATTTTCAAGCATTCATGATGAAAAGACTAAATAAATCTGAATAGAATTTTTTTTCAAATATAGGACTCAGGAGAAGCATAAAAAGATAATCTGAAAAGGGATATCACATATAAGACTTAATAAGGTTTACTTTCCTGCATGGAAAGATGATGCTTGTAACTTATAAGAACTTCCTCATTTTTATGGCAAATAGTAGGAGTATTTATGAACAAAGGCCATAGGTGTGAGTTGAATATTAAAGAATAATATCTAAAAAAATAAGATCAATGAACGAAAGAGGAATATATTGGGGAAATGGAAAAGAGAGAGGTGGAATGTAGTAAATTATCTGCTATAAAAGGGTCAAGAAAAATTTTTACACTTGAGGGGAATGAGGAAAGAGAGGGGCAGTGAGTGAAACTTATTTTCATCTGCATTGGCTCAAAGAGAAAATAGCATACAATTCAAAATGGTTATAGAAATCTATTTTAGTCCACATGAAAGTAGAAAGGAAATTGTATACAAGAAGCGGGATTGATAAAAGAAAAGACATATTAGGGGAGGGTGTGTGCACAATAGCATAACACTTTTAAGAAGGAACAGGATGAAAGGAGAGGGAGAGGAGTAAATAGGGAGAAATACAGTTGGCAATAGTGATTGTAAAAACAAATTTGAAACAATTTTCTCTGGTAAGGCATCATTTCTTAAACATAAAGGGAACTGAGAAAATTTATTTTAAAAAAAGAGTCATGCCCCCATTGATAAATTATCAAAAATAAGAATTATGCCCAATAGGCTATAAAATCATACATGTGGTTTGACCTAATAATACCATTAAATGAATGAATAACTAATAATATTTTTTTTAAAAAAGGAAAATGACATACCTAGATACATCCATACACATAAAAAATATTTATAGTAGCTCTGCTTTCAGGGCAAAAAAAATAATTGGAACCTGAGGGGATGCCCATCACCTGGGGAATGACAAAATAAATTGTAGTATGTGATTATTGTCGAATATTACTGTTCTATAGAAAATGATAAACAGTTATGATCTTAGAAAAATCTGGAAAGTCTTTCATGAACTCAAGCAAAATGAAGTGTACTGTGTACAACATAGCAGCAATGTTCTGGGATGATAAGTTGTGAATGATGTTATTATTGTCAATAATATAATGATTCATGACTACTCTGAAGGAGTTATGATAGAAAAGTACCATCTATCTAAAAACACCTGCAAGCATTGTATGTAATGTAGATAAGGTAAAAGCATTACCAATAAGATCAGTGGTGAAAGAAGATTGCTACTTTTCATCACTACTATTCAATATTGTGCTAGGAATGTTAGCATTAGCAATAAGAAAAGAAAAAGAAATAGAAAAAAAAATAGATTGGGTAATGAGAAAATAAAGCTATCACTCTTTCAGGATGATATGATAGTATATTTTGAGTATCTTGGATAATCAACTAAATTACTACTAGAAACAATTAACCAAGTTGCAGGATATAAAATAAATCCATATAAATCATTGGCATTTCTATATGTTAACCAACAAAGTCTAGCAGCAATAGATAGAAAGAGAAAATCCATTTTATATTGTTTTTTTTTTATTACTACAGCTTTTTATTTACAAGATATTTGCATAGGTAATTTTTCAGCATTGACAATTGCAAAATCCTTTGTTCCAATTTTTCCCTTCCTTCCCCCCACTTTCTCCCCCGCATGGCAAATTGACCAATACATGTTAAACATGTTAAAAACATAAGTTAAGTACAATGTATGTGTACATGTCCATACAGTTATTTTGCTGTACAAAAAAAAAATCAGATTTTGAAATAGTGTAAAATTAACCTATAAAGGAAATCAAAAATGCAGGTGGACAAAAATAAAGGGATTGGGAAGAGAAAATGCATTTTAAATAATTGTAAATAATAAGAAATGTTTGGGAGTCTGCTTGCCAAGACAAAGTCAAGAAGCATATGAATACAATAGCAAAACACTTTTCACACAAATAAAGTTAGATCTAAACAATTGGAAGAATATCAGGTGCTCATGGGTGAGCTAAGCTAATGTAATTAAAATGAAAATTCTCTCTATATTAGTATATATCATACTAATAAAACTGCCAAGAAATTACTTCAGAGAGCTAGAATTAATATAAAAAAATTCATCTGGAAGAACAAAAAACCAATAAATTAAAGGGAATTAATAGTGAAAAATACAAAGGGAGATGGCCTAGCTATACCAGACTAAAACTACATTATAAAGTAGAAGTCATCAAAAATATTTGATACTGGATAAGAAGTAGAGTAGTGGTTCAGTCAATATGTTAGAATGTCAACACACAATAATCAAAAACTATAATAATCTAGTATTTAATAAACCCACTTGAATAAAATGTATATAACTGTAGAGCAAGTTGTTTTCAAAATTGCCCATGTTTTATTTCCTTCCTTGTAGGTTTATTTTTGTTCTCTACTATGTACTTAGAACTTTATTATTTTTTTTTCATCTTTCTTCCCCCATTCCCAAAGCAAACTATAGTAAAAATGAATAATTTATATATATATATATATATATATATATATATATATATATAATATATACATATATACACACATGTGTATGTATACAACTCATGTACATATGCATGTTATAAGTTTATATATGCATAGATACATATATATGCATATAGCAATAATCATACACAAAATATGCACGCCTACATTCATACATGTATATTTAGGTTTGTACTTTATTTGTTAGTCTGTTTCTCTGAAGATGGACAACACCATCCTTCTTAGGTCCAAATCTTTCCAAATTTTCTTCTAAATACACCACTCATTTTCTATGTCACAATATTGCAATCTTATACTATGTAATTGTTTTGAATCATCTAAGAAAATTAGCCATCCTAATATGGCTGATAGACTTAATCAAAAAAAAAAAAAAAAAAGAAAAGAAAAGAAAGAAAACCGCCATTATCTATTTTAACTTTAACTTTGTCTTAGATCAATGATTACTTCTCCTAATTTTTTTCTAATAAGTTCTACTCTCTAGAATTATTGTTTTGGATGGATGTACCTCTTGTTTTATATTCCTGCTGAGTTTTCTAATTTGCTTCTCTTCATTGGCATAACTCTTTATTACTTGTCCGTCTCCCTCTCAAGGATGCCTCCCTTATCCTCTCCCACTTCTCTTTCCCTTCCTATTGTTAATTTATATATTCTTCTATGCCCTGCCATATCCTATTCCATTTCCCTCTTATTTCATTTTTATTTCTATGCAAATTTTCAGAGTTTTAGACTCTTTGAGATATAGATACATATAGTTCCGTTTTTAATCCAGTAATTAAATAATTAAATTACTTAAATCAAGTAATTTAAATCCAGTAAATTACTGGATTTAATCCAGTAATCACATCACAATTTGATGTGAATAGGATTTCAAAACTACCAGCTCTCCTCCCCTATCTAATTTCTATGTAATTTCTTAATCTTGCAGCTAATTTATATGATTTAATTATTTTTTTCCTTCTATACTTTTTTGATTTTAGATTTTTAGCAATGTTACACTCAATTCTACTTAATTTTTTCTTTTGAAATAGCCATTTACTAATGACCATTTTAGACATATAGTTTTCATTTCCCTGTACAAAACACAGATAATTCCTTCTTATTGAGTCCCTTGTAATCTTTGATGTTTAACCAATTTTTTTGACTGTTATATGACTTAAAAAACATTCAGGGCTATTTGAAATGAAATCCTGAAAGTACTCATGCAAAAATGTTTCTATACATCTATTTCATTGTAGAAAAATATTGGAAATTGAGGGGACGCCCATTAATTAAAGAATGAATGAATAAGCTATGATATTTAAATGTTATAGAAGGTTGTGCTATCAGCAATAATGAACAGACAAATCTCAGGGAAATTGAAAGGACTTAAATGGACTGATGCTGAATGAAATAAACAGAACAGGAGAGCATTGTACATTGTAATACAAACATTGTCTCAGTATCAATTTTGATAGAGTTAATCATTCCAAGCAATGAAATGATTGAAGACAATTCTAAAAGACTTAAAATGGAACATACTGTCCATATTCAGAGAAAGAAGTAAGATCAAATGTAGTATTTTGGCTTTTTTCTCATGATTCTTCCTTTTGTTCTGACTATTCATGCACAATATGACTATTGTGGAAATATTTCTAATATTGTAAATGTATAACCTATATCATATTGCTTGCCACCTTGTGGAGCTTTGGGAGGAAAGGAAAAATAATGGGAATAAAATAATAAAAGTACTTGTTGAAAATTAAAAACACAAAATAAAATAAAAGAATGTTTAAAAATATTTATAGAAACTGATGTAAAGTGAACTGAGAAAAACCAGAAAAAACAGTGTTCAAAGTATCAGCAGCATTGTGTCAGGTATAAGCGACTCAGCTCTTCTGCGCAATACAATGATCCAAGACAAGGGCAATGGACTTCTGAAGGAAAATACTATTTACATCCAAATAAAAAACTGATAGGCTCTGAATGGAGATGGAGATTTTTTTACACTAACTTTATCCTTTCTCATGATTTTTTTTCCTTTTGCCCTGTTTCTTTTTTCACAACTAACATGGAAATATATTTTACATGATAGCATACATAAAAATTACATCAAGCTCCCTATGAAGGAGGGAGGAGGAAAGAAAGGGTAATTTGAAATTCAAAACCTTGTTTAAAAAAAAAGAAGATAAAGCTGGATAAATAAGTTGGAATCAATTTTTCCAGGAATTTGGAATGCTAGGAATAAGTGCTATATCCTTTAGTCATTGGGAAGCAGTAACATAATGCAATAAGTTTATTTAAAAGTCCAATGTGACCCTGGTTGTGTGAATAAGTAACAGTTTATCTGATTTTAATTCTGCAATTTTTTTCATACTTGGTAAACTTGGGAAAATAATTTTACTTCATCTAAAGTCAGTTTCTTTATATATACAAATAAAAAATTAGACTAAATGATGTTTTTGATTACTTCTGGGTAGGTAGAGTGTTAGGTGCATAAAGCAGTGAGGCTGAAGTATAACTAGTTTGACACTGACTAGTTGTATGATTCCAGGAAAGTCACTTGACCTCTTTGCCTCCATTTCCTCATCTATGAAATGAGCTAGAAAAGGCAGTAGCAAATCACTATAAAATTCTTCCCAAGAAAACTCCAAAATGGATCAGAAAATAATTTGGATGTGAGTAAAACAAATAAACAACAAAAATGATCATGTCTGATTATAAATCTCATAACTTTTGTGTACCAGATGAATTGAAGTGAGGAGAGATTGAAGTCTGTCTCTAATCCTTTATGTAAAACTCCCCGATTAAGCATGCTATCAAAGTATGTGGAACAAATATTGTAAGTAATGAAATTTGTGATATATCATTGTTGACAAGGCTAAACAAAAGGTCTTCGAAATAAGTAAGACTGAGATAAACTATGATTAAAATCATCTTCTCCATTCAACTTTGATTTAAAAGTATGCAATACAGAACGATTTATCTTCTGTCTGGAAGTAATACACCAAGCATTCATTATTTTTAGAAATTTTTGAAGAGGAATTGATTTGGACAAAGTGATATCCACAAAGGGGAGGATCCAACAGGTGTGTATCAGAATATGGAATGATGAGACCAGTTTGAAATATTTCCCTTTCTTAAAAATTCAAAATTCAGGGCAAATTGGCCAACCAAAACCAAACTACTCAATATTCCTATTTCATATTTCACTAGCTGTCTCTTCTGCCTTGTAACCTCTGAAATCAACTGAAAAAATGAAAATAACAGCAGCAAGTAAGAAACAAGGTAAATATCAAACAAAAGCTGTGTAGGGCCACAAATAGTGGGAGAAGTTTGGACAAGATATAAGACCTTCAGCCCAGAGAGAACCTGCTGATAGTGTCTGGTTCAGCTCCTCATCTCCCCTAAGGGCTCTCAACCTTCCTGAGAAGTCAAGAGGCAGTGGCAACCTGTGTTGTAATTAAAGCAGAGTGATACCAAGTAGCAAAGAATCATCTACATACAATAGCAAGTTGTTTATGTGGTCCCACGTGTGTAGTAAATAGTTAGCGCATTCACTGTGTGTTTTGGTTATGTAAAGATATTAGGGTATGTAAGGGTGAGATAATTTGGAATAAACATACTCCATGTTTGACCATCCACATGAGTCCCACCTTATCACTCTTCTTCTAAGACCAAGGACTCAGGATGGCACCAAAGGTCCTCCAGAGAGCTAGTCTGGACACAACAAAAAGCAAACTTTGCAATGGAATAAAAAGAGGGAAAAAAAAGTTTGTACATATATGAGGAAGTTGGGAAGAATTCATCCTCAGCTTCCCTCCTCTTTGCCTTTTCCACTCCCCACTTTTCTACATCTTAGCTTCTCTGGCCACCTTCAAGAGATGGACTCAATTTTCCCTTTTCTGTCCACCTAATTCCCCAAATGTTTTAACTGTTTTGTTCTCATATTAATTTTTATATACTTTGAAAACTCTTGTACATAATTAGTTACTTACATATAAGGAGAAGCTGCTTGAGGGAGAGGAACATATGTTTTTTTCTTGTTTGCCTAC
This sequence comes from Sarcophilus harrisii, assembly GCF_902635505.1. Classification (NCBI taxonomy): domain Eukaryota; kingdom Metazoa; phylum Chordata; class Mammalia; order Dasyuromorphia; family Dasyuridae; genus Sarcophilus; species Sarcophilus harrisii. The sequence continues at coordinate 46,043,061 of NC_045426.1, read as the reverse complement.
ATTTAGCACAATGACTAGCACACAGTAAATGTTGAATACATACTTCTTGAGGAACTTGCATAAATGTATATATTTTTTAAATTCTCTACGTGTAAGTTAATTAAGATAAAAAATTGCCCTATTGAAAAAATTGGAATTAGAATGCTGACTATTCATTTCTGTCTACCATTTAGAAAACATTGTTTTTTTGGCAATGAAATTTCACTTTGTTCTCATTTTGATAGCAACAATTTCTTTAGCCATAGAGTGTTATATCAAAGACTTTATTGTATTAAAGACCAGGAAGGCAACTTGTTATCTACTAAAATTTCTATGGATGCATTTGCATTGTGTCTAGTTACTTTCCACATAAAATTATGAGAATATATTAAAAACATTTGTCCTATGCACTTCTACAAAGTTCCAAAATATTCCTTAATTGTTACTGCAGACCAAAATCAATTATGTGTAACATTTAATTAACTCAGCAATTAGGGATAAAAATGAAAGAAAAAAGCTATAAAATGAAAAATTTTTGAAAACTAATATATAAATCATTTCATAGATAAGAATTGATGCATCATAAAATGTCTTAAAAGATTAATATGATAAAGATGTCTTAAAATTTTAATGACTTGAATTACAAAATTATTCACTTTAAAAATCATCCTGGACTAATGAGAGAGGCAGACCTTAGATGGTGAAATAAAGGCAGGGACTTTCATGAGCTCTCTCCTGAACCCCTGTAAATAATGACTATAAACAAATTCTAGAGCAACACAACACAAAAAAGGAAATAGTGAAACAATTTTTATATCCAAGAAAACTTAGATCAGCAGGAAAGGTCTTTCACACTTGGGTGAAAATAGGGCACTGTCCAATGCAGACCATGTGAACACTAGTTTGGCTGCCACAAACCAGGAGAAGTCTTTGAGACACACTGAAACAGCAGTGGCAGTGATGGATGCCATAGGTCTCAGCCAGTGGATGGTCCTTCTGCTAGCACTTTACCCATTCAAAGCTCTGGGTCACATTGCTGAGTGGCAGGCAGTTCTATGGTGAGAGAGCACTATCACACTAAGGCTTGCAGTTCCAGTGAAGCAGGGACTCTTAATACACTTCCAAGAAAGAAAACAATACTTGTGGTCATTCAAAGACCAGAGTATATATAAAAAAAAGAGAAAAAAAAAAAAAAAAACAAAGACCAGAGTATAGGCCAGCAAGATAATAAAAATTTCTCATAAGTTCATGCCACCTTGAAAGAACTGAAAATTTACAGATCCCTAGAAGTATTTCTGAAAAGAGTTGCATAAAATCCCTGAAGCTTGGGACAGTGCACTCTTCACTCTGGAAACAAAGTCCCAATTTAACAAAGAGTTAAAAGTCAAGGGAGGCAGACCAAGATGCTGGAGAGTATACAGAACTTTGCCTGAGCAATTACTATTTTTAACTGTCAATGAGAATAGAATGAACTAATAGGATGAATTCAGTCATCAAAAGCATATGGTACTAGTTAAGAAATAGAATAGTGGATCAGTGAAATAAGCAAAGGCCACAAGATATAATAGTCAATGACTACATAAATCTAGTGTGTGATAAACCTAAAGACTCCAGCTTCTGTGATAAGACCTCACTATTTGGCAAAAATTGCTGGGAAAATTTAAAAAATAGAATGGCAGAAACAAGGCATTGACCAACATTTAACATCATATACCAAAATAAGGTAAACATAGGTCCATGATTTTGACACCAAGGATGATAATATAAGGAAATTAGGAGAACAAAGGATAGTCTACCTCTCAAATCTGTGGAGAAAAAAGGAATTTATGGCAAAGGAAGAACTAAAGAAATTATAAAATGCAAAATGGATAATTTTAATTACATGAAATTAAAGAGTGTAAATACAAACAAAACCAATGCAACCAAGATTAGAAGAGAAGCAGAAAACTGGAAAAATGTTTTATATATACACGAGTTCTGATAAAGGGCTCATTTCTAAAGTATATAGAAAATTAACTCAAATTTATTGGAACAAAAGCTATTCTCCAATTGAAAAACGATCAAAGGATGTGAATAGAAAATTTTCAGAGAAAGAAATTAAAGCCATTTCTAGGAATATGAAAAATGCTATAAATAACTATTGACTAGAGAAATACAAATTAAGACAACTCTGAGATACCATTACACACCTCTGTCATTGGTTAAGATGACAAAAAAAAATACAATGATGCATATTGGAGGGGATGTAAGAAAACTGGAACACATATATTATTGGTGGAATCGTGAACAGATTAGTCACTCAAGAGAGGAATTTGGAACTATTCTCAAAAAAGTTATCAAACTATCTATATCCTTTGACCCAGCAGGGTTTCTATTGGGCTTATATCCCAAAGAGATCTTAAAGGAAGGAAAGGGACCCACATGAGCAAAAATGTTTGTGGCAGCTGTCTTTATAGCAGCAAGAAATTGGAAACTGAGTGGTTGTCCATCAGCTGGAGAATGGCTGAATAAGTTATAGTATATGAATGTTATGTAATATTATTATTCTATTAAAAATGATCAGCAGCATGATTTTAGAGAGGCCTGGAGAGATTTGCATGAAATAATGCTAAGTGAAATGAGTAGAACCAGATCATTGTACATGGCAACAACAGAATTATGCAATGATTAATTCTGATGGGATGGCAATTTTTTGATGATTGAGGTCAGTTCCAATGATCTTGTGATGAAGAGAGCTATTTACAGCCAGAGAGATGACTATGGGAACTGAGTGTGGATAACATTTTTGCTCTTCTTTGTGAAGTCCGGGTTAGTTCCCTGGAAACCTCAGAATCAGCCAGAGTCAGGATAAGCAAAAGTCCTTGCTCTTTAGAGGGAGAAGTGAAGGGGATCAACAAAACTGCCACACACTCTCCACCGACCCACCTCCTTTCTCTTTGTCCTCTTCCAAAGTGACTCTGGCTTGTCTCACTCCACCCTCTAATCCCTCCTTAGAAATTGAATCAGGACCTTTATCATTGTAGTATTCACATAGTTGATCTCCTACTAGTTTCCAATTATCTGCCTCTATATCTTCTTTCTTTAAGAACCAAAGGGACATGCATTTTAATGTATCCAAGAGTCCATCGATCTTCTCCCAAGTTACAAGTAAGCCTTGTCTCTTGATAACTGAAGTATGCTTTCTATAGCACCCCCTCGGGGTGGGGGTGAGGTGGAGCTGGGGAGAATCTTTTCCTAGCATCTGCCCCATTTTAGTTAGGAAAAAGTTACTAGTTTAGCCCTTAACAAAGTAAGTTCCCTCTTTGTCTATTAAAATACTCACCCTATTTCCTGGTCATCTGGGACTTCTTCAGTGAAATTGGGTCCTTGGTTCACATGTTAAGTGCTAAAATGTGAACTCTGGAGTAGCTCCCTGGAGGCCTCAGAATCAGCTAGAGTCAGGATAAGCAAAAGTCTTTGGTCTTTAGGGGAAGAAGTGAAGAGGATCAACAAAACTGCCACATGCTCTCCACCAACCAACCTCCTTTCTCCTCGTCCTCCTCAAAGTGACTCTGGCTAGTCTTATTCCACCCCCTAACCCCTCCTACAATTCTCTGTATACACCAAAAGATCAAGCCAGCACAGAATAGTGAGAAGGGCCATTTTCCAAGCATATGCTAATAGAATATTGTCCAATAGGTAATTAGCCTTAAGTGCTTGGTTGTTTGATTTTAGTGCACCTATTCAGAGTTTCAGCCCTTTACACCTTTTGTTGTTTGCTTTCCTTTTGTTTTATTTCTCATTTTTTTAACCTTTTTCAACTAATTTTCTTCTGCAGCAAGATTATTGTATAAATATGTATATATATATATATATATATATATATATATATATATATATATTGGATTTAACATATATTTTAACATGTTTAATGTATTTTGGATTACTTGCCATCTAGGGAAGAGGATAGGATAAGGAGGGAAAATTTGGAACACAAGGTTTTGTAAGGATTTATGTTAAAAAAATATCCAACCATATGTTTTAAAAATAAAGTTTTAAGAATTATTTTCCTCAGTGAATTGTTGAACCTTTTTTTCCCCCTTTGGTCATTGATGTTTTTAAGGCACTTTTCCTCTCACTAGTTCTTTTTTACTTCCTTTTGCATCACTCATGTTTCTTCTCAATTTTTCCTCTGTCTTTTTTATTTGATTTTCAAAATCTCTTTTGAACTCTTCCATGGCCTGAGATCAATTCTTTTTTTTTTTTCTTAGATACTTTGGATGTATGAGTTTCGACTCTGTTATCTTCTTCTGAGTTTGTGCTTTGATCTTCTTTGTCACCACAATAACCTTGTATGGTCAGAATCTTTTTCTGTTGGTTGCTCACTGTCCTAGTTTATTACTTGACTTTTGCTTCTTTATTAAAGTAGGGCTCTGTTTCCAGGATAGATGGAACAAAATCTGAGGATTCAAGGATTTTGTCCAGCTGTTTTCAGACATATTTCTAGGGACCTGTAAATTTTCCGTTTTTCCAAAGTGGTGTGATCCAAAGAGAAATATTTTTACTACTTTCTTGGCCTGTGACCACAAGCACTCTTTTCTTTCCTAGAATCGTAAAGAAAGTCCCCAGTTCCTGGTAGTTACAAATTTTGGGACATTTAAACTGGAATTATCAGCAAGGATCATATTTTGGATCTGAATATGTGCAAAGCAACATAATGCTGTCTCGGTGGTACCAAAGAGACATCCTTCTGATTATCTGTCCCCTTATTATCTGTGGGCTGAATCCTCTGGAAGCCTATACTTTCCTTCTGTTTCCAGTGCTGCTGTTCATTCAATGGCTCCCAAGGCCAGCTCTTGATATGCTGGGGCTGGAGCTATGTTCATCTCTTTTCTTAGTATGACGAATCATATGTGATGATATTCCAAGTTACCTTTGGTGTATATGGGCTAAAAGCCCTGAAAATCACCACTGCTGTCATTTAATTAGAGTCTTCCAAGAGTTTGTCCTATTTTTTTTTTTTGTGGCCAGGCTGTGCTGAAATGGCCTGTGCTGGAACTGAATTCCACTCTCACCCCAGTGTGACAGATCTTTCCTGCTGACCCAAATAATCTTCAGTTGGAAAATAGTTTCATTCTGTCTTCTGAGTTCTGGTGCTCTAAAATTTGTTTAAAATCATTATTTAAATTTATTTAGAAGTTTTGGGGGGAGAGCTTGGATGAGCCCCAGTTTTTATTGTCATCATGGCATTGTCTTGGAACTCAAAGTTTAAAAAACAAATGTTAAAAATAATTTTACATGTAATTGGAAAAATGAAATACCAAATAATTTTGTAAAAAAAAAAAAAAGAAAGTGAAAAAAATCCATCTTGGATGAATAGATATAGTATTAAATCTCAACAGTCCAAATGAAGTATTATCATAATTATTTTAAATATACTAATCTGTTGCTATATTTTTGACCTCTGTAATAATTCATACAAGGTATATGATTTTTTGCAGAGTAAAAATTAAGGATAGGATGCATGAGTCAAGATTTAAATTTTAATATGTTGCTGAAGATAGACTTACCAATGATAATATTAACATAGGTTTAGTTGTTCATGAGCTTAGATATACTTAATATAATTAACATCTACGATTATATAACATATATTTATGGATATCTGTACACATAAAACATATTATAATATCATTTAGTTTCATTTCTAAGATTATTTTCTTTGTGTCTTTGTAATCCCAGCTTCAAGCACAGTATGTAACACATTCTGGTAACTTTTAAAAAAGGTTCTTGAATTAAATTAAATATTTTATTCTATGTTCTACTCTAATGTTGACACAAGGAATAGAAATTAGTCTGGTCTCTTGAAGGCTATGTCAGTGAAGCAAAAAGTATGACAGATCCTAATACAAAGTAACAATCTGCCTGACGACAGAGTCTCCGTTGTCCAAGAACCAGCTTAGTTAAATTCAAAGAAGATTATCTACAGAATCATGAGTTTCCGCCACAAATTCTTGTCAAATATATGTCGCTTTATAGAACAAATATGATCTACATTTGTAGAGGAAGTACAGAATTCATTATTAATTACAGGGATGTAGAGAAAAAGAGAGGGGAGGGAAGGCAAGGGATATTCTCCAAATTAAATATCGTCTATAGGTTTGCACATATTCATGTACCAATAGTGATTAGCATCAACTTTGCAGAAGGTTTTATACATTTTTTTAATCTTTCTACCACAGGATGGCATCCCAAACTGTCAAGGTAATCAGGTCAGAGCTGGATAAACAAACAAGATATCTCACTCCTGAAGCTTTATAAAAAAAATTCAATACAGTAAGCATTTCTTAAATACCTAATGCAATCAATCCAAGTAGAAATATAGATGAAAAATGGAGAATATAATAAAAGCATTTTTTCTCCAGTAACATTATTAGTTATATTAGAATATTATAGGCAAATGAAGAAAACTTGACCTACAGCTTCATTGGTATAGAGAAATTCCAGATAAGAAAATTTCCTTTAACATTCCAAGTCATGAAGTTAACGTCAATTTATATCTGAGAGATTATTTAGAGCACTGAGAGTTTCATCATATGAACATATTATAGCCAAGGATTGAACCCAAGAAGTTCTTACTTTGAAATTATCTCTTTATCCAATATTCCATGGTATTTATATTGTACATGTATAAATAACAATTTAACATAAAAAAGAAAGTATAAGACTAATCTTGATGATATTTCCTCATTTTTTCAATTACATGTAAAATAATGTGAACATTATTTCTTTTTTAATGTTCAATTCCATTTCAATAGAACCAAGATGACAGAGAGTAGACAGTTCTTTGTCTAAGCTCTTCCTAGCTTCTCTCAGATCAAAACCAGATCAAGCCTCTGAACTGGTTTTGAAGTGACAGAACACTCAAATATTTGGAATGTGACAGATTTACAGCAAAAAATATTTGGGAAAAACTTCAGAAAAAAGTCTGTTTCAATGGGGGAAAAGGCATGGGGGAAAAGACTTATCACAGGCACAGCACAGGGTACCAGAGTGGTATGGCTTTTGCAGAGCTGGGGAATCTTCTAGGAGGCTCTTAGACAAAATACATCAGCATTGGCTCCTCTGTCCTGGTTCAGAAGCCAGCAGATCAGCAGATTAGCTCTGAGACATACAACTATGAAAGGCAAATATTGAATCCCTGAACACCAGAATAATGTAGGATTTGTTCCTGTCCATTCAGCAGGAGAAGGAAGTCAGCAGCACCAGCCCTAGGGCAGTGTGAAACCAGTGAGGCTTGTAGAAGAAGCTTAAGACAATCTCTCCTTTTCCTTAAGACCAGACTTCAACCTTTAAAAATGAACAAAAAAGCAAAAAAAAGCATTATGGAGACAATGAAGAGACCACAAATCCTGAGGACACTGAAGGCAAATTTTGTCCAAATGAAGCCCCAAAGGGTGTTGTGAGTTGGAATCCATCTCACAAAACTCTCTTGGAAGAATTCAAAAACGGTCTTAAAAGAAAATTAGAACAAAAATGGAGAAAGGAAATGAGAATTTGTAGTAGAATTTGGAAAAGGAAATACAAAAATTATTTGAAAAAAAAAACTTTTAAAAAGAGTAATGGAAAAAAGCATATAAATCCTTACAAAATGGATTTAATGAAATGGGAAAAAAAGAAAGCAACTCTTTGAAAAAACAGAATTTATCAAATGGGAAAAAAACAATGAACAACACAACTTATTTAAAAGTTCAATTGGTCAATTGCAAAAGGAGATTAAAAAATCTAACTGAAGAAAATTATTATCTAATAATTAGAATTAAACAATGAAAGTGAATGACTCAATGAGACATCAAGAATAATCCAATAATGAGTAGAACCAGGAAAACATTGGGTTACCTACTGTCTAGGAGAGGGAGTGGGGAAAAGGAAGGAAAAATTTGGAAAACAAGGTTTTGCAAAGAGGAATATTGAAAATTATCGATGCATTGTTATTAAAGCATAAACAGCTTTAATAAAAAATATATATATTCAGTTCCAAAGTGAATCCTGCCTTCTATTCCCTACTCAGGAGATTTCTATGCATGTGCAATCATACAAAACATTTTCTCATATTAACCATGTTGCAAAAGAACAAAGAAAAAAGAAAAAGATTCTGCTAGACTTAGAAGCATTTGCTGGTATGTGTGTGTGTGTGTGCATATGTATGTATGTATATACACATACAAGCATACACACACACATAAATATATATAAATGCTGATCATATATGTGGATTTATTTTATATTCTGAAATTTTGCTACAATTGTTATTGGTGATTTAACTGATTCTCTAAGTATCCCATCATCTGCAAAGAGTGATAATTTTGTTTCTTTCTTACCTATTTTAATTCATTTGATTTATTTTTTTTCTTATTGTTATACCTAGCCATTGCATAATATGATCATAACAGGAATCCTTGATTCATGTTTGATTTTATTAGGAAAGTTTCTAGCTTATCCCCATTATTGACAACTTTTACTAATGAATTTAGATAAATAATAATTATGTTAAGGAAAGTGACATGTTTTTAATAGGAATGAATTTTGTAACATCAAAAAACCTTTCATCTGTATCTGTTGATATAATTATGTGACTTTTGTTATTGTCATGATAAATTATGTAGATGTTTTTCTTAATATTGAACCAACTCTGAATTACCAGTATAAATCTCATTTGATCATGGTGTAGAACCTTGTGACATATATCTGTAATATTTTTAGTTGTATTTTATTTAATCTTCCTCCATCAATATCTATTAGGAAAATTGGTCTGTAGTTTTCTTTCTCTATTTTTACTCTTCTTGTTTTAAGCATCTGTACCATATATGTGCCATAAAAAGAATTTGGTAGGGTACTTTGTCTATATTTACAAACAAGTTATGTAGAATTGGAATTAATAGTTTTTAAGTGTTTGGCAGAATTAACTTTTGAATATACTTATGCTTCTGGAGATTATTTTTTCTTATGGATATCACATATGGTTTGTTCAATGTCTTTTTTTTAATAGAGTATTATTAAATTGTGTAATTCCCTTTGTTCATCTAGGAACTATATATATATAGTTATCATATATTTCATTTGGATTTTTATTCTTGACAACATATAATTATTCAAAAATAACTCCAAATTTTGCTTTAATTTTATTTTAATTAATTTTGATGTTATCTTTTTTCTTTTTTGGTACTGGTAATTTGAATTTCTTCTTTTATTCAAATTAATCAACTTTTTTTCAATTTTATTTTTTCATAAAATCAGCTTTTATTGTTTTATTAATGCAAAATTTTCTTACTTTCAAATTTATTAATATCTCCTTTGATTTTGAGGATTTCTAATTTAGTGCTTTATCAGGGATTTTAAATTTCTTCTTTTAAACAAAAAAGTTTTAGTTAAATGCCTAATCAATTGATTTACTTTTTTTTCTTTTTTTAGTGATGTTTGTATATAGAAATATATATTTAATGTTGACTATTTCTTTGGCTCTATCTTACAAATTTGGAGACTTGATCTCATTGCTGTCATTTTCTTTCATGAGATTATTGATTGTTTCATTGATTTGTTCTTTGCTCTACTAATTCTTTACATTTAGATTATTTCATCACCAAGTATATTTAATTTGTTTGCAAAGCCCTTTATTGAATGTATTTGATTTCATTATGATCTAAAAATGCATCTAATATTTCTGCCTTTTATGTCACATATACGGTGCAGATGCATCTAATATTGGGGTGTAAGGTTTTTATATGCTACTACATTTTCAATTTTTGTAATGGTATAATATATATATAGCTGAGAAAAAAATATACTCATTTCTATTCTCATTAAATTTTCTGTAGAAGATCTATGATATCTAACTTTTCTAAAATTTATCCATCTCCTTAACTTCTTTCGGTATGTTTGTTTACATTTACCTCGTTCTGAGATGGAAAATTTGTCTGATTGGTGAAGGGGTGCTTCAAAATTGTTTTAATTTGTATTTCTCTAATCAATACTGATTTCAAGTATTATTTTTTCATGTGAATATAGATAAATTTAATTTCTTCTCCAAAAAACTTTGTATTCCTATCCTCTGATCATTTATCAACTGAGGTTTGATGTGTTTCTTTAAATTTGATGCAGTTTCCTATGTTTTAGAAATGAGGTCTTTATCAGAAGCACTGCCTATAAATATAGTTGCACAAATTTCCTTTTGATCTTCATTATGCTGGATTTGTTTCTGCACACACTTTTTGATGTGATGCCATCAACATTATCCTTTTTGCTTTTTATAGTGTTCTCCAACTCTTGTTTGGTCATGAATTTTTTTTTTGAATTTTTAAATTTATTTATTTATTTTATTATAGCTTTTTCTTTAGAAGTTATATGCATGGCTAATTTTATAGCATTGACAATTGCCAAACCTTTTGTTCCAATTTTTCCCCTCCTGCCCCCCATCCCCTCCCCCAAATAGGAGGTTGAATAATACATGTTAAATATGTTAAAGTACAAATTAAATACAAAATAAGTATACGTGTCCAAACAGTTATTTTGCTTGACAAAAAGAATCGGTCTCTGAAATAGTGTACAATTAGCCTCTGAAGGAAATCCAAAATGCATATGGACAAAAATAGTGGGTTTGGGAATTCTATGTAATGATTCTTAGTCATCTCCCAGAGATTTTTCGCTGGGTGTAGCTGGTTCAATTCATTCCTTTTCCATTGGTACTGATTTAGTTCATCTCATTGCTGAAGATGGCCAGGTCCATCAAAATGGATCATCATATGGTATTGTTGTTGGAGTATATAATGATCTTCTGGTCCTGCTCATTTCACTCAGCATCAGTTCATCTAAGTTTTTTTCAGGCCTTTCTGAAATCATCCTGTTGGTCATTCCTACTGAACAATAATATTCCATAATATTCATATACCACAATTTATTCAGCCATTCTCCAATTGATGGGCATCCACTCAGATTCCAGTTTCTGGCCACTACAAAGAGGGCTGCCACAAACATTCAGGACCCTTTCTCTTCTTTAAAATCTCTTTGGGATACAAGCCCAGTAGTAACACTATTGGATCAAAGGGTAGGCACAGTTTGATAACTTTTTTAGTATCATTCCAAATTGTTCTCCAGAATGGCTGGATGTATTCACAATTCCACCAACAATGTATTAGTGTCCCTGTTTTCCCACATCTCCTCCAATATTCCACATTATCTTTCCCTGTCATTCTAGCCAATCTGACAAGTGTATAGTGGTATCTCAGAGTTGTGTTAATTTGCATTTCTCTGATTAATAATGACTTGGAGCAACTTTTCATATGGCTAGAACTTCTTCAGCTGAAAATTATCTGTTCATATCCTTTGTTGGTCATAAATTCTTTCATTAGTCATAGATCTCACAGGTACACTATTCTTGCTCTATTGATTTGTTTATGGTATCATCCTTTATGTCTAAATCATGAACCCCTTTTAACCTTACCTTGGTTTAGGGTACGACACATTGATCTATGCCTACTTTCTGCCATATCATTTTTTGGTTTTCCTAGCAGTTTTTGACAAATAGTGAGTTCTTATCCCACAAGAGGGAATCTTTGAGTTAATCAAATAGTAGAAGGCTATAGTCATTTAGTATTGTGACTTGTGAACATAACCTATTATATTGATCTACCATACTATTTCTTAATCAGTACCAAATAATTTTGATAACTCCTGTTTTTTTTTTTTAATTATTGCTTTTCATTGACAGAACATATGCATGGGTAATATTTACAACATTGTCCCTTGCACTCACTCCTGTTCTAACTTTTCTCTTCCCTCCCTCCACCCCTTCCCCTAGATGTCAGGCAGTCTTAAACATGTTAAAGTATATCCTAGATACAATATATGTGTGCAGATCCATATAGTTTTCTTATAGCACAAGACAAATCAGATTCAGAATATAAAAATAACCTGGGAAGAAAAACAAAGATGCAAGTAATCCACATTCATTTCCCAGTTTTCCTTTTCTGGGTGTAGCTGATTTTGTCCATCATTGATCAATTGGAACTGAATTAGATCTTCTCTTGGTCAAAGATATCCACTTCTTTCAGAATACATCTTCATACAGTATTGTTGTTGAAGTGTATAATGATCCCCTGGTTCTGTTCTTTTTACTCAGCATTAGTTCATGTCAGTCTCCCTAAGCCTCTCTGTATTCATCCTGCTGGTCATTTCTTACAGAACAATAATATTCCATAACATTCATGTATCACAATTTACCCAACCATTCTCCAATTGATGGGTATCCATTCATTTTTCCAGTTTCTAGCCATTACAAAAAAGGCTGCCACAAACATTTTGGTACATACAGGTCCTTTTCCCTTCTTTAATATCTCTTCGGGACATAAGCCCAGTAGTAACACTGCTGGATCAAAGAGTATGCACAGTTTGATAACTTTTTGAGCATAATTCCCAATTGCTTTTCAGAATGGCTGGATCCATTCACAGTTCCACCAACAATGCTTCAGTGTCCCAGTTTTCCCACATCCCCTTCAACATTCCTCATTATCTTTTCCTGTCAACTTAACCAATCTGAGAGGTGTGTAAAGGTATCTCAAAGTTGTCTTAATTTGCTTTCTCTGATCAGTAGTGATTTGCAACACCCTTTAACATGAGTAGAAATAATTTCAATTTCATCATCTGAAAATTCTCTGTTCATATTCTTTGACCATTTATCAATTAGAGAATGGCTTGATTTATTATAAATTAGAGTCAATTCACTGTATATTTTGGAAATGAGACCTTTATCAGAACCTTTGGATGTAAAAATATTTTCCCAGTTTATTGCTTCCCTTCTAATCTTGTTTGCACTAGTTTGGTTTTTTTTGTACTAAATCTTTTTAATTTGATATAATCAAAATTTTCTATTTTGTGATCAATAATGATCTGTAGTTCTTCTTTGGTCATAAATTCCTTCCTCTTCCACAGGTCTGAGACATATTTATAATCTCATTCTTTATGCCTAAATCATGAACCCATTTTGATCTTATGTTGGTGTATGGTGTTAAGTGTGGGTCCATGCCTAATTTCTGCCATACGCATTTCCAATTTTCCCAGCAATTTTTGTCAAATAATGAATTCTTATCCCAAAAGTTGGGATCTTTGGGTTTGTCAAACATTGGATTGCTATAGTTATAGACTATTTTGTATGTTGAACCTAACCTATTTCACTGATCAACTAGTCTATTTCTTAGCCAATGATAATGCCTGTTTTATAATATAGTTTTAGATGTGGTATGGCTAGACTACCTTCCTTTACATTTTAATTGAGCTCTGCTTCTGGGAGACAGTGATCAAAGCTTCTTGTGCTGGGGTTTAGGTCCTGATCATCGAATTTCTGCACAGGGGTCTTGGGAACTGGCATCTAGCTCACAATACTGGGGTAGTCAGGATTAGTTGCTCCTATTGTGACAGAGTTCTGGGTCTGGAAATTTATCTTCTGTGCTTTGGATGGATGATTCACATATTTTACGCTGTGACATAGCCTGAGAAGCCAAGTGATGGGGGCTCAGTTGCTGATCTTTGCATTGTCTAAAAGCTTTCTATTGCCTTGCTTGGCCAATGTCTGTGTTGGATTATGTTCCCCCTTTACCCAAGTGATACAGATGTTTTCCTGAAGTGCTTCTAAGTCATGTTAAGTAGGAACATAGTTTCATTCCATCTTTTTGTGTTTCCTGTTCAGAGGCTTAATTTAAAATTTTGTTGTTTTTGTTTGCTTTCTGTTTTTTCCCCAAGGGAAATTCAGAAGAGCTCCTGGCTTCTTTCCAATATTCTAGTTCCATTCCACAATTCCACAAATGCACTATAGAGAGTTTTTTTTTTTTTTTTTTTTTTTTAAGGAATAAGAACTTAAGAGAAAATTGAAGTGACAGATACAAAATTAAATTGCCAAACTTTCCATTAATATTGTGACAATTTCTGCATACCAGTTGTGTGATCCAATGCAACATGTTGATAATATTAATACAATTTTGTTGAAACAAAACCTTTTCCAGTTTACCTTCAGCTCAGAAAACTGAGATGTTGTCTAACTCCTTTAACCTTTGTGGGCTGAGAGGTCTTGAATTACGCTGCAACAGGACATAGCCTTCTTTGTACTGTACTAAAGGCCTGATCACTATCCTAGTAAATGAGACCTTTCCTGTCAACCTCCTGGACATTTTGGCAAGAAATTTGTTTTATCTTTTTAATTTTTTTTATTATACCTTTTTATTTACAAGATACATGCATGGGTAATTTTTCAACACTGACCCTTGCAAAACCTTTTGTTCCAATTTTTCCCCTCCTTCCCTCCACCTCCTCCCCCAGTGATAGATAGTCCAATACATATTAAATATGTTAAAGTATATGTTAAACACAATATATGTATACATGTCCATACAGTTATTTTGCTGCACAAGAAGAATCGGACTTTGAAATAGTGTACAATTAACCTGTGAAGGAAAACAAAAATGCAGGCAGGCAAAAATAGAGGGATTGGGAATTCTATATAGTGGTTCACACTCATTTCTCAGAGTTCTTTCACTGATTTAGCTGGTTCATTTCATTACTGCTCTATTGGAACTGATTTAGTTCATCTCATTGTGGATGGCCCCATCCATCAGAATTGATCATCATTTGGCATTGTTGTTGATGTATATAATGTTCTCCTGGTCCTGCTCATTTCACTCACCATCAGTTCATGTAAGTCTCTCCAGGCCTTTCTGAAATCATCCTGCTGGTAATTTCTTATAGAACAATAATATTCCATAACATTCATATACAACAATTTATTCAGCCATTCTCCAATTGATGAGCATCCACTCAGTTTCCAGTTTCTGGCCACCACAAAGAGGGCTGCTACAAACATTCTTGCACATACAGGTTCTTTTCCTTTCTTTAAGAGCTTTTTGAGTTCTAAGCCCAGTAGTAACACTGCTGGTTCAAAGGGTATGCACAGTTTGATAACTTTTTAAGCATAGTTCCAAATCGCTCTCCAGAATGGCTAGATGTATTCACAATTTCACCAACAATGTATCAGTGTCCCAGTTTTCCCACATCCCCTCCAATTCCACATTATCTTTCCCTGTCTTTCTAACCAATCTGACAGGTGTGTAGTGGTATCTCAGAGTTCTCTTAATTTGCATTTCTTTGATCAATAGTGATTTGGAACACCCTTTCATATGACTAGAAATAGTTTCAATTTCTTCAGCTGAGAATTGTCTGTTTTGACCATTTATCAGTTGGAGAATGGTTTGATTTCTTATAAATTAGAGTAAATTCTGTATATATTTTAGAAATGAGGCCTTTATCAGATCTTTGACTATAAAAATATTTCCCCAGTTTATTGCTTCCCTTCTAATTTTGTCTGCATTAGTTTTGTTCATACAAAAACTTTTCAATTTGACATAATCAAAATATTCTATTTTGTGATTAATAATGATCTCCAGTTCTTCTGGGTCTGAACAGTAAACTATCCAATTTTTTTTCTAATTTATTTATAATCTCATTCTTTATGCCTAGGTCATGAACCCATTTTGACCTTATCTTGGTGTACAGTGTTAAGTGTGGGTCAATGCCTAGTTTCTGTCACACTAATTTCCAATTTTCCCAAGGAGTTTTTGTCAAACAGTGAAGTCTTATCCCAAAAGTTGGTGTCTTTGGGTTTGTCAAACACTAGATTATTTAAGTTATTGACTATTTTGTCCTTTGAACCTAACCTGTTCCACTGATCAACTAGTCTATTTCTTAGCCAATACCAAATGGTTTTGGTAACTGCTGCATTATAATATAGCTTTAGATCTGGTACAGCTAGGCCATCTTCATTTGATTTTTTTTTCCATTAGTTCCTTTGAGATTCTTGATCTTTTGTTTTTTCATATGAACTTTTTGGGTTTTTTAGGTCATTAAAATATTTTTTGGGAGTCTGATTGGTATAGTGCTAAATAAATAGCTTAGTTTAGGTAGTATTCTCATCTTTATTATATTTTCTTACTCTATTCAAAAGCATTTAATATTTTTCCAATTGGTTAGATCTGACTTTATTTGTATGGAAAGTGTTTTGTAGTTTTGCTCATATAATTCCTGATTTTCCCTTGTCAGATAGATTCCAAGAAATTTGATTTATCTTAATCTTTTGTTGGTTCTCTTGCTCAGAATTTGAGTTGAGGCATTATTTAAAATATTTTGGAGGAGAATTTGGGAGAGCACAGGTGAATTCTTGCTTTTATCCTGTTCTTCAGGTTTATCATGATGATATTTAAAAAGCAAAATACAAACAAAAGCTGGACAGGAAGATAAATGTATTCATTGTTCCCATTCAGTGATATTAGTTGAATTAAATTACAATATTTTCTAGCTTGTAAATTATTTTTTAAATTATTATAACTCAAGTGACATAATTCTTGCTTTTGTGAAAAGCATAATCCTCACAGCAATCTTGCATTGTTTGTGGAGCATGTGTTAACTTCATTTACAAATAGGGAATATTAAAGGTAGGTGAGTTTTTCAAAGACATAGTTTATAAAAGTATTTGGATTCAGTTCTTTATAATTGAAGTATAACTCTAAATTAACAATGTTCAACAATAAAGAAAACTGATTTTAATTAAATTAATAATATATATATAACAAATGTAAGTGCATGCATTATTAATAAGTTTGGAGGAAAGCAATTTATCAATACAAATATGGAGAAATAAAAATATAAGTTTTTAATGTATTCTTCTCTAAGTAGTCTAAAGTATAGTTCCCTTCTGAACTACCTCCTTGCATAATATTAGAAAATTAAAGCCTTCATGTATCTCTCTGCCAAGAGCAGAATGGATTACAGTGGGATTTCCTACTTGGGCTGTGAAATGATCCATAACATGAAGGCAGCCAAAAGGCTGATCTTGGAAAAGGCCTCATTGGTTTCCATGTTGGGAATGATGAATCTGCTTCAAAATTTCTTGGTATTTTCCCCCCCTAAAATTGGAGTTTCTACATTCTTACTGCCAAAATGCAACCTTTTCCAGCTGGACCATTTTTATAGCAACAAAATGGAAAACTAGCAATAAAAGAAAGAATTTCAACTAACCTGGAACATCCAGGTCAAAAATGCAATTTCATTGTTTCTCCATGCATTCAATTTCAATTTTCATCTGAATTATCTAGTTGGCCTTATGTTGAAGCAGGATGAGGTTGGGGAGAGAAGAAAGACATAACACTAAGGTTAGCCAAACTGAATTCTATAATTATTCTACGTACCTATATTTTATCTATTGGAAAATAATTTTTGTCATGCAATACTCTAAAAGAGTGTTATAGTTGTGAGTTAAATATACATTTTATATAAATATAATTAATATTTATATGAGTGACAGAAACTATGCTGAGTTTTTAAATTATTATTTCATTTGGTCCTCAAAAGGGCCCTGAAAGATTGATGCTATTACTACCCCCATTTTATAGACAAGAAAACTGAGACAAACAAAAGTTAAATGATTTGTCTAAGAGAAAAGAGAGTAGAGGACAGGAGACAAGAAAGGGAAAGAGAGAGGAGGGAAGAATTAAACAGCTAATAATTATTTAAATCTATATTTATACTTCATCAATCTAGTTGTCTCTAGGTATACATGCATGTATATGCATATATTCACATATTAATATGTGTATATATCTATAAAAATATATGCCTATATACATATACATACATGTGTGCCAAATTATATACCGTGTTATTTGAAAGGATCCAGAAAAGGAGAGATATACTGAGAATACAAGATAACTGTCAACATCAAAAATAAGGCAGAATATGGAAATGTGAAATACAAGCAAGATGTCCATTTTTGATGATATTTTTCATTATTGCCAATCCCTTACTTCCTTGGGCCAACAATGCAATTTCTAATTTTACCATATTGCATTACGTTTTCCAAATTCCTCATGAACAAAATGAAGATAATTCTGCCTCGGCTGCTATTAAGCCATTTGTTCTACTAACTCTTTAACTAATCACAAGATTTTCCTCATCATGGAATTCCAATCCTGCATGATCACAAACAAAGTAAGATTCTTAAATTCCACACGTTGGAATGTTTGGACATACATCCATGACTCTCTTCTCCTAACGTATTTTCATATATCAAGACCATTGTACATAAATGATTAGAGAAATAAATATTGTTATTTTAGTGTCAATTCCCACTAATGAAAAAATCAACTCAAGATGCATTACTCATGCTGATTCTTGGTGAATGCCTTTCAATGTTCCAGGAGAACCTTGATTTGTTACCATGGTACTCACTCCACTTCTTTAGATAGCAGTATCTATACCTAGCAGCAGTAGAATGGAAGAACATTTGAAGTAATGTGGAAATATGCATTGAAAGATAATTTGAGATTCAGGAATATGTAGCTTCAAATTCCTTTTTTTTTATACCTACTAGATTAGTTCCCTGGGAAATTATTTTATCCATCACTGTCAGGTAAATATCTCACATTAATATTTCTGATGACTCAGTAATTTGAAAAAAAAAAAAAAGGAGCTTCCATATTGTGTTTCCTAAGCTAATTAAATAATAGAACTGAAGCAATGCATATATGTATGTGTGCGCACACACTCTCATAGTAAAAGGATTTCAAGAATTATGGTATAAAATAAAATCATAGATTGTGCATCACCTTTAGTCTGCATTCAAGCTTAACTTCATCACACCTTTTTTGGGGGAAAAAAGTATGAATAAATTACAATAGTTCTAAAATCTAAAATGGTTCTCTAAGAGGCCATATCAAGTAAAAATGAGAGGATATTCTGAACATTAAGGAAAAGACAAAATTGTCTTTGAAATATGCTGTTAATTTTTATCACAATTATTTATATTATTTATTTACAAGGTTCCATTTAGCCAATCCAGATTTCAACTCTCTCTTTTAGATGAAGAAGAAACACAATTTTGGGGGGGGGGGGATAGTTTTAGTCAAGTAAATACACAAAACTTTTTCATAAAAATCTTTTTGTTAGAAAACACAAGATAATTTATCTTCTTAATGGAGATCTGAAGCATCAGTTCTGTAATCTAGCCCTTAATTCAGCTTCACTTTTAATTTTAGACAACCAAAGCCTTTCATCTGTAAGGCTCAATCTATTTTTTTTCTCCTGTTAATAACTTAAGAGGTAGCTTCCCGTCCACAGAACAGAGTTGATTTCCTCCATTTTTTTTGTAATTTAAGCTAGTTTTAAATTTAATTTTATGACATCCCATTGAATTTTTCTGCTCTTCTATTGATTCTTAGAGCACATATTCTGTATATTTTCATAAGTATTCAAACATAGAAAGAAATAATGGACTAGAGGAGAAAAAGGACTATATATCACAAATAAAATAGCAAATCAATTATATTTCTGGAAGTGAAACATACAAAGAAATGCGTGTTTATGCACATTCAAATTCATGTTTATTCATGTGTATATACATATGAAGTCATGTATAATATGCATTTGTCTGTATATATATATATATGTATGTATGTATGTATACATAGGCAAAATATATATACACAGTCATACAGTCTCAGAAAAAAAAATCTGAAGTTAAATGACTGTATTTTGGGCTTAGAAAACAAGCACATAATAGAAATATGATTATACTTCTAGCCTAGGGCAGAACAAAAATGTACAACTTATCCAGATCTATAATGTGCTTTGCCCTAAGAGCTTTTCTATCTTGCTAGAAGTTTTTTTTTCCTAAGAGTTCTGTGGATGATATATGTGCATAGAGTGGACCTCAAGACAGTCACATGCCAAGATTTCATTGTATCTTTATTAATTTTTCATGCTATGATATTTTATTTCTTTGCTTCCATATCCCCAGTGATTCATCAGCACTATGATCTATCGTCTAATCCAGCTTCAATATTAATTTTAAGCAAACTAAGCCTTTTCAGATATAAAAGGTTTTATTTCTTTCGTTCCTAATAAAGGGGGAAGTTTCCTGTCCTCTGACATATTTTATATATGAACATGAGGTTATCTGAAATATAGATGGTCAGTGTGGCAACAATATAATACATTTTCAATTTTATGGTTAAAACATGATGGTTGCACCCCCATGAAAGAATGAATAAAATCTTGAAATATGTATTTTAAAACATTTATTATGTTTAGAACTGAATATAATAGGCAAGAGAAAGAGAGAGAGATACAGAGACAGAGACAGAGAGAGAGTCACAAAGAAAAACTGAGAGACAGACAGAGACAGAAAAAGGGGGAGGGAGATAGAGATACAGAGTATCAGAGACAGAGAGATGTAAAGAGACACAGAGACACAGGGGAAAAAAAGAGTTTATATTCTCAAAGATTTTAAATAATTCCAGATTAAAAAAAAAGAAAGAAAAGAAAAGAAAAGAAAGTTCTAGCCAGCATTATGATTAGGAAAATTAGAAAAAGGCAGACACCATTGTTTTGAAAAATCTATTTCTGTCTTTTTTTTCCCTTTTGATCAAATTTGAAGGGAAAAATGGAATTTTCCTCCACAAGTTGCAGGAATATAGTAATTTAAATCTATTTCATAAAATTGTTGCACTCAGAGTGTCTACATACTTTGCTTTTCAAAGCAAGAACCTCTGCCCTATAAAAATTGCATTAGGGGCTTAGCAAAAGCATAATAACAGATATTAACAATAATTGATGTCTCTGCAGTATTTTAATTTAACAATATGTTTTATATGCATTACCTCCTTTGCTCCTCACAGATTTTCTGTGAACTTCCTCCATGAAGAATGATCTATGTATTATGAAAATTTACAGAATAAGCCGTAAAAAAATTATGACCTTTTTTTGAGGTTGGTTAATACATATACTTATATTCTAATGAATAACTGTCCTTTCAGGAGTCAGTCCTTGTAAGTATATCCAAGATAATTGCTAATTCTGCCAAGAGATGAGTTGTATAAAGCAGCATCACCATTCTGTAAAAAAAAAAAAAAAAAAAAATAAGTGGGTGGATGGATGTAATGGGAAGGACAATAAGATACATCCCCAGATATACTCAGAATAAAACCTAATCTAAATATCTCACTAAACAAACATTACATACCATGTAGTATATAAGATGACATGGATAAAAGACAAATATGAAATATACTCTAATCTCAAAGAGATTATATTCCAAGGGAACAGAACCAAGATGGTGGAGTGAACAAATATTTGTTTCTAACCTCTTCCCATGACCCTCACTAATTAGCAATCTAATTAGCAAATCCAGCTTCTGAATTGGGTCTGGTTTGGCAGAATGGACAAATATTGGGAGTGTAACAAATTACCAGCAAAAGATCATTTCAAAAATCTCCAGAAATGGTCTGTTTCAATCGGGCATGGAGGGAAGAGAGCCAAGAGCAAACAGACTGTGTACAGAGGCCAGTTCAGACAGCACACAGACCCAGGGTGGTATGGGTTCCATGTGCCAAAGAATCTATAAGGAAGGATTTTACAGCAGTGTTGGGTACTTTGCCTGGTTGCAAGTCAGTAAATCAGGAGAGAAGTTATAAAACATCCAACACAAACACCAAAAGATAAATAGCGAACCCCTGAAATGTGAAAATTCCACAAAGCCTTGCCACACACATCCAGCACCTAAAGTCAATCAGGGCAGCTGCTTCCACTTGTAGAGGAAGCTTGGACAATCTCCCTTGCACTAAAAACAGATCTCAACTTAAAAAAAAATTAGTAAAATGCAAAACGATTTCTTGATGTCTCTGTTTCTTCTCTTTACTATTGCCTATTCTTGAGGATTAAAGGGTATGCCAGTGGTATGTAAAATTTAATACTGTGCACAAAAGTGTGCAAGATATTTGAAAATATATGCAGGTCCATTACCTGTTTTTATTGCTTGTGGCACACCCATTTTTGCAAAAGCTTGTATAAGGAATTCATTGACCATCTGGGCTGTCTCTTTTGCTGCTGGTATTGCAAAAGTAAATTCTGAAAATGTGTCTATTACAACATGGATAAAAGACAGATGACCAAAAGAGTTATAATAATGTAATAATTTATATATAATTTACATATAAATTTATAATTATATACAATTTATAATAATAATATATTTATAATAATTATTATAGTTTATAATTTATTTGTAACAAATTTATAATGTCACATCCATTTGCCAAATTTCATTAGGTCGCAAACCACAACAGTTCTTCCCTGGAGGGACCATAGGAGCATGAAAAGGAAGGAAGACAAGCTGTACAGACTTTTACTATGCTCCTACCTTCCTCTTTTATTATCCCAAATTGCAAATATAAAGCTCAAGCAGCCTGATGATACTTAGAATGAGAAGGCACATACGACTTTCTAAGCTCTTCTCTTACCCTCTTTATCAATATTATATCGAGCCTCAAAAATACTCTTGACTGCTACAATTCAAAAAGATAAGAAGTATAACAACTCACCAACCAAAGAAAATCTGCAGTCTTTTTTTTTTTTTTTAATAGCCTTTTATTTACAGGATATGTACATGGGTAACTTTACAGCATTAACAATTGCCAAACTTCTTGTTCCAATTTTTCACCTCTTACCCCCCCACCCCCTCCCCTAGATGGCAGGATGACCAGTAGATGTTAAATATATTAAAATATAACTTAGATACACAATAAGTATACATGACCAAAACGATATTTTGCTGTACAAAAAGAATCAGACTCTGAAATATTGTACAATTAGCTTGTGAAGGAAATCAAAAATGCAGGTGTGCATGAATATAGGGATTGGGAATTCAATGTAATGGTTTTTAGTCATCTCCCAGAGTTCTTTTTCTGGGCATAGCTAGTTCAGTTCATTACTGCTCCATTAGAAATGATTTGGTTGATCTCGTTGCTGAGGATGGCCTGATCCATCAGAACTGGTCATCATCTAGTATTGTTGTTGAAGTATATAATGATCTCCTGGTCCTGCTTATTTCACTCAGCATCAGTTCATGTAAGTCTCTCCAGGCCTTTCTGAAATCATCCTGTTGGTCATTTCTTACAGAACATTAATATTCCATAATATTCATATACCACAATTTATTCAGCCATTCTCCAACTGATGGGAATCGATTCAGTTTCCAGTTTCTAGCCACTACAAAAAGGGCTGCCACAAACATTCTTGCACATACAGGTCCCTTTCCCTTCTTTATAAACTCTTTGGGATATAATCCCAGTAGTAACACTGCTGGATCAAAGGGTATGCACCGTTTGATAACTTTTTGAGCATAGTTCCAAACTACTCTCCAAAATGGTTGGATTCATTCACAACTCCACCAACAATGCATCAATGTCCCAGTTTTCCCACATCCCCTCCAACAACCATCATTATTTTTTCCTGTCATCTTAGACAATCTGACAGGTGTTTAGTGGTATCTTAGAATTGTCTTAACTTGCATTTCTCTGATTAATAATGACTTGGAGCATCTTTTCATATGACTAGAAATAGTTTCAATTTCTTCATCTGAAAATTATCTCTTCATATCCTTTGATCATTTTTCAATTGGAGAATGGCTTGATTTTTTATAAATTAGAGTTAATCTATATATTTTGGAAATGAGGCCTTTATCAGAACCTCTGACTGTAAAAATATTTTCCCAATTTATTGCTTCCCTTCTAATCTTGTCTGTATTAGTTTTGTTTGTACAAAAACTTTTCAGTTTGGTATAATCGAAATTTTGTATTTTGTGATCAGTAATGATCTCTAGTTCTGCTTTGGTCATAAAGATCTTCCCCTTCCACAGGTCTGAGAGGTAAACTATCCTGTGTTCCTCTAATTTATTAATAATTTCATTCTTTATGCCTAGGTCATGAACCCATTTTGACCTTATCTTGCTGTACGGGGTTAAGTATGGATCAATGCCTAGTTTGTGCCATATTAGTTTCCAAGAAATCTGCAGTCTTGCCAAAACGGTTTGTTCCAGGGCTAGGGGGGAGATCAGCATACACTGGGAGAGAAATTAGGTTCCAAAGAGAGCCTCAAACCCAAAGTGAAAGCACAGATCTCAGCACAAGCTCACAGCCCCAACCCGCAGCACAGGGCTTTTCCATGGGGGCATTGTGAACCTGCACAGCAAGAGGGCACAGCCCAAATTAGCCTCTAATCTGAGCAGTGGGGGCTCGGCTTGGGGCCATAGAGCTTTGGCAGGGCCAATTAGTCGGGCGGAGACATTGGAGCAAAGACTGCCAGGAAGAATCCCTGTAAAATTGGTGGTTTGCTGTCAGCTGCTAATACCCACAGCCCCACAAGAGGCTCTGGCCTGGGGCAGTGACACTTTCACCACTTAGTCTCTATTCTAGGGCAATCGCTAACCCACACAGCCCAACTGGGCATTCAATAGCTCGGCCAGTGCTGAATCCACCTCCTGTTGGGGGAAGGGAAAACTCTCACTCAGAGCACTCCCATACCTCCAAGGTAGAAACCGGTTTACATCTCTCCTGTTCTGCAGAGGAAGCTGGTAACCCCCTTGCCTAAGAGGCATACCCTAAAGGCTTTAAAACATGAATAAAAAGATGAAAAGAACGATCCACAGCTTCTTTGCAGAAAAAGAGCAGGTCAGCAAACCTGAAGAGACAGCAAATAGAAAACATGCACCAGACTGTCCTCTTTTACATGATGTTCCCATAGAAGAGACCATTAAAAGTCTCAAAAGAGAGTTAGAAGATGAATGAGGAAAGGAAAGAGAAGCCTTACAAGAGAGCAACAACTTCGTGAAATACGAATTGGAAAAAGTAAAAAAATCTCAGGAAAGTAAAAATTGTGAATTGGAAAAAATAAAGAATTCACTAGAAAGTAGGATTTGTGAATTGGAAAAGACAAAGAACTCGCAAGAAAGTAGGATCTGTGAATTGGAAAAAGAAAATAATTCACTAAAAAAAAAAAAATTAGTGAAATGGAAAAAAATTCCACAGACCAAAACAATACATTTAAAAACTCAATTGGACATATACAGAAAGAAGTAATGAAGCTAATGAAGAAAATAATTCTTTAAAAATTAGAACTGAACAAATAGAGACAGCAAGAATCAGTCAAGCAAAAACAAAAAAATGAAAAAATGGAAAAAAACATGAATTATCTACTTGCAAAAATGACAGACTTGGAAAATAGATCTAGGAGAGATAATCTGAGGATTATTGGACTTTCTGAAAACTATGATGAAAAAAAGAGCCTAGATACTATTTTACAAGAAATCATCAAAGAGAACTGCCCAGATGTAATAGAATCACAAGGTAAAATAGGCATTGAAAGAATTCATCGAACACCTTGTGAAAGAGACCCTAAAATAAAAACCCCAAGGAGTATTGTGGCAAAATTTCAGAACTATCAGGTTAAGGAAAAAAATTTACAAGCAGCCAAAAAAAAAAATTAAATACCGAGGTGCCACAATAAGGATCACCCAAGATCTGGCTGCCGCCACATTAAAGGATCGAAGGGCCTGGAATCTAATATTCTGAAAGGCACAAGAACTTGGGATGCAGCCAAGAATAAACTACCCAGCTAAGCTGAGCATTTCCTTCCAGGGAAGAAGATGGACATTTAATGAAACAAATGAATTCCATTTGTTTCTAAGGAAAAAACCAGAACTAAACAAAAAATTTGATCTCCAACCATAGGACTCAAAAGATGCAGAAAAGGTAAAAATAACTCTTGAGAATTGTATTTCTGTTGTGGATATACAAAAAGAATACATGTATAATTTGATTGTTCTGATATAACATAAAAAAGGGAAGTAGATATGGAAAAGGATGATGGCAGAATAAGGTGGGAAGGAGGGATAAAAAGAGGGAAACCACATCCCACGAAGAGCCAAAGGAAACTTATCATATCTGAGGGAATATAGAGAGGGGGAGGAACATTGTGTGAATCTTACTCTCATCAGAGTTCGCTGAAAGAAAAAATAATTGACATTTGTTTTAGAGAAAATTCTCTCTCGCCTCATTAAAAAAGGGGGAGAGGAAAAGGGAAAAGAAAAAGAGTAATAAGGGAAGGAAGGGGAAAAGATTCAAAGGAGGGTAGGGAGGGATTCTAAACAGGGTAAACATCATGATACAAGTGGGGTACATAAGCTCAAAAAGGGGAAAGAGGGTTGGGGAAGGAAAGAAAGCATAATCTGGGGTTATTAGGATGGCAGGAAATACAGAATTAGTAATTCTAACCGTAAATGTGAATGGGATGAACTCCCCTATAAAGAAGAGGCAGATAACAGACTGGATCATAAGTCAGAACCCTACAATATGTTGTTTACAAGAAACATATTTAAAACAGGGAGATACATATACAGTAAAGGTAAAAGGCTGGAGCAAAATCTATTATACTTCAGGTGAAGTCAAAAAAGCAGGGGTAGCCATTCTTATCTCAGATTAAGCAAAAGCAAAAATTGATCTAATTAAAAGAGATAAGGAAGGAAACTACATCCTGCCAAAGGGTAGCATAAACAACAAAGCAATATCAATATTAAACATATATGCACCAAGTGGTATGGAATCCAACTTCCTAAAGGAGAAGTTAAGAGAGTTGCAAGAAGAAATAGACAACAAAACTGTAATAGTGGGAGATCTCAACCTTGCACTCTCAGAATTACACAAATCAAACCACAAAACAAATAAGAAAAAATTAAAGAAGTAAATAGAATATTAGAAAAATTAGGTATGTTAGATCTTTGGAGAAAATTCAATGGAGATAGAAAGGAATATACTTTCCTCTCAGCAGTTCAAGGAACCTATTCAAAAATTGACCATATATTAGGACATAAAGACCTCAAAATTAAATGCAAGAAAGCAGAAATACTAAATGCTTTCTTTTCAGATCATGATGCAATAAAAACTACATTCAATAAAAAGTTAGGGGTAAAAAGTAATTGTAAACTAAACAATCTCA
Organism: Sarcophilus harrisii; assembly: GCF_902635505.1. NCBI lineage: Eukaryota > Metazoa > Chordata > Mammalia > Dasyuromorphia > Dasyuridae > Sarcophilus > Sarcophilus harrisii. The sequence continues at coordinate 46,016,184 of NC_045426.1, read as the reverse complement.
TCTTAAAGAATGATTGGGTGAAGCAGCAAATTATAGATACAATTAATAATTTCACTCAAGATAACAACAATGATGAGACATCATACCAAAATTTGTGGGATACAGCCAAAGCAGTAATAAGAGGGAATTTTATATCCTTAGAGGTTTACTTGAATAAAACAGAGAAAGAAAAGATTAATGAATTGGGCTTGCAACTGAAAAAACTAAAAAAAGACCAAATTAAAAATCCCCAATCAAATACTAAATTTGAAATTCTAAAATTAAAGGAGAAATTAAAAATATTAAAAGTAAAAAAACTATTGAAGTCATTAATAAAACTAAGAGTTGGCTCTATGAAAAAGTCAATAAAATATATAAACCTTTAGTAAATCTGATTAGAAAAAGGAGGGAGGAAAATGAAATTAGTAGTCTTAAAATGAAAAGGGAGAACTTTCCACCAATGAAGAGGAAATTAGAGAAATAATAAGGAGTTATTTTACTCAACTTTATGCTAATAAATTTGATAACCTAAGTGAAATGGATGACTACCTCGAAAAATATGGACTTCCCAGACTAACAGAGGAGGAAGTAAATTGCTTGAGTAGTCCCATTTCAGAAAAAGAAATAGAACAGGCAATTAAACAACTCCCTAAGAAAAAATCCCCAGGACCAGATGGATTTACATCTGAATTTTACCAAACATTTAAAGAACAATTGGCCCCAATGCTATATAAATTATTTGATAAAATAGGGAATGAAGGAGTCCTACCAAATTCCTTCTATGACAAAAACATGGTACTGATACCTAAACCAGGTAGGCTGAAAACAGAGAAAGAAAATTATAGACCAATCTCCCTAATGAATATTGATGCTAAAATTTTAAATAAGATATTAGCAAAAAGACTACAGAAAATCATCTCCAGGATAATACACTATGATCAAGTAGGATTTATACTGGGAATGCAGGGCTGGTTCAATATTAGGAAAACTATCAATATAATTGGCCATGTTAATAACCAAATTAACAAAAACCATATGATCATCTCAATAGATGCAGAAAAAGCATTTGACAAAATCCAACATCCATTCCTATTAAAAACACTTGAGAGTATAGGAATAAATGGACTTTTCCTTAAAATAATCAGTAGCATCTATTTAAAACCATCAGTAAGCATCATATGTAATGGAGACAAACTGCAACCATTCCCAATAAGATCTGGAGTGAAACAAGGTTGCCCACTATCACCATTACTATTTAATATTGTATTAGAAACGCTAGCTTTGGCAATAAGAGCTGAGAAAGAAATTAAAGGAATATGAATAGGCAATGAGGAAACCAAATTATCACTCTTTGCTGATGATATGATGATATACTTAAAGAACCCCAGAGATTCTACTAAAAAGTTATTAGAAATAATCCACAACTTTAGCAAAGTTGCTGGTTATAAAATAAACCCACATCAGCATTCTTATATATCACTAACAAAATCCAACAGTCAGAGTTACAAGGAGAAATTCCATTTAAAGTAACTCCTGATAATATAAAATATTTAGGAATCTATCTGCCAAGGGAAAATCAGAAACTTTATAAGGAAAATTACAGGCCACTTTTCACACAAATTAAGTCTGATCTAACCAACTGGAAAACTATTAAATGATCTTGGATAGGGCAAGCAAATATAATAAAGATGATAATACTCCCTAAACTAATCTATTTGTTTAGCACTATACCAATCAGACTCCCAAAAACTATTTTAATGACCTAGAAAATATAACAACAAAATTCACATGGAAAAACAAAAGCTCAAGAATTTCAAGGAAATTAATGAAAAGAAAATTAAATGAAGGTGGCTTAGCTATACCCGATCTCCAATTATATTATAGAGCAGCAGTTACCAAAAGCATTTGGTATTTGCTAAGGAATAGATTAGTTGATCAGTGGAATAGGTTAGGTTCAAAGGACAAAATAGTCAACAACTATAGCAACTTAGTGTTTGAAAAAACCAAACATCACAGCTTTGGGGATAAGAACTTACTTTTTGACAAAAATTGTTGGGAAATTTGGAAATTAATATGGCAGAAACTAGGCATTGATCCACACAACACCATACACCAAGATAAGATTAAAATGGGTTCATGACCTAGGCATAAAGAATGAAATTATTAATAAATTAGAGGAACACAGGATAGTTTACCTCTCAGACCTGTGGAAGGGGAAGGACTTTATGACCAAAGCAGAACTAGAGATCATTACTGATCACAAAATAGAAAATTTCGATTATACCAAACTGAAAAGTTTTTGTACAAACAAAACTAATGCAGACAAGATTAGAAGGGAAGCAATAAACTGGGAAAATATTTTTACAGTCAAAGGTTCTGATAAAGGCCTCATTTCCAAAATATATAGGGAATTAACTCTAATTTATTAAAAATCAAGCCATTCTCCAATTGAAAAATGGTCAAAGGATATGAACAGACAATTCTCAGATGAAGAAATTGAAACTATTTCTAGTCATATGAAAAGATGCTCCAAGTCATTATTAATCAGAGAAATGCAAATTAAGACAACTCTAAGATACCACTACACACCTGTCAGATTGGCTAAGATAACAGGAAAAAATAATGATGATTGTTGGAGGGGATGTGGGAAAACTGGGACATTGATGCATTGTTGGTGGAGTTGTGAACGAATCCAACTATTGTGGAGAGTAGTTTGGAACTATGCTCAAAAAGTTATCAAACTGTGCATACCCTTTGATCCAGCAGTGTTACTACTGGGATTATATCCCAAAGAGATTATAAAGAAGGGAAAGGGACCTGTATATGCACGAATGTTTGTGGCAGCCCTTTTTGTAGTGGCTAGAAACTGGAAACTGAATCGATTCCCATCAGTTGGAGAATGGCTGAATAAATTGTGGTATATGAATATTATGGAATATTATTTTTCTGTAATAGATGACCAACAGGATGATTCCAGAAAGGCCTGGAGAGACTCACACTGATGCTGAGTGAAATGAGCAGGACCAGGAGATCATTATATACTTCAACAACAATACTATAAGATGTCCAGTTCTGATGGACCTGGCCATCCTTAGCAATGAGATCAACTAAATCATTTCCAATGGAGCAGTAATGATCTGAACCAGCTACACCCAGAGCAAGAACTCTGGGTGATGACTAAAAAGCATTACATTGAATTCCCAATCCCTATATTTATGCCCACCTGCATTTTTGATTTCCTTCACAAGTTAATTGTACAATATTTCAGAGTCTGATTCTTTTTGTACAGCAAAATAACGGTTTGGTCATGTGTTCTTATTGTGTATCTAATTTATATTTTAATATATTTAACATCTACTCGTCATCCTGCCATCTGGGGGAGGGGATGGGGAGTAAGAGGTGAAAAATTGGAACAAGAGGTTTCGCAATTGTTTATGCTGTGAAGTTACCCATGCATATAACCTGTAAATAAAAGACTATTAAATAAAAAAAAAAAAGAGATTCTTTGGCTGCCTGAAATAAGGAATATTGGCTAACATTGTTAGAAGGAGATCTGACTTTGAATTGGTATAAAAAAATAGGACCTGGAAATCCACTATGAGAATGAACATGCAAGTTAAAAATCTTACCTGAATGCTTTCTCATTTACTCTTGAAGTTCCTTAAAGAGCTGCTATACATTAGAAACTACACTTTTTATTTGGGCTGTGGCAATTCTTTGTACCACACCTACTGAATAGGCCGAATCAGATATTATATTTATTTCTCCTGGCTAATAAAAGCTAGAAGATTGGATACAATGTATTCTGCTGAATGGACTGGAAGGGAGTTCTGACTACTCTCTTTTTGTTTAAGTCACAAGAGTACACAGCACAAATGTTATGTTTGGATACATCTGTAAAGATAGTTGGTCCTGTAAGAGAAACTTTAGAAAGCTTTTCTTCAAGAATTCATTGACAGTTATATTAGTAGTCAGGTTATCTTTAATGGAGACCTATGTGTAAAATTTGGAGCCATGGCCAATAAAATGTGCCACTCTGGGATGGTTTCACAGCATACATTAATTTGTGCATTTGTATAAAAGGTGTATATCTTGCCAGGTCTTTTCCTAGATAATTGTACTACTTGGCCTTTAGTAAGATTCTAGCAACAAGCACTGGGTAAGGAATATGTTTTTATTCTGGTTGTGCTGGGAGGTTCACCCATTCTATCATACTGTGTCCTTGATGAAGGTCTGCTGTGAGTGCCTCTTTTGAAGCAAAAACTGATATTTCAAGGGGTTTTTGAATAACTCTTTCAACCACATTGGATGAAGGCAGTTCAACTTCTCTCAAAGCCTCTTGAGCTTCTTTTGTAAGTTGACATGGTGAGTATAAAGCATTCTCCCCTTAAAATGTCATATAATGGTTTTAACTTATAGGTAGTTAAGCCTAACTGTGAACCTATCCATTGGATATCTCCTATCAATTTCTGAAAGTCATTTAAAGTGTTCAGCTTCTCTGTTCTTAAGGAAAGTTTTTGTACTGTAAGCACCTTAGGGAATACTTCATATCTTAATATTGAAAAGTAGCATGTCTTTGATTTTTTTCTGGAGCTATATGCAATTTGTAGTTCCTTAGCATTTCTATAGTCTTTTGTAGACATGCTTTTAACATTTGCTCTTCAGGTGCACGCCTCAAGATATCATCCATGTAATGTAATAACATTACTTTTAGAAATACTTTTCTTACTGGAATAAGAGCAGCAGCAACATGCATTTGACACATAGTACAGTTATTTTGTATTCCCTGTGGCAAAAGTACAGTTATTTTGTATTCCCTGTGGCAAAACTGTCCAATCCTATCTTTTATAAGGCTCAGCTAAGTTAACACTGGGCACTGAAAAGGCAAATCTTTTCATATCTTTCTTATCTATAGGGATAGAATAGAAATTACCTTTAATGTCTATAATTGAAATATACTATTCTCTAGGCAATTGAGTAGGAGATAGAAGTTCAGGCTGAAGAGTTCCCTTAGTTTCCATCTGTTCATTTACTTTTTTCTCAAATCAGTCAACATCCTCCATTTTCCAGATTTCTTTCTTACAACAAATGCAGGGGAATCCCAACAACTTGGAGAAGGTTGTAAGTGTCCTTGGTCAAGTTACTCCTGTACTATATCTAATAAGGCCTGAATTTTACAACTCGCTAAGAGCCACTGTTCTATCCACACTGATATATCAGTTTTCCATTGAATGGGAACAAGTGAGAGTGCAAGCATACCTTCAACAGCAGCCCTGCCTAAAAAGTCGAAGTACTCAATTGTAATCCCAAATGTTGTAAAATGTCTCTTCCCAAAAGATTGAGGAGTATTTTTTTCAACTACAAAAGGATTGAAAACTACTGTTTCACCTTCAAATATCCATCTCAAAGGTGTAGCCCTAACTTCAGCTGCTATTAATCCTCCTATGCCAGATATAGAGGGGTCTGCCTTAATCTTTGGCCAGTAACTAGGCCAATTGGCATCTCTAATGATTGTATGATCTGCACCTATGTCTACCAACCTTTTCAATGGTATTCCATTTACATAGATAGTGAGCATAGGATGGTCAGTTATAACAGCTGCAGTCCAGAATATTCATGGATTCTCTTGTTGGGAGTCAAAATCTGAATAAATATCACCAAATTGCCTATTAGGAGTCTGCATCAGTAAACCTGATGCTACTACTTTTCCCGGTTGATAAGTCACACATTGTCTACCTGTATTAGTGACTGGGATATTTATTATACATTCTCCAGTTTCCCACATCAGTGTGTGGATGGACACTGTTTTGTAAGCACTCTCAGGTGAAATGGTCAAGCCTACTGTGCCTGGAAGCAAGACATCCATAAGAGGGAGAGGAACAGATTTCACCTCTCCATAGGATATCTCAATTGTCCCAGTTGCATACAACTCCATTGTTCCCAATTGTAAGCCCTTTCTCCCAATGTATTGCTTCTAGGCTGATTGATCATGTCTGCATACTGAACTTCTAAAGATTCTCTGGATGTAACATCGTTTGCCATCATTCTCTAAATGTTAAGTGTTTTGTTTTTTGTTTGTTTGCATTGGGCCCTGGAGCAGGACCCCTCTTCCCAGTTCCCTAAATCATTCAAATGAAGCCTCTGTTGCATTTTGGACATAGGGTTTTGGGTCTTGTTCTCCCACCCTATCTTCTATGCCAACATTTAGCTTTTAGATGCCCTACTTTACCACATTGAAAACATTGGCAAGTGTCTCGGTAAGTCCCTTGCCAAAAGGGACCCTGTTTTCCCATGTTCAGATCTTGAGAAGTCTGCATCATAACCTGGGTATAAAAGGTATTTATGCCCACTGTGGCACAGCATCTTATGATCTCATCTAAAGGAGCATCCTTGTATGGTATAATTCTTCTACAAACCTCATTAGTATTTTCTTTAGCAAGTTGTCTTATCATAATTTCTGTTGCTACATTTTCACCAGTAGTTTATGTGACAGCTGTCTACAAACGTTCCACAATAATCAGCAAAGGGTTCATTTGGACCTTGCACTGTTTTTTGTGAAAGCTTTCCCTTTATCTTGTCTTCCTGGGAGGGTGCCCCATGCTTTGATAGCTGCAGCAGCAATTTGCTCATATACTGTTATAGGATAATTGATCTATGCTAAAGTGTCTGCATACAGACCTAAATCTGCTAGCTCATCAAAGTTGACTGGTATATTAACTCTAGGTTGCCTATTTCATTAGGCTTGTATTCTATACAGTTCACTATACTCAGAAAGCCACAACAAGTTTTTTCCAGGTTCTAAATATGTCCTTGCTATATATTTCTAATGGTTAGGGGCTAAAAGTTCAAAAACCAAATTATCTAATAACATCTTAACATAAGATGATGTAGACCAATAAAGAGTTCAAGTCTTTTTCATATCTTTGCTAACTTCTAGATTAAATGGAGTGTGTTTTCTTTTTTCTTGATTAGAAGAGTCAAAGTCTGCAATCACAGGGTATGCTTCTATTCTCAAATCAAATGTATCCTGTCCTTCATTTTTAGCTTTAATTAATGACTTTTGTAATGGTGTCATAGGGGACAGACAAAGCTGCTGTATAGGTGATACTGACTGAGAAGCATCACATTTATTAATTTCTTCAGCCCTGTACTTAATTCCTTTCTTGTCCAATTCTTCATGCTTTTTCAGCTCCTTTGTCAGTACCATCACCCCTCCTCTCTCTCTCTCTCTCTCTCTCTCTCTCTCTATATATATATATATATATATATATATATATATATATATAAATATTATTTATATATATATTATTTCTTTAGGAATTGAATCTGTACATTATCATTGCAATATTCAATTAGTTGCTCTTCCACTAATTTCCACTTATCTGGTTCTAATTTTTCTTCCTTAGAGAACCAAGGAGACATGCACTCTACTTTTTCTAAGAATTCAATTATCTACTCTCAAGTTACCAACAAACCTTGCTTCTTTATTAACCTAATTATGTATTCCACGCACTTCCCTTGGGGTGGGGAAGCCTCTTTTCTTAGTATTTTACCCATTTCAGCTGAAAAAAATGAAAGTGACTATTTTACTCATCCTATTCCTGGTCACAGGATTTCTCCACTGAACTTATGATTGTGTCAGTCAAACTGCTGAGTGTAGGTCCTTATGTCTACGTTGGCTGCCAAAGTATAATATTTGGGCTAGCTTTCTGGAGGACCTTGGGATCAGCTCGATTCCTTTGTTGAGGAATGAAAGGAGACAGGACAGCCACCATAAGTTTGGTCAAAAATGGAAAATCTCATTTCCAGTCCTTCTCAGCCCTTAAATACTTTTGGCATGATTATATCATTACAGCACAGCATTATGTATGTGTGAACTAGAGAAACTACATCACCATGATAACTACTAAGTGTGCGTATACTAAAGAGCTATCATCTCATCAATTCCACTGAGTTAACACCTTGTTTCAATTACACTTCTCCAGAATTCCAGCCTTCAACAGTGAAAAAAAATAATTCTCTAAAAATCAGAAAGGAACAAATGGAAATGGATGACTCAATGGGACATCAAGAATTCGTAAAGCAAAACAAAAAAAAAAAAAAAAAAGAAAAAGAAAAAATAGGAGAACATGTAAAATGCATACTTAGCAAAACAACTGACCTTGAAAATAGAATTAGGAGAGACAATCTAAAGATTACTGGACTTCCTGAAAATGAGGAAGGAAAAAAAAAAGAGCCTAGACATTATTTTTCAGGAAATCATTAAAAAGAACTGCTCTTATACCATAGAATCAGAAGGTAAAATAGCCATCAAAAGATTTACCAAACATCTCCTGAAAGAGACCTCAAAATTAAAACTCCAAGGAATATCATAGCTAAATTTCTGAACTTTGGATCAAGAAAAAAAAATGTTGCAAGTAGCCAGGAAAAAAAATCAAATATCGAAGAGCCACACTAGGGATAACCCATGGCATAAGAGCATCCACCTTAAAGGGTAGAAGGGCTTGGAATCTGATATTCTGAAAGGCAAAAGAACTTGGAATGCATCCAAGAATAAAATACCCTGAAAAACTGAACATTTTCATTCAGTGTAGAAGATGGACATTAATGAAATAGGTGAATTCCTGTTATTATTCTTACAAGATACTATGTAATGGGCTGAGGTTTGAGTTGATGCACTGAGGTCCCAAGTACATGAGGCTAAATAGTAATTGGGCTATACTCTATTAATATACATGATGGATAAAGAATGGTCCCTGCCCACTCTCCATGCAAGTCCTGATGTGTTGTATAGGAAATGACGATCTTGGTGGGTGGAGGCAGAGAGAGAGAAAGGAAGAGAATCTGGGAGAGATTGGGCCTGGGTCAATACTCCTAGCTGCTGGTCATGTGGCTGCTGATCTAGCTAGCTTCTTGACTCAGCTGCACACATTGCTATCGCAGATTATCTTCCACCTCTGATCCTTCTTCACTGAGAATAAAGACTGACGATTTTCCCCTAACCTGAATTCCTGACTTCTGCCGATTTAAAAATACACGATCTTCACATTTGGCGCCCAACATGGGGCTTGAACCCACGACCCTGAGATTAAGAGTCTCATGCTCTACCGACTGAGCTAGCCAGGCTTCTTACCCATTGAAAGTTTGAGAATAGGTTGAGATCGTTTCGGCCCCAAGACCTCTAATCATTCTCTTGACCCGATAAAACTGCTTGCATGAGCGTCGGCATCGGGCGCCTTAACCCGGCGTTCGGTTCATCCCGCAGCGCCAGTTCTGCTTACCAAAAGTGGCCCACTAGGCACTCGCATTCCACGCCCGGCTCCAAGCCAGCGCAAAATCAGGTTTTTTAACTCACGCTGAATACCATATACCAAGATAAGGTAAACATGGGTTCATAATCTAGATATAAAGAATGATATTACAAATAAATTAGAACACAGGACAATTTACCTCTCAGTCCTGTGGAGTAGGAAGGAATTTGTGGCCAAAGAAGAACTAGAGATCATTATTGATTACAAAATAGATAATTTTGATTATATTAAATTAAAAAGTTTTTGTACAAACAAAAATAATGCAGACAAGATTAGAAGGGAAACAATAAACTGAAAACATTTTTGCAGCCAAAGGTTCTGATAAAGGTCTCATTTCTAAAATATATAGAGAATGTTCTCAAATTCATAAGAAATCAAACCATTGTTCAATTGATAAATGGTTAAAGGATATAACCAGGTAATTTTCTGATGAAATTGAAACTATTTTTAGTTATATGAAAAGGTGTCCCAAATCACTATTGATCAGAGAAATGCAAATTAAGACAACTCTGAGATACTACTACATATCTATAAGATTAGATGACAGAAAAAGATAATGATGAATGTTGGAGAAGTTGTGAGAAAACTGGGACACTGATACATTGTTAGTGGAATTGTGAACAGTCATTCTGGAGAGCAATTTGGAACTATGCCCAAAGAGTTATCAAAATTTGCACACCCTTTGACCCAGCAGTGTTTCTACTGGGCTTGTATTCCAAAGAGATTTTAAAGAAGGGAAAGGGACCTCTATGTGCAAAAATGTTTGTGGCAGCCCTTTTTGTAGTGGCTCTAAACTGGAAACTTAATGAATGCACATCAATTGGAGAATGGCTGAATAAATTGTGGTTTATGAATGTTATGAAATTATTGTTCTATAAGAAATGACCAACAGGATGATTTCAGAAAGGCCTGGAGAGACTTACATGACTTGTTGCTGAGTGAAATGAGCAGGAGATCATTATACATGGTAGCAACAAGAATATACAAAGATCAATTCTGATGGATGTGATTCTCTTCAACAATGAGTTAATTCAAACTAGCTCCAATTGTTCAATAATAAAGACAGCCATCTATACCCAAATATTTGGAGTACAACACATTTCCAGAAGATTCCTTGAAAGAATTTCAGAAAAGGACTGTTTCAAAAAGACAGGAAGGAGGGCAGTCTGCTGAGCCCAGAGTGCAGTACAGGCTGACTGGGAAAGGAGCTGGGGCTGGGAGTCAGAGTGTTTCATTTTCATGAGTCTCCTAGGCTACACTGTCCTGTTTGCAAGTAGATAGTTTGGCAGATATACTACAACAGGCAAATTATAAACTACTGAGCCTGCCAGGAAGAATTAAGGACCTACCCATGAATACACAGAATTGGAAGTCACTCAGCACAACTGTCCCAGGGCAAACTAAAGCAGTGGTTGCTCCGCTGCATTGAGCTTACCTCAAGCCTTAAAAATGCACAGAAAAAAAGAAATCTCACCATTGACAGGGTTTTTATGAAGAGAGAAAAGAAGAGACCTCAAATCCTGGAGTTCCTAAAGGCAAATCAACTCCAGATGAAGCCCCCAAGGAAGGTATAAGCTGGTCCCCATTTCACAAGGCTTTCTTAGAAGATTGTTTACAGGCTATTAAAAGAGTTAGATGAAAAATGAGGAAAGAAAATGAGATCTTTGCAAGAAGGGATGGGAAAAAACATATAATTCCCTACAAAATAGATTTGATGAAATGGAAAAAAAAGCATATAACATCTTACAAAATAGATATGAAAAAGATACAAATTCACTAAAAAACAATATTTGTGAAATGGAAAAAATTCAATGATCTAAACAATTCATTTGGCCAAATACAAAAGGAACTAAAAACGTAACTGAAGAAAATAATACACAAAAAATTAGAATTGAACAAATGGAAATAAATGACTCAATAAGACTTCAAGAATTAGTCAAACAAAAAAAAATGAAAAAAAAAATAGTAGAAAATATAAATTACTTCCTAGGAAAAACAACTGATCTGGAAAATAGATCTAGGAGAAACAATCTAAGGATTAGCAAACTTCTGAAAACCATGATGAAAAAAAAAAGAATGTAGAAATTATCTTACAGAAAATCATAAAGGAAAATTGCCCTGATGTCCTAGAATCAGAAGATAAAATAACAATTAAAGAATTCACTGATCACTTCACAAAGAAGACTCCAAAATTAAAACCCCAAAGAATATCATTGGTAAATTTCAGAATTATAACACCAAGGAAAAGATATTATCATCAGCCAGAAAAAGAAAAAAAAAGACATACACAATTTAAATACTGAGGAGCCACAATTAGAATTAACTAGAATCTAGCAGCTTCCATCTTAAAGTATTGAAAGGCTTGGAATATGATATTCCAAAAGGCAAAGCAACTTGGATTACAGCCAAGAATATGTGCCACAAAGTAGCTGATTGTTGTCTCATCTTTGATTCTGTCACAGTTTTAATGTCTTGGCTCTACCAAGTTATTCCTGTTATACCCCTGTCTCTCCAATCACCTTGTATATTTTTGATTACTTAGAAGCAGCAAAGTACTGCTACAGGTAGATCACTGAGTCTGAAGTCAGGAAAACTTGAATTGAAATCTGGCTTCAAACAAATATGGGCTGTGAAACTCTGGAAAATCATTTAGCCTCTACTTGCTCTAATTTCCTCAACTTTCATACAATAGCAATAGCACAAACTTGGTTGTAATAAAGAACAAGTCAATTAATTGTAAAGTGCAAGTTTAATAAAGTTTTGTTTCCTTTTGCCCATCTTCCTTCTGCCCCCAAATCCCAGTAACAGACATATTAATGATTTCTTGACTTCATAGAATACAAAAATGATGTCATCTTGCCACTTGGCTAGACTTGGGTTTTCTGGAGATTTGAGAAGCATTTATAGAATCAAAAAATACTGAAGTACTCTTATTAGATGTATTCATTTATTGAGCAGGACCAGGAGATCATTATATACTTCAACAACAATACTATATGATGACCAGTTCTGATGGATCAGGCCATCCTCAGCAACGAGATCAACCAAATCATTTCTAATGGAGCAGTAATGAACTGAACTAGCTATGCCCAGAAAAAGAACTCTGGGAGATGACTAAAAACCATTACATTGAATTCCCAATCCCTATATTTATGCACACCTGCATTTTTGATTTCCTTCACAAGCTAATTGTACAATATTTCAGAGTCTGATTCTTTTTCTACAGCAAAATAACGTTTTGGTCGGGTATACTTACTGTGTATCTAATTTATATTTTAATATATTTAACATCTACTGGTTATCCTGCCTTCTGGGGGAGGGGGTGGGGGGTAAGAGGTGAAAAATTGGAACAAGAGGTTTGGCAATTGTTAATGCTGTAAAATTACCCATGTATATATCATGTAAATAAAAGGCTATTAAATTTAAAAAAAAAAGATGTATTCATTTATAATCTTCAATGGAAAATTATTAACTTAATTTAACCTTTACAAAATCTATTTCATCAGTTTCAAGTTCTTATAACATAGACTTGTTAATAGATATAAAATATTTACTAGCCCAGAAAATCATTTTCCCACCAGCCCTTTGGCTCTTCTGGGAAATTCAAAGCTGGTAATATGAATGAAATTTGAATCTTTTACTTCCCATTTGCTATTAATTACTTCTTGTTCAAGGTAAAGATGTTTAGTCAAAGGATTATTTTAAAAAATATATGTGAAGTTAAACTAAGCAGTTTACCTCTCACTCTTTTAAATTACATATTAATATTTTACTGGCATTGCCAACTTAGCTATCTAGAAAGCTCTAAATTCTAGTGGTACTTGGCCTAAATTTCCTAAAAATCCTCCACCCCTTCATTCTTCTTTGGTTAAAGAGATCTGAATTTAAATAATAAGAAAGCAGTAGAGTTAATGTTTGAATTGCCTCAAATATTATAATATTATAGCTGTAGAGCTGAAAAAAACTTTAGAAGTCAAATAGAATAATCATGTTGTGCAAATTAAAATGGTCAAGATCAGTGAATATAGGACAGTCTGTATTAAACATCTCCTAACTTTGATGGAATATTTCATTTGGCCTCTAGAGATTACAATACTTTAATTTAAGGGGACCTCAGAACCCCTATAACCAAGGATACTTTTTACAATATTCCCAATGAAAAAGCATCAATTCATCAACAAATATCTATTAGATTACTTACCATGGGCCAGGAACTGTGCTGACCACTGGAACCACAAAAGAAACAAAAAAAAGTACTTGTCTTAAAGGAGATCACTATCTAATTGATCAGTTCATTTATAGCATTAGTTCAATGGTCCCTAGTACTATAGAATCCAGTATTTGGCAGTCCAGTTCATTTCATTTTTAGACATCTCTAATTGTTAAGAAATATTCCATTATATCATATTTAAACTCACTTTTTTTCCATACTATCTTATTTTCATATGTTCCCTATTTTCACTCAAATAGAAGGCAGAGAGAGATCGTGTGTCATAGTAATTAAAGAGCTGGTCTCAAGATCAAGAAATCCATTGTCTGACATATATTGACTATATGATTTGGATGTCATTTACTCATTCATTCTGTGCAGTAGATATGGTGCTGACCTGCACTGGTAGAATAAATTTTCTCTTAAAGGAGTTCCCTGTACCACTAACCTAATAATATGTTATCTCTGTAAGGCCACTATATTTGTTTTTAAGGGAATTTGGTATTCTGTGCATGGGCATAAATTGCTACCTGGCTTAATAATTCAAATTTCACTTTCCCTCTTCTGTAATGTTTCTCCATTCTCCACTCTATTAGGTTTAGCTGAATTCCTCCTATCTCAAATGATAAAAACTCATTTTACCACACATAAGAAGCAAATGAAATCACTTGCAAATCTTTTGTCAGTTTTCTCATGGGTTGCAATCGAAGTTCATGGTCTTTGAGTTCATTCCTTCTCTCAGGCAGTCTTTTCTTCCACTGTCATAAATTAAAATTCACCCCACCCTAGTTCTTCAATCTTTTGAGTTCTTAATTTCTCATTAGAGAGGTTTTAGTAGGTCCAGAGTGTTCGGCCATTAAGTAATATATATTGGCTTTGAGAGGTTTTCTCTTCATTTACCCTCATGTTGTGCATGGAAATGGCTGCTAAGAGCAGGTTCATGATTTATCTTGTCAACCATAAATTCACTTGAGCTTGGGCTGTGGATGTCCTTTTGCCCTAGTTTTTCTACACTAAATAATTTTACTTATGCCCTCACAATCATTTAAAGCTGAATTACTTCTTTGTGTCTTTCTCCCTCTGGTATCAAGGTTATAAAATAGAAAATTTAGTTCAATCTCAAATATCAAAATGTATTTGAGTTCCCTGTACTTCCTGTAGAATAATTACTGAATAATCTGTAAATAAATATATGTATAAGGAGAGTGCTTAATTAAATAAATCTAATCTAATCTAAGTCTTTCAGTGAATAATATATTTGTTCCATAAATTTGTATTTTTAATACTGAACTTCTAAGTGTAACATTGATTGTTGGAGAAAGAATCTAGGGTATGAACCTAATATCTTCCCCAAAGTATCCTTCTGTTCAGGACCTCAATATTTAGCTTGGATTCTGTTTAGAGAAAGAGTGTGGTCTCTGATATAAGATTTTCTCAACTCTCCTTTCTTAAATTAGTCTAAGTTTTACCCCAGCACACTGGGGAAAATTTTGCTTATAATCTAGGTTTTGTCACATGTCTAGGCTTTACCTGGAAAAAAAAAAGGATATTAAAAATATGCACTTTGTATGATATGAATCAAACAGATATATATTTATATTTTCTTTGTGTGATTGTTTTTTGAAGGCAATTAGGTTAAATGATTTGTCCAGGGTCAAACAGCTTGTAAGCATTTAAGTTCTGATTAGTATTCAGGTTTTCCTCACTCCAGGGGTGAAGGGTTCATTCCATGAACTCTATCCATTGCATCACCTGGCTGCCTCTAGGTATTTATTTTGACACACAAAACAAAAGCTATAAGTCCAGAAAGGAATGAAACTTAACTAAGTTTAACTATTATTGTTACTATATGTTGGTATGCTGATGTTTAAGTCTCATCAGTTTATAGTGAAGTTCATGGTATTGTTAGTAGGACATTTCAGATTTTCCTTCAATTTTTTTTTTACATGCTATCACTGGGTTTGTATCCCAAGGAATTCATAAAAGAGGGGAAAGGACCCACATGTACAAAATGTTTGTAGTGGCTCTTTTTGTAGTGGCAAAAATATGGGAAAATGAGTAGATGCCCATCAGTTGAGGAATGACTGAATCAGAATCTCTACCTCTCAAATTCCCTGTCACTTACAATTTGGGACATATCTACTCTAAGAAAGAAATCTGACCAGCTACTAACTTAAGGAAATACAAAATGAAAACTCTGACTTTGGGACAAAGCCTAAGCTCACATAGTTGATTCCGTGCTCGATTAGGGATAAATGAGGTAGAGAGAGAATTGGGGGGGGGAGGGGAGGGGGGAAGAATACAGTCTGTCCTTCCACTGATTCGACAGGAGTCCAGACAAAGAGTTTTATTTAAGATAAGATATTTAAAGAAATCTTGAAAGTCCAAATAAGCCAGTATTATAAGACATCTACTGCTTTCATTGAATTGACTAGCTCAGCAGACAATGAGGGTACGCTTCATCAGAGTAGGTCACACATCTGTGCCATGAGATAATAAAGCTATAAAGAATCATGAAAATCTAATATGATGATAAAGGAACTGTGCATCATATTTTGCTAGGACAATACCAAAAGACCTTATGTGGTATTTTGAAAATAGAAAGGGCAACCTTGGGCATGCTCCATTGGATGCACTCAACAAAATAATTCAACAGGCTATCACAATAGCATTGATTTTAAGAGAAAAGATTACTGTAAGATATGTCAATCCTTTATTTTTACAGATGAGAAAAACTGAGGCCTACAGAGTTTAAATGTTTTTGTCAAGGTCACATAGATAGTAAGTGGCACACTAAGGAGTTGAACTGAGATCTTCTGAAACTATATTTTCTCCAGTCCATTTTTATTTCAGTCTAACATATTAATTTACATATTTTGTTCCTGAGCTTAATAGTCATTTAAGCTCATGTTTAAGATCCATTAAGGGAAAATAGCAAAGACCTGGACTATTCAATTTTGCTCATAAAGTTTCTGATTTTCTGTTGGCAGATAGATTCCTAAATATTTTATATTATCAGTAGTTACTTTAAATGGAATTTCTCTTTGTAACTCTGACTGTTGGATTTTGTTAGTGATATATAAGAATGCTGATGACTTATGTGGGTTTATTTTATAACCAGCAACTTTGCTAAAGTTGTGGATTATTTCTAATAACTTTTTAGCAGAATCTCTGGGGTTCTCTAAGTATACCATCATGTCATCGGCAAAGAGTGATAATTTGGCTTCCTCATTGCCTATTCTTATTCCTTTAATCTCTTTCTCAGCTCTTATTGCTATAGCTAGCGTTTCTAATACAATATTAAATAGTAACGGTGATAGTGGGCAACCTTGTTTCACTCCAGATCTTATTGGGAATGGTTGCAGTTTGTCTCCATTACATATGATGCTTACTGATGGTTTTAAATAGATGCTGCTGATTATTTTAAGGAAAAGTCCATTTATTCCTATACTCTCAAGTGTTTTTAATAGGAATGGATGTTGGATTTTATCAAATGCTTTTTCTGCATCTATTGAGATGATCATATGGTTTTTGTTAATTTGGTTATTAACATGGCCAATTATATTGATAGTTTTCCTAATATTGAACCAGCCCTGCATTCCTGGTATAAATCCTACTTGATCATAGTGTATTATCTTGGAGAGACCTGGACTATTCAAAACAATGGATAATTTAAAAATATAGTTGGCTTTAAAAACCTTCTTACACAATAAAAATAAAGAGAACTCTGGTCAAGTAGAGAGAAAACAGGATTAGATGTTTACAAATCTCAGTTCTTGATTAGACCCCATTCAGAGCAGTTATAGCCTCTAGTTTCCAGTCTCTTTCTAATTAAAAAGGAAAAATATGTACCTGAATCCATCTGGAATCAAAGCCAGAGTGTTTCTGGTAGCATTCATACATGTTGTGGATGAAGTTGCATGATGCAACAACATAGGCAAGCACTTCCAGAAATACTTTGAATTCAGTACACATTTGATTTTGAATTAACTTTTGGTCATTGCATTCAGAAACTTTTTACTGTTGCATAATTTGTCTGTTCTTAACCCTCTATGGGGTTGCAACCCGTATTTTATGAAGCTTTGTTATTTAACTTTTAAGATCGTCCTTTCCTGATCTTATTCTTATGAAATGCATTAATCCCATTGAATTTCTAAATTTAATCATCTGTTGTGCTGCCAATGGCTGATTTTTGTAGTATTTTGATTTTCTTTTCTGTATTATGTCAAGTATATTTTGACATGCTTACCATGGAAAAGATATAGCTATTTCCAAGCATTATTTTCATTGCTGTTGTTGCCTATGACTCGTGGATAGTATGCTAAAATAATAATGTGACATTAAATAAAATATATATATTCTTACCAATATTTTGCTTTTTGTTGTTTTTCAATTATTTTAGATGTATTCAACTCTTCATGACCCTATTTGAGTTTTTGTTGTCACAGTGGAGTGTTTTGCCATTTCTATCTCTACTTCATGTTAAGGATGAGGAAACTGAGATAAACAAATTTAAATGATTTCCAGACGGTGACATAGCTCATGTCTATGCTCATATTTGAAATCAGGTCTTCCTGACTTTAGACCAGCACTCAGTGCACTGCATCATCTAGCTTGCCATATTAATGCTTCCTCTGCAGGTACTCCTAATAGGTTTTAGGGGTATAGAAAGACACAAATGAAATACCCTCCTCTAACAGAAGAGACAAAACCCACATACATGTATATATGTACAAATGTATGTGTACACATATGTTAGTATATATGCATATACACATATGTATATGTGTGTATACATAACTCTATAGGAATATATACAAAATACAAGTTTGATGAGGGAAAGAAGGAAGAAACAGCTAAGAGAGAAGGAGAATAAAAAAGTGTAATGGGCTGAAGCTCGAGTTGATGCACTGAAGTCCCAAGCACGTGAGGCTAAATAGTAATTGGACCATAATCTATTAATATATATGCTTGGAGAAAGAATGGCCCCGCCCACTCTTTGTGCAAGTCCTGATGTGTTGTACAGGAAATGACGATTTTGGTGGGTGGAGGCAGAGGGGCAGGAAGAGAGGCAGGGAGAGAGGGCTGGCTGGCTTCTGATCTGGCTGGTTCCTGTTGCAGCTGCACACATTACGTGATTCCCCCCCTTCACCTCTGATCCCCCTTCACTCTGATCCTTCTTCACCTCTACTGAGAATAACGATTGAAGATTTTCCCTTAACCTGAATTCCTGACTCCGGCTGATTTTAAAATATGTGGTCATCACAAAAAAGGATTCATGAGCTGATCCTTGGAGTTAATGAAAGATTTAAAGACAGGAAATTGAATAGGAACAAGCTAAACAAAATGCAGAGACAGAAGATTATTGCTTAAGTTTTCTACAAAGAAGATCTTTATCTATGTGTCTCTCTATCCCTCTATCTATCTATCTATCTAACATATCTATAACTACATCTATATCTATTCTATATTGTTGTCTATATCTAAACTATGCATAGATGTACATAAGGATATACATAAATTGGCATGTATTTTCTGTTTGTTTTGTAAAAAAAAAGTTTCATTTTGTATTTTCTGGGACTCATGCCTACAAAATGACCTGATTGTCTGCAGCAGCATGACAGCAGACTGTATATAAAAATACAGCATTTTGTGGTAATGATTGTGGCTCCTGTCCTGTAAAAGAAGAATTAAGATATATAAGCTATATCTACAAAAGTCAGTTCCTATTCTTAGGGACTCAGTTGCCCCAAGATTAATTCAAAGAACCTAGTTTCCTTTCCTCTAATCACACCACATGCAGGTGATTTTGGAAGAGTGAAACAGATTTCCAAAAAAGAAGCATGAGCAATAATGACAAAATGATCTTTTTTGCTCTCTTTGGGGTATCTCACTCCATTAATGCTAATGGCAGCTCATCTATGACTTCTTATACTGTCCAGTTCCTGCTTATGTGAGAAAGAAGACAAGAAAGGACAAGAAAAAAAAAAAAAAGAAAAGAAAAAAATTATCCCCAAAGGGTCAGAGCATCAATGTAAGCAAACTGTACATAATAGAGAGGCCTGAATTTTCATGTACAATAAAAATGAAAGAAAAATTTAAGAAAAAAATCTTTGTTCATACATCCTTTACAGAACTATAAAATGTTTTTAAAAATCAATTAAAAATTCAAAACCACTTTAGAAATCTTCTTTTAGGTCTTTTGATATTTTGAAGGGCAACAGTGGATCACTTGATGAGTCTGTTTTCTTTTGCTTTTACTACACTCTTGGTCCACTCTTGTATCTCTATGTCAGTTCTTGAGTATGTACTATTCTTGGAAATTTGTTGTCCCTATCATTAATTTTTCCATTGCTCCTTTGCATCATTTTTACTTTTAATTATTCAGATACTGCAATTTGCCAAAATTTGGAATTTTAGAGAATAGAATTTTATTCAGTGATTTTCTAATTTTACAAACAAAGGAAGCTTATAAAGAAAGAAAAATATAATATATAATTACTCTCAGGATTTCATAGAGGATATTTTGCTTAAGTCATCACATGTTTAAGAGATTCTCAATGAATCACAGGTTTAAAATTATAAGGGACCTTATTGCTCAGTTTTCCCAGTTCCCTAATTTTATATAATTAAGTAAAGTAATCTGAATAATAGAAAAGCCAATTGATTTTCCCAAGTAACTGAGTTGGGATCCCAACTCATTATCTGAATGCAAATACTTTCTTCTTCCCATTGCACCCCCTACTACACTTGTTTTCTTGGAAAATAGTGAGGTCCCTGAGATGGCCCAGTTAATCGGTGAGGTAATGCTCATTACATCAACCCTCAAAAAATGTCAGTGTCTGCTAAAAGACGTCCAAATTCAAAATAATGAAGGTAAATGGATATCTGACATACTGGTTCTCTCCACATTTCCTGATTTTCTTGCTTTTATTTGAGTATTTGTTTTTATTGTGCCAAAGCTACTTCTTCAAATATTATTTCAAATTGTTGTTTTTGAAAATCAATTTTGCTTCCCTTCAAAAATCAGATGGATCACTTTGTTGGACAAGGAAGCCAATAAAGCAATATCAATCTCCCTGTTCCATACATCTTTCTTAAATTGTTTTCAGTTTATTTCAAATGCAATACAAAAAAATGAATATAAAGTTTCTCATTATATGCTCCTTCCCCTCCCCCAAAAATTATTTTATCATATAAGCAACTAGAAAGGCCATGGTGATCAAATCTGAAATGTGGTTAAATTTACTAATATAACATATTCTAATGGGTCATTAAATAATAACAACTATCCATTTTCTGCAGTTGTTAAAGGTAAAGACAGTCATTCAGGTTTCTCTGAGAAAATTAAGAATATTAACACCTTCACAATTAAATTCTTTAATTTCAATTGTATGATTTTCTTCTTTTGTTTTTATCTTTTGGAAGCAGAAAAAATTGAAAAACACAAAGACTGACTAATTTTTCCTAGGGGCACACAGATGGTGATGATATTCTGACCTCTAGTAGTGAGGGTCAAAAACTATGGGGCACTGATAACCTGTTCTCTATTTCTCTGAGTCTGTCAGATTCTTTCAAGTTTTAGGTGAAATGGTTCTTTCTACAAGGCAGTTTTTCTGATCTCTAGTTTCCATTGCATTCCCAAATCTATCTTGATCATATCAGTTGCTAATGCATTCCACTTCTCAGTAAATCCAAACATTTATATAGTCTTTATTAATTAAAGCTTTTTAATTTTTAAAAAATATACATGGATGATTTTTCAACATTAACCTTTGCAAAACCAAGTGTTCCAATTTCCTCCTCTTCCTCTCACCCTGTCCCCTAGAGAGCAAGTAATCCAATATACATAAAAAAGGGTAAAATATATTCAGTTCAAAATATGCATACAAATTTATAGAATTATTTTGTTTCACAAGAAAAATCAAATCAAAAAGAAAAAAATGAGAAAGAAAATGCAAGCAAACAACAACAAAAAGAGTGAGAATTGTGATACACACTCAATTCCCACAGCCTTCTCTCTGGATGAAAATGGCTCTCTTGATCATAAGGTCATAGGAAATGATTTGAATTGCCCCATTGTTGAGAAGTGCCACATCAGAATTGATCATCATATAATCTTGCTGTTCCCATATATCATGATCTGGTTCTGCTCATTTTACTTAGCATCAGTTCATGTAAGTCTCTCCCGGCCTCTCTGAAATCATCCTGCTGATGACTCTGTATTATAACTTATTCAGCCATTCTCCAATTGATGGGCAGCCACTCATTTTTTAGTTTCTTTCCACTATAAAAAGGACTGCTATGAAAATTTTTGCACAAGTAGGTCCCTTTCCCTCCTTTAAGATCTCTTTGGGATATTAGCCCATTAGAAACACTGCTGGATCAAAGAGTATTCACAGTTTAATAGTCCTTTGGGCAGAGTTCCAAATTGCTCTCCGGAAGAGTTGGATCAGTTCACAAATTCCACTAACAATGTATTAATGTCCCAGTTTTCCCACATGCCCTCCAACATTCATCATTGTTCTTTCCTATCATCTTATCCAATCTGAGAGGTGATCAATAGTGATGTAGAGAACTTTTTCATATGACTAGAAATGGTTTCAATTTCTTCACCTGAAAATTGTCTGTTCATGTCATTTGGCCATTTAAATTGTGCAAGAATGGCTTAAATGCTTATAAAAATTGAGTCAATTCGCTATATATTTTAGAAATGAGGTCTTTATCAGAATCTTTGAATGTAAAAATGTTCTCCCAGTTTATTGTTTCTCTTCTAATCTTGTCTGCATCAGTTTTATTTGCACAAAAACTTTTTAACTTAATATAATCAAAATTATCTATATTTTATTCAATAATGATTTCCAATTCTTCTTTTTCCACAAATTCATTCCTTCTCCACAGTTCTGACAGGTAAACCATATGTTATTGTTCTAATGTTTTGTTTGTTGATGCTTTTTGATGGTTTTAAATAGATGCTACTGATTATTTTGAAGAAAAGTCCATTTATTCCTATATTCTCTAGTATTTTTAATAGGGATGGGTGTTATTAAATGCTTTTTTCTGCCACTATTGAAATAACCATTTGATTTTTGTTAGTTTCATTATTGATATATTCAATTGTGCTCATAATTTTCCTAATATTAAAACAGCCCTGCATTCCTGGTATAAATCCTGCTTGGTCATAGTGTATTATTCTGAAGATGACTTTCTGTAATCTCTTTCCTAATATTTTATTTAAGATTTTTGCATCAATATTAACTAGGGAAATTGATTTATAATTCTATTTTCCTTAGGATAGTATATAATTCTCATGTGGCATTTTATTCTTGAAACAACTTGATGCCTTTCTACCTTTCCAGTCTCTTTTACAAGTTGTTTCCTTATACAAACTCTATTATCAAACAACACTAACATTTTAGATTTTCCTAGGCATCAACTCTTCATAACAAAATAGCCTTTTCCTTGGATGTACACCATCCCTAGAATGCTTTCCTTTTCTGCTTTCTAGAAGGTAGGAATCTACCTCCTAGATTCTCTGGCATCATTTACATGGCAATTCAAATCCCACATTCTGCATGAGGCCTTCCTTTTCTTTTTATTTCTTGTTGCTAATGGTTTCTCTCTGAATACAGTATATATCATATATATTCATTTGCTTTAAAATAAGAGCAGGGACCTTAATTTTTTCCTCTATTTGTATTCTCAGTGCATTGTACAATGACTATCACTAAAAACAGAATACAACAAACAAGATAAATTTTGCTTATGTTAACTGACTGAATATTTACCACTTTGTAATTTATTTTGTACCTAATTTTATTACAGAAAACTTCCTCTAATTTTGTTCTCCCAACTCCAAAGGCACTTGTTGTTATTCTATACTGTGGCTGACTACTGTTCTATCACTCTCCCAAAGATTCTGACAAGTTGGATAGAATTTTAAGAAATACTGTTCCTGAGCCCCATTCAATATTTCTATTTTAAATTAAGCAACAAAACAATATTGTTATGGTCCAGAACTCTATACATGAAAAAAGGATTTTTATAAGGTGTTAAGTCATACCCTCTGTGACTTCTCAGAGGTGAGAAGCCCAAAAAAGGAGGTGATCAAGGGAGATTTAGCGGGTTTCTGAAGGGTCCCACTTGAAACAGGTATACATAAATCCATCAACTTAAGAGGTTTTACATAAAGAACAATATGAATCAACATGAGGAATTATATATATCCATAAGTCCTAGAAATAGTCCAAAACCAATCTATGGTCCATTACTTCAGGTGTCAGGGAATCCAATGATTCCTGCATTGAAGTCCTAAAATAGTCTTATCATGTCTCAGGGAATCCAATCATTCCTGCTGGTTTTAAAGTCCTGCAACAGTTTCATTATCAGCATGCTCTTTCAGTGTCAGATGTTTCTTAGATCGTCTCCTTTGTTTTGAGTTTTTTTTCTCCTTTTCTGTCTTTCTCTGATGAACAAGGCAAATACAATGTGTTTGTACCCATCTAATTCCTTCTTCATCTGTAGAGATACAAACATACTCTTTCCCCCAAGCAGATAGATAGAGATAGAGAGTTTTAGGTCTTATTTTGTCACCCTGTCCTCTCACTCTATCTCTATGCCAACATTGAGCTTTCAGATGCCCTATTTTACTACATTGAAAGCACTGATGAGTCTCTCTGGAAGTCCCTTGCCATGAGGGACCCTATCTTCCGATGTTCTGCATCATAGACTGGGTATAAAAGGCATTTATGCCCACTGTGGCACAGCCTCTTATGGTCTCCTCTAAAGGAGCATCCTTGTATAGTCCCAGTATAATTCTTCTACAATCTTTATTAGCATTTTCTCTAGCAAGTTGTCTTATCATCATTCCTGTTGCTGCATTTTCTCCAATAATTCCTATGACAACTGTTTGCAGACATCCCACAAAATCAGCAAAAGATTCACTTGGACCTTGTTCTATTTTTGTGAAGGTTTCTCCTCTGTCTTGATTCCCTGGGAGGGTGCCCCATACTTTGATAGCAGCAGCAGCAATTTGCTCATATGCTATTAAAGGGTAATTAATCTGTGCTAAAGTGTCTGCATATTGACCTTACCTGCTTCAAAGGTGATCTGCATATTAACTCTCATTTCCTGTTTCATTGGGCTTGTATTCTACATAGTTTATTACACTCTGAAAGTCACAAGTTTTGTCCAGGTTTTAAACATGTCCTTGCTATTGATTTCATAATTTCAAAATTTCATAAGCCAAATTTTCTAATACTATCTTAACCTAAGATGATGTAGCCCCATAAATAGTGTAACCCTTTTCCAAATCTTTGATTTTTTTCCAGATCAAAAGGAATGTATCTTCAAGAATCAAATTCTTTCAATCACAGAGTATGCATCTAATAAATCAGATATATCCTATCCTTCTTTTTTAGTTAGTGCCTTTTGTAATCTTGTCATAGGCTGCTTCATAGGTGGTGTTGATTGTGTCACTGTCCCTCCTCCTCCTCCTTCTCCTTCCACCCATGAAAGGTTAATTGAGGGGGGTACATCAGAGGATGGGTAATGCCCTAATGGCTCTTTCTATGAAGCGCCGCACTTCTTAATTTCATCAGCCTTGTACTTGCCTTCATTCTTGTCTAATTTTGATGTTTTTCATCTAGTTTATTAGTATCCTCCCCTTCCTGCACTTTCTTCTTTTTCCTTATTCTATAACTGATGTAATTCTTTAAAGTCAATTGTATTATTACATGTATAGAATGTTTCTTTAGAAACTGAATAAGGACCATTATAATTGTAATATTCACTTAGTTGCTTTCCTACTAGTTTCTACTACTTGTCTGGATTTAATTCTTCTTCCTTAGAGAACCAGAGGCATGAGTACTGTAACATTTCTAAAAGTTCAATGATCTACTCCCAAGTTACAACCAAACCTTGTTTGTTGTTGTTGTTGTTGTTGTCTGTTTGTTTGTTTGTTTGTTTTTTTTTATCAGTCTAACCATGCTTTTTACACACTTTACTTGTGGAGGAGAAGACAACTTTCTAAACATTTGTCCCATTTCAATTGAAACACTACTTTTACGAATAAAGTCAGACTTAAACAATTGGAAAAATATCAAGTGCTCCTGGATAGATCGAGCGAATATAATAAAGATGACAATACTCCCTAAACTAATCTATTTATTTAGTGCTATACCAATCAGACTTCCAAGAAAATATTTTAATGATCTAGAAAAAATAACAACAAAATTCATATGGAATAATAAAAGTCAAGAATCTCAAAAGAATTAATGAAAAAAAAATCAAATGAAGGTGGCCTAGCTGTACCTGATCTAAAACTATATTATAAAGCAGCAGTCACCAAAACCATTTGGTATTGGCTAAGAAATAGATTAGTTGATCAGTGGAACAGGTTAGTTGTACAAGACAGAATAGTCAACTATAGCAATATAATGTTTGACAAACCCAAAGCTCCTCCTCCCTTTCTCCCTCCCCCCCCCTCACTTCTCAGGAAGGGAGGTGAAAGCACTAAAAAGGAGATGATCACGCCTTCCCTGACATCTCAGGAAGAGAGATGAAAAGCACCAAAGGGAAGTGGGGATTTCTAGCGGGTTTCTGGGCTGAAGGCTCTTATTAGAAATAGGTATGCACAAACCCATCAGCATGGGAGGTATTACACGAGCACATAGCAATAATGCACTGGCTATTAGTGATGACTTTCCCCATAGTCAGTACAGGCTCAATGTGGTGCAACAAACAAGAATTGTATATGCAAGTAGTGATATAACAAACAATATACATCAATATGGTATTATAAGAGATTTCCAGAAGTCCTAGAAGGAGAGTATGTAAACAACAGCCACACTTATGCCTTCTTCAGCAGCCAAGTAATAGTCCAAAACCAATTTATTGTCCATTGCTTCATGTTTCAGGGAATCCAATGACCCCAACAAGTTTTTGAAGTCCTGCAACAGTCTTTTCATGTATTAGGGAATCCAATGATCCCAGCAGATTTTGAAGTCCTGCAACAGTCTTATCATTTCTCAGAAAATCCAATGATTCCTGAGGGTTTACAAGTCCTACAACAATCTTATTATGTCTCAGAGAATCAAGTGGTTCCTGAGGGTTTTGAAGTCCTACAACAATCTTATCATGTCTCAGAGAATCCAATGATTCCTGAGGATTTTCAAGTCCTATGTCTCAGAGAAGCCAATGATTCCTGAGGGTTTTGAAGTCCAACATATTTTGATGTCCATGATTTAAACGCCATAACTGCCATGCTCTTTCAGTGGTGGGCACAGTCAGCAATGGACCCAACCAATGTTTCTTAGGTCTTCTCCTTTGTTTCAAGGGTCTGCTCTGTCTCCCTCCAATGGACAAGGCGAATACAGCTTGTTGGCACCCATCTGATTCCTTCTCTACCTGTGGAAATATAAGCAAACCCTCTCCCCCAAGCAGTTAACCTATCTGGTCCCTTCCATTCACCACTTTCTGGGTCTCTCCACATCACCTGGCAATTATCTAAAGATAGTGGAGCTGCTCGCACTGGACACCATCCTTCTGATGAGTTATACAATCTGTCTGCCAGAGCCAGTGCATATTTGTCAAAAATCAAGAAATTAATAGTATAAAGGCCTAGATTTAGAAGTTCTCTAGCGTTACCTGTGGCTCCCCCTTTCTTTTATTTTTGGAGTAGCATCTTAATGTCTCTTTCTCCTCTCTACTATAGCCTGTCCTTGAGGATTAAAGGGTATGCCACACTGGTATATCAGTTTTCCATTGGATAGGAACAGGTGAAAGTGTTGGCAGGCCTTCAACAGCTGCCATGCCTAAAAAAACCAAGGTACTTACTTTTAATCCTAATTGTTGAAAAATGGCTCTTCCCCACAGATTGATAGGGATTTTTCCAACCATAAAAGAAGTAAAAACTGCTGTTTCACCTTCAAATATCCATCTCAAAGGGGTAACACTAACTTCAGCTGCTATTGATCCCCCTATGCCAGACATGTAGGTGTTTTTGGCCAGTGACTGAGCCAGTTTGCACCTCTATTGACTGTACTATTAGCACTTGTGTCTACCAATCCTTCTAATTGTATGCCATTTATATAAATAGTGAGCATGGGTCAGTCAGCTGTCACAACTGCTGTCCAGTATATTTCTGGATTTTTTTGGTTGGAGTCAAAAATCTGGGTGACTATCACCAGATTGCTTATTAGGAGTTGTATTAGTAAACCTGATGCTACTTCTTCTCCTGGTTGATAAGTCACACATTGTCTACCTGTATTAGTGACTGGAATGCTATCTACTCATTCCCCAGTTTCCCACATCAGTATGTGGATGGACACTGTTTTGTAAGTGCTCTCAGGAGGTGAAATGGTCAAGCCTACTGTGCCTGGAAGCAAGGGATCCATAGGCTGGAGAGGAACAGATTTCACCTCTCCAAGAGGTATCTCAGTTATCCCAGCTGCATACAACTCTATTCTCCCCAACTGTAATCCCTTTCTCCCATCAGGTTGCTTCCTGGCTGATAGATTGTATAATCCTCTCCTCCCATCATATGGCTTCCTGGCTGATGAGTCATGTCTGGGTACTGGACTTCTAGGCACTCTCTGGGTGTAGCTCGGCTGCCATCATGCCCCTTTTTGTTTTGGGCCCTGGGGCTGGGCCCCTCATCCCATTTCCCTGAATCAGTCTACATTCTGAGGCCCAATGGAAGCCTCTGTTGTATTTTGGACATGGGGTTTTGGGTCTTATTCTCCCACACTGTTTTCTCACTCTGTCTCTATATGAAGATTGAGCTTTCAGATGCCCTATTTTACCACATTGAAAGCATTAACAAGTCTCTCTGGAAGTCCCTTGACAAAAGGGACTCTGTATTCACATGTTGGGATCTTGGGAATTCTGCATTATATCTTGGGTATAAAAGGCATTTGTGTCCACTGTGGCACAGGGTCTTATGATCTCCTCTAAAGGAGCATCCTTGCATAGTCCTAGTATAATTCTTCTACAAACCTCATTAGCATTTTCTGTAGCAAGTTGCCTTATCATAATGTCTGTTACTGCATTTTCACCATTAGTTCATATGACAGCAGTTGGCAGACGTCCCACAAAATCAGCAAAGGGTTCATTTAGCCCTTGTATTATTTTTTGTGAAGGCTTCACCCTTGTCATTTTTATTGAGAAGCAAAGTCCATGCTTTGATAGCAGCAGCAGCAATTTGCCCATAAGCTGCTAAGGGGTAATTAATCTGAACTGAAATTTCTGCATAAGAACCTATACCTGTTAGTTGGTCACAGGTGATTGGAGGATTAAGTCCACTATGCCTATTTTGTTGGGCTTGTATCCTACAGAACTCACTATATTCAGAAAGCCACAACAAGTTTTGTCCAGGTTCTAAGCATGTCCTTGCTATATATGGATTTCCAGTCCCTAGGGGTTAAGACTTCATAAACCAAATTCTGTAATAACATCTTAATATAAGGTGATATAGCCCCATAAAGAGTGCAAGTCTTTTTCAGATCCTTGAGGATTTTTATATAAAAACTACTATCAAGACTACTGCCTTTTCCAATCTAGTCATAAGAGGAGATGATTTTGTTGGGGGAGGTGCTGGTGATGTGACAGCCCCTCCTACTACTCCTTCCCCCTCCATCCCAGAAGGTGAAGTTGATGGGGGTGTGTCAAGAACTACTTCTGGTTTAGGTGGGGTTGAAGCTGCTTTGTGAGAGTGAGAATCACCAAGCCCTTCACCTCACCCTTCACCAAGCCCTTCATCTTCACTTAACTCCTCTTGCCCTCTGGTGATATCGCTGTTAATCCCTCCTTCGTCCTCCTCATTTTCCTCACACTTCCTCATCTGGCCATTTTTAGAATTTTCCTTTTTTCTATAACTAGCAGGATTTTTAAAGGCCAATTGTATTATGTTGTATGTATAGAATGTCTCCTTGGAAATTGAAGGTAGATCTTGATCATTGTAGTATTTACATACTGCTCTCCTACCAGCTTCCAATTATCCAGCCTTATCTCTTCTTCCTTTAAGAACCAAGGGGACATGCATTTTAATGTACCCAACAGTCTAGCCATCTTCAACCAAGTTACAATTAATCATTGTCCCTTGATCAGCTTAAGCATGCTTTCTATAGAATCCGCTTGGGGCGGGGGTGGGTGTAGGGCTGGGGGAGAATCTTTTCCCAATATCTGCCCCATTGTAGGTAGAAAAGGTTACTATTTTAGCCCTTAACAAAGTTAAGTTCCCTGTTTGTCTATTAAAATACTCACCCTATTTCCTGGTAACCAGAGATTTCTTCAGTGAAGTTAGGGTCCTCAGTTCCCATGCTTGGACACCAAATGTAACAACCGCACTAGCACCCAGGATACCCCAGAATCAACCAGAGTCAGGATAAGCAAAAGTCCTTTTTTATTTTTGGTCATAGATGCAGGATTGAACAGGATGGAAGCAGAATCTCCTCCACCTGCCTTCCCCCTCATCTACCACCTAGAGTGTGTCCCTGGCTAGCTTTAATCTACCCCCTAGTCCCTCCTACAATCCTCTATACACCAATCATTGAGCCAGTACGGATAGTGGAAAGGACCATTTTCCAAGCATATGCCCATAGAATACTGTCCAATCAGTAGTTAGCCTCAAGTGCTCAGCAGTCCTGACCTCAGTGCATCAACCCAATAATTTCAGCCCTCTACATTTATAAAGTTTTATTTTTCTCAGCCTACTAATATGACTATAATTATAACAATAAAATACCAAATTTCTGTTTAACTTCAGTGGTTTTTACATAAAATATACAGAAATCATTATGAAGAGAATATTATAATTTCATTTTTGCTTAAATTATCTACATATTCCAAATTATATTAAGAAATACCAGGATCCTTTCAAGCAGAAAGGTTCCTGAATTAATTATTAGTATATAAATAAAAAGGAGCATTTCTTCTTTAAACTGAAACCTTTACACCTTAACATTCTTCTCTATTCCATATTGATGTAAGCATGCTATAAAAATAATGTATAACTATACTGTCATGCTTAGGATAGTAATAATGTTTAGAATATTCTTCAGACAATAATTTTTTCTCTTTCTACCCCTCTAAACAATGTAAGTCCTTTCCATCATATTGTTGAATCAATAAGCATTTATGAAAGCTTATCATTCTTCAGACATAGTGCTAAGTATTGAAGATTATTTTTAAAGACAGAATATTCCTGACCTCAAAAGGTCACAAATTGATTTGGGAGACAACATACAAACAACTTCACACATAATTTATACAGATAAACATAGAGAAACTGAGAAAAATCTTGCAAAATGTGGGATTTTATCACAGACATGAAGTTATGTAAGAATATTGAAGTCACTTGACTATATTCTTTCTTTCAAAATCTCACACAGGGCCTGGAATATATGAGAGGTTTAATATTTTTTATTCAATTAAGCCCCCTTTAGTGTGAGGAGTTGCAAACATGTTATTTCACTTGTAGTTCCAATTGAAGCCCTTCTCCTCCAAAATGCCCAATTCTCAAGGATCCTTTTAAAATAAAACAAGAGTTGAGAGTGGAAATCATGTCATCCTTGACTTCCAAAGTCTTCTCTCTGGTTTTTCAGTCTTTACTTTATTCTGCTTGGATCCTATAACTAGAAGACTGTTGACTCTGATTAATTCAATCTTTATCAAAAAGATTCTCTCTTCCCTGACTCTTCTAGTAGCTTTCTTTTTTACACATCATTTTTTCTTTGTCATCCAGTTTCAATTCTCTTCTCCCACTCCTGTTCTGTTTTCTATCAATTTCTGGTCCATTGATTTTCATCATTTTTGAGCATTTACATTTTACATCTCTGTCTATTGATATTTACAACTCCTTTATTTACAATAAAAAGAGATAGACTCAATCACAATTGTGAAAATAATCCTTTCCATGTGTCCTTTTTTGTTCTTAATTCTCCAGATGTTGAGATACTGAATAATTTAATTTAGAATGGAAAAAGTGTATTTTAGTCAAGTTAATGTTGGACATCATTGTGTAAGTAACAAAGTCAGTCTTCCATTAGTTAATTTGTATTAATTCATTTTTTCCAACTATGTAATCTCTCTGAATTGAAAGAGGACATGGCCTCCAAGACATCATAAAATTTGGGGTCAAAAAGTGAATTAGAATAGGAAAAAAAATGATAGTCAAATGCATTTCAACATAGACAAAAGCTAATATAAGAAAAACATCAAGTGGTTTGGAGTTTAATAATCACTACATGCTTATTATGTGTTATGAGCCAGAACTCTTGTACTTGAAACAAGGATTCTTACAAGTCAGTGGAATTAATAAGACAATGATTATCTAGTTTAGCATGATGATTAATAGTTCTCTAGTTCAGAACATGTACTTAGTACTTAATATAGTTCTACAAAATTCACACCTATGATAATGTAATTAAAATAGATCATATAAGCTGGGACGGACTCAGAGAAAATTCATTCCATTGTCCACTTTTGTGGTGGCTGGGGGCTGAAGCACAAGCCTTCAGACTGACAGAGTTTCATTCCATATCACACCACTGTGGTGGCAGGCCTATTCTCCTTTGTTTCTCTACTGAAACCAAGACTCCAGAAGGCCTCAGAAAGCTAACCTGGGCCCCAGGCAAAGAAACTAGATTGTGAAGGAGATAATAAAGGATTTGGACTTGACAATTCTTGTTGTGATTACTCTACTGAAATGAAGACTGCCCCAGAGACCTCCAGAAAACCAATCAGAACATTACAATTATGTACCTCATAAGTGTTTTGTATTCCTTGCAAGGTATCACTAAAATAAAATGCTCTAAAGCAAACATACTATAGCCTAGATAATCAAGTGAATGCTTGCTATCTATCTATCTATAAATAACCTGTTGAATAACCTTTCAGAAGTTCTGATTAGAGCTTTGACTTTATATCAAGCAGAACTTCACTCCAATAAATTCATATTGGACTACAGAATGAGTGCTGCTGTACTAAAGGGAAATACTGTCTCTCCCCCAAATATTTAAATTTCAGATCGAAGAGGAAGCTCCAAAGAATTTTCCATTTGTCACTATTTTTTCTTCTTCTTTAATGCTGCATTACTATTTATTGAACTTGTTAATGGATCTATCATACAGCATGCCCAAACAGTATCCTCATTACATTGATAGTATATTAATAGGAAATTTACCTAGTAATGCTACACTCAAGTCTCCTAAATTATGCATGTAACACCTCTTTAGCAGACATTTGATTGTGCAAACCAGATAATTCTTCACCTGCAATATTTTCTGTCTAGTCAGGAACAGGATGTAATATTTAGCCAGCCATTTATGTGATTTTTACTTTTTTATTGTGTGGGTCAAATGAGTAAATGCACCTACATTTTTTAAAGTATCTCTGAAATAAAATTTCTCGAAAAGGTGATATAGTGATGGGCATTGTTGTTGTGCATTTTGTATGTAACTATTTTTCAAAAGCAATCTTGTTTCCAATGAAATAACTTTGAATCTATCCATCTTGCTAATTCAATAGAATCAAGGGTAGACAGACTCAAAGCACAACATGGAGCCTACTTGGAAAGATGCTTCCCATGTCAACTATAAAGCATTGTAATATTGAGCTGGAAATGAAATTAGAGGCCATTTAGTCTAATCACTTCATTCTATTATAGAGTGAACTAAAGTCCAGACAAGTTATAACCTGTTCAAGGTCACAAGTACAGTAGAATTAGGATTTGAATTCAGGCCATTTTCTGCCTAAATTTAGTTTCTTTACACTTCAACATGTTGCACCCTAAACTGTTCAACTCAATGAATGTCCATTAAATACCTACTATGAACAAGAAACTTTTAAAGACACTAGGTATATAAAAACAGAAACAGATCTTACTTGTTCATAGGAAGTTTATATTCTCCTAGAAATTATAACATGCACAAATAAGGAAAGACAAGATTATGTGAGGCATAAGAAAATAACTTTTGGAAAGAAGATGGAAAATAGAGATAGAAACAGAGAAATAGGAATATAGCTAGGAAAGATTTACTGAAATAAAAATCACCTAAGCTGAACATTGAAGGAAGTTTATTTTGAGAGATAAATACAATGAAGGAGTGAGTTGTGTGCATAGGAGATGATGCAAACTGTTTTTTGGAGGTTAAAGATAAGGTATTCTAATGGGTGAGTTGATATTAGTCTAGTTTTCATAGCATACTATGTGTGAAGAAAGCAATATGAAATGATGCTAGAGAGGTAAGTGTGTGCCAACTTGTGTAGATTTTCAGATGCCAGGCTGAAAATCTTATTTCTTTATCCTAGAAGTAACAGACAATGAAGATATTTGAGGAAAGTAATATATTCAGAGTTATACCTTAAAGAAAGTGTTTTGGAAGTTGTATAGGAAGTAGATTGGAAAAAGGACTAAAAATTAGAAAAAGAGACCCAAAAAGTAAGGAGATCAATTAATAGGCTAGATCATAGGATAAATGATGAGTACATGAGTTTGAGATAGCAAAAGTAGAGAGAAATGAATGGTTGTGAGAGATTTTGTGAAAAATGGACAAGATTTAGTAATTAATTAACTATAGTGATGAAAGGGGAAAAAAAAGTCAAGAATGACACTGACTTTGAAAACCTATTTTTTGGAAGGAGCAGCTAGATGGTGCAATAGATAGAGCACTGGCCCTGGATTCAGGAGTTAAAATCAGGCCTTAGACATTTAACACTTAGTAACTGTGCAACCACTTAACCCCAATGCCTTTCAAAAAATGTTTTCAGTGGAAGGTTTTTAGTGTCCTTAAGACATGACTGTCAAATACATTGCTATTGGCAACACTTCCAAATATAGAATTAAATTTGTAATTAGGATATGTATAACAAAATAGATGAAAATACAATAGAACAGAAGTAATGTCCATATGTGGATTTCTAGATCAATATATAACCATAAAACATATATAGTTTCTTATTTGAGCTTGCTTTGAAAATTAAGGATGATTGAAGGAGGCATTTGTATATGGAAGGAGGCAATGAGATATATTTAAAAACATTTTCAGATGAATTATACTGTGATTAAAATTTCAAAGTGAGTAGCTACATTCAACACACAGAGTTCGCAAGTACTAATCTTATACTATAAATGAGGTTAAATAATTAAATACATAAATAAATTAAAGAAGCATTATGGTTCAATGACTAGAATGCTAATTCTGAAGGAAGGATGATATAGATTCAATGCCTACCTCTTTTATAGGCTAGTCATGTAACCATAGGAAATTCATTTAATTTCCCACCTTCCTGGAGAAATTCTATAAAATAATATTTTTCAGATGAGTTGACAAAATGTATTGGTTGAGGAAGTTTCTATAATGGGCACTTTCTATAGCAATGAAATTACAGGACTAGATAAAATTAAATATGTAGAGAACTTTTCATTCCCCCACTATATTATTATTTTGATTAAAAAAAAGTTGTTTAATGCACAGTATATGGATTGTCAATCTTTCTCTTATATAATTTACTCTCAATAGATTGGAAAAAGTAGAAAATGGGATATCAGTTACAAAGAAGGTACAAACTTAATGAGCTACAATTGAAAATCATATAATTCCTTAGGAATTACAGAGGATATTCCCATAGCAACTCCAAAGGCAGTGTAAATATAAGAGAAGGTATTGTCAGCATTATTTTTTTCAATTTTTACAATGAAATTCCAGTAACTAATTGAACTTAAATGATTTGTCCAGATTTATACTGTCAGCATCCAAACCTATGATACATAATTCACTTTCTGTACAATGCCCTTTTGCCTCAATTCCTTGACTTTGTTATGATGTCTGTGATAATACATAACCTAAGATTAGATGACTTCCTAATTCTTTCATATTTTCACATTTAAGCTTAATTCACAGTTAAATAAATCTAGACATTTTTAGATTATATTTATCACCCTTTCTAACTAATATGACATTAAGTTTTCCTTGCTGGAGATGGAAAAGTCTTCAAATTTTTATTAGCATTTAAATCACAAAGAAATCAAATATACTTCAATATTTCTTGTAATTCTTATATGTCAAAGAGATATAAAACCTATTAAATCTCAAAATTGCCATGTTTACAATTTCTGAGTACTCCAAAATGATCAGGACTTTAAAAATATAATGGCTTGAAATCTTGGAGCTTAAGGAAACTGAGATCTCATTTTCTCCAACTTTTAAACTCTCTAAGGAAGGGGGACTGATGTTTAGAGAGCAGAGTTGCCATGCTCAAAGGGCTATAAAACTGTATATACCTTTTGATCCAGTAGCGTATTCTATTGGTTTTGTGTTCCAAAGAGATCATAAAAGAGGGGGAAGGATTCACATGTGTAAAATTGCACCAGTTTCTAGTGGTGACAAAGAATTGGAAAATAAGGGAATGGCTGAATAAGATGTGATATATGAATGTAATGGAATTATTATTTTTCTATAAGTAATGAGTAGACTGATTTCAGAAAAGCATGTGTGTAGGTCAGATCAGGTGCAAGACTACCTTTCCAATTAATTAATCAGAGACATCATCAGGTACAGAGAAAACATTTATTTAATCCCTGCAGGGAGAGGCCCAGACAACACCTGGGAGCCATTCCAACTCCCACCATGTGCTCCTGGAATCTGGCCAGTTTCTGGCTTGTCCAGGGTTTAAAAACAAAAAACTTGAGTCTTCTTATTGGATAGACTCAAATGACGTAATCATCCTTCATGTACTGATCCTGATGTACCGTTGTATATTTGTAATTTTACAAATATAAATTTTAAAAATTTGTAATTTTTCTTAACCCAAATGAAAGACTGCATTTTTTGTATTGAATTTCATTCTTTTCAATTGACTTCATAATCCTAATCTTGAAGACTTTTTGAACACTGGTTCTGATTCCTGACTTCAGACAGAGGTCCAATCCAGTTTTCTGTTATTTATGATTTTGATTAAAATAGAACTGTGTTATTCTTTGTTATAGTTTTACAGTCTTCCAATGATTTTGTGTAAGATCCTGAGCTGTGTAGTATACATTATCTACCATGAATTTGAGGGAGTTCCCATGCCACATCTGAACATCTAAAAGGAAAACTAAGAGGTAATTTATTAGATAGTTAATGTTGATTACTTCCAAAAAACACTGCTTAAACTATTTCATTTTCACTTCAATCTCTGAATAATGTGATCACAGTATATTGTCTGAATCCTGTGAATGCAAAGGGATATGAACTGAAAAGGGGTAGTCCAGATAGGATAGGAGCTTACAGGCTAGATGAATACATAAGACAATTTTAATATTCTGAACAGTATTCCATTTCATTTCTTAGATTAAATTTAGATTTAGTGAGAATTAATTCAGATTATTTAGCCCAATGGATGGTCCTGATTTTGGTGGGGAGTGGTTTATACATTTGTTAATTGACTGCTCTCTAGCTACCAAAATGTATATAAACTTTTAAGAAAGGTATCATATATATGCCAAAGAAAAGCTTAAAGGCCATTAAGCTACTAGTTTAAGAAGAACATTTTCAATATTGCATTTTCATACTACATTCATTTGATGGATGATTAATACAGTGATATACTGTAATGCTGATGCTATGAGATGGTACTTAAGCCATGAAACTTAAAGGTTACAGGTAGTGACAAAAGTATCACCCTATATATTTACAACTAATTACTACACAAATATATTGTTTAGTAGTTCCTGTCTTTAATCAAGAGGACAATTACTCAATTAAGAAACATTTATCATGTGTCTACTTTATTCAAGACACTGTGATAAATGTTGGGGATACAAAAGAAAACAAAATATAGTCCCTGTACTCAAGAACCTCACAATTTAAAAGGGGAGACATTATATATATATATATATATATATATATATATATATATATATATATATATATATAACAAGTTATTTACAGGATAAATAGGAAATAAGTAATAAAAGGAACATACTAGGATTTAGAATTTGGGGAAGATACTCTGTAAAAGATGAGATTTTAATTGAGAAG
This sequence comes from Sarcophilus harrisii, assembly GCF_902635505.1. Taxonomy (NCBI): domain Eukaryota; kingdom Metazoa; phylum Chordata; class Mammalia; order Dasyuromorphia; family Dasyuridae; genus Sarcophilus; species Sarcophilus harrisii. The sequence goes on along the minus strand of NC_045426.1, from coordinate 45,978,661 downwards.
TGAAAGAATCTTGGGAAGTCAGCAGGTAGAGTTGAGCAGGTAGAACATTACAGGCATGGGGGAGAGCCAGAAAAAAATGATGGCAACCAAGAAATAGACTGTCTTGTTTATGGGAAAGCAAAAAGGCTAGTATCATTACATGAAATGTACTTGAAAGGTACTAATGTGTCGAAGATTAGAAATGTAGGAGAAGGCTAGTTGATGTAAAATATTTTGAATGCCAGATAGGATTTTGTATTTGAACCTTGAGGTGATAGGAAGCCCCTGGAGTTTAATGATTGGGGTGAATGAAATGGTTGTGATCAGGTACATTAGGAAAACTGTTTAGAAATTGCAAGAGGCAAATTTCATTTTAATATAAGGGGGAAATATTTAATAATTAGAACTTTCTCAAAGTGGAATTGTCTGAGGAGATAGTAAATTTTTCTTCATTGGCATCCCTTAGGTAGAGAAAGATTGACTATTAGTCAAGAATAATGAAGTAGAAATTTTTGTTCAAGTATTTGCTAGATGTGAATACTTTTGAATGTACTACCATTAATAGATTTATCTCTATATAAAATATATTATACATGGTTTATATGTAACATATATGTATATATCTTTGTGTGTATAATGCAATTTATTAGTTTTCCAATTCTTTTTATCTTCATTTCACAAATACCTTCACATTTTCTCTTTGTGCTTTCAAAAGTTTGTTTTCTCCAGTATATATTGTTTTTATATGTGCTTTGTTTTAACAATTACGTTTTTATAAGACCTAAGTCCAACTCTATATACAAGTCATCCAAAATTTTAATTGTTATCGTATAAGGAAACGATTTGCCTAAAAACACTGGCAGGAATACTGATATTTTTGGTGGAGGTGGAGTCTATTTGCTGTCCTAGCATATTCTAAGTATGATCTTCTGTTGAACTGGCTTAACCCATTCTCACATTAAAGTATATACAAAATCTTTTAAAACACTATTACTCTCTTCTGTTTTGTTGAGCTTTATAATCATATACTGCTTTCTTCCCATTGCCTAACCTAATATTCAAAGGGCTATGCAATTTATATCCAATTCTGTAGTTATTTCACTGTACTTTTATTCTTGTACTCTACATTCTAGTGCCTCAACATTTACTAATCAACTACTATGTATGTGCAGGTATGTATAAATTGGGGGAGCTAGACTGCACAGTGAATAGAGCACCAGGTCTGACATTAGATATAAGTTCAAATGTAGCCTCAGATATTTAGTATTTATGTGATTCTGGGTGAGTCCCTTAATTTTGTTTACCTCAGTGTCCTTTTTATTAAATGAGTTGCAGAAATAAATATAAAGCCAATTTAATAATATTTTTTAAGAAACTCACAATTGAAGTAATAATTAGACCCAACTAAACAGTAATAATAATGAATATAAAAAATAATATCTAAATATAATAAATGAGAATTAACCAACAGAGAGAAGATGCTAAAATTAAAAGGAACTGGGAAAGACATTTTGTAAAATGTGGGATGTTAGCTAGAACTTGCAGGGAGCCAGAAAAGTCAGGAAGTAGAAATGAGGAGGAAGAAAATTCCATGCTTGAGGACAGAGAATGAAAATACCAGGAGTAAAAATATCCTTTCATTGTCCTCCTCTCTTTATGAAATTCATGCTGGAATGACTGGAAATAATTTTCCTTATTATTATTCTTTTCCTTCTAATTCTATATCTTTTGTGAATTCTGCCTATAAATCCCTAACTTTAAGTCATTTCTCACTTCTTGAATAGAATCTCATGCCAGTCTGTTTGACTACTCAATCTACTTGGTCCAACATGAACTTGCATATAACCCCAACACACACACACACACACACACACACACACATACACATGCATGAACATGCACACAGACTTTTGGTATTTTGAGGATTTGATGGAGACATCAAAAAATTTTAAATCTTTCTATCCTTAGTGCCTGTTATAGAAATTTGCCCAATATACTTTCTAAATAGACCCTAGTCATAATGGAAAATTGATACTAGTTTTATTGTACTTTCTGGTTTGCCAAAGTGTTATCTTTTTTGAACCTTGGATTTAAATCCAACTTGTATGCTTCCAAGTCCAGTAGTCTACTAACTCTAGCATTTAGTTGCCTTTTGTAGGGAGATAGCATGTTATATATACCAATTACCATAAGAATGATTTGAGAGCAAGGCCAATTATTGCTTTTCTTTGTTTTGTAGTGCTTAGGACACTTAGTGGGATATAACAAGTTCTTAATATTTATTAACTGACTAAATTTAATTGGTCAACTAAATAAGAATATCAAATTTTTATTCTTAGCTCTGCATTCATTCTATTATATCATCTTGTGACAAAAGCTTATATACCTTAAATTTTGTTTTATCTAATTAAACATACACAATAATGTTATAAGTACTACTACTGCCCTAGTTATATAAGAAGTCTGATCTGTTATTGATAATCTAATTTAGAAAATGTCTATTATTTTCACACTGCTATTCTTAAGCCATCTTGTTCAGAATTGGCAATTATTTAATGAATTTGGAATTGTAGGGTGTCAAGGTAACTCAAGAGATTTAACAATAAATCTTTTCCCTAATATTTTTACATCCAAAGGATCTGATAAAGGCCTAATTTCTAAAATATATCGAGAATTGACTCAAATTTATAATCATTTAAGCCATTCTCCAAATGGTAATTGATCAATGGATATGAATAATTTTCAGATGAAGAAATTGAAACTACATGAAAAGGTGCTCCAAATCACTATTGATCAGACAAATGCAAATTAAGATAACTCTGAGATACCACCACACACTTGTCAGTTTGGCTGAAATGAGAGGAAAAGATAATGACAAATGTTGGAGGGGATGTGGGAAAACTGGGACACTGATACATTGTTGGTGAGAGAACCAAAGGAACAGAGTGTGGACCACAACATAGCATTCTCACTCTTTCTGTTGTTATTTGCTTGCATTTTGTTTTCTTTCTCAATTATGCTTTTTATTCCTTCTTGATCTGATTTTTCTTGTGTAACAAGATAACTGTATAAATATGTATACATATATTGGATCTAACATGCATTTCAACATATTTAACATGTATTAGACTACATGCCAGCTAGAGGAGAGGGTGCGGGGAAAAGAGGGGGAAAATATGGAACAAAAGGTTGTGCAAAGCTCGATGTTGGAAAAAAAATATCCATCTATATGCTTTGTAAATTAAAAGTTTATAATAAACAAACAAACAAACGAACAAGCAAACAAACAAATAAATCTTTTCTCTTTGCTGATTAAAATATATTCTCATTCCTTTCACAATGAATCTCCTTGAGTTAGGCTTAAATCTATCTGGCAAAATGAAAATCTCATTTGAATAATAAAACAATATAACAAAGATGTTTTTAAAGAAATAGATTTCTAATGAGCAGCTAGATGGTACCGCAAATAAAGCACCAGTTTTGGAGTCAGGAAGAATTGAAATATGACCTCCATCACTTGACAGGAACTGGGTAACTCTGGACAAGTCACTTAATTCCAATTCCCAGAAATACAAAAATATAATTTTAGTAATATGCAATTCCAGGCATATTTCTTATATTACTATGAAAATAAAATATTGGGATGGAAATTTTCTTATCACAAGGCTGATTGAAAATATATTAAAAAGCTACAAAAGAAAATGCTATGTAAATTCAGATCAATAATGTCCTTGCCTATTGGCAGGAAGAGGAAATAAAATGAACTGAGGAATAGTCAGGCTTTCTGAGAGAGATGATTTTTGATATAACCTTTAGAGAATGGTATGAAATATTAAAGACAGGATCAGTTGAGAGGGGAAAAATATTTAAGAAAAACAGAAGAAAACTCAGGGTGAGCATAATCTCTGTGTTCAAGCTTTGAAGGGCTATCTTTTGGAAAGGAGATTCAACTTTTTCTTCTAGACCTCTGAAGGAAGAAATAAGAACAATGGATGGAATTTTAAAGAGGTAGGTTTAAGCTTTCTACTAGGGTGAATGAGCAGTAAATTCCCTAATCCTAACAGCTATGCAAAAGGAAAGCTGCTTCTTTAGCTGGAAATAGGTTGTGGTGATCTTCAAATGAAATCTCTGCTCTTAAGTTGTTTGTTATTTTGTGAATTGTTGTAAGGTTATAATCAGGACAAGATGGTTTCTGAGGTCTCTTCCAAATTGTAGACTGTGATTAATAAAGTACATATATGAACAGAAATGAAAGTGAGTGAATGATGTAGGTGAAATAAGAAATGGATGGCCCAAAAATGTGTTATTATTCTGGAAATAGGTAAGGTGAATTAGGACAAGGTCTTTTGTTTTTTCAGAATTTTTTCTATGAATGGTCCATGGAATTACAAGGCAATAATTTTACAGGATGAATAGATGGAGCCTAAAAGTATATGCCAGGAGATTATAATATTGTACATTTTCTTCTTTATCTACATGTTTTCAACAACATTCCCTTATAAGTAAGCATACAAAATCCAAAGTGACAAGGTTAAAAATAGGGAAAATCCATTGGTGCCTTTAAATTAGATATTTGTGATATTTGTCACTTTTACTAAGCATTTAGACTTTACAGAAAAGTAGCAGTCTTAGAAGTCAGGAAACTTATAGCATATCACCAGCTATTTCATAAACTACAGATAATATCCTTCAATCTCCAATTAATTTTATTTCAATCAAGGAAATTGTCATAACTTTTCTAGTAGGAATTTAAATTATAGATAATGTGATTTATCTGGATTTATTCCTCCTATTTTAGATACAATTATTTTTTTCCCTTTACCCAAAAGAGTTGTTTAAAAAATATTTGACAACCTTCCCATAGTTAGTACTGGCTTTAGTCTGATGGGGAGGTTTTACAAGTTGTCATGGTTGCCTGAACTCAATAACCTCAGGTCAGTGAGGTAATTAATCTTTCTAAAGTCTAAATTCATCAGTTTCTAACCTAAGGGCAAAACAATTTTTGTCATTATTTTAACAACTTCACTACAAAAGAGTCAAGATAATACGGAGGAAGTTTCAAAATGAAAAGAGTTTAAATTGAAATGTGCCTCTGACACTTTCAGAATTATTGTGAAACTCCAGAATATACCAGACAATATGCATTGCATGCGTGGTTCTGCTGCTTTGCTCTTTGAAGACTACCTTACAACTTGAAGAGATTTTTTTTAAAAAATGGTAGGCAGATAAAGTCTTTTTTGCTATATGCTTATAAACTGGTTCTGAAAAGTATAACATCTGAAATGACCATATTATATAATATAATATTGATCCTTCACTTGAACCAGATTCATTCTTGATGTCTGATGCAAAGAAATTCAGACTTTCCCAGCAGATTTGCAGAAGTACCTAATGATTCCTAAAGATTTATATATCTAGCTGAAAGCATCAACATGCTGATCATTAGGTTGGTTTCAGTTTGACTGAAATTTGGCAATGAAATTTTTCTACTACTTAAATTGGCTTATTTATCCATGATTTGTAAATGATGAAATTTGTCTTCATAATATGTATATTTCTCCTTATGATCTTTTACTCAACAGACTAAGAAAATATGTAAGGTGCATCTGTGGTCATGATTTTTTTTTACCTAAAATCTATATAAAATAATTTGACAAATTAAATTTAATCATCATGAGACCATTGATTCCAGGTGTGAAAGAAATTATGTGATGAACAAATTTTTAGTCTTAATATAACTACAAAGCTTGGAAAAATTTAAAGTCACATATTTTCATAGGCATCAGCTTCAATATCACTAAGCACTATATGACAAAATGAACAAAAAAAAGAGGGAATGAAAGAGAATAGTAAAAAAAAATGAAATGATGCCTTGTCACATATATTTTAGAACATACATTTTTTTCTTCTTATAAATTTTAGGATAATGGTCAGCCCCAGTAATTGTGAATTGTAGCTAAAACTATAGAAGGATAATAAATAATATTAGTGATGGCAATAATGTCATATATTTACATAATAAATCACAAATCCTGTGAAGTTACAATGAAAAAAAAAGACTTTTATTTTACATGAGAAAAACTGTTGCTCATATGGGCTAAGTGTTCATTGCAAAATGTCTAATAAGTTCTAGAGGCAAAACTGAAACCTAGGTCTTTGGATTCTGAGATAAGGGGTATTGTTGTGATGTTGTAATACTTTTCAAGGAATTTCCAAACTCTATATATCTATGACTATCTTAGAAAGCAGTGTGCTAGTGTAGAATCTGGAGAACACTGATTTTGATGTAACTACAAAAAATATATTTGTTCTGTATTATCATGGGCATGATGGTAGATGAAAATAAATTATTCACCCTCATCAAGTTATGAGATCATCCTAGTAGATTTTTAGTGGGGAGATGACAAAAATTTAAAAAAAGAAAAGATTTGTTTTAAAAGATTTGTAATTATCACTCTTTGAAGATGATGGTGTATTTAGAGAATCCCAGAGATTCTATTAAAAAGCTATTAGAAATAAACCACAACTTTAGCAAAGTTGCAAGATAAAAAATAAATCCATATAAATCATCAGCATCACTGACAAAGTCCAGCAGCAAGAGATATAAAGAGAAATTCCAATTAAAATAACTGTCGATAGTATAAAATATTTGGCAATCTATCTGCCAAGGTAAGGTCAGGAACTATATGAGCAAAATTACAAAACACTTTCCATACAAATAAAGACAGTTCTAAACAACTGGAAAAATATTAAGTGCTTGAGGTTAGGTTGAGTGAATATAATAAAGATGGAATACCACCTAAACTAATCTATTTATTTAGTGCTATACCAATCAAACTCCTCCCAAAAATATTTTAATGAACTAGAAAAAATAACAACAAAATTCATCTAGAAGAGCAAAAGATTAAGAATTTAAAGTGAACTAACAAAAAAAAAAAAAATCAAATGAAGGTGGCCTAGCTGTATCTGATCTAAAACTATATTATAAAGCAACAGTTTCTTGGTATTGGCTAAGGAACAGACTAGTTGATCAGTGGAATAGGTTAGGTTAACAGGACAAAATACTCAATAATTATAGCAATCTAGTTTTTGAGAAACCCAATGACCCCAATTTTGCGGATAAGAATTCACTATTTGACAAAAACTGCTGAGAAAATTGGAAATTAGTATGGCAGAAACTAGGGATTGACCCACACTTAACACCACACACCAAGATAAGATCAAAATGAGTTAATGATCTAGGCATAAATAATGAGATTATAAATAAATTAGAAGGATATAGGATAGTTTTCCTCATAGATTTGTGGAGGAGTAAGGAATTTGTGACCAAAGAAGAACTAGAGAAAATTTTGATTACATCAAGTTAAAAAGCTTTTGTACAAACAAAACTAATACAGACAAGATTAGAAGGGAAGTAGTAAACTGGAAAAATGTTTTTTTTTATATCTAAAGGATCTGATAAAGGCCTTTTTTCCAAACTATATGGAGAATTGACTTTAATTTATAAGAAATCAAGCTATTCTCCAATTGATAAATGGTCAAAGGATATGAACAGATAATTTTCAGATGAAGGAATTGAAACTATTTCTATTCATATGAAAAGGAATTCCAAACCATTTTTGATCAGAGAAATGCAAATTAAGACAACTCTGAGATACCACTACATACCTCTCAGATTGGCTAAGATGACAGGAAAAGATAATGATGAACGTTGAGGGGGAAGGGGATGCAGGAAAACTGGGACACTGATGCATTCTTGGTGGAGTTATGAATGGATCCAATCATTCTGGAGAACAATTTGGAACTATGCTCAAAAAGTTATCAAACTAGGCATACTGTTTTATCCAGCAGTGTTACTACTGGGCTTATATCGCAAAGAGATATTAAAGAAGGAAAAGGGACCCATATGTGCAAAAATAATTGTGGCTGCCCTTTTGTAGTGGCAAGAAACTTGAAATTGAATAGATGCTCATCAATTGAAGAATGTCTGAGTAATTGTGGTACATGAATATTATGGAATATTATTGTTCTGTAAGAAATGACCAGCAGGATGAATACAAAGAGGACTGGAGAGACTTACATGAACTGATGCTAAGTGAAATGAGCAGAACCGGGAGATCATTATACACTTCAACCATATTGTATGAGGATCAATTCTGATGGACATGGCTATCTTCAACAATGAGAGGATCCAAATAAGTTAATTACAGAACCAGCTACACCCAGTGAAAGAACACTGGGGAATGAGTGTGGACCACAACATAGCATTTCTACTCTTTCTATTATTGTTTGCTTGCATTTTTGTTTTTCTTCTCAGGTTATTTTTACCTTCTTTCTAAATCCAATTTTTCTTGTGCAGCAAGAAAACTGTATAAATATGTAAATACATATTGGGTTTAATATATACTTTAACATATTTAACATGCATGGGCCTATTTACCATCCAGCTGAGGGGGTGAATGGAAGGAGGGGAAAAGATGGAACAGGAGTTTTTGCTAGGGTCGATGTTGAAAAATTACCAATGCATCTGTTTTGTCAATAAAAAGCTATAATAATAATAAAAAAGATTCTTGTGCTGATTATGTAGAGTTGAGGTCTGACTATCCCTCAATGCCTCACTCCCTTCCTCTCTCTCTCTCTCTCTCTCTCTCTCTCTCTCTCACTTTCTCTCTTTCTCTTTTTCTCTCCCTCCCCACACCCCATAATTTGTCTTAGGTTATATCACTACTATATATCACAGTAAAGATTTAAAACCACATCCTCAGCCAATATTCTTTCTACTGTAACAAACTATCTTAGATTTTTAAAATTAATTTAATATTTATTTTCCCAATAACATGTAAAATATTTTAATATTTTAAAAACATTTTTGAGTTCTAATTTTTTTCCTTCCTTCTCATCCACTCCCATTCAGAAGGTAAGCAATTTGAAAGGAATATTTAGGGAAAAAAAAAGAGACCCAATTTAATTGCATTAAAAAAACAATTGTTAAGTAAATTTTACTTACAAATAAATCTACTAGGAGATGAGAATAAAAATAAAAAGTTTTGTCCTCTGGATGGTTAACATTATTTTTTACTTTAAAAGATAAGAATATTTCTATAAAGGAGTGTTACTAGTTCACAATATCAAATGCTATTAAAATCTTGTAACTTATAGGCCACCTCTTTACCTTATTATTTACATGAAATTTCTTCCTTTTTGACCAAATTTTCCTCAACTATATTGTGGAGTTATGCAATAACCAAAACCTAAAGATTTCAGTATTTCTGTCTCTTGACAGATTTGGAATATGGTAGACACAACAGCCATTGGAAATTGAGAAATTCTCCTCTTCTAAAAAATGGTTAACTGTTCATTCTGTTAAACATTTTCAGCAATGTTCATTGCATTCAGTATTTCAATTTCAGGGAAATACACAGCTTAATAGAATGTTGGATGTGCTACATATACATGGGATCCTCAATGTGGTAAATATATATAGACAGATAATGTGGTTTACTGAATGTATATTATGCTGAACTGTGTCATTCCAGGCAACTGATTTGGCTTAAATGAATCTCAATTTTCCATCTGTAAAATGATATATATATATATATATATATATATATATATATAATTTTGCAAATAAAAAGTTCTTTATTATTCTTAGAGATCTACATTTAAACATTTCAATAAGATTATCAAATCAATGATATAGTGCAAAAGGGGATTTAAAGATCATCTAATTCAGAGATGTCAAATGCATCACAACAGAACTTTGAAGTAGGGCCAGCACCAGATACAGATGTACTTGGAAAAGGATTTGCAAAATAAATAAGCTACATGGGACAGATCCAAGATGGAAGAAAGAAGTCAGGACCCATTCTCCTTCAATAACAACATTAAATCAAGCCACTAAACAGATTCTGGAATAACAGAATCCACAAAATATTTGAAGTGAAACAATTTTTCAGCTTAAAGTATCTAGAAAGGACTTAAGGAAAGGTATCCCTTACTTACATTGGAGAGGAGCATGGTACAACATAGGCAGGTGCTGGGAATTTAGCAGGAGACTATTTGTGACAGCACAGACTACCAATGGAAGTCTATAACATAACTTTTTCAGCCATTCTCCAATTGATGAATATCCACTCATTTTCCAGTTTCTTGCCACTACAAAAAAGGCTACTACTAACATTATACACATGTGAATCTTCCCCCCACCCCTATATATATATCCCAAAGATATATATATATATATATATATATATATATATATATATATATATATATCTTTGGGATATAATCCCAGTAGAGACACTGCTGGATCAAAGGGTATGCACAGCTAGATAGTCCTTTGGTCATAGTTCCATAGTACTCTCTAGAATGGTTGGATTAGTTCACAACTCCATCAACAATGTATTAGTGACCTAGTTTTCCCACATCCTTTCCAATATTCATCATTATCTTTTCTTGTCATCTTAGAGAACCTGTTATCTTAATTTGCATTTCTTTGACCCAAAGTGATTTAGAGTATGTTTTGATAACTAGAAATTGTTTTAATTTCTTCATTTGAAAATTGTCTATTCATATTCTTTGACATATCTATCATTTTTAACATTTAATTGTACCTTTTGTTGTCTACAGCTTGAACTATTCATAAAATCACAGAAGAGTGGATGGATGGATGACTGAACAAATGGACAGAAATCTCCATTCTATGATCTATTGGCTTCTGTTTAGTTAATGGCAGTGATTTAATATAACACTCCAAGAATTTTTCTAAACATCTGTTCTTAATAAAAATAAATGATTATCAGCATCAAGCATAGCTGTTTGGGAGGTGTTTCTTTTTTCTTTCTTTTTTCTCTTTTGTTAAATACTTCAGAAGTTCATTAGTAACCTAATGGAAAGATACAAAATAACCGTATATGAATTATGGTGAGTCCTTTGAAATTATGCCTCCTTGTCTCCACTCTCTACAGACCTGCAAAATACTTGTTCTTATCTGACTATTTAGTGAAAGAAATCATTGAGTAGTGAAAATGTACTTGATCATCTCACAGCTCCATCGTTCCATAGCAAGTAATGAAATTAGATTAGTGATGCTCAGTTTAGTAGTCAGAAACTTGATGGTTCTCTTATGTTTAAAGAAATAAATGTTTATGAGCTCTCCTTAGAAACTGTAAGGGCAAAACACATAATGGACATATAGCTCCTCTTGTTCCTGTTTTGAAATATTTTCAGTGGCAGGTTTTACTCAGGAAGAAATTAACTACAGAGCTGGCACGTTTCCTCCCACCCCTCATAGTTTATCAGGGACAAAAGTTTAGGATGGAGCTTATAGTGTCTTTTTGTAATATTTTTCTCTAAAACGTAATCTTCTCTGGGAACAGGTTTCTTGGGGGGCTTCTGGAGGCAGCCTTAGTTTCAGTTTAGTGTAATCACCCCAAATGCAGCTAGGAGTTAAAGTCCAAATCCTTTCTTTTCTCTTTCCAATCTTGTCTCCTTTTCTGGGGGCTCAGCTAGTTTTTCTTAGAGGCTTTGTGTAGTCATGGTTCCAAGAGCTTAAATGGCCTTCTCTGGCTTGTTAATCTCCTCAACTGAATGCTGGCTGAAGTTCAGAGCTTCTAGTAAGCTTATCATCTAGTCGGCTTGTCCTTTAATGGGCTTGTCCTCCTGGCCCTAAAAACTTCTTGCTTATATGCTGTACACTAAGTATACATCAATTATGATATCACTAAGAAATCATTATTTGTTGTAGGATTAAATCAATACTAAACTAGATTTAACTACTGTCTCCTCAATTCCACTTACTTAGCACCTTGTAAGAATCCTAACATCTTTTAGCAAAAGTTTGGACTTCTTAATGTTTTAGGGGGAATCCTGGAGTTTTGTTAACTTCAGATAAAAAGAAGAGCAGGAGGAATGAAGCATTCCAAGAGGATTACAAGATGAAATCCTCTATAGAGTGGTTATTCAGGGCAATCTCTGTAATGATGTGACTATTTCTTAGTGTTGTGTTTCCTGTGTCATCTGTGGAGGATGATGGAGAGTTAAAGAGATGGTTTTACAAAATCTCAATCGGAGATAGTTTCACTACTCACCCAGGCATATTGAAGCTTAAGTGAATATTTCAATATGCTGGCTGTATAGTGGATAAAATGCTGATACTATTTCATTCTAAATGTACAATTTTTTTCAAAAGTCAAGATAAGTGAAAAGGTAAATAAGAAAATTTAAAAATCCACATGCAAAAGAGACAAAGTTTAAAAGAGCAGTAAGGAAACACAAGTACTATTTCTTTGGGAACAAAGATAGCATAGAAGAAGAAAATTAGAAGAGATGTTGAGAATCTCTCAAGAATGAAATTCTGGGGGGGTGGAGCCAAGAAGACAGAGAAGGCACATGCAACTTTCTAAGCTCCTCTCTTACCCTCTTTATCAATATTATATGGAGCCTTAAAAATAGGCTTGATTGCTACAATTTATAAAGATTAGATGTATAACAACTCACCACCCAAAGAAAATTTGGACTCTCGCCAGAAAAGGTTTGTCCTCCCGGCTGGGGGGGGGGGATCAGCACAAGCAGGGAGAGAACTAAGGCTCCAAGCAGAGCCCCAAACCAGAAGTGAGAGCACATTTTGCAGCACAAGCTCCCAGCCCCAACCCACAGTGCGGGGCTTTTCCTTGGAGCAGTTATGAACCTGTACTCAAGGGGGCACAGCCCGGGGCAGCTTCTAACCTGCACAATAGGGGGCTCGGCTTGGAGCAATAGAGCTTTCATAAGGCAATTTGCATCTGGGCAGAGACTTCCAGTAGAGCAGGGCTATCTGCTGGTCAGCTGCTAATACCCACAGCCCCACAGGGCCTCTGGCCTGGGGCAGTGACACTTTCACCCCTTAGTCTCTAGCCTTAGGGCAGTCCCTAAACCACACAGCTCAACTGGGCACTTCGATAGCCCAGCCAGTCCTAAATCACCTCCCATTGGGGGAAGGAGAAACTTTCACCCAGAGCACTCCCATACCTTGGAGCAGGAAGCTGGTTTACATCTCTCCCTGCTCTGCAGAGGAAGCTGGTAACCCCCTTGCCTAGAAGGCATACCCTAAAGGCTTTAAAAAATGAATAAAAAAATGAAAAGAATAATCAACAGCTTCTGTACAGAAAGAGTAGGTCTGCAAACCTAAAGAGACTAATAACAAACAGCACCAGACAATACCCTAAAGGGGAATGTTATCTGTCCCCTTTTACATAAAGCTCTCATAGAAGAGACATTTAAAAGTCTCAAAAGAGAGTTAAAAGAAAAATGGGGAAAGGAAAGAGAAGCTTTAAAAGAGAGCAGCAACTTCCTGAAATATGACTTGGAAAAGATAAAAAATTCCCAGGAAGTGCAGGAAAACAAAATTTGTGAATTAGAAAAAGTAAAAAAAAACTCTGGAAAGTAAGATTTGTGAACTGGAAAACACAAAGAACTCACAAGTAAATAGGATCTGTGAACTGGAAAAAGAAAATAATTCACTAAAAAAAATAAATAAATAAAATTAGTGAAATGGAAAAAAATTCCATAGAGCAAAACAATTCATTTAAAAACTCAATTACACATATACAGAAAGAAGTTAAAAAAAAAAGCTAATGGATAAAATAATTCACTAAAAATCAGAACTGAACAAATAGAAACTAATGATTCATTGAGATAGCAAGAATCAGTCAAGCAAAACCAAAAAAATGACAAACTGGAAAAAACCATAAAATATCTACTTGGAAAAACCACAGACTTGGAAAATAGGTCTAGGAGAGATAAGCTGAGGATTATTGGACTTTCCAAAAATTATGATGAAAAAAAAAAAAGCTACATACTATTTTACAAGAAATCATCAAAGAGAACTGCCCAGATGTAATACAATCACAAGGTAAAATAGGCATTGAAAGAATTCATCGAACACCTTCTGAAAAAGACCCTAAAATAAAAACCCCAAGGAATATTGTGGCCAAATTTTAGAGCTATCAGATTAAGGAAAAAAAATTTATAAGAAGCGAGAAAAAAAAACAAAAACAATTTAAATACCGAGGTGCCACAATAAGGATTACCCAAGATCTGGCTGTCTCCACATTAAAGGATCAAAGGTCCTGGAATCTGATATTCCAAAAGGCAAAAGAACTTGGAATGCAGCCAAGAATAAACTACCCAGTTAAGCTGAGCATTTTCTTCCAGGGAAGAAGATGGACATTTAATGAAAAAAATGAATTCCATTTGTTTCTAAGGAAAAAAACCAGAACTAAACAAAATATTGATCTCCAAACATAGGACTCAAGAGATGAAGAAAAGGTAAAAGGAACTCTTGAGAATTGTATTTCTGCTGTGGATATACAAAAAGACTACATGTATAATTTGATTTTACTGATATAAAAAAGGGAAGTAGATATGGAAAAGGGATGATAGCAGAAAAGGGGGAAAGGGAGGATAAAAAGAGGGAAACCATATCCCACAAAGAGGCAAAGGAAACTTATCATACCTGAGGAAATTTAGAGAGGGGGAGGAACATTGTGTGAATCTTACTCTCATCAGAGTTGGCTCAAAAACAAAATAATTGACACATTTGTTTTAGAGAAAATTCTCTCTCACCTCATTAAAAAGGGGGAGAGGAAAACGGAAACGAAAAAGAGTAATGAGGGAAGTGTACAAAAAAGGGGAAAAGATTCAAAGGGGAGGAGGGAGGGATTCTAAAGAGGGTGAGCATCGTGATACAAGTGGGGCACACAAGTTTAAAAAGGGGAAAGAGTGTTGGGGGAGGGCAAGGAAAAGAAAAGCATAATCTGGGGATATTAGGATGGCAGGAAATACAGAATTAGTAATTTTAACCATAATGAAATGGGATGAACTCTCCCATAAAGTGGAGACAGAGAGCAGACTGGATCAAAAATCAGAATCCTATAATATGTTGTTTACAAGAAACACTTTTAAAGCAGGGAGATACATACAGAGTAAAGGTAAAAGGCAGGAGCAAAATCTATTATGCTTCAGGTGAAGTCAAAAAAGCAGGGGTAACCATATTTACCTCAGATCAAACAAAAGCAAAAATTGATCTAATTAAAAGAGATAAGGAAGGAAACTACATCTTGCTAAAGGATAGCATAGACAATGAAGCAATATCAATACTAAACATATATGCACCAAGTGGTATAGCATCCAACTTCCTAAAGGAGAAGTTAAGAGAGTTGCAAGAAGAAATAGACAACAAAACTGTAATCGTGGGAGATCTCAACCTTATCACTCTCAGAATTAGAGAAATCAAACCACACAACAATAAGAAAGAAATTAAAGAGGTAAATAGAATATTAGAAAAATTAGGTGTGTTAGATCTTTGGAGAAAATCGAATGGAGATAAAAAGGAATATACTTTCTTCTCAACAGTTGATGGAACCTATTCAAAAATTGGCCATATATTAGGACATAAAGACCTCAAAATTAAATGCAAGAAGGCAGAAATAGTAAATGCTTTCTTTTCAGATGCAATAAAAACTACATTAAACAAAATGTTAGGGGTAAATAGACCAGAAAGTAATTGGAAATTAAACAATCTCATCTTAAAGAATGATTGGGTATAATAGCAAATTATAGATACAATTAATAATTTCACTCAAGATAATGACAATGATGACACATCATACCAAAATTTGTGGGATGCAGCCAAAGGAGTAATAAGAGGAAATTTTATATCCTTAGAGGCTTACTTTAATAAAACAGAGAAAGAGAAGATCAATGAATTGGGCTTGCAACTAAAAAAAAAAACTAAAAAAAAGATCAAATTAAAAACCCCCAATCAAATACTAAATTTGAAATTCTAAAATTAAAAGGAGAAATTAATAATATTGAAAGTAAAAAAAACTATTAAACTAATTAATAAAACTAAGAGTTGGTTCTATGAAAAAGCCAATAAAATAGATAAGCCTTTAATAAATCTGATTAGAAAAAGGAGGGAGGAAAATGAAATTAGTAGTCTTAAAAATGAAAAGGGAGAACTTTCCACAAATGAAGAGGAAATTAGAGAAATAATAAGGAGTTATTTTGCCCATCTTTATGCCAATAAATTTGATAATCTAAGTGAAATGGATGACTACCTCCAAAAATATAGACTTCCCAGATTAACAGAGGAGGAAATAAATAGCTTGAATAGTCCCATTTCAGAAAAAGAAATAGAACAAGCTATTAATCAACTCCCTAAAAAAAAATTCTCAGAACCAGATGAATTTAAATGTGAATTCTACCAAACATTTAAAGAACAATTGGCCCCAATGCTATATAAATTATTTGATGAAATAGGAAATGAATGAGTCCTACCAAATTCCTTTTATGATACATACATGGTACTGATACCTAAACCAGGTAGGTTGAAAACAGAGAAAGAAAATTATAGACCAATTTCCCTAATGAATATTCATGCTAAAATCTTAAATAAGATATTATCAAAAAGACTACAGAAAATCATCCCTAGGATAATACACTATGTTCAAGTAGGATTTATACCAGGAATGCAGGGCTGGTTCAATATTAGGAAAACTATCAGCATAATTGGCCATATTAATAACCAAATTTAAAAAAACCATATGATCATCTCAATAGATGCAGAAAAGCATTTGATAAAATCCAACATCTATTCCTATTAAAAAACACCTGAGATCACAGGAATAAATGGACTTTTCCTTAAAATAAGCAGCAGCATCTATTTAAAACCATCAGTAAGCATCATATGTAATGGGGAAAAACAGCAACAATTCCCAATAAGATCAGGAGTGAAACAAGGCTGCCCACTATCATCGTTACTATTCAATATTGTATTAGAAATACTGGCTTTGGCAATAAGAGTTGAGAAAGAGATTAAAGGAATTAGAGTAGGCAATGAGGAAACCAAATTATCACTCTTTGCTGGTGATATGATGATATACTTAGAGAATCCCAGAGATTCTACTAAAAAGTTATTAGAAATAATCCACAACTTTAGCAAAGTTGCAAGATAAAAAATAAACCCACATTAATCATCAGCATTCTTATATATCACTAACAAAATCCAACAGTCAGAGTTACAAAGAGAAACTTCATTTAAAGTAAGTATTGATAGTATAAAATACTTAGGACTCTAGCTGCCAAGGGAAAATCAGAAACTTTATGAGCAAAACTACAAAACACTTTTCACACAAATTAAATCTGATGTAACCAATTGGAAAACTATTAAATGCTCTTGGATAGGGCAAGCAAATATAATAAAGATGACAATACTAGCTAAACTAATGTATTTGTTTAGCACTATACCAATCAGACTCCCAAAAACTATTTTAATGACCTAGAAAATATAACAACAAAATTCATATGGAAAAACAAAAGTTCAAGAATTTCAAGGGAATTAATGAAAAGAAAATTAAATGAAGGTGGCTTAGCTGTACCTGATCTATAATTATATTGTAGAGCAGCAGTTACCAAAATCATTTGGTATTTGCTAAGGAATAGATTAGTTGATCAGTGGAATAGGTTAGGTTCAAAGGACAAAACAGTCAACAACTATAGCAACCTAGTGTTTGAAAAAACCAAAGATCCCAGCTTTTGGGATAAGAACTTACTTTTTGACAAAAATTATTGGGAAAATTGGAAACTAATATGGCAGAAACTAGGCATTGATCCACACAACACCATACACCAAGCTAAGATTAAAATGGGTTCATGAACCAGGCATAAAGAATGAGATTATAAATAAATTAGAGGAACACAGGATAGTTTACCTCTCAGACCTGTGGAAGAGGAAAGATTTTATGACCACAGAAGAACCAGAGATCATTACTGATCACAAAATAGAAAATTTTGACTATACCAAAATGAAAAGTTTTTGTACAAACAAAACTAATGCAGACCAGATTAGAAGGGAAGCAATAAACTGGGAAAATATTTTTACAGTCAAAGGTTCTGATAAAGGCCTCATTTCCAAAATATATAGAGAATTGACTCTAATTTCTAAGAAATCAAGCCATTCTCCAATTGATAAATAATCAAAGGATATGAACAGACAATTCTCAGATGAAGAAATTGAAACTATTTCTACCTATATGAAAAGATGCTCCATGTCATTATTAATTAGAGAAATGCAAATTAAGACAACTGTGAGATACCACTACACACCTATCAGACTGGCTAGAATGACAGGGAAAGATAATGCGGAATATTGGAGGGGATGTGGGAAAATAGGGACACTAATACATTGTTGGTGGAATTGTGAATACATTCAATCATTCTGGAGAGCAATTTGGAACTATGCTCAAAAAGTTATCAAACTGTGCATACCCTTTGATCCAGCAGTGTTACTACTGGGCTTATATCCCAAAGAGATAATAAAGAAGGGAAAGGGACCTGTCTGTGAACAAATGTTTGTGGCAGCCCTCTTTGTAGTGGCCAGAAACTGGAAACTGAGTGGATGCCCATCAATTGGAGAATGGCTGAATAAATTGTGGTATATGAATATTATGGAATATTATTGTTGTATAAGAAATGACCAACGAGATGATTTCAGAAAGGCCTGGATAGACTTACATAAACTAATGCTGAGTGAAACGAGCAGGGCCAAGAGATCATTATATATTTCAACAACAGTACTATATGATGACCAATTCTCATGGATCTGGCTGTTCTCAGCAATGAGATGAACCAAATCAGTTCCAATGGAGCAGTAATGATCTGAACCAGCTACGCCCAGTGAAAGAATTCTGGGAGATTACTAAAAACCATTACATTAAATTCCCAATCCCTATATTTTTGCCCACCTGCATTTTTGATTTCTTTCACAGTCTAATTGTACAGTATTTTAGAGTTTGATTCTTTTTGTACAGCAAAATAACGGTTTGGTCATGTATACATATTATGTACCTAATTTATATTTTAGTATATTTGACATCTACTGGTCATCCTGCCATCTGGGGGAGGGGGTGGGGGGATGGAGGGGAAAAATTGGAACGAGGTTTGGCAATTGTCAATGCTGTAAAGTTACCCATACATATAACCTGTAAATAAAAGTCTATTTAAAAAAAAAAAGAATGAAATTCTGGTAATGCAAATATAGATATATAAGGAAGGACAAAAAAGAGACAGACACCAGTGGAGATGATGAAACTGAAAGTCTTTTACTTTAACAGAGGGTATTGTATTATCTGGGAAGACTGTTATCAGGAAGGTTAAAGCCAATATCAGAGGTTCATGCACATGACTGTGGCTATATAAGTACACACACACACACACACACACACACACACACACACCACACCAAAACACAGAAACAGAAACACACAAATGAAAGTTAAGGATGAGATTAAGGTTCTTTCTTCTATTATCTCTCACCTCTGACTATCTATTTCTCTGTATTTCTCTTCCCTTTAATCTTTCAAAATACAGTGTCTAACATGGGCACAGAATATTCACTTTGTAACTATTTCTTAAATTGTATTACTTTGGAAATGTTCTGTATTCTATCAGTTTCAGAACAAGTTGTTTATAGACAATCTCTATCACCCCTTCCTCTTTTTGAGGCAATAGCACTGGAAGATTTCTGCCAATTTTCTCTTTAAAATTTTGTAATTGCTCTATCATCTCAATTATTACACTCCTTGGATGTCTTTCTCTCTACTTGTCAAGGATTTATTGGGTCTCTCTATTGTAGCAATTAATTTATTTGCATTGGTTAAGTTTCCTTAGGAAATTATGAAAGTCTGCTCTGTTTATTTTTGTTTTATGTTTTCTGTTGGGTGTATAGAGGTGGGCAAGAGTTTGACATTCCATGGTGCCTGTTAAAATTGTATATAGTACAATTTGTTTCTTTTTTGTTCTTTGGTGTTAAATTTTACCTTTTTCGTACCAGATTTATTATCTAACTGTACACAAACGATTTAGAAATGATTCTCATATTAATAAATAGTTTTTTCCTGTATACTGAGATGAATTTAACTTTAGTTTTCCTGTAATTGTTTGGTGCTAAGCATGTCTACATTATATAATTCATAGTATATAAAGAATTTGACAACTTCATTTTATACTACATTTTCCAATATATTATTGCAATCTTTCTGTATAACCTTTATATGAAATCACAAAGCATCAATTTATGTATTTCTTGGTTAGAAAGATTTTGTTACTTTTTTTTCTAGAATTTCATTATTTCATTTTCTCCAAAAAGATGTGAGCACTTGAACTATAATTATCTGCTGACTCATAGACCTATCAAACTGTTTTCTGATCCTTTAGGTACATACCAGAACCAAGTCAAATGGTACCTTTATTTTCCTCTCCAAGGAGAACTAGTAACGTATCTTTTTATTTTAACTGCATCTTCCTTCTTTTACTCATTTACTATGTACCAAAATATCAATAATGATATGATTCAGTTTCTGCAGCAATATGTATTGTCATATATCATTGAACATATTTAAAGTACTATTAGTGCAATGAGATAGTCTGCATGAGTCAGAAGCCATTGCATATTTGTACATGCCTTTAAAAAATAGATGATTATTTAATGTGGCCAAATAATTCATTTCCTATTGGATAACCTACTAATGACAAATCCCTACATAGTTAAGTAATTCTTGGTATGATAGAAAAATTCTGTCTATACGATAGCACTAATAGCCTTTCCATCCTAATAAAACCTGCTGAGCTTTTGAGCTGTTGGCCTATCTTTTGAGTATCCAAGATCAACTTCATGATCTGAGAATTATTCAGAATAGAACTTTTTAAATCTCTAAAGATTCGAAATTTTAAGTGATCAAAAATCAACATTAATATAGATGTAATAAATTGGCTACCGTTATATTATTGATCGTGCTTTGTATATAATATAGAATATATCATACAGTAAATGTCTTATTGATAGATGAAGAACCTTGTTATGTATCATGGGTGAACAACAATACAAAATTATTTGAAGTACCTTTTGCAGTAAAAATTTGAAAAAAGTTCATTGAATAAACGTATTTTGATATTGTAAAAAGAACAAAAGGAAAAAAATATCTAAAACATTCTAGAGAAGTTTTAAGGAGATGTTATGAAATTAATTGTACAAAATTTGTACCAGATTTAAAGTTATAAATGTGTTTTATAGATCAGAAATTTCAATTTGAAAGTGACAGTGGAACTATTGGATCAACCCTTTCATTTTATTGATTAGATGAATTAAGGAGTGATATCAAGCAATTTGACTGAGATCACATAGGAATCACTTGAGATGGAATTCAAATCAGGTCTAATTTGAAGTTGAGCATTCTCTTGACTAATCTACAATAATTTTTGATCAAAGGCTTCACATATGAGGAAATGATCATAAATGAATTGAAATAGTGTGGGAAAGAAGAAAAGGGAAATATATATAGAAAAAAAAAACAGAGGGTAGGAAAAAAAGTAAAACATTATGGGACATTCTTGTTGAAATAAAAAGAAAGATAAGTAATGAGTTAAGAAGTTGCAAAACTATACAATTTTAGACACTTCCCTGACCATCGTGTCCTTAACATATTAGGTATAATATTACCAGTTCTCAAGTTTCAGCAATTTTCAATTAAGCATTGGTAAAGGATTTTGACTTGGCAATTGTGAAAGTCAATCATGAGACACTGGGGTAGCTCACCATTTGCTTACATTACAAAGACAAATCTACAATCTATGATTATTATTTTTTCCCCTGAGGAGATTCAGAACTCTAATGTTAATTCACCACATCAAGGCAGGTAACGTTAACAAAATCAATATACAGTGAAACAAACAAACAAAACAAACCTATTATTTTGGGATGATCAGTATTATTTTTCTTCATTAGCAAGAAAAAAAAAATCTGTTTCTTTAATCTACTCAGGCCAAATTATAATTCCCCATGTCTTCCCCTTCCTTATACAAATGCACCTTTATAGCTTCTTCATGTTGATACAAATTGCTGTTTATCTTTCACAAAAAGTGAGATAATATAGTTTAGAGGATAATCTAAAAGAATAACTACCACAATATTTTGCCAATGAGGAAACTGTCAAAAAGAAGTTAAATGATTCATTTGAGATTATGGAAATAATAAAGCAACAGAACTGAGATTGGAGCCTAGAAAATGGGACTCCAAATGCAGTGATCTTTCTACCACATTCAGTCCTAACTCATAGGCTGCTACTGTCAAAGACATATCTTACTGATTAGTGTTGTCGTGAAAAGCCTCTCTATTCTTAAATAGGTTGATCTTGCAAATAAATTGCCTCCTTGGTATTCATTGTCAACTATGTTTACTCTCTCCTTGTGTGCTGACTCTTTATTTCCTGTAAGTACCAGTATCTTCCCAATCCTGAAAAGAAAATCCTAATTTCAGCCTCCCATCCTTGGTAACTACCATCCCATATATTTTCTGCCATTTGTAACTAAACTGTACAAAATAATATCAACAATAAAAACTCAGAAACTAAGATCATATAGAAAAGGCAAAGTCTTGCCTTAACTCTCTCAAATTCCTCTCCAAACAATTATAATGCCATAAATTGAACTCTGGAATGAAAAACCCATGAAAGGATGAGAGTAAAACAATTTTTCTAAGACAACCTAGATTATTGAAATAAAAAAAAAAAAATGTCATGTTGCAGTGAGAGTACAGGACATTCCAGCATAAGCAAAGTCCACCGAGACAACAGCATGCCTAAAGGAAAACTGAATCAGCAATAGCATCTTTTAGAGATTTTAGTACACAGTTATTAAGAGGGTCAGACAACTGGTAAGAAGGAGATTCCTGGGGTTTATTTGCTGTTTCTGGGATCAGGACTCTGTTCTTTTGAACATAGGTACATCCAGGTCACAGAACTAGGTCACAGTCCAAGGGTAAACAGCTGAAATAGCACAACACAGCTTGTGGCCACAGAGGAGGAGACAAATTGGACACAGTTCCAGGACAGAAAAAGTACATTTGGTCTCTCATTGACCATAGAGCAATGGATAGGAGAATAATAAATGTTTTTCTTCTTAGATCATAACACCTTGGACGAACAATAAACTAACAGACACCCTCTGTAAATAGCTGCACAAAAAACCATGAAAACTAAAAGCAGTGTATACTCCACTCTAAAATCAGAGCCCAACTTTAGTATAAAGTTTATATATATATATACTTTTTTTTTAAAAAAAGTTAAATTCAAGAAATAGGCAGAAAATATTAAGAAACAACCACAATAAATTCAAGGAACAATAGAAAGTTATCATGGTGACAGGAAAGCTCAAAATATGAATTCAGAAAAATACAGCAAAGTCAAAACTGATAAACCTCAAAGAACAAATGTGATTTTATCTCAGACCCAAAAAGAATTCTTGGAAGAGCTGAAAAAGGTTTCTAAAAGTCAAATAAGAAAACTAGAGGAAAAAGCAGAACAAAATAAAAGTTATATAAGAAAAACATGGGGGAAAAAAGACAAAGGCTTGCTAAAGGAGTACAAAGAATTCAATTAATTTCATAAAAATATAATGTTTAGGCTCTTTTTATTCATGGTTTTTGGATAGTAAAATAATTTATAAAATTTGCTTCTTCATTCTATTTTCTATTATATTGTGAAATATCTCATTGAAAAAGAAAATAGATCCGAATATTTCACAATTCCCACCCCCCCCCCCTAATTTTTATTCCTTTCACTTTGTTTCATTTTTCCTGGTATCTTATGAAGCTCTTAGTGTCTATTTGCCCTATGTTATATCTTAAATAGTTATTTTCTTCAGTGAGCATTTGAAGCTCTTTATATTTGGAAAATTATACTTTTTAAGGATTTTTTTCAATAATTTTTTGTATTTCTTTTGCCATTTGACAATTCTGTTTCTAAGGAGTTTTTTTCTAAGGAGTTTTTTTTTTTTTTTTTTGGATCAATAAATATTTGTGAATCTTTTTCCAATTGAATTATTCTGGGTTTTTAGGGAATATTTTTGGTGTCTTTTTTTTTTTTTCAATAAGCATACATATTTATACAATTACCAAGTTGTACAAGAGGAATCAGATCAAAAATGGAAAAAAGGAGAAAAAATAAAGTTCAATTAAACAAAAACAAAACAAATAAAAATCCTGTGTTGTGATCCACATTCAATTCCCACAGTCCTCTCTCTGGGTGTAGATGGCTTTCATCATCACAAGATCATTGGAATTGGCCTGAATCATCTCATTGTTGAGAAAAAAAAAACTATATCCATCAGAATTGATTATCTGTTGGAATCCTAGTGTCAACTCAACTTGAAACAAGGTACTAAGTACAACTGATAGATAATAATGCTTGTGTTCACACCTCCCTTGAAGTTCTTAAGGCCAGATAGCACTCTGGGAGATAACCCAGAATCTCATTCTCTCCAGAAGGAGAAGTTAACCTTTGGGGGAATCATATATATAGAGGAAGCTCTTAAAGCTTGAAAGAATTTTCTTCGGAACATTGACTGGGGTTGGAGAGGAGCACTCTGGGAGGAAGC
Source organism: Sarcophilus harrisii (assembly GCF_902635505.1). NCBI lineage: Eukaryota > Metazoa > Chordata > Mammalia > Dasyuromorphia > Dasyuridae > Sarcophilus > Sarcophilus harrisii. The sequence continues at coordinate 45,954,211 of NC_045426.1, read as the reverse complement.
CAACAAGCCCTATCTTCGAGGCAAGAGATATTCATTGCATCTTCCAACTTGGTCCTGGCTGGAGGCTGAAGAAAGCAGAGGCAGAAGCCAAGGACAAAGCTGCCAGAGTTCTTGGAACCAAGCAGAGATATATATTGAAGGACACAATTAAAGATCTGAACTTTTATAAGCTGGCTGTGATTTTGGAGTAATTATTTACTTGTAACTGAAACTAAGGCTGCCTCCAGAAAACCTCCCCAAGAAACCTGCTTTCTCCCAGAGAAAACTATTATTATTATTTTAAAGAAGAGAAAAACACCAACAATTATCATATAATCTTCTTGTTGTCTTGTACAATGAAATCCTTGTTCTGCTCATTTCAGGTAGAATCAGTTCATGTAACTCTTTCCAGGGTGTTCTAAAATCATTGTGCTGATCATTGCTGATAGAACAATAATATTACATAACATTCATATACCACAATTTATTTGGTCATTCTCCAACTGATGGGCATCTTATTCAGTTTCCACTTTTTAGCCACTACAAAAAAGGATGTAACAAACAATTTTGCACATGTATGTCCTTTCTGTCTTTTAAGTTCTCTTTGGATATAAGCCCAGTAGGAACACTGCTGAATAAAAGGGCATGCAGTTTAATAACCTTTTAAGCATAGTTCCAAATTGCTCTCCAGAATTGTTAGGTTATTCACAATTCCATCAGCAATGTATGTGTCCCAGTTTTCCCACATCCCCTGCAACATTTGTCATAAGATTTTTCTGTCATTTTAGCCAATCTGAGAGGTGTGTAGTGGTATCTCAAAGTTATCCTAATTTGCATTTCTCTGATCAATAGTGATTTAGAGCACCTTTTCATATGGCCAGATCAAGAGGGAAGAAAAATTACTGAGAAAGAAAACAAAATGCAAGCTGGTTGCCTCCCTCCCATTTCTAATTGAAACAGACTTTTTCTGGCCATCTTTACAATTATCTTCTAATGATAATTTGTTGCTCTCCCAATATTTGTGGGCTCTGCCAGTGCAGAGTTAATTCAGAGGCTGGATTTCATAATTATTGTGAGGATTGTAGAGAAAGTCAGAGAGAAACTATGTTTGTCATCTATGCCATCTTGGCTCTGTCCTACAAATTTTGTTTTTTTAAGGAGTTATTTTCTTATTCTGTTACACAAATCTTTTTTTCTGGGAGTTGTATTCTTTTTCCATTTTGTCGAATCTATCTTTTAATGGTTTTCCAAATCCTCTTGCAAATTTTTCATTTTCTTTCCCCATTTTTTCTTTTCCCCTTTCCAGCTCTCTTTTAAGATTCTTTTTTTTTTTAATTTTATCTAATAGAGTCTTGTGTGGAGATCAATTTATATGCCCCTTTGGGGCTTCATCCAGAGACAATCTCCTTTTAGTCTCCTCAGTGTTTGAACTCTGTTATTGTCGTTCACCATAAAAACTGTCTTATGTTCAGAGTTCTATATGCTTTTTTACTTATTTTTTTTATTAAGTTGCCCAAGCTTCCTCTTCAAGCAGCAGTGGCTTTCTCTACAAGTGGCAGTGGTTGTGCTTAGTTAGTGCTGACTCACTCCTGGGGCTGAGTGGGCATGGCCAGGTCTTATGAGATTTTGGCTTTTTGGTGTCCATGATTTATCTTTTCTGTTTATGTTGAATGCTTTAAAACTTCTCTGCAGCCAGGGCAGAGTAGCCAAACTGCTGTAGATTCATACCCATATATTCTCTCCCTCTCAGAGCTCCTACTTCCCAGGGTCTGCAATGCGGAACTGGTGTCTGTACTTTGGCCTGCTTAGGCTTGGGCACACCTCCCTCTGTGTCCCTTTGAAAAAGACCTTTTCTGGAGATCTTCAAAATTATTTTCTGCTGGTAATTTGTTGCACTCCCAATATACTTGGATTCTGCCAGTCCAGAGCTATTTCAGATACTGGATTTGCTATTTATTCTGAGGACTGTAGGAGAAGGTCAGAAAGAAATATATGTCATCTCTACCATCTTGGCTCTGCCCTTATTCTCTAACGATTTCTAAAAATTCCATCAAATCATCTGCAAAGGGTGATAATTTTATTTTTTCAATATATACTCTAATTCCTTTCATCTCTTTTGCTTCTCTTACTGTCAAAGCTAACATTTCTAATACATATTTTAGTATTGGTTATAGTGGGCAAACTTGATTCATACCTGATATAATTGGGAATGGTTCCAATTTGTCCCCATTACATATGATGCTTGCTTATGGTTTTAAATAGATGCTACTGTTTGTTTTAAGGAAAAAGTCTGTTTAATTCTAAATTCTCTAGTATTTTTAATAGGAATGGGTATTGAATTTTTATCGAATGCTTTTTCTACATTTATTGAGATAATCATATGATTTTTTTATAAGCTTGGTTATTGATATAGTCAATTATGCAAATGCCTTTCCTAATATTAAACCAGTTCTGAAATCCTGATATAGATCCTACTTCGTCACAGTGTATTATCCTGGGAATGATTTTCGGTAATCTTTTTGCTATTTTTTTATTTAAGATTTTTGCTGCAATTTCACTAGGGAAATTGCTCTATAATTTTCTTTCTCTCTTTTCAGCTTACATGACATAAGTATCAGCACAATATATGTGTTGTAAAAGGAACTTGGTAGTAGTCCTCTTTCTCTTTTTTTCAAATAGTTCATATAGTATTGGAATTAATTGTTCTTTAAAATTTTGGTAGAATTCATATGTAAATCCATCTGGCCCTGGAGATTTTTTCTTAAGAAGCTGATTAATAGCTTGCTCTATTTCTTTTACTAAAATGGGATAATTCAAGTAATTTATTTCCTCTTCTGTTAATTTGGGCAATATATTTCAGCAGATATCCCTTCATTTCATTTACATTATCAAATTTATTAAGATATAACTGAGCAAAATAACTCCTAATTATTGCTCTAATTTCCTCTTCATTGGTGGAAAGTGGAAAGTCCCATTTTCATTGAGACAAAAAATTTGATTTTTCTCTTTCTTTTTTCTAATCAAATTAACTAAAGGCTTATCTATTGTGTTGGGTTGTATTCATTAATTCTATAGTTTTATTACGTTCAATTTCATTCATCTACCCTTTTATTTTCAGAATTTCAAATTTGGTATTTAATTGAGGGTTTTTAATTTGTTCTTTTTCTATCTTTTTTATTTGTAAGCCCAATGCATTGATCTTCTTGTTTTCTATTTTATCCAAGCAAATATCTAGAAATATAAAATTTCACCTCATAACTATTTTGGCAGAAGCCAACAAATTTTGGTACATTGTCTCATTATTGTCTATAGATGGCCACAAATATGAAAGGGTATACTTAAGACTCAGTATGATTGATGAGATAATGATTCTCTAGTCAAGTATATACTTAGCGTAATACTTAATGTGATGTAATGATGTATTGCTTTACAGCTGGCACATGTTCAGTATGGTGTAGTGATGTAATTGTACTGAAGTATTTAAAGGCTGAGGGAGGGACACAGAGGTCCCTCAGCCACAGCTCTCAGCCACAGACACAAGAGAAGATGGCAGATTCCAGACTCCATCTTTGACAAGTCATGTGGTCCTCCTCCCTACTTCACTAAGACCAAGGACTCAGGCTGATCCTGAGGTCCTCCAGAGATCTGGTCTGGACTTTACAATTGTCATTCTCTTGAATGAAGTTATTGATTATTTCTATGTTTTGTTGTTTTGCCCATTCATTTTTTACGATTAGATCATTTAAGTTCCAATAACATTCCCCAGTTTCCCACATTAATGTATGAAAGAACACTTTTGTAAGTATACTCAGGAAATGAAATCGTCAAGTCTACTGCGCCTAGAGGCAAAGGATCCATAGGGTGGAGAGGAACAGATTTCACCTCTCCAGGGGGTATCTCAGTTGTCTCAGCTGCATACAACTCTATTCTCCCCACTTGTAATCCCTTTCTCCCATCAGGTTGCTTCCTGGCTAACTGATTGTGTAATCGCTTTCTCCCATCATATGGCTTCCTGGCTGATTGGTCATATCTGGGTATTGGACTTCTAGGCACTCTCTGGGTGCACCATTGGCTGCCATCATGCTCCAAGTGTTTTTTGCCTGGGGCCCTGGGGCTGGGCCCCTCATCCTGTTTTCCTGAATCAGTACATTCTGATGCCTAATGGAAGCCTCTGTTGCATTTTGGACATGGGGTTTTGGGTCTTGTTCTCCCACCTTGTTTTCTCACTCTGTCTCTATGCCAACAGTGAGCTTTCAGATGCCCTACTTTACCACATTGAAAGCTTTGATGAGTCTCTCTGAAAGTCCATTGCCAAAAGGGACCCTTTCTTCCCATGTTTGGATCTTGGGAACTCTGCATCATAGCCTGGGTATAAAAGGTATTTGTGCCCATTGTGGCACAGCATCTTGTATGGTTAAATTCTTCTACAAACTTCATTAGTATTTTCTTTAGCAAGTTGCCTTATCGTAATTTCTGTTGCTGCATTTTCACTAATAGTTTGTATGACAGCTGTCTGAAAATGTCCCATAAAATCAGCAAAGGCTTCATTTGGACTTTATGCTATTTTTATGAAGGCCTCTCTTTTGTCCTGTTTACCTGAGATAAACCCCATGCTTTGAAAGTAGCAGAAGCAATTTGCTCATATGCTGCTATGGGGTAACTAATCTGTACTGAAATGTCTGCATAAGAACCTACACCTGTTAATTGGTCATAGGTGATTGGAGTATTAACTCCACTTTGACTATTTCACTGGGCTTGTATCCTACAGAGCTCACTATATTCAGAAAGCCACAACAAGTTTTGTACAGGTTCTTAGCATGTCCTTGCTATAGATTTCCAGTCCTTAGGGGTTAAGACTTCATAAGCCAAATTCTGTAATAACATAAATTACAGCCCCATAAAGAGTGCAAGCCTTTTTCCGGTCTTTGAGGATTTCTAGATTAAACAGAGTGTATCTTCTTTTTTCTTGACCTAAAGAGTCAAACTCTTCAATCACAGAGTATGATTGTATTTTTAAATCAGATATATCCTGTGCTTCATTTTTCACTTTAATTAGTGCCCTTTGTAATCATGCCACAGGGGGAGCACAAAGTTCCTGCATGAGTGGTGCTGATGTTGTCCTCCTCATTCTCCTTCCACCCATGAAGTGAAATTCAGGGGGGAGGGTCAAGAGATGAAGAATGCTCTAATGGTGCCTGCTGGGGTGTACCTGAGCTGTGAAAGTGAGAATCACCACACTCCTTAAGTTCATCAGCACTGTTCTTGTCCAATTCTCCATGCTTTCCAGCTGCTTTGTCAGTACCATTCCCCTCTTCTTCATTCTCCTCATACTTCCTTGTCTAGCTGTTCTCCTTAGAACTTTTCTTTTTCTTTCCTTTTTTTTTTAAATTAAGAACTTATGGGATTCCTTAAAGCCAATTGTATTATATTGTACATAAGGAATGTTTCTTCAGGAATTGAATCAAGACCCATATCTTTGCAATATTCAATTAGTTTTTCTCCCACTAGTTCCCATATATCTAGCTCTAATTTTTTTTCCTTAGAAAGCCAAGGAGATATACACTCTAATATATTTAAGAATCCAGTGATCTGCTTCCAAGTTACCCACAAACCTTGCATCTTTTTTTAATCTAACTATGAATTCTGCATAGTTCTCTTGGAGTAGCGGAGTATTTGCTCCATTTCACCTAAAAAGGAAAATGACTAGTTTAGCCCTTACCAAAGTTTCCTGCTTGTCTATTTTTATATTCACCCTCTTTCCGGGTCACTGGGGACTTCACTAAATTTGGTTGATTGTTTCAGTAGAGATGATTTGCACCGTGCTTTGCAAAGCCCTGCTTTTCTGATTAAAATCAAGCTGATTTGTATAGGACCTCACCAGGAACCCCACATTTGGCCACCAAAATGTAAAGTCCAGACTAGCTCTCTGGAGGACCTTGGGATCAGCCCAAGTTCTTGGTCTTAGTGGAGGAATGAAGGAGATAGAAGGGCCACCTGGCTGATCAAAGAGAGAGTCTGGAATCTAGCATCTTCTCTTGTGTCTATGTCTAAGAGACTTCTGTGTCCCTCCCTCAGCCCTTAAATACTTCAGTACAATTACATCACTACACCATACTAAGCATGCACCAGCTATAGAGCATTACATCATTACAACACTTTATAGTATCACAGTAAGTGTGTACTTAGCTAGAGAATCATTATCTCATCAATCATTTTGAGTATTAAGTATACCTTTTCAGAGTTCTGGCCCTCTACAGAATAATGCAAACATATTTAGAGAGTGTAAAGTCTGGCTTAGTCCCCGGAGGCCTCATGATCAGACAGAGTCAGGATAAGTAAAAGTCTTTGGTCTTTAGGGGGAGAAGTGAAGGAGACAGACAAAACTGCCACAAGGATCCTGGATTCTTGAGTGCAAAGTCACCAACTTCTCTCCTCCTTGTCCTGTAGCCAAATGAGATCTGGCTTGTTTCACCCCACCTTCTAATCCTTGCCTATGAATATCTGTATACAACAAACATTGAGTAGGCACCAATGGTGAGAAAGGTTATTTTTCCAAACATATGCTAATAGAGTCATTGTCAAACAGGTATTTAGCCTTAAATGCTAGGTCCTCTGATTGAAGCACATCTTCTAAGAGTTTAAGCCCTTTACAAGAGAATATGCAAATCTCTTCTAAATTTAAAAAGAAGTAAGGAGAGGGAGTAGAATAATCAGGAATATAGAAGGATGTGTAGATTCAGGGAAATGGGATAAAGAAGAAAGGAAAGGTTGAGGGACAAGGTAATTTGGGGATCTTGGAGGGTTGGATAGGTTTAGTAATAGTAAGACAAGGAAGTGGGTAGAAGCCAAGCCTATAAGTATATATGTGTATGATTTTAAATATCTATGTATAAATTTTTATATATATACAGATTTTATTTTTATAAAAATATTTCTGCATGTAATGTAGCCATTTTGGGGAATAGACAGTGGGATGAAAGAGGACAAATAATAGAATAAAAAATACACAGAAGTAAAAGTCTAAATGGAAACAAAAGGTGAACTGCTCTGAACAAATATATGGAATTTATTATATAGAATTTCTTGAAATAGAAATTTATTGTTTCATATATTGTGTCTTATTTTGTATTTTGTTGTACACATGGCAATTTTTTTTAAATTTACTATTTTGTATTTGTTTTAAATAATTCAATAAAATTAATAATAAAAAATCCCTCAAAATGTTTAAGTGGTAGACATTTAAAATTCAATATGTGTAAAATTCACCTCATGATCTTTTCCTTTAAATCTCCTACCTTCTCTGTTACTCTAGATGACAACACATCTTCCCTGTCCCTCAGGGTTACCATCTAGATGTGACTTCTTACTTTTTCTAATCTCACCTGTATCCAATCTGTTGTGAAGACCTTTTGATGTCTCCTTTGCAACATTTCTAGAAGTCTTCCTTCTCTCTTTTTACACTATGTCCTCTTCAGGGTAGGCTTCCATTACCTCATGCCTGGACCATTGTAATATAGCCTGCTGATTAATCAGCCTGCCACAAGTATCCCTCTCCCCCAGCCTGCATAAATGATTTCTTTAAAGCACAAGTCAACTCTACCCACTCAGTGCAGCTCCATTATTTTCATATTGCCTTTGGGACCAAATAAAGAGTGATATTCAATGCTCTTTATAAACTATTCACTTCTTTCTTTTCCAGGCTTCTTAAACATTACTGTCTACCATGCACTCTTTAATACAATGATGCTAGTTTCCTGCTTGTTCTTTGAAGGAGTCATTTCATCTTTTGACTACAGACAGGCATTTTTCACTGATTGTTCCCTACACCTGGAATGTTTTTCCTCCTCAAGTCAATCCACTCATTTCCTTAGCAACTTTTAAATTCCAATAGAAATTCTATATTCTTTTCAAAGTCTTCTTTTATTCCACTTTCTTTTCTCTCTTAATAATTTTATTTGTCCTATATATGACTTATTTTGTATATATTTATTTTGTCTTCCTTATTAGTTTGTAAATTCCTTTAGTCTCAGGACTGTCTTTTAACTCTTTTGTTATCTTCACCATTTAACAAGATAGCAGATATAGTAGATATTTAATAAAAGTTTCTTAATTCATTTTTTGATTCTTCATTTATAATAATTTCAGACTGTTCTATAAATTCTATGAAAATGTCATTCTTTGCTTGACATTTTATCCCTTGGTTCAGTTTTTGCAAAACCAGAGTTGATTCCAAATCAGAATAAGGCATTGGTGTGAGACTTTTAGGGGGAAAGATTTTATAGCATAACATAACAAAAAAGAGATACATCGAGAGGAAGAGGACTTTAGTTAAAAGTCCAGTTGGGCCATAAACAAGTCATAGGACTTTGAGCAAGTCACTAATGCTGTTTAGGTATAAAATTTCTTCATATGTATTCAATATCAATGATCTGTTCTTACTCTTTTGAATCAATATATGTATTTTGCCATCCCTGCATGGTTCTCCAATAACTTTGGGAGGTTGGAGGAGAGCACATTTCTCATCTTTGCCATAAAGTAGAGTCTCCAAAGAATTTTCTTTCCTCAGTAGGCTCCAAGCCTCCACCATGTTCTATTTAATAACTTAACAATCAGATTAGGATTTTAAAAATAATATTTACTTCAAAAGCATAGGAAGAAAAATGCAAATATTTCCACTCCATATTTTAACTTCATAATTCCCTTTATGCCATCACAATCAATGTGGAGAGTTGGGGCGAGGTTCAAAGCTTAACTTGATTCCTACATGGAAAAGTAGGATCCCAACAAAATTTAAGTTCAAAGTTTCCTTTGGATTTCATTTACTGTCTTCTCAGGACTTTCTAAATAGACAAAAAATATTTGACCTAGAATTTTTGCTTTCTGGGTCCTTATGGATCAAATTCTTGAGCTAAAGGCTCAATTCATACATCTCAGACAAATGAAACTAACCAAAACCACAAGAATTATAGTTTTCTCTGAATCACATGGCCTAGGAGGAAGAGGAAATAACCTTCTGGCTCTTTCCAACTTAGAGCATCGTGCTTCCTACTTTGAGTGAACCAGATCTTCACCTTTGGATGCCAGAAAGTAAGAGATTGAGATTGTTCCAGTCAGGTAGAATGTAAAGGTGCAGCCAGTTCTGCCTATCTAGGCAATGTAAAAATATTACATGGTAGGCTAATAAAAAATGTCCACACATGAACCTGTCTTCCTGTCTTCCAAAAGAAGGTCATTGGAATCTCTCATATGTATTCCTTCATATTATGTAGTTTAAACACATATCTAAACTCAGTAACATATAAAAACATAAAATTGGAGTTCTTAATCATAAGATTTCTTACAAATCTAAATGTATGATACTATGATCCCTCCATAATTATGAGAAATACAATGTAGTTTTCACATAGTCCATTCCAAAATGATTCATTAAATGCGATGCTCATTCAACTTTTATTCAATATTTAATTCAATTTGGTGGTGACAAGATCTAAATAATTAAAATATTTGGAAACATTCTTCCTCATTCTCCTTTAAACTTCACTTGCCCACTCCCCTCCCAAAAAAACAACACAACAAAATAAAAGAATTCATATATTTACCTTACTGTATGTTTTTCATAGTCTATCCATATGTACTTTAAATGAGTTGAGTTAGTAAAGTTCAAAAACTGAATTTTTTTTTTTTGGCAAAGTTGGATGAAAGGTATAATTGCATGGTTTCAATATGGCAACTAAATCAACAACAAAGATTATAGAAAAGAACCACTGCACATGGTTGATAGATGGCTTCTACTTTGAAATCCTTCAGTCATCCCAAAGTTATTTTTAAATTTATAATTTGTTAAATGAATGCTTATATGGAAGACTTAATCCCCTAAAAACTGTATTCAAGAAATCAGCCAGTTGTGAAAAGGCTTGGGGAAAAAAAAAGGGTGACATGTTGATTACTTGTGCTAGCACACTGCCAACTAAATAATGAAGCCAATTACTTTAATGAATATCTGTGGGGTTGAATAAGGATTTATTTTCTATTTGCAAGGATATAATAATTTATTTATATAATAAGTTTTCTACCTATAATTTATGGTGAAAATCAGAATATTAGAAGATATAACTTTCTAAAACAAAATATTATTAGCAGTTAAAAGGTATTGCTTTTCTATGTCTAATTATTCATTTTTTGCTTTCAAAATTTGCTTCTAGAAACAAAATCCCTTTTCCCTTCCTTTTTCCCCTTTTGTACCACTATTTTGCTTGATTTTTTTTTTTTTTTTTATTCCTTGATCAAAGCATTTTCACCTCTGCCTCTTGGAATCACTATCTTCCTTCAAAATTCAAGTGAGAAACCATCTCTTATAATCCAACCAGTACAACCAACCTTGGAAAAACTGTTTTTGGACAAAAAAAAAAAAAAAAAAAAAAAACTTTAATAATGAAAAACTGAGAACAGAAGAAAGTGAACATTCTGTGTACCATGACCTCCAATATTTTTGGATCTTAGAATCAGATCTCTGCTCCTTGGGACAAAAATATCTTTGATAAAAATAAACCTTATAAGGAAATTAGATGGCTGATAATTTTCTGGGTTTACATTTGATTTAATCTGGGGTTTTTAATTCTTTTTCGGTAATGTATCCTTTTCATCAGTCTCAAGAAAACTACAAACTGCCTTGAATATTTCAATTCCTATATTAATAACTGAAATGTTAAATTTTAATTGACTAAAATTAAACTAAATTTTGATTAGACTAAAGATATATTTTTCCTCACACAAGTTTATGGGATCCTTGAACTCTATATATGAAACTTGAAATTATATGGACCTTGGGATAACAATTTCTTAACCAGTTCAACCTTTTCACTTTGTATAAAAGTAAACAAAGAAAAAATAAGTTTTTCAAAGACTTCTATCTGTGCATGTATGTGCACATACACATATTCCCCGACATGTGCACACATTAATAATGGATCAGTACTTGAACCAAGATAGTTTCCATTCCTAGCCTTGTCACTTTTCAGTATCCACATTGCTCTCTCCTACTTTTAAATAAATTCTTTAAGAGATCATGAAAAAGGGAGAAGGACAAATTTGTAAAACTATTTGTAGAAGTCCTTTGTATAGTGGCAAGGATATAGAAACTGAGTAGATACCCATCAGTTGGAGAATAGCTAAATAAATTATGGTATATGAATGTTATGGAATAGTCTTGTTCTATAAGAAATGATCAGCAGGATGATTTTAGAAAGGCCTGGAGATACTTACATGAACTAAGTGAAATGAGTAGAACCAAGAAAACATTATACACAACAACAACAAAATTATGTGATAATCAATTCTGATAAATGTTTTCAACAATGAGGTGATTCAGACCAATTCCAATCAACTTGTGATAGAACCATCTGCATCCAGAAAGAGGATTATCAGGACTCAATGTGTATCATAGCATAGCATTTTCATCTTTTTGTTGTTGTTTGTTGCTTTTTTGTTTTCCTTCTCATTTGTTTCCTTTTTGATTTGATTTTTCTTATGCAGCAGGAAAATTGTGGAAATATATATGTGGAACTGGGATATCTAAATGGCGCAGTGGCTAGAGCACCAGCCCTAAAATCAGGAGGACCTGAGTTCAAATCTGGCCACAGGCACTTAACACTTCCTAGCTGTGTGGACCTTGAGCAAGTCATTTAATCCCAACTGCCTCAGCAAATAATAATAATAATAAAAAGGAAAAAAATATATATATATATAGAGAGAGAATTGCACATTTCATTTTGCATATATTGAATTACTTTCTGTCCAGGGGGAAGTGGGGAGGGAGGAAGAAAAAAAATTACATCACAATGTTTTGCAAGGCTGAATGTTAAAAATTATCTTTTCATATATTTAAAAAATAAAAACCTACTTTAAAAAAAAAAGAACTTTGAATGAAGGGAAAGTCAAACAAATTGGCGTCTGCATACTTACTGCTGTGTCTCATTTCTAGAAGCTATTCCAGAGATGCTTCATACAATTGCATCATGGAAAGGAAGCCACGATAAAGTAATGAGATTCTGTATAATTAATCAATATCAATTCATTTTTTAAAAAGGGGGCATCATAAAGAAGAGACCAATGAGGGAGGTACCTTTTAAAATGAAAATTAACCCACCAAGTGTAATATCAATATATCAAATAATATGCAGAGACAAAATCATAACACATCTCTAAATGTCATGGATACATCTTTTCCTCTTCATTTATCCCATTAGGAAAGAGAGATTATAATTCACACTTTAAATCTAATACAAATTTATATCTTTACACATTAATTTTATCCAAAAGGATAATTGCTAACACATTCTCCAATTTTGCACAGGTTTTTTTTTTTTTTTTACCCAATAGAATTATTAAATTTCATCTAACACTTGAATACCTTATTCTCCCAAATCATATTCTTTTTTACCTTCTACAAGCATTAATATTCAAGATATATACATTATGTATTTCATACTAACTTTGATCTTTATATGTAGGAACTTAGAATCCAATTAAAGCTCAGAATCCATTTAACACACTGAACTCACAATTAATCTTTGACCAATTGTTTTCTTTGCAATTTCCTTTTACATTACCGTGTTTCCAATTTGATATCCAATTTACTGGGGATCACTTTTCTTCTATGTGAGGAATTTTTGCCTCAACTTATTAATATCCCTTCTAAGCTCTGATCCTTACCCCCATACAAACTGATGGCAATTTTTGCTGTATTCAATGCAATCATTTTCCAAAAAGTAGACTTCAGTCATTAACTGAACAGCATGAAAGTTCAGGTGATAAAAATAATACTCTTAGATGATAACCCCAAAGCAGGTAGGATAACAGTCATTTTGCAGAAGCAAATAATGTAGAAGTTGTTAACACTACCAATTTTTCTCAAAAAAGTCACTGGTCCTTGAAATATTAAAAATATATTTTAAGATATTTGCCATCCAGGGTTTTGCTTATCTTAAGAAATAAGTTTTTTTTTTTTAGAAATATGTATTTTTTTAAAGAATGGAAAGTTGGATACATTGTTGGTGGATTTGTGAATGAATCCAACCATTCTGGAGAGCAATTTGGAACTATGCTCAAAAGTTATCAAACTGTGCATACCCTTTGATCCAGCAAATTACTACTGGGCTTATATCCCAAAGAGATCTTAAAAGAGATCTTTTGCACATGTGCAAAAATGTTTGTGGCTGCCCTTTTTGTAGTGTCTAGAAACTGGAACTGCCCATCAATTGAAGAATGGCTGAATAAATTATGGTATATGAATGTTATGGAATATTATTGTTCTGTAAGAAATGACCAATAGGATGATTTCAGAGAAGCCAAAAGAGACTTGCATGAATTGATGCTAAGTGAAATGAGCAGAACCTGGAGATCACTATAAAGGAAAGCAACAAGATGATACAATGATCAATTCTGATGGATGTGACTCTCTTCAACAATGAGATGATTCAAACCAGTTCCAATTGTATCAGTTACAATACAGAGAAAGAATTATGGGAAATGAGTGTGAACCACAACATAACATTTCCACTTCTTCTGTTATTACTTGCTTTCATTTTTGTTTTCCTTCTTAGTTTTTTTCTTTCTTTCTAGATTCGATTTTTCTTGTGCAGTAAGATAACTGTATGAATATGCATACATATATTGGATTTAACATATACTTTAGCATATTTAACATTTATTGGACTACCTGCCATCAAGGGAAGGAGGTGGAGGGAAGGAAGGGAAAATTTGGAACAGAAGGTTTTGCAAGGGTCAATACTGAAAAACTACCCATGCATATGTTTTGTAAATAAGAAGCTATAATAATAAAATAAAAAAGAACTGAAACTTGAATGGGTAAATAAAATTGATATTTTTTAATGGAGGAGGATTTATAATAATATGGGATGAGAATGTAGTTTAAGATTTAAGAAATTAAAGGAATCAAGATTTTCCTTATGTTTCCTTCTTTCTTGTTTCACTCTTTTCCTCTGTTCCTTCCTTCCCTTCTTTCCATAACTTTCTTGCTGTGTTTAAACCTATGAGTCAACACATGTTGGAAATAACTGATATGAAAAACTTTCCTGGCAATGAAAAGAAGCAATTATTTTCTAACTTACAATATTAAATTTTTCTGACTCACTGAAATGTAGTATTGTGAAGATCATACATGTCAAATGCAGTGTTTGAACTGAAGTCTTTCTAACATGCTGACCAATCCTCCATCCAAAATAACATTCCAACTTGTTACTCAACATTTTTCTAATTAAAAAAGCTAGTTTTAAAAAATCCCAATGTCTGGGAAGCACTATATTATGTTAAAACTCTTCAGTCTTACACATTATTGTGAACTAATCTTCAGATATAAAGAGAAAATGCTAGTTGGAAGGGGCAAAGGAATAATTGTGAGGAAAATTTTGTGGTTTTTGTAACAAATATTCATCTAGATGTTAGATAACTTTCTCATGATCTCCACTACTGCCCAATCATATATACTGATTTATCAAACATACTGATTTGAAAATAACATTTTATTTGTGTTTATTGAGGACTGACAGAATTCAATGACATCTAACTCATAGAATATCTGAGCTAAAGCAGCAGGTATGAATACATTGGAAGTTAGAGTCACAACTCTGTACACAAACAACTCAGGCCATAGGATCATCTTCTTACTGGAAGCAGAAGTGGGATTTGATAGCTCCTTAGGTGTTTGAGGAGCATTTTAAGAATAGTTCACCTAGTATTGTGAGAAAAGAACAACAAAAATTGTGCTTAAAATTATCTCTTACCCAATGCTGGCCTGATTACTAGGGCAGGCAAACATCCCACCCTGCAGTAGAAATACAACCCCTAAAATTACAAATCTTCTGCAAAGATAATTCCACTCACCAATAGTACATGCCATTTAGACACATTATAGATAACACAAAATTTGGTAGACATGAAAGACAAACACTTCTTGTGAGAGAACTCAGCTGGTTCATATAGCATCAAAAGATGAGCCCTGAAACAAGACTGGCTAATGAAAGGCAGCTTACTAAAGTTGGAATTAGATTCAGTTTTGTTTTCTTTTGTTTTCCTGAAGTGCTCACAGTAAAAGGAAGGGCTGTGAAACTGGTATATGTTTTGTTCTCAAAACTAATCTAGTCAACAAGCTTCTCTGCCTACCTAATGTATAAATAATAAGCTCAGGACAATGCAATTGCCACTTGCAGTAAAATGCCATGCCACTGCCATTAATGCCTTCCTACCATGAAGTACCTTGACAACATCAAAGAAAAATTTTCAGGAATACCCAGAGACCCATATTATCAATGTGCCAAAAAAAAAAAAAAAAAAAAAAAAAAAAAAAAAAAATTTTAATATAAAAAAAAACACAAAAGCAAAAAAAAACAAAAAAAAAAAAAAAAAAAAAAAAAAAGAACAAGCTTTTAATTGTAACTAACACCAGAATTGCTCAGACTACCAGACATAGCAGAATCCTTGGGAGAAATGGAGTTGGGAACAGTATCAGTAATAGTCATTTACTATGACAGACATATGCATCTCACTAACACTGTTTTGCATTTACCTAAAGTGCAATAAATGTTGTGGATGCACTCTTGCAGGAAACACTGACATTTAAGACTATGTGATTCTAAGGAAAAGATATAGATGAAATGTGATAGTGACAAAGGCAATGTGTAGCCCTGAATGCTGGACTAATCATAGACTTATTTTCTTGAAGTTAAATATTCACATTCAACAAAAGCAGCAGTCCCAAGGTAAAAAGATTACCAGAAGAATTCATGCCCAAAGATTAGAGCACTCCCATGAGCAAAAACAGAAGGAAAGATGAACCCAAACATGATTGGCAACAGTGGAACAGAAAAGAAGTGGATAGCTTCAGAGATCAGGCACATAGCAGAACATTTGCTTATTTATGTCAAAATATTCACAAATATCAAGACTGGTTTTACAAAAAGAAGGGAAATTTAGAAACTGCTTATTATTTCCTTTTATTAATTTTGGTATTGTTATTTAAAAGATATATATATATAAAAATAAAGAAATAATTAATAAGTTGAATAATACAAATCTTTTTTGCTCAGTCTCAGCCTCATTGTCAATCACATTGGTCTTTTGTACTTGCTGACAGATTTTAAAAAGAACCTCAATTTTAGCATTACACACTCACATGGATTGAATCAATAGTAGTAACCTCTCCAGTGACAACTGTACATAAAACCTTGTTTATGAATAAACACAAAAATTAATGGTAATCAATGAGACAATCCAGACAAGTCAATTGTGAGAGTGTAGCTATGGCTAATAAGCATTTGTCAAATGGAATTGCTCAGGACACTCATGTATTTAAAGGAATTATTAGTGTTCCTCTTTAAAAAAAAAAAAAAAAAAAAAAAAAAAAAGACTCTATGTCAGAGGGAAAAAAAAAAACAAACCCAGAATAGTTTCCTAAGAAAAGGAAGAATGTTTGATTATTATGAAGAGGAATGAAGGAACAGGTGAAAGGACCAGTTAAACCTCCATCTTTTTAATACATGACCCATCAGCATTAGGAAGGAGAGAGGATAGAAACAAATAACAACAACAACAACAACAACAAATTAACAGCAAAACAACCAAAGATATCACTTACTCATCTTGGTATTCTAGTTAAAAAAAAAAAAAAAAAAAAAAAAAGGCAAAAAAAAACCTAAAACAAACAAACCAAAAAAAAAACAAAAAAACAAAAAAACAATTACAAGTTTCACAATAGACAAAACTGATTAGAATTATTAATCTAAAAAGGTTATGAAAGAATGCTAGCAGGAGAATTCTTGGGGGAAACATAAAGTGATTCTAATTGGCTTCAATTAGAAATTAGCAGCACATTGAAGTGAATTTCACCATGAATTATTTAAAAATTTTCTTTTTGAAAGTTACTTATATCAATTATGTGATTTTCAGGGGGAAATCAACTTATTTTTTCTTCTACAGTAATTATTCACCATCAAAAATAAAGACCAAAAATTTGATCAAAGATAAAGAATTCTGCTCCCATTTAAGATTGCTTTTTCAGTTGCCCCTCAAAGACAAGACTTCTTTTTCATATCACTCATGTTACCATAGGAAAGTAAACAAATCATTTAGTTGAGCAAAATGCACCCAAAGTATCAGAAAAGGTCTGTAAAATACAGATATGAGATATATCATGTGATGCCCTTGTAGTAATTAGTAATATAATAACCATTTTAATCATCTTTTAGTATTTGTTTAATTTTTCCTATCTCAAATTTTAGTGTTCTTTCCAACATATAAATGTATAATCAATTGTTTTGTTTCATTCAAATTAATACTTCCAGCATGTAGGATGGTTCCTGTATTTTGTAGACTGAATGCTTATTGAATTGAAATGAATTAAGAGAACTTGTTTTCATCCAAAACTTTTATGCAAATGATTCTAGTCTTTAATGGATGATAATTAATTATGCCAAAACAAGTTTCTCAGAGAAATAAATAGCTACAGATAAAGATACACATATATAGTCACACACATATGCATATACACACACATATATGTGTATATATATATATATATATAGACATACATTTTATAACATTCTATCATTGTAAGCAAAGGATTACATAGAAGAAGGAGTATAATGGAAATCTTCAAAAATGTATAATTGGAAAAAAATGATAGGCCACTTATAAAGCGAGTATGACGAGGCTAAGCAGTGGATAAACCGTGTGCTTCATTGTTTTTCTTTACAATTACAAAGCAATAGAAAGAAAATTAGATGGACATTGCAAGGAAATTTTCAAAATTTTCAAAATTATGAAAGAACAAGTACATGAACATTGATCTTAATCTTTAGAGGAAATATCCATATTAGTGAGCACATAAACCCAATCAAGTATTTGGAGTAATTTTAGAAATAAAAGCCTGAAATGGTTAGGTTAATTCCTAGAAAGGTGTAATATAGCATCTTTTTGCTCCAAAGAACATCTTTTGTCTTTATGATTAATAGTACGAGCTAAAGCAGTCAGCATAACTATTGGCCTTCATCAGAAGAAAAGAAAAAAAGGCATTGCCTCTAAGGTATCAACTTATAACTGTCATAGTTTCTTACTATGATGTCCACATTATTCCATTATTCTTGAATTTCATGTACTGAAAGAGAATTGAAGTCTTTTGATGCCTGTAGCAAATCAAAAGTCTTTTCTCCATTACAATTATATAAGGCATTTTCTAACAAAACAATCACCAACAGTCAAAGAGTTGAATGTGTGTGTGTGTGTGTGTGTGTGTGTGTGTGTGTGTGGTTAGTAGTTAGTCTATGTGGACAAAAGAAAGAAAAATGAATGATACTGACTCGTTAAATTCAATGGTTTGAAAGACAAGCTTAGACCTATGATAGACAAGAGTGAACACAGTCTCCTTAGATTGCATCTCATATTCCACACATTTACTGGTCCTGAGGTTGCACTCTATCACCACATAATTACCACTCACCCATTATATCCCAACATTTTTTTTACTGAAACTGTTTCCCACAAGGTACAATTCTCCAGTCTTATCTTGTATTATCAGGTTCCACACTCATCAATTCTCATTACCTAAGACCAACCTAGGTACTTGAACCCACACCAAAAAGCAATTTACAGAACATAGTTTAACAGAGATCACTGAGCACCAGTTTCTGTGTTCCCTCATTTGCATTACCATTTGAAGAGATTATACTTCAGTCACTTGCTGTTTGTATTATTTTCTTTGTCATGCAAATGAAAGCCAGGGAAGATTCACCTTTCCTTAATGAGAGATAGCAGAGCAAACTTTTCATGCTTTAAACAAGTTTTGCCAGTCATTCATAAATAAATAAGTCAATAAATAAAAATAAACTACTTTCATAGGGTAACCATTTCTCTTTTACCTTGACCTATAATAGGTATGAAAAATTTCAGGTGGTCCTAGATTCATAGGATTTACTGGCAGTAGCATCCTTAGAAGTTATTTTATTTTGGTTTAAGATCTTCATTTATCCAATCTCATATAATTATGAAATTATTGAAGAAGAAACAGGGTCACAGATTATTTAAATAACTTCTTGGACATCATTAAATTATAAAATGCCAGATAGGGATTAGAATATATATATATATATATATATATATATATATATATATATATATATACACACACATATATAATACATTTTTGTCTGTATTTATGTATGGTAGTGGATAGAGAGATGGTTCCAAAGTCAAAAAGACTTGGATTCAAATCTTGCCTCTTCTGCTCTGTGCACATCACTTTCCCTCTCAGTGCTCTAGGGAACTCTGAGAGACTACCAGTGGTGGAGAAGCCACTTTTGCATGTATAGGTAGAAAAACTTTGCTCATCTTGTAGTTTTCCACACCCATGAAATCACAGATCTGCTTTTCTATCCCCCCCAAATATATATTCACACACACACACACACACACACACACACACATTCTCTAAATACATATTCTCTACTCACATACATATTATCTAAATCCATACAACTCTTCTCTCCCCACCCCCACCCTCATTCCCTGCCAAATAGATAGTATGTAAAACCATTCTGTATGGACAAAAGAGCACTAGCGCTCAGGAATAAGAATACTTGGGTTCAAATCTTATCTCCAAATATTACTTCATCTATAAGCTTGGAAAATGTATTTAACTTCTCATCTTCACTTTCTTCATCTATAAAATGATATTATTGAGTCAGATAACTTTTGAGATCTCCCCAAAGTACAGAACTATGATCCTATGACCCATTACATTCTTTCTCTATTAACATTTAAAGTTTCTAAGAGAAACTCTCTGGGCTTCTATATGACACAGTGGATAGAATGCTAGCCCTACACTTAGGAAGTCAAATTCCTGAGTTCAAATCTGGTCTCAGACACTTACTAGTTATATGACCCTGTACAAGTAACTCAACTGTTTTTGACTTAGTTTTCTCAATTATAAAATGAGGTTGAGAAGAAAATGGCAAATCCCTCCAGTATCTTTGTTCTGAAAATCCTAAATGTGATCATCAAAATTGACTGAACAAAGACTGAATAAGAATAAAATGGAGAATATTCTCTCCTAGCAAGTGTTTTCATGAATGAGAGGAGAGGTAAAATTGACCTTCAAAATAAATACTGAAATCAATGCTTAAACTAAAAATAGTTTAAGAAATCCAGAATGGGAAATAGCTCTAAAAACAGGATTTCATTTTTTTTTTAGTTAGATTTGTTTTAATTTTATTTTCTTTATTATACCTTTTTATATACAAAACATATGCATGGGTAATTTTTCAACATTGACCCTTGCAAAACCTTTTGTTTCAATTTTTCCCCTCCTTCCCCCACCCCCCTCCCCTAGATGGCAGGTAGTCCCATACATGTTAAATGTATTAAAGTATATTTTAAATACAATATATGTATACATATTTGTACAGTTATTTTGCTGCACAAGAAAGATCGGATTTAGAAAGAAGGTAAAAATAACCTGAGAAGAAAAAAAAAATGTAAGCAAATATTAACAGAAAGAGTGAAAATGTTATATTGTGGTACATTGTGATGACCATGTATTTTGAAATCAGCCGGAGTCAGGAATTCAGGTTAAGGGAAAATCTTCAATCTTAATTCTCAGTGGAGGTGAAGAAGGATTGGAAGTAAAGGGAGATTAGCAATGTCAGCAGCTGCCTCAAAAAGCCAGCCAGACCAGAAGCCACGGGACCAGAAGCCACCCAGCCAGCAGTCTCTCTCTGCCTCTCTTCCTGCACCCCTGCCTCCACCCACCAAAATTGTCATTTCCTATACAACACATCAGGACTTGCACAGAGAGTAGGTGGGGACCATTCTTTCTCCAAGCATATATATTAATAGAGTATGGTTCGATTACTATTTAGCCTCATGTGCTTGGGACCTCAGTGCATCAACTCAAGCCTCAGCCCATTACATCTCCTGCTTTCTTTTGTTTTAGAACACAGGTGGTCAAACCATCCCTGACTCCTCAGGGAGGTCAGAGCCCCCAAGGGAAGGTGATCACACCCTCCCTGACTTCTTAGGAAAGGAAGTGAAAGCATCAAAAAGGAAGTGATCACCACCCCCCTGACTTCTCAGGAAGGGAGGTGAAAGCACTAAAAAGGAGATGATCACGCCCTCCCTAACATCTCAGGAAGGGAGATGAAAAGCACCAAAGGGAAGTGAGGGTTGCTAGCAGGTTTCTGGGCTGAAGGGTCTTATTATGCACAAACCAATCAGCATGGGACCCACCAAGCACATAACAATAATGCAGAGTCTATTAGTGATGACCCTCCCCTCAGTCAGTGCAGGCTCGATGTGGTGTAACAAACATGAATTGTACACTCAAGTAGCAAAATATCAAACAACATAAATCAACATAGTGTTGTAAAAGATTGCCAGAAGTCCTAGAAGGAGGGTATGTAAACAACAGTCACACATACACCTTCTTCAGCAGCCAAGAGATAGTCCAAAACCAATCTATTGCCCATTGCTTCACATGTCAGGGAATCCAATGATACCCTTAAAGTGTTTGAAGTCCTGCAAAAGTCTTTTTATGTTTTAGGGAATCCAATGATTCCAGCAGATTTTGAAGTCCTGTAACAGTCTTATCATTTCTCAGAGAATCCAAAGATTCCTGAGAGTTTTCAAGTCCTATGTCTCAGAGAATCCAATGATTCCTGAGGGTTTTCAAGTCCTATGTCTCAGAGATTCCAATGATTCCTGAGGGTTTTCAAGTCCTACAACAATCTTATGTCTCAGAGAATCCAATGATTCCTGAGGGTTTTCAAGTCCTATGTCTCAGAGAATCCGATGATTCCTGAGGGTTTTGAAGTCTAACAATTTTCGATGTCCATTAGTCAAACGCCATAACTGCCATGCACTTTCAATGGTGAGCACAATCAGCAACAGAACTGCCCGATATTACTTGGGTCTTCTTCATTTCAAGGGATTGTCCTTCTCTCTGCGATGGACAAGGCAAATATGGCTTGTTGGCACCCATCTGATTCCTTCTCCACCTGTAGAGATACAAGCAAACCCTCTCCCCAAAGCAGTTAGCCTATCTGGTCCCTTCCATTCACTACTTTCTGGGTCTCTCCACATCACCTGGTGATTATCTAAAGATACTGGAGCTGCTTGCACTGGACACTGACCTTCCAGTGGGTTGTAAAATGTGTCTGCAGGAGCCAGTGCATCTTTGTCAAAAATCAAAAAGTTAATAGTATAAAGGGTTAGATTTAAAAGTTCTCTAGGGTTACCTGTGGCTCCCCCTTTCTTTTGTTTTTGGAGGAGCACCTTAATATCTCTGTTTCTTCTCTCTACTATTGCCTGTCCTTGAGGATTAAAAGGTATGCCAGTGGTATGTAAAATCTTATACTGTGCACAAAAGTGTGCAAAATGTTTGGAAGTATAAGCAGGACCATTGTCTGTTTTTATTGCTTGTGGCACACCCATAATGGCAAATGCTGGAATTCAGTGACCACTCGGGCTGTCTCTTTTGCTGCTGGTATTGCAAAAGTGAATCCTGAAAAGGTGTCTAGCACAATGTGGATAAAAGACAGATGACCAAAAGATTTATAATGGGTCACATCCATTTGCCAGATTTCATTGGGTCTCAAACCATGAGGGTTCTTCCCTGGAGGCAGTGTAGGAGCATGGAAAGGAAGAAAAGCCATATAGGCTTTTACTATGCTCCTAGCTTCCTCTCTTGTTATTACAAACTGTAAATGTAAAGCTCAAGCAGCCTGATGATATTTAGAATGAGATGCCTGGGCTTCTTGGAATAAAGGAGTATTGACCAACATAGTTAGAAGGCTATCTGCCTTTGAATTGCCATCAAAAATGGGACCTGGAAGTCCACTATGAGAGTGGATATGCAAGATATAAATCTTACCTGGATGCTTTCTCATTTGCTCTTGACGTTTCTTGAAGAGCTGATATATATTAGAGGCTGCAAATTTTATTTAGGCTGTGACAATTCTTTGTACCACACCTACTGAATAGGCTGAATCAGATATTATATTTATGTCTTCTGGATAATAAGTAAGAGCTAGAATGATCACATACAGTTTATTCTGCTGAGTGGCCTGAAAAGGAGTTCTGACTACTCTCTTTATAGTTAAATCATGAGAGTATACAGCACAAAAATTATGTTTGGATGCATCCGTGAAGATAGTTGGTCCTTTAAGAGGAACTTTAGAAACTTTTTCTTCAAGAATCCATCACCAATTATGTAATAGTCTGGTTATCTTTAATGGAGACCCATGTGTAAAATTTGGAGCCATGGCTAATAAAATTTGCCACTTTGGGATAGTCTCACAACATACATTAATTTATGTATTGGTATAAAAGGTGTATATCTTG
The DNA here is from genome assembly GCF_902635505.1 of Sarcophilus harrisii. NCBI lineage: Eukaryota > Metazoa > Chordata > Mammalia > Dasyuromorphia > Dasyuridae > Sarcophilus > Sarcophilus harrisii. The sequence continues at coordinate 45,930,826 of NC_045426.1, read as the reverse complement.
CCAGGTCTTATCCTAGATAATTATAGTGCTCGCTTAATGTCCTTTAATAAAATTCTAGCCACAAGCACTGGGTAGGGAATAAGGCTTTATTCTGGTTGTGCTGTTGGTTCACCCACTCTATCACACTGTCTCCTTGATGAAGGACTGCTGTGGGTGCCTCTTGTGTGGCAAAAACTGATATCTCCAAGGGTTTTTGAGTGAGTCTTTCAACCACATTGGATAAAGCCAGTTCAACCTTTCTCAAAGCCTCTTGAGCTTCTTTTGTAAGCTGGAGTGGTGAATTTAAAGCACTGTTTCCCCTTAAAATGTCATATAATGGTTGCAATTGATAGGTAGTCAGGCCTAACTATGGCTGCATCCATTGGATATCTCTTATCCATTTCTGAAAATCATTCAATGTATTTAGCTTCTCTGTTCTTAAGGACAGTTTTTGAACTGTAAGCACCTTAGGATATACTTCATATCCTAAATATTGAAAAGGAGAATGTCTTTGAATTTTTTCTGGCACTATGTATAATTTGTAATTCCTTAGTGTTTCTATGGTCTTTTGTAGACATGCTTCTAACATTTGTTCCTCAGGTGCACATCCCCATATATCATCCATATAATATAATAGCATAACTTTTGGAAATGCTTTTCTTACTGGAGCAAGAGCAGCAGCAACGTACATGTGACACATAGCAGGGTTGTTTTTCATTCCCTCTGGCAAAACTGTCCATTCATATCCTTTATAAGGCTCAGCTAAGTTAACGCTGGGCACAGAAAAGGCAAATCTTTTCATGTCCTCCTTATCCAGAGGGATAGAATAGAAACAATCCTTAATATCTATGACCCAAATAGGCCATTCTCTAGGCAATTGAGTAGGAGATGGAAGTCCAGGTTGAAGAGTTCCCATAGTTTCCATCTGTTCATTCGCCTTTCTTAAATCTGTTGACAACCTCCATTTTCCAGATTTCTTTTTTACAACAAACACTGGGGAATTCCAAGGACTTAGAGAAGGTTATAAGTGTCCTTGGACAAGCTGCTCCTATACTATAACTAATAAAGCCTGAATATCATCACTACCTAAGGGCCACAGTTCTATCCACACTGGTATATCAGTTTTCCATTGGATAGGAACAGGGGAAAGTGTTGGCAGGCCTTCAACAGCAGCCCTGCTTAAAAAACCGAAGTACTCATTTTTAACCCTAATTGCTGGAAAACATCTCTTCCCCACAGATTGATGGGGATTTTTTCAACGATAAGAGGAGTAAAAACTCCTGTTTTGCCTTCAAAAGTCCATCTCATAGGGGAAACACGAACTTCAGCTGCTATTGAACCTCCTATGCCAGACATGTAGGTAATCTTTGGCCAGTGACTGGGCCAATTGGCACTTCTAATGACTGTAGGATCTGCACCTGTGTCTACCAATACTTCTAATGGTAGGCCATTTATATAGATCATGAGCATGGGTTGGTAAGCTGTCACAACTTCTGTCCAGGATATTCCTGGATTTTGTGGTCTGCAGTCAGAATCTGGGTGACTATCACCAGGTTGCTTATTAGGATTCTGTATGAGTAAACCTGATGTTGCTACTTCTCCTGGGTGATAAGTCACACATTATCTCCCTGTATTAGTGACTGGAATATTATCTACACATTCCCCAGTTTCCCACATCAGTATGTGGATGGATACTGTTGTGTACGTATAAAAAGGAGATGAAATCGTCAAGTCTACTGTGCCTAGAGGCAAAGGATTCATAGGGTGGAGAAGAACAGATTTCACCTCTCCAGGGGGTATCTCAGTTGTCTCAGCTGCATACAACTCTATTCTCCCTAATTGTAATCCCTTTCTCCCATCAGGTTGCTTCCTGGCTAACTGATTGTGTAATCGCTTTCTCCCATCATATGGCTTCCTGGCTGATTGGTCATATCTGGGTATTGGACTTCTAGGCACTCTCTGGGTGCACCATTGGCTGCCATCATGCCCCAAGTGTTTTTTGCCTGGGGCCCTGGGGCTAGGCCCCTCATCCCATTTCCCTGAATCAGTCTACATTCTGAGGCCCAATGGAAGCCTCTGTTGCATTTTGGATATGGGGTATTGGGTCTTGTTCTCCCACCCTGTTTTCTCACTCTGTCTCTATACCAACAATGAGCTTTCAGATGCCCTACTTTATCACATTAAAAACATTGATGAGTCTCTCTGGAAGTCCCTTGCCAGAAGCGATCCTGTATTCACATGTTGGGATCTTGGGAAGTCTGCATCATAACCTGGCTATAAAAGGCATTTGTGCCCACAGTGGCACAGCATCTTATGAATTCCTCTAAAGGAACATCCTTGTACAGTCCTAGTATAATTCTTCTGCAGACCTGATCAGCATTTTCCTTAGCAAGTTGCCTTATCAAAATGTCTGTTGATACATTTTCACAATTAGTTCTTGTGATAGCAGTCTGCAAACGTCCCACAAAGTCAGCAAAGAATTCATTTGGCCCTTGTGTTATTTTTGTGAAGACCTCACTCTTGTCATCTTTATTGTGGAGTGAAGCTCATGCTTTGATAGCATTAGCAGCAATTTGCTCATATGCTTCTATGGAATAATTAATCTGTACTGTGACATCTACATAGGGACCTACACCTGTTAGTAGGTCATAGGTTATTGCAGTATGAACTGCACTTTGACCATTTTGTTGGGCTTGTATCCTACAGAGCTCACTATATTCAGAAAGCCACATGTAATTTTGTCCAGGTTCTAGGGATATCCTTGCTATAGATTTCCAGTCATTAAGGGTCAAAAGTTGAAAAGCCAAATTCTGTAATAACATCTTAACATAAGCTGATGTAGCCCCATAAAGAGTGAAATCCTTTTTCAGGTCTTTGAGGACTTCTGTGTCAAAAGGACATATCTTCGACTTTCTTGACCTGAAGAATTAAACTGTTGTATTACAGGAAAAATGTGGTGTTGGATTTCTGCTACATCTCTCCCTTCTGCTTTGGCCTTAATTAATTCCTTTTGCAATCTAGTCATAGGAGTAGTTGGATGCTGGGGGGGAGGTGCTGGTGCTGTCACTGCCCCCCCCACTACCCCTCCCCCCTCCATCCCAGAGGGTGGAGTTGATGGAGGAGAGTCAATTACCTGCTCCTCAGGTGATGCTGCCTTAGATTCACCACCCCCTTGAGCCTCACTTAAGTCTCCATGCCCTGTGGGGATATGGTCATTAATCTCTTCATTGTCTTCCACCTTTATCTCAGGCTTCCCCATTTGGCTATTTTTAGCACTTTTTTTCTTTCTTCTAGGAATCATAGGGTTTCTTAGGGCCAACTGTATTATAATGTATAAATAGAATACCTTGATGGAAATTGAATGAGGACCGTTTTCATTGTAATACACAGAGAGCTGTTGTCCAATTAATGTCCAATTATCTCGAGAAATTTGCTCTTCCTCTACAAACCAAGGGGAGGTGCCTTTTAATGTATCCAGAAGTCTAGCTGTCTGTTCCCAAGTTTTAAGTATCCCTTGGTCTTCTATCAGCTTAAGCATGCTTTCTATAGCACCACTCCTGTGTGTGGTTGAAGGGGTTGGTGGAGGGGGGGGATGGAGAATCTTTAGCTAGCATCTGTCCCATAAAAAGTAACTAGTTTAGTTTTTAAGAAAATAAGTTCCCTGTTTATCTATTAACAATACTCACCCAAATTTCTGGTCACTGGAGACTTCTTCAGTTAAAGTAGGGTCCTTGGTTCCCACACTTAGGCATCAAATGTGATGACTGCGTATTTTGAAATCAGCCAGAGCCAGGAATTCAGGTTAAGGGAAAATCTTCACTCTTTATTCTTGGTGGAGGTGAAGAAGGATCAGAGGTAAAGAAGGATTTGAAGTAAAGGAAGATTAGGAATGTCAGCAGCTGCCTCAAGAAGCCAGCCAGACCAGAAGCCACAAGACCAGAAGCCACCAGAGCAGAACCCAGCCAGCAGTCTCTCTCCGCCTCTCTTCCTGCCCCCCTGCCTCCACCCACCAAAATCATCATTTCCTATACAACACATCTGGACTTGCACAGAGAGTGCATGGGGGCCATTCTTTCTCCAAGCATATATATTAATAGAGTATGGTCCAATTACTATTTAGCCTCACGTGCTTGGGACCTCAGTGCATCAACTCAAGCCTCAGACCATTACAATCCATACTCATTTCCCAGTGTTCTTTCTCTGGATATAGATGGTTCTGTTCATTACAGATCCCTTGGAATTGATTTGGATACTCTCATTATTAAAGAGAGCAGAATTGATCATCATGTAGTATTTTTGTTTAAGTGTATAATGATCTCCTGATTCTGCTCCTTTTACTTAGCATCTGTTAACATATGTCTCTGCAAGCCTCTCTGTATTCATCTTGCTGGTCATTTGTTACAGAATAATAATATTCCATAACATTCATATAACACAATTTATTCAGCCATTCTCAAATTGGTGGGCATCCCTTCAATTTCTAGTTTCTAGCCACTACCAAAAGGGCTGCCACACACATTTTTGCACATGTGGGTCCCTTTCCTTCTTTAATATCTCTTTGGAATATAAACCCATTAGTAACACTCCTGGATAAAAGAGTATACACATTTTGATAACTTTTTGAGTATAGTTCCAAATTGCTTTCCAGAATGGTTGGATCAGTTCACAGCTCCACCAACAATGTATTAGTGAGCCAATTTTCCCACATCCCCTCCAACATTCATCATTATTTTTTTCCTGTCATTTTAGCTAATCTAACAGGTGTGTGGTGGTATCTCAGAGATGTCTTAATTTGCATTTCTCTGATCCACAATGATTTGGAACACCCTTTCATATGACTAGAAATAATTTTAATTTCTTCATCTGAAAATTGTCTATTCATACCCTTTGACAATTTACAGTATTTCTTTTAATGATAAAAGAAAGGAGATTAAATAAAACTGTCAAAAGATAGTATTGAGTAGTGCAGGAGGAGGAGAAAAAATAGCCCTAAGAAGAGAGAAGTTGAAAATAATCTGAGAAGCCTTACAAATAAATACTTTTTTTTTATTTTTTCAAGTATATAAATTTATTTTATTTGTTATTATGGGATTTTCTTTTTCCAAATACTTGCAACAATAGTTTCAAATAAATATTTTAGAAGAAAATGCAGTTTTATTTTCCCTCTTAAAAATCCATCCTATAAGAATTCATTATTTGACCAAAACTGCTGGGATAACTGGAAATTAGTATGGCAGAAATTAGGCATGGACCCACACTTAATACCATATACCAAGATAAGAGCAAAATGGGTCCATAATTTAGGCATAAAGAATGAGATTATAAATAAATTAGAGGAACATAGGATATTTTACCTCTCAGACTTGTGGAGGAGGAAGAAATTTGTGACCAAAGATGAACTAGAGAACATTATTGATCACAAAATAGAAAATTTTGCTTACATCAAATTAAAAAGCTTTTGTATAAATAAAACTAATGCAAATAAGATTAGAAGGGAAGCAACAAACTGGGAAAACATCTTCACAGTTAAAGGTTCTGATAAAGGCCTCATTTCCAAAATATATGGAGAATTGACTCTAATTTATAAGAAACCAAACCATTCTCCAATTGATAAATGGTTAAAGGGTATGAACAAACAATTTTCAGATGATGAAATTGAAACTATTACCATTCATAAGAAAGAGTGTTCCAAATAACTATTAATCAGAGAAATGCAAAATAAGACAACTCTGAGATACCACTACACACGTGTCAGATTGGCTAAAATGACAGGAAAAAAATAATGATGAATGTTGGAGGGGATGTGTGAAAACTGGGATACTGATGCATTGTTGGTGGAGTTGTGAACAAATCCAACCATTCTGGAGAGCAATCTGGAATTATGCCAAAAAGTTATCAAACTGTGCAGTGCTACTACTGGGCTTATACCCCAAGGAGATACTAAAGAAGGGAAAGGGACCTGTATGTGCAAAAATATTTGTGGCAGCCCTGTTTGTAGTGGCTAGAAACTGGAAAATGAATGGATACCCATCAATTGGAGAATGATGGGGTAAATTATGGTATATGAATGTAATGGAATATTATTGTTCTGTAAGAATTGACCAGCAGGATGAATACAGAGAGGCTTGGAGAGACTAACATGAACTGATGCTGAGTGAAATGAGCATAACCAGGAGATCATTATATACTTCTACAACGATACTATATGAAGATGTATTTTGATGGAAGTGGATTTCTTTGACAAAGAGACCTAATTCAGCTTCAGTTGATGAATGATGGACAGAAGCAGCTAAACCCAAAGAAAGAACACTGGGAAATGAATGTAAACTGTTTGCATTTTTGTTTTTCTTCCCGGGTTATTTTTACCTTCTGAATCCAATTCTCCCTGTGCAACAAGAGAACAGTTTGGTTCTGCACACACATATTGTATCTATATAGTCAACATATATAAGACTGCTTGCCATCTAGGGGAGGGGGTGGAAGGAGAGAGGGTAAAAATTGGAACAGTAGTGAGTGCAAGGGATAATGTTGTAAAAAAATTACCCTGGCATGGGTTCTGTCAATAAAAAGTTATTATAATTAAAAAAAAAGACAATGACAAAAAAATCCATCCTAAAATGATTGTTTCATCTGTTGACCACCTTAATTTTGCCTGGGAACTGGAGAAACAATCCATTGCTTTTGTAGTTTATATCTATATAAAAATCATATGGTTAATGGACACTTAATGAAAAACTCTTTTAATATAAGGGGATGAATAATGCAAATACAAGGAATTTATGTCAAGACATCACCATGGAATGCCATTGTTTCTCCTAGGAAACGAAGGAAGAACAACATTGAAGGCAGAAAATGTGTAAATGCAAAACTGTATATTCTAGTTCTTACCATAAGGTAAAACATATAGATGGAAAGCAGAACTGTGGTTTCATGGGTATAGAAAACTCCAGGATGAGCAAATTCTTTTCTACCTATGTATTTGAAGGTACTTTCTCCACGATTAGTAGTCTTTCAGAGTTACCTAAAGCACTAAGAGAAAAGTGATTTGCACAAAGAAAAAGAAATAGGACTTCATCTCAGATCTTCTTATCTTTGAAAACAGCTCTCTATTCACTACTTTATGATTCTCTTTTGTACAAGGCTTCTTAAACTTTGTACAAGGCTAAACTTAAACTTAAACTGTCTATTTCTTTTCACCCAAGATATTTCTCAACAATCCCAGATAATTTTTAATAAACAACTATACAAATAAAACATTTAGTGTTAATAAATCACAAACAAATCTATTTTAAAGCAGATTTTGATATTCATATAATTTTAGCACTTATTAAAGACTAAAGGAAATTTTCATACAAGTAAATTGTATACATTCATTTATTATTATAAAAAGAATTAAATCTTGGTGGAATATTTGATGCCTTTATACTGTTGCCAAATATTTTAAGACACCCATGATCCCATGTAGGGTTACAACCCATAGTTCATCAAGTTTTGCTGTGGCAAAAAAAAAAAAAAAAAAAATTCATGGAAAAATAAAATGTCCGTTGGTTGATGAAGTTTCTGATGTCTGACTTAGTTAGGTAACTGCCCAAAATCACAGAGAATTTAGATTTTCTGAATCCCAATCTAGCACTTTCCTTTAAAATATATTTCCTCTTGAGAAATAATCCTATTACTGTCCAGCTCCCATTCTCTAGTTTGTCAGAGAATTTCTACTTTTAATTTAGTCCCTTTACTTTTTCTTAAACTACTGGGCCCATGAAAATGTGAAACCTTAAGATGAGGAGAAAAGGACATGATGTTAACTGTTGATTTAAACCACTAACACCACAATAAGTGGTTGCATACATTTTAGAAAAAAATCAATATAGCAATGACTACTTAATGAGACCAATTAGAAGGAGGTTGTTGCTATTCTGGTTTCAAATGGAAATTAGCAGAAAATGAGTAACTCATTGTTTGCCACCCAAATCATCTATTCCCATTTGATTAGGACAAGTGATTAATTTCCATAAATAATAGTGGAGTTATGCCATATTGTATTTTATTATATGTTTATGCCAATTAAAGTCCAAAAAAGAAAATCTGAGTCCAGAATAATATGATTCCTTAAACTTCAATATCTAAATTTAAGCAAGAAATTCATTTACTAATGTTGTTTTACCTCAATTTCTTGTGCATTCAAAACTAACTACTTTTTTTGTTTGTTTATTTTATTTTTAAGTTCATTTCATCTAACCATCTTCAACAAGTCATTCCTTTTCTGGCTCTGTATTTATTAATTGGTAGAAGGAAAGATTTTTATTAAGTCCCCTCTAACTTGTTTTCTAGCTGAAATGATCTAGGATGACATGGCACTTAGTCAAAATTTGTTAGTATAGATCCTAGACTTATTCCTAGGAATTGATTAAGAGAAAAAAAGTTGGAAGAGACCTTGGAGATAATGGAGTCTCACTTGCTTATTTTGTGGATGATGAAACTATGATTCAAGGTAGTTAAATGTTTTATCCAATGTCCTATAGCTTAATGAGAGAACTAGAATTTCAATAGAACTCTGTCCAGTATACTTACCTCTCATATAGTTTAATAGGACTATTATAATTTTTTAAATGCTTTCACTCTTACAAATTAACTACTCTAATGATTTGTCATTTGAGTATGTTCTGCTGACATGCACATTACCACTCTTTCTTGCTTGGTTCTTCCTTTTTCCCCATTATTTACTTTTATCCTCTTCCCTTATTCTTTTACTCTCTCTTTCCCTTCTCTCCCCTTTTTCTTCTCTACTCAAATGATTTCTGATCTCTCTCTCTCTCTCTCTCTCTCTCTCTCTCTCTCTCTTTCTCTCTCACCAAAATCACCAAGTTCAGAAAGAGGAGTGGGGAAGAGATCATCATAAACAGGGATACTTTACAATAGGCTAAACTCTAATGGAAAACTGAGGTTACCTTCACTTTTCCAGAGAAGGTGGGGATATAGATCTGGCTAGATTTAGTATTCATCCTCTAGTGATGGATGGCCCAGGTTGCATTTCATAGAAATATCTAGTATTTCTTTTCACCCATAGTTTTGTTCTTTTCTACCTTGTTGCATCCGTTTTATTTTTTTTTCTGTGTTTAATTTATTTTGAATGCAATTCTAGCCTTGAAACTAATTGTATGACATTTGTAATATTTTCCATGACAATTTGCTCCTGGCTGTGGTAGAAAGAAGAGTAATATTTCCTTTTGGAAAAAAAAAAAAAAAAGAAGATATTATTGACTTGGACTACTCATTGTTGCTTCTTTTACATACATGCCACCTTTATGATATATAGATACAAGAAATAATATTTATGTTTCCAAGTGATTCATAAAGAACACAAGTGAAGAAATTGTAAGATGAACACAGTTACAAGATTTCATGTTGCTCTGAACAATGCAAAAATGAAAAAAATTGCATATTTTCCTTCCTTCCCCCTCCCTTCTTTGTTTTTCCCTCCCTCCCTCCCTCCTTCTTTCCTTCCTTTTTGTTTCCTTCCTTCCTTCCTTCCTTCCTTCCTTCCTTCCTTCCTTCTTTTCTTCCTTTTTTCCATCCTTCCTCCCTTCCTCCCTCCCTCCCTCCTTTCCTTCCTTCGTTCCTTCGTTCCTTCCTTCGTTCCTTCCTTCCTCTTTCCTTTCTTTACTTTTTTGTCCCTTTCACTATCTTGCCTTTTCACTATCTTTCTATTTTTTTCCTTTTTTCTATCTTCATTGCTTTCTCTTCTTTTTCTTTCTTTTTTCTTTATTTCATTTTTATAATGCTAGCATCTGGCAAAGTGTGAAGTGCAGATGATTAATAAATACTTATTTGTATTTATGTTGGGATCTAGACTTATCTCAAAGCACTACAACTTTTCCTTCTTCCAGGTATTTCTCACAATTAAAACACATCATTATATAAATCATCTTGAAATTATAATCTCAATGGTAGCAGCAGAAAAATGTAACAAATATGAAATCTATTATTTCATTGATGTAAAATAGTGTCCAGTACTCAAATTCCCTCGACCAATTCAAGTGAGAAACTTATCTGTAACTTATATAGTTTCTTAAAGTTTTGGGAAGTTGTGACTTATCTAGTGTGACAGAGCTAATATTTTGCCAAGGCAGGACTTGAATAGATGAACCTCCTACTGACAGAAATAAATTTGGACCTCCATTTTATTCCAAACATTTCCAATATGTATTAATCAGTTTGATATACTTCTATAGGGATATTGACAAATTTTGGTCCCAAAACTGTGAACTGCAGTATATAAATTCACTAAATTTATTCTTCCAAGTTATTTTTGTACCCCTGGACCATCTGCTATTTCCCAGAATGAGGAAGGGATTATTTTATGACTACTTAGTCCTCAGAGATGATTCTGGTCTTGCTCATCCTATAGCGATAGTGATCCATGCTGATGCATTTTTATGGCCCTCATGGAGCATCAAAATCAAGGTCTATTGATCAATAAAACTGTATTTTGCATTGTCTCTTCTGAGTGTAAGGATATAAAGTGATACAAAAATAAGGTCTTAAGGAAAAGGGACATCTCAGATCATGAAGAAAATCTGAGTCCACTTTATTAGAGGAAACAATTGATCCTTTAATAAAGTGCTATTGCTTGGAGTTCTGCCTCAGTGGTTTTTTCCTGCATATTGGACAATTTTTGATCTTACATACTCATGAGATTTCTGATTACTAGGAGAGTCCAAGATGAATTTGTTTCTGTGAAATTGTTCTGACAATATGGCAACATGTTGTTGTATGCCTGATGTTTGAAAGCTTATGTGTACCCTAGAAGTGTGAAAAAAAAACTGATTTATTTAATGATATGTGGGTCTCTTGGAGGAACACTATTCTGTGAAGGATCCTTATAATTGGGTACTTATTTGCAAAGCTGATTTAAATGTCTACTTCTTGGTTTTATCTTGACTTAGAAGATAGAGTGCCAAATGATCAGGGAACAGATAATTCAAGATGAATCTGTATACATGCATCTTTCTCTTCTCCATATGCATCAGCTAGACTACCTAAAAGGAAACAAAATCTATTTTACATTCAAAGAAATGTTTCTCGTCTATGTAAAACCCAGGAGGGAGAATGAAAAGTCATTTGACAACAGGTTGCCTATGATCATCTCTGCCTAACTTAAAAAGCAAGACTTGGTTTTTATCATAAAAAATCATCTCCTTTTTCCAGGAAAGCATAAAATTGTCACCCACATCTCTGTGAAGCCAAGGAGAATGGAACCATTAGTGACATCAGCGAGTGGCAGTGAATTATCTTCCTGCACTATAAATGATAATCGCTGTATCAGGAAATGCCATACTGCCTGGCTTTCCCTTGCACAGGGTAATGTAGTACAGGCAAAGATAGGCTTATAATTCATGCTCACAGTAGTATCAAGGAATCATATGCTGTTTTAATATGTAATTCTGCCACCTGTACAATGCCTCCTTCTCAACAACACTCTATTTCACATAAACAAGTCTTAAGGCAAAATGTGTGCAAAAATGCATAAACACTTCCGTGTCTGAGTTTCACAGTCCAGTACCTGCTATTCCAAAATTCATCTATCTTAAACACTAGAGGCAGATTTTTTTTCAAAAGAAGCTTATTTTTCAATCATTAGGCTCATGATCTATTTAGAGGGAAGCAAAAGTGATATACATATCCAAATTAACTATAAATGAAGTTTACCTTAAAGATTCAGAAGAGTTCTTGACATGAACAATTGATGGTTCATTATTCCTTATGAAAATGAGCAGAGTCAAACTGGTCTGTTTACTATTTGCTTAGACTTCTAAATTCAATACTGGTGTCCATACCATTCATCATATGTAATTGTTAATGTTTTCTGTCATTTCAGTCACGTCCAACTTTTTATGACCCCATTGAGGTTTTTAGGCAAAGATACTGGAGTGGTTTACTGTTTCTTTCTCCAGCTCATTTTATAGATGAAGAAGCTGAGGCAAAAAGGTTTAAATGGCCCAAGTGACACAACTAGTTAATGTCTTGGATGGGATATGAATTTAGGTTTTATTGACTGTAGGGCTACAACTGCCATCTAACTCTATACCTTGCCATACCTTGCTTAGCAAGGTAGAATGAGTTAACCAGTAATATCCTGATCAGTAATCATTTTACAAATGAGGAACTGAGGTAAAGTAGGCTAAGCGATTTGTGTAGGGTGACACAGCTAGTAAGTTTCTGAGACCATGTAGGAAAATGAGTCTTCCTCACTCCAGGCTGTACCACCTAGCTGCCCTATATCTGGAGTATACCTCTTTGCTTTTCCATTTGTTGAAATTCAAACCATTCTTCAAGGTACAGATATGCTGTTATTTTTTCCTTGAAGCTTTCATAGATCATATTAGCTTAAGTAATAATTATCTACTCTGAAATCCTGTAGATTCTTCTAACTATTGTTGTCTGAACCACCCCTATGGTATTCTTTTGTTCCTTTCTATTGACATCATCTGTTCTTATACATATAATTTCTTGTTTGCTACATATTAATCTGAGCACTTATCTTCTGAGATTTCTTCATTTTATCTAGTATATATGCCATTTGTATAGTTTTTATTTATATATTGTTTTTCCCATTAGACTGAATTCCTTGAGATCCAGCACTGTTTTTGTTGTTATTATTTTTATGTTTTTATTTTGTTATTATACTTTCTATCCTCAGCACTTAACACAGTGCCTGCAACATAGTAAGTGTTTAAAAATGTTTGCTGACTTGATTTGTCTTTCCTTGATTTGAATAAAGACAAGGACATGGGCCAGGAGGGTCAAAGAAAATTATGTCATGCTCTTAGCTTGGATTTTATGCTTGTTTGTCAGATTCATTTATTTGAAAAGACCATAACATCTGGGGAACAGAGTAAAGTTTCTTTTATTCAAAAAAAAATAGAACCCTTTCATATTAATTGGAAGGCAAATTCTAAAGCTACAGGAGGGAAATTCAGGTTAGTGATCAGGCAATTATTGGTGCTGAAAAGGGATTTTCTAGAATTAAATCCAATGATGACTTAGGACACATATGTTAATTCTTCTAACAGAATGAAATTAGTTTGAAAGAAAAGCATTAATTTTATCCTAGGAGCACTGTGTCTGCTATTTACCTGCAGATTTCTTTTCAAGTCTTTAGCTACCTATAGTGGATTTTAGTCTTGACTATGGATTGAAAAAAGCTATATGCTTGTGCTTATAATGAGAGGATTTTAGAAATAATAATTAGTAGACAGTAATTCACATACTTAACAGGTACATCTGAAGGCTGAAGCCTAGCTGAAAGTAAGGTGGAGTTTTATATACACTCACAGTGATAAGAAGATTCACTCATGACAATGGTGGACAGATATAACAAAATAATTATAATGTAATGACACACACACACAAAAAAATACCAAAGAAATAAAAAAAGGTAGTTTTATGTCATCACTAAAGGACATCTAAAACCCTGCAGCATGTCTTGGATAGGGCGAGCAAATATAATAAAGATGACAATATTACCTAAACTAATCTATTTATTTAGCGCTATACCAATCAGAGTCCCAAAAAACTATTTTAATGATCTAGAAAAAATAACAACAAAGTTCATATGAAAAAACAAAAGGTCAAGAATTTCAAGGGAATTAATGAAAAAAAAATCAAATGAAGGTGGCTTAGCTGTACCAGATCTAAAATTATATTATAGAGCAGCAGTTACCAAAACTATTTGGTATTGGCTAAGGAATAGATTAGTTGATCAGTGGAATAGATTAGGTTCAAGGGATAAAACAATCAACAAATATAGCAACCTAGTCTTTGACAAACCCAAAGATCCCAGCTTTTGGGATAAGAACTTACTGTTTGATAAAAATTGCTGGGAAAATTGAAAACTAATATGGCAGAAACTAGGCATTGATCCATACTTAACGCCGTACAGCAAGATAAGGTCAAAATGGGTTCATGACCTAGGCATAAAGAATGAAATTATTAATAAATTAGAGGAACACAGGATAGTTTACCTCTCAGACCTGTGGAAGGGGGAAGGTCTTTATGACCAAAGCAGAACTAGAGATCATTACTGATCACAAAATAGAAAATTTCGATTATACCAAACTGAAAAGTTTTTGTACAAACAAAACTAATGCAGACAAGATTAGAAGGGAAGCAATAAACTGGGAAAATATTTTTACAGTCAAAGGTTCTGATAAAGGCCTCATTTCCAAAATATATAGAGAATTAACTCTAATTTATAAAAAATCAAGCCATTCTCCAATTGAAAAATGGTCAAAGGATATGAACAGACAATTCTCAGATGAAGAAATTGAAACTATTTCTAGTCATATGAAAAGATGCTCCAAGTCATTATTAATCAGAGAAATGCAAATTAAGACAACTCTAAGATACCACTACACACCTGTCAGATTGGCTAAGATGACAGGAAAAAATAATGATGATTGTTGGAGGGGATGTGGGAAAACTGGGACATTGATGCATTGTTGGTGGAGTTGTGAACGAATCCAACCATTTTGGAGAGTAGTTTGGAACTATGCTCAAAACGTTATCAAACTGTGCATACCCTTTGATCCAGCAGTGTTACTACTGGGATTATATCCCAAAGAGATTATAAAGAAGGGAAAGGGACCTGTATGTGCACGAATGTTTGTGGCAGCCCTTTTTGTAGTGGCTAAAAACTGGAAACTGAATGGATGTCCATCAGTTGGAGAATGGCTGAATAAATTGTGGTATATGAATATTATGGAATATTACTGTTCTGTAAGAAATGACCAACAGGATAATTTCAGAAAGGCCTGGAGAGACTTACACGAACTGATGCTGAGTGAAATGAGCAGGACCAGGAGATCATTATATACTTCAACAACAATACTATATGATGACCAGTTCTGATGGACCAGGCCCTCCTCAGCAACGAGATCAACCAAATCATTTCTAATGGAGCAGTAATGAACTGAACCAGCCATGCCCAGAAAAAGTACTCTGGGAGATGACTAAAAACCATTACATTGAATTCCCAATCCCTATATTTATGCCCACCTGCATTTTTGATTTCCTTCACAAGTTAATTGTACAATATTTCAGAATCTGATTCTTTTTGTACAGCAAAATAACGTTTTGGTCATGTATAATTATTGTGTATCTAATTTATAGTTTAATATATTTAAAATCTACTGGTCATCCTGCCATCTAGGGGAGGGGGGGGGGTAAGAGGTGAAAAATTGGAACAAGAGGTTTGGCAATTGTTAATGCTGTAAAGTTACCCATGCATATATCCTGTAAATAAAAGACTATTAAATAAAAAAAAAAATGAAATGTTCTCTGCAGAAGTATGTCTCTTCTCTAATACTAACTGAAATTTGTACCTTTAAAAATAATTTAAAGGCATGCTTAGAAGATAAGGCCTAAATTTCCATAAATATTTTTTTAAATTAAAGCTTTTTATTTTTCAAAAAAAAAAAAAAAAAAAAGAACCCTGCAGCATGAGAGGTATGAGTTATCCTGGGCACACATGTCCCTGGGTCATATATGTTCCTTGCATGTGTTTTTCAATATATATTATGATGGAAATATTTTCGTGTAATTTTATTACAATCATATTTAATTATTTTTTGTCTCTTAATATCCTTTCATTATCCTCTCTCAAGTGCTTCCTTCTGGATAAGAACTTTCTGATGAATTCCAGACAAATTCCAAATTTAGAGTTACTTTTCATCTACTCTTTATGTATCTTATATGGACCTATTTCTATATTATTTCCTCAATTATGATGTAATGTATAATGCAATCTTTGTGGGCAAAGATTTTTTTCATCTTCTTTATATTTTTAGGGGTTAGAATAGTCCCTAGCATAGTCAGCCCTTAATAAGTGTTGGTTGATTTAATAAGCTGATGGATTATTTTGAATTATTTGTACTCTCTGTTTAACTAGTAAATGTTATCACATTTCTAAAATCCATACATTCAATTTAGAAACATATATTTAGCATGCACTATATGAAAAGCACTATGCTAGACTCTGGGATTCAAGCATTCTGAATTGAAATTTCCTCAGGAGAAAAATGGATCAGGACTAGATGCATGATTTAATTGATGATGAATTAGTTTAGGGAACTTACAGCTAAAAAAACTTACTCTATCAAAAACTTATTAAACTTAATTATTAACTTATTATTATTATTATATTTTATTAATATATTAATATTATATCTATTATTATACTATTATACATTATTATGATCTTATTAAAGAGTGACCTAAATCCTGTTAAATAACTAAGTAATAAATAAATAAAAAGCTAAAGAAAATTTCCCGAGTCACACAGCTAATAAGTGGCATAGGCACCAAATCTTGTCCACTACCCTCCTATTCACTCTTCTGGGTTTTCATAAAACACAAGATTATAGTCTCCAAATGAACTGTTTTTATGCAAAAAAATGGAATAACAAATACAGAAACAAAAGACTACAGCTAATTTTTATAGAATTATACCTCAGCCTCAAAATTGAAAAGTGTATCTTAAATAATACTTTGGGTTTTAATTCATGGAGTCAAGGAGGAGCCATTGGACTCAAATAAAAAAAAAAAAAAAAAAAAACCTAACATACACAAAAAAATTACAAGTAGATTATTTTGACTGAGGAGTATAGCAGATCAGTTATAGCCAGATTTTAGCGAATGGTTTCCAGTTTGGATTTTTAAAAGTTGTCACTGAGGACCATTAATAGATATTCAAAGAAAAGAGTAACCATAATCTTCTGAATTAAATTGATTAATGATGGGCTAAGAATGGTTGAATGGAACAATTAAATACAATAGTTTACTAGATCTTTTATAATCAACAATTTTAAACTCTGCCACTTATTAATGGAAATACTATTAAAGAATAATAAGTACTTTATAAAAGGCATTTAATTTGCTTTTCTGATAGAAAAAATCCTGATGCACATGAACTTATATAAAATGCAAAGAAGCCAAAGTGAATTGATTTATGGTATTCACATCACCAAGTAATAATGATAATGAAAAAGGCACCTTTAAAAATGTTGTTTCCAATATAAGATAAATTGAATGTCTCCAATTTTATAAGCACACAATTGGCAAACTAAGATTTTCATATTAAGATCTTCTTTTTATTAGAAATCCATCTTATTCTCTCATTTTCACTTTTGTTTCACCGAAAAAAAGGAAGCTAAAGATTGCAATTTAAGATGAAAAAAGTAAGCTTAAATCTTTTAAACTTTAAAAAGGTCAGCCAAGTGTTACAATGGAAAAATTGTTTGATCTGGAGTCAGAGAGACTTATATTCCTGAGTTCAATTATGACCTCAGACAATTATTAGCTATATGATTCTAAGCATATAACGTGATCCTGTTTGCCACAATTTCCTCATCTGAAAAATGATTTGGAGAAGGAAATTGCAAATTGTTATTATAATCTTTGTCAAAAAAAAAACACTAAATGATGTCATGAAGTTTTGAATATGATTGAAAAACAACTAAATAATTTTTAGGGGAAAAAAATTTTTAGAAGAGTAACAAATAATCTCATAAGAACATCTTGATTTAGAATCACCCCATAAATATGAGCATAAATAATCAAGGAAATGTTTTTGATTTTCAATTTAAGTTCTAAACTGAATTGGTTAAAAGTATTTTAAGTGAGAGTTTAAAGAAATGAAAAATGTATAGCAATATTTATTGTTTTATGTTTTGCTTTAAAATATCATTTGGAAAGCTTTAGATTTTTTTCATAGATTAGAGAGACAACATGGTCTAGTGGATAGAAAAATAACCTTGAATCCAGGATGATCAAGATTCAAATTCTACTCCTAACGCATATTTTGATTTTGGGGAAGTATTTGTGCAATAGGCAACCTGTAAGCCTTTAAGTTGCAACTAAGATACCAATCTGCATTGTGATATAGGGAGTTTTCACACCTGGTTTCTTCCCTTCTTCTTTAGCTGCTCTACTAGATGATCTCAAAAAAGAAAAAAAAAAAAAAAATATATATATATATATATATGTATATATATAGTTGTTGTTGTTGTTGTTGTTGTTTATTCTGGTACCTGTGCAGCAGTCACTGTTATCATCATCAATAATAATATTAAGGAAAAGTATATATGAACTGATATAATCTAGTCTTAATAAACATTAAAATTAATAAACAGCTGGAATAAAATAATGATTTAAGAAAATTTTATGAATATATTCAAAGCCAGGTAATTTTAACAGGAAACTCAATAGATGTAGTTTATATCTCATCTGTAACATGCTCTAAGAAAGTTGTGAAGACTGAGTTATTTGTCCATTGTTTCATAGCAAGACTCTAATAGCAATGCAGTATCAAAATGCCTCTATGCAAGTATCATTACTTATGAAATTTCCTGGTTAACAGTGCAGCTTAATTTCTGTGCTGATCTGGTCCACATTAAGAAAATAAATCACCAAATGGGCAATGGAATGTCTACCTTCCATTCAAACTCAATTCCTAGTATTAGTAGCACTTATCTTTGATCTCTTGATTTTCACTTAGTCTAAGGTAAAAATGATAACTAAATTTATTTCTCTGCTTACTCCCCCATAAATCTTTTTTATTCCTTGTCTACCTATTAGATTCACCAAGACATTTTCTCAAATATATTGACTACAGAATTGTCTAAAACCATATTTCCAATAAGTGATCTTATATTTCAGATTCTCTTTTTTTCTCTTCAACATTATTAACAAGTATCCTGTGTACAATAATGTCTGTATTATACAAAAGTATATATCAAAATATTTTATGAGTAAAGAAAACCACACATTTGTAACTAAGACTCTTTGAAAAATTAGAATCATCAACAGATAGAGAAATGTTGATGTGACATTTGTGGATTAATTAAAAAAAGTTCTTAATCAAAAGAAAACTTGGGGTGTATAAAAGCTATCTTCACAGTACTTCATGTGGAAAATGGAAGAAACTTTTGCTTGTACTTAGAAGGAATAACTAGAATCGACACACCAGGTAAAAAGCCATAGAGTTAATTGTTAAGGTAACAATTTCTGAACAGTTGTTATTCAGTTATTTTTCAATTGTGTCTGAATCTTGGGGTTGTCTTGGCAAAGTTACTGCACTGGCTTGCCATTTCTTCAGCTCATTTTACAGATGAGGAAACTGAGGTGACTTGCCCAGATAATATAGTGTCTGAAATAAAATTTCATTTCAGAAAATTGAATCTTCCTGACCTTTAGGCTCAGCTCTCTATCCACTATGCCTTCAGAACAGGCTGAAGAACAGTTAATATGGTGTTTGCTGCCCAACAACTCCAGTAGAAATAAGTGGAGCAGAACAAAAATCTATAAACAACAATTTCAGATCTGACCAGGGCCTTTGATATATAAAGATAGGAGAGCTTGAAAAATTATGTCAAAATTTTATTGCCCAAAGAAGTTCATCAGTACAGTACATCAATGTGATGAAGTCATATTTTCATGCAAAATGGACATTGCTCTTGAGCTTGGCCAGTCACCAATGGAGTGAAACAAACCTCAAAGCTTGCTCTCCTGCTTTTTAGGATGATGTTTTTAGTTACAATATCAAATGCCTTCAATGAATACAAATATGGAATCAATGTCAGGTACCACATTGATCAAAAATTTTTCAACTTTAAAAGACTACAAGGCAAAACTAAAGTGTAAGTTGGTAAATGTTTTGTTGTTGTTGTTGTTGTTGCTGCTGCTGCTGTTGTTGTTTGCTGATAATTTTACACTCAATACAGCTTCTGAACCTGAGATGCAAAAAAAATATATATATATGTATGAATCAGTTCTCTGCTGCTTGTCCTAATTTTGACCTAACAGTTAACATAAAGAAAAGACAGGTACTCCATCAGCCAGGACCAAATCATCCATATGTGGAACCATCAATTACAGAAAATGTTGAATTTTTGAATGCTGTCGGTAACTTCGCTTATTTTGGCATATCCTTTCCAGAGGTGTCCACATTCATAATTAATTGATTTATGCATTGCCAGTGCTATCATCTTAGTATTTGGCAGCTTCAAAGGAAAGTGTGGCAGAGAAGTATGTGATTGACTACCCAATAGAAGGTCTACAGAGTCATTGTGCTGATCTCTTTGTTGTATACCTATGAAACCTGGATAGTATACCAATGCCATGCCAGAAAAGTGAATTGCTTCCATTTGAATTGTCCTGGAAAGATTATGAAAATCACATGGCAGGATAAGATACTGCACACTAACTTCCTTTCTTGAAATAAACTGATAAACATTCAAATTCTACTTCAGAGACCACAACTCTTTTGGGCTGGCCACACTGTTTGAATGCCAAAAGCATGTTTGCCAAAAATACTATTTTAATGAAGTAGTCTCATGAGAAAAGTTTTCACTAAATGTTCAGAAAAAGTGATTCAGGAACATTCTCAAGGTCTCTTTTGAAAATTTTAGAACTGGTTGTATGAAATAGGAGGCAGTAGCACAGTCCTGTCCAGCAAAGCACGCCCTTATGAGAGAAGGTGCTGTGCATTATGAGCAAAAAAGAATTGCATTAACACAGAAGAAATGTAAAATGGGCAAAGTTTTAAATTTAAACCCAAATATTCATAGGGACTATTTGTTTCTGATCTTTAACAAAGTATTCATATTGATCTAATCAGCCATAGTCAGGCATACTGTAACTTGACTTATCATATATTGATGTCATTTCTGTCCTCTTCAAAAAGAAAAGAACAACCAAACTATCCATAATGTCACTCACCTAGCTTCCCTTCTGAAAAATTGAAAATACATATTAAAATGGGATATTTTAATGTGGAAAATAATGAAGTCTTCAAAGAAAGGTTGGGCATCATTTGATTATTGCTGTTTGTCTTTTAAAGAGGCCCATGACATCAGGGAAGTGATGTCATGACATGGAAGTGAATTGCATTTAAGGGAGGCCGGGCTGTGCAAGGTTTCCTGACTCACTTTTTCCTCCAGAGACATCTGGGTCTAATGGCCAACTATAGATCAGAAAGACTGGGTATGGCCCTGGATGCAGTGAGATACCTTGATCTTTATAAACTATGATCTTAAATAAGTCTCTACTTTACTGAGGTCATACCCAGTCATTGATTAAGATTAGAAAGCAATTGAGGCAAAGAGTGGCCTCTTTCACTTAATAATAATAAATTTAAATAAAATCAGTCTGGGAGGGGAATACACTCAGTATTTCTGGCCAAAATAAAAATGATTGGTATTTACATTCATTTTGAGTCAATCAGGACCCAAATACAAACCAGTTGGGAATTGGCCTGGGACTTATTGTTATCTAATCAATGAAAGTTCTAGTGGGTTTGGTTTAAGTCATGGTTCTTAAGAAAGAAATCTAGCCAATTAAACCTGAAGCTATCTCAGGGGGATTCAGAGAAACAACAACAACAAAAAAAAATAAGTGCAGGGAAAAAGGAAGTCCCCAGTGGGACAGCTTTACTATACTCACAGAGGTTGTTCATCATTTGTTCTTAAAAAAAGATTATGACTTCAGAGAGATGATGATGTAACATGCAAGGGAATTGTATTTATGTAAGGAAGGACTGTACAAAGTCACTTACCTCACTTTATACTCCAGAGTCATCTGAGTCCAGTGACCTATTGTAGAACTAGAGAGGGTCTTATTTTGGATGAAGATTAGAAAAATTGTCATTGGAATCACTTCTGATGCTAAAATTTGGAGCTCCTATTCAAAACTCTTGTGGCGTTCTCTCTCTCTCTCTCTCTCTCTCTCTCTCTCTCTCTCTCTCTCCTTCTCTCTGTCTCTCTCTGTCTCTCTTTCTTTCTCTCTCTCTTTCTCTGTTTCTCTGTCTCCCTGTCTTTCTCTGTGTGTGTTTGTCTGTCTGTGTGTCTCTCTCTGTCTCTCTGTGTGTCTGTCTCTCTCTATGTCTCTCTCTCTCTTTCTTCCCTTCTCTCTCTCACACACACTCATCTATGTGTTCAGAGACTGAGGTATCTAGGTGGTGTAATGACTAGAAATCTGGATTTGGTGTCAGGAAGACCTAATTTCAAATCCCATCCAATCCAGATATTTATTAACTGGATAATTCCAGGAAGCAAAGATATCTATTATGCTCAGTTATCTCATTTGCAAAATGATGCTGTTAATAGTACGTACTTCACCAGGTTGTTATAAGGATTAAATGATAGGAGAAAACATATGTAAAGCGCTTTGAAATCTATAAAGGGCTAGTTATCACCATTGTTAACTCTGAGTTAGCAAAAGAATTCATGCTTGAATAAAAGTGTGGATCTAATGACATATTAAAAGAGGTAACCAGTACCTTTGAAACTGTACAGCTGCCCTTTTATGTTAAAAGAGCAGTTTATTGAAGATTATTCTTGTACAGGTATAATTCATTAGGAAATGTTACATGTATATTTTTATGTTTGCATAATATGGTGTATGCATTATATTTAGATTACTCAAGTTTCTTAAAAATACTTTCCATTGGGGTAGCTAGTTGGTGTAGTGCATAGAGCACCACCTGAAGTCAGGATGACCTGAGTTGAAATCTAACCTCAGACACTTAACACTTCTGGGTTGTATGATCCTAGGCAAGTCACTTAAACCCAATTGCCTCAGCAAAAAAAAAAAAAAAAAAATACTTTCCATAAAATTTTATTTTTGTCTTTTTTTTTCAAATTTTCTCTCTGCTTCAATTGTCACTATAAACTTAAGCTAATGTTATGTGTGTGTGTGTGTGTGTGTGTGTGTGTGTGTGCATTTAATCAAACAATTATCAGAATAATTCAACTTTCTTATGGATGTTTACATTGAGCACAATTGCATCTTGCTGCATAACAAATATTATTCTTACCCTAGAAAGGATGTACATAATGTCCTCACTGTATATTAGAAGTCATTGGATATTACAGTTAAGAAGTATCCTAGAATACAGTGCTCTCTATTTTAAAGATCAGATTACTGAGACTTTCTAGATGAAGTAATTTGCCTAAAGTTACATTGCCTGGCAGAGCTATATTATTAACTCTTCTTCCAACATGAAGTCATACACTTTTTTTTTTCTTTGATAGGACATATTACCTAGTGAAATATTAAAATTGCTAAATGATAATTGATGGAATATTAGAAGAGATAATAAAAGGACATATAAAATGTTATGTCAAATATCTTTCATGATGTAATTCTATGACAGATTTTACTCTTCATTATCATGACTATGTGAAATCATTTTTACAATGGGGAATTTTCAGAGATCAATTATGAGGTTCTAAACAAACTTACTTTATACCTAATTCTACTTCATCCTGAGGTTATACTGCCTCTTCCTGTCCTATCCATCTGTGATTTAAATACAAGGCAACATTATATCAGATTAGATTTGTAATCTTAGTTTTTAATTAAATAAGCACTTCTTTAGCAAAAATTTATTTTCAATAATCAATGATGAAAATTTTCCAGTTTTTGAACATCTAAAAATGACTCATTTATAGGAAAAAATGAAGCGGTAGATAATGGTTGTGTATAAATGATATCATTAGAAAAATGTGCAATAAGAATACAAAGTAGTTGCTCATTTACAAAAGGCAAAAGAAAATAAGAAGTTAGCCCAAACCAAGTGTTCCATGGAATCTCTGTGTTGCCATGTAAAACAAGGGAGATTTGTAGCATATTTAATGAGCACACTCTATGATATATATATGAGAACATATATAAGAATCAAATATTATTGCCAGGCCTGGTGAAGATGCAATGTTTTTTCAATGAAGATAACATTCAATTTCATGGGATCACATAACCACTTAAGTATTTATGTGTACTTATCTGTTTCCATATATATCTTTCAATAAGTTAACAACAAATCCAGAGTGTTTCATGAAGTACTTTGTAAGTTGTCACAACTGAAATTAAGGATAACTAAGGCGTAGAGTTCTGAGCATATTAATATATTGGCAGGGTTAGCAATTGCCAATACAAGGGGTCTATTGGCTCACCAATCACTCAAAAAGAATAATGTAGGATTGACTAGCCTTAATATTATTTTGGAACAAAGAGGAAGAAAAAAAAGTAATATGATTGATTACAAAGTTTAAAGTATCACAGACTTTGAATAGAAAACCATATAAATGGATAAAAGCACTTAATACAGAGTAGCAACAGGTCTTTTTTCCTTCCTGTTGCTTTCGAAAGCTCATTGGTGGTTTGCACTTGCATGGCTAGTTAGTATCATAATAAGAAAAGATCAGAATTTCTTGATGGACAGCCCGTGTTTCAAAGATAACAAACCAGTCTCCCTGGCACCCATCTGCATTTTTCAAAGATGACTCTTTTCCTCTAATTCTACAAGGAAAACTAATTGTATAGAGATAACAGTTTTCTTTCAATTAAAGTTTGTAAGGAAACAACTTTTAAACTTAAATCAGAGAGTAAAACTGAACTATTGGACTCATAAGATTCTAACAGTTCAGAAATAAAAAAAAAAAAAATTGGCTCAGATGGTTACAGAGCAGAATCAATTATAGAATTGAATTAAATTTCAAGCACCAAACCATTGTTTGATTTTTCTCAATAGCAAGCTGCTAGATTGGCGAAGGTACAATTTTATAGTGGATGTTAGTCACTGAATACCTGTAACCAATGTACCTTGATACTCTTTAATAATGTGGACCTAGGTGAAGATTGGATTTAACACTGTCATTCATTCATCTTCAAAAGTACTTTTTCACTTCTAAACCTTTCAATAATCCAAATCTGACACATTTAATATTATATGTGCATTAGTTATAGACAAAAAACTCAACTATGTCTCCTTTACAAAATTATTTAACTTTCACTTTTTTTCTAGCATTTCTCATAATTTTTTAAGACATGTCAAATTTATTATGCTCTAAGCACTTGAAAAGCCAGTTCCCTCCAGGAATGTTTGTCAAAAGTTTGTAAAAAGCTTCTTAAAACATAGTGCTTACATCCTCCAGCAAAAATTTCAATTTATATTCAAGTGCATTCAGTAATTGTACTTATTTTTACCTTATTGCTAACCCTGGTTATCATGTTTTATGGAATTGTGGTGAGAAATATCCATAAAACCCAGTGAACTTCATGGAAATAGTAAACGGAGAAAGAATACAGTGGATTTGCAACATCTCTTTGTATTTCCATAGAAGCAAAATAGGTCAGGACCAATACTTTAAAAATCCTCAAAGACTAAAAAAGATTCTTACATAATTATACATCAATATTTATAAGGTATTATCTTCTTATGGCATAGTTTATGATTATACCTTAATGATTATTCTAGAATTTGTTTGCTGATGCTCAAAATATTGAAATAGTTTTTGGATAGTTAAGTGGCACACTGGATCAAGTAACAGACCTGGAGTCAGGAAAAGCTGAGCTCACATCTGGAGTTTCAATATTTACTAGTTATGTGAACAACAGTGGGCAAGTTAATTTACCCTGTTTGCCTCAGTTTTCTCATTTGTAAAATGAGCTAGAGGACAACATTGCAAATAATTCCAGTATCTTTGTCAAAATAACACCAAATGCAATCACAAAAAGTCAGATATTACTAAACAACTGAATAATTATTTCTTTTGGTATGATACTATCATAATTTGACCTAACTCCAAACTATATACAAAGAATTATTTGCTTCTTTCAAAATCCATCACAAGTACTAATCCTATTTGAAACTTTTCTCAATTTTCTCTTACTCTCTCCTTTGCTAGTGCACTGCATTTAAACACACACACACACACACACACATATCCATATATATGTATATTTGCATATGTACAACATACATAAATATTTAAAAATATATATTTTTGCTTTTTGTTTCTCCCATTATAAAGCAAATGTCTCAACTTTCAGTTCAAACTGTCAAAAAGGCAAAAACTTTAATATGGTTCTAAAATTATATGTTGAGAATGTGTATGTGTGTGTGTGTGGGGGGGGGGGAACCACCATAGAGTTTCTTAACATGATTTGTGAATTTAAAGAACCATGAAAAATAGTAGAAAGAACACTGAATTTGGAGTCAAGAAAGTTGGATTTTTATGTTGATACTGCTATTTACTACTTGTGTGAATCTGAATAAATAGCAAACTCACTGATATCTTATTCCTTCAATTCCAAAATTAAGAAGTATAAACTACCTAATCTCTATGATCCCTTATAAATTTACCTCTATAATGTTATAATTTTAAGATTTGAAACCTAATAGTTAATGATCAAATCTTTAATCTAGGTATGAAAATCTTTTTTTCCTAATAATTGTTATCAACATTTAGGTTTTTCTTTTTTTATTATTATAACTTTTTATTGATAAGATATATGCACATGTAATTTTTTAGCATTGACAGTAGCAAAACCTTTTGTTCCAATTTTTCCCCTCCTTCCCCTCCTCCCCCAGATGGCACATAGACCAATATATGTTAAATATGTTAAAGTATATGTTAAATACAACATATGTGTACATATCCATGCAGTTATTTTGCTTTACAAAAAGAATTGGACTTTGAAATAATGTATAATTAACCTGTGAAGGAAATCAAAAATGCAGGTGGACAAAAATAGAGGGATTGGGAATTCTATGTAGTGGTTCACACTCATTTCCCTGAGTTCTTTCACTAGGTATAGCTGGTTCAATTCATTACTGTTCTATTGGAGCTGATTTGTTTCATCTCATTGTTGAAGAGGGCCACATTCATCAGAATTGATCATCATATAGTGTTGTTGAAGTATATAATGATCTCCTGGTCCAGCATATTTCACTTAACATCAGTTCATGTAAGTCTCACCAGGCCTTTCTGAAATCATCCTGCTGGTCATTTCTTACAGAACAGTAATATTCCATAACATTTAGGTTTTTCAACCACTTGTTTTTTCATATTCTTTATCTGTGGCTCATCATTACCTTCTCCTTCTTTTCCCCAGTGCTGTCCTACACCTGACACTTTTTTTTTTCAATTGCAGACAAAAATCTTTTTTTTTCGTTCTCTATCTTCATTAAAAGCTGAATTTTCAGTAAAAAAAATGAATATCTTGCTTATTCATTTGGTTATTAATTCTATATCTGGGTTTATATAAAACACAATACAAACATTATATCATAATTTATCTCTCTATACAGATTATCTGGCGTGTGAATATATATTGCTACATGTTCTGAGGAATTGGACTATGGAGAGAGAGACCATTTTAAAGGACCATGAAGACATACAATGGGTGTAAGTAGGGTGCAACATAATACACATTTAAAGACTATAATCAAAAGAATGTGTGATTGAGAAAGAAGATGGGAAATCATAAAAGAAAGATGGATTAAAAAAGGATGGGCAGTTTACATGACCCACTGGTATATGTTCCACATCAAGAGAATGAAAAGGCTTCCACAGTATTAGGAGGAACAGATCATGTAAATTTTTGGGCAATGGTGTGATAGGATACACAGCAATATATCACTTTATGTATGTATTATTGGAAGGAATGCCTACATTAATCACATGAATATGGATTTAGAACTAAGCATGATATTGAAAATCATTTAATACCATAACTTTCATTTTTCAAGATGAAAAAACCATATATTTCAAACCATATATTTCAACAGATCAATTATCATGGATTGTGCTTCTTTTGAGGAATTGCCCAATTTCTTTGAGAATTCCTCTATAACTTCAACATTTTAAAGAAAATTTCTTGCATAAATTCCAAATACGACCATGGAGATCTTTGCCTATTCTCTAATAAGGTTTGGATTGTGAAGTGGCTGAGTACCGGTAAAATGATCTTTCCTATTGTTTCAGATGCAATTGATTCCACCAAATCTTTTATTTCTATCTCTGCTTGGTTTCAACTCCATAGGACAATATTCTCCTTTCAGGATTAACTGGTCACTACTATACTCACTACAAGCTTCAAACTCCAGTTTTGATTTATTGCACCTCCTTTAGTTTCTTCTCCCCTGTATGTAGGGATGATAGGTAGAGTATCTTACTTCTCTGAAAACCTTCATTTATAGAGGTCAGAGACATGACCGTCTATTTCAGTTTCCATATGTTGTTCTACCTGGTTTCAATTCCACCAGAACAGGATGACTTCTGGCCACTTCCTGGTGTCTCATCCTACCCCGGATTTCCTGCCTTCCTTTATTTATTGTTTTCCCCTTTAGATTATAAACTCCTTGAAAGCCTAGGCTATTTGTCATTTATTAATTAAATCCCCAGCACTCAATACAGTGCCTGAAACAATACTTAATAAATGTTTGTTGGTTTTGTTTAGATTTAAATTAAAGAAGAATTTATCAAAGAAAATGAATAAAGATATAGAATGATCTGAAATCCAATATAGCTCTTTTGCTATCACAATGACAAAATGCTGGTGATCCTGGTGATTTGTGTCCTCCAAGCCCGCTGCCCTCAAGTTCTCCCTGACACGTTGAAAACCTGGGACTTCTTGCCCTTGTGGATGAGCTCTCTTAAGCCCTGGGATGGGCTGGTGTCCCACTTGACATGCAGCTGCTGCCAGTCTAAGTGGTCCTAGAAATTCAGCTGTGGCTGCTGGTCATGCTGCAGGCTGACCAGATGCTCCAAGAGATGCAAGAAATGTGCAGAAATGGATAAAGATCAGGAAAAGGCAAATAAGATGAAAAATGAAATGATGAAATAAATAATGAAAAATGGGGCAACATGCCCTAAAATTCATGCAAAAATTTTTAAATTGTCTACTAACATTAACTCCAAGGTTGATGCTCTGTATGTAAAATATTTGTCCAATGACCCCCTGGATAAATAGAACCATATACATTGTGTTATTATTTATTGTAAATGAAACCAATAATCATAAAGAAGGCATAGCTACCAGTTTTTTCTGCAGAGATAGAAATAAAAGATTTGGTGGAATCAATTGCATCTGAAACAATAGGAAAGATCATTTTACCGGTACTCAGCCACTTCACAATCCAAATCTCATTAGAGAATAAGCAAAGATCTCCATGGTCATATTTGGAATTTATACAAGAAATTTTCTTTAAAATGTTGAAGTTATAGAGGAATTCTCAAAGAAATTGGGCAATTCCTCAAAAAGAAGCACAATCCATGACAATTGATCTGTTGAAATATATGGTTTGAAAAAAAAAAAATCAATGAAAGAGGCCAGAATTTTCTAGGTTTCTCTAAAGCCTATGTGCCAAATGTACTTGTCAGCATGGGAAAGGCTAACATGAAATGATATCACAAAGAACTGAAATTGATCTCAGAATGAAAAAAAATCATATAATATGGGAGTTGAAGTGAATTTCATTAGACATCTAATCAAACTCAAACATAAACTATTATTCTATACCCAATACATGATCTTCCAACCTTTATGACCTTTATTCATGACCTTTAAAATAGAAGATCTCACAACTCTATGCATCCCGCTCTAATTTTATACAGCTTTAACTGTTGACTAGTCCTTCCCACTTCCCAACAGACCTCAATAATATTGAGGTTAATGGGAGTTATTTCAGAATCAGATATTTAATGACATTCAAATAATACACGTTTATTAGGCAAAGTTCACCATTGATACCAAATTTACTAAATAATAAAGCTGAAAAAAATCAATTACATTACAACACTAGTTCCAAACAGAATGATTTTAAGAAGCTGTCAATGAATAATAAATGAGAAATGATGAACCATAAATATAATGGAATAATTTCTTAAAGGACCTAAATTAATGTAAAAAAGTCAAGCAAGGAGATATATGGAACCCAGATATTGCTTCAGAAAGCCAATATCACATCCCTTCATCCAACAAATAGATATGAAAATGAAAGACAATATTCCTTTAGAGTACAAACTCATTTACCACCAGTTTTTAAATTACAAAAATAGACTATTATAAATAATGATGTCATAGAATGTCATATCATAGTGAAGGGGTGAGAAACAAGCCTATAAAAAACTCGAGTTTTCCAAATATTTTTTGTGTATATATAACCATAAATATAATTCTATTAATGTATGTAATATATGTATAATCTCTAACTAGGTACATCATTAAAATTATATATATATATGTGTGTGTGTGTGTGTGTGTGTGTGTGTTTCATAACTTTTATATCATGACAATTAATTTTGATGTTGGATCTACTTATAGATAATACATGTGATTTACAAATATAACTATACACTTTATAATGTATATATATATAACCATAAATATAACTCTATTAACATATATAATATATATATATAATCTCTAACTAGGTAAATCATTAAAATTATTTTCAACTTCATAAATTTTGCCATAGCATAGGCCCACTGATATAGGCAGTAGTTGTCTTCATATCCACGCCACAATATGGTAGCCATGGAAGATTTCAGAAAAGAACAGATTCTAGCATTTTCTACACAAGCAATTTTTTGAATTTATCTGTCCGTACCTGAATCTTGGACAGCACTATTAATGGCAATTCAATATTGCTAAGAATTGAATATCACGATGAAAAGAATTTTTAAATTGTTCATTGTATAGGTGATCCAATTTTCTTGAAATTGAAGCCTATTTTTAAAAACAAAAACAGAAACAAAATGAACCAAAATCATGTCATTAATCTCCCAATCATTCTATGAGCATAATTGATTGAAAACCAATTTATTAGAGTAATCAAAATTGTCTTTGTCCAAAAAGACAAATGGTAATTTAGTATTTATGCCACAATGTGGCATGTATCAATGAAGTAACAAAAGAAAAAAAATTGTTATTAAAGTAATGTAGGATATGACTATAAAAAGTATGTTATATGACTAGTATGTTGAATACAAGATGAAATGTCTACATGATACAATGATATTCACAAATCAAAAATTGACTCTTCCAGAGACTAACTAAATGGATTAATTTAAATTTTGTCTGTGTAATTTTTTTCAATTTCATATAGTCAAAATTATTTTAACTTCTTCCTTAATTCCACCAAGTGCCTAATAATTGAGTTTTTCTGTTAAGAAATTAAATTAAAAATACTAAATAATCACATTAAAAATGTAACATGCTACTTCTAGAAGATTTTAAAAGAAAAATAAAAAGAACAATTCTTGGAGAAATGTAAAATATAATAAAAAAGAAACAAAATAATCTGGATCACAGAAAATACATCAAGAAGAGATAATTTAAGAATTATTGGAATACCTGATTTAAAAAAAAAGACCTTGAACATCATATAATCAAAAAATTATAGAGAAAAACTTCACTAATAAACTTAAATCCAGAGAGCAAAATTTACATCAGATATCACATTAAGATTTAACATTTTTCATTTTAAATGAATGAAGTGTTTGGGATATATTTCAGAAAGCAGATGTGCTAGAATTATAAACAAGAACAATCTACCCAGCTATACTAAGTACAATCCTTTGGGGGAGGGGACTAGATAAATAATGAAATAGAGGATTTCCAAGTTTTCTTGATGAAAAAACCAGAGTGGAATAGAAAAAAAAAAAGTTGATATTCAGATGAGCATAACCAGGAAATCATTATATACTTCAACAATACTGTATAAGGATGTATTCTGATGGAAGTGGATATCTTTGACAAAGAGAAGATCTAACTCAGTTTCAATTGATCAATGATGGACAGAAGCAGCTACAACCAGAGAAGGAACACTGGGAAATGAGTGTAAACTATTTGCATTTTTTTTTCTTCCTAGGTTATTTTTACCTTGAATCCAATTCTCCCTGTTCAAAAAGAGAACTGTGGTTCTGCACACATATATTATATCTAGGATATACTATAGCATTTAACATGTATAAGAGTGCTTGCCATCTAAGGGAGGGAGTGGAGGAAGGGAAGGGAAAAGTCGGACCAGAAGTGAGTGCAAGGGATAATGTTGTAAAAAATTACCCAGGCATATGTTCTATCAATAAAAAGTTATAATAATAATAAAAAAAAAATAAACTAAATTTTAAAAACAACAAAAAAAATTGACTTTGTTAAGAAATTTAAGAGAAACACAGAGAAGTAAAAATGAATTAGTAAGTATAAAGAACTCAAAAATGTTAAATTGTATATATATATGTGTGTGTGTGTGTGTGTGTACACAGAAACATTATAACTTCCAAGAACTTTTTTTCATTGTTAAGACTACTAAAAGGAGTCTACAAAGTCAGAACATATGAATATGATTTAATCATGTTGGGTTGATCTCCCCAATAAAAAGAAGGTGAGCAAGAAGGATACACTAAAGAAATGGATATGGGAGTGGTAGAATGGAGGAAATTTTCTTGCACAAAAGAAGCAAGCAAAAAAGAACCTTGTTTAGTGGTGGATAGAATGGAAGTAGGGTGGGTAACCAGCAATGTTTGAACCTGGTTCCCATCAAAATTTATTTAAAGTAGGAAGAATACATGGGCGTGCACACACACACACACACACACACACACTATGCATATAAAAATCTCTTCTACCCAAAAGGGAAAAAAAAGGGGAAAAGGATAAAAGATATGGGAGATGGGTGACAAAAGGAAGAGGGAATTAACAGAGGCAAATGTTCATAAGCAAAACAGAATTTTGAGCAGGGATTCGATAAATTAGAGAGGAATAGACAAAAGAAAATATAATGGAGAGAAATATAGTTATTAATCATACCTGAATATAAGTGTGATAAGCTCACCTACAAAATTGAATAATATAGCAGAATGGATTAAAAACCAGAAACTTACTTGGATATAGAAATCTCTTTTCTACTAAAAATACAATCTCTAGTAAAGATCTCACTTGTAAAATATAAAAGCAGATGAGTCAATCTTAAAATAAGAGCCATTTCCCAATTAATAAAAGTTCAATGGAATGGAAAAGGCACTTTTCAGAAAAAAAATAAATCAAAGTTATCTGTAAATCTAAATCACTTTTGTTTAAAAAAATTGAAGTAAATGAGATACAACCATCTTACACTTCTCATGAATAACAAATACTGAAAGAGATGAGGAAAAAATAGCTTCACTAATATTTTTTTCTATAGTATTTCATTGTTCCTAGTGCATTCAATATAGTTTTCAATAAACACCTTTGCAAAACCTCATGTTCCAAATTTTTCTCCCTCTCTTTCCAACACAGTAAGCAATCTGATATAGGCTAAACATGCAATTTTCTGAACATATTTCCATAAATATTATTGTTCTATAAGAAACAATCAGCAGGATAATTTCACAGAGGCCTGGAGAGACTTACATGAACTAATGCTAATTGAAATGAGCATAACCAAGAGATCATTTTACACAGCAACAAGATTATACACGTCCATTCTAATAGACATGGCTCTCTTCAACAATGACATGATTCAAACCAATTCCAAAGATCTTGTGATAAAGAGAGCCATCTACACCCAAAGAGAAAACTCTGGGAACTGAATGTGAATTACTACATACCATTTTCATTCTTTTTTGTTGTTGTTTGCTTGCATTTTATTTTTTTCTCATTTTTTTTCCATTTTGATTTTCTTGTGCAAAAAGACAATTGTATAAATATGTATGCATATATTGGATTTAACATATATTTTTACCATGTTTTAAATATATTGGATTACTTGCTATCTAGAGGAGGAGATAAGGGGAAAAGGAGAAATTGAAACAGAAGGTTTTGCAAGAGTTCATGTTGAAAAATTTTCCACGCATGTTTTTTGAAAAACTTTAAGAAAAAAAAATAAGAAAAAAAAACTTAAGAAAAATAAAAAATAAAATAAAAAAAAGAAATTTGTTCTAAAAACAAATTTCTATAGTCATCATTCTATGCAAGAAAAATCAGATCAAAAGGAAAATATGTGAAAAAGAAAATAAAAAGAGCAAACAAACAACAGGAACAACAAAAATATGAAAATACCATGCTTTTATCCAGATTCAATGATCATAGTTCTCTCTCTAGAGAAAAGTAGAATTTTCCATCTCAAGTCTATTGGAATTACATTGAAACACTGCACTGTTGAAATGTGATGGATTAACAGTTCATCATCAAATAATCTTGTTATTACTGTGTACAATGTTTTCTTGATTCTACTCACTTCACTCAGCATCAATTCATGTAAATATTTTCAGGGTTTCAGCCTGCTCATCATTTCATAGAGTATAATAATATTCCACTGCATTTATATACCACAACTTATTCAGCCATTCCCCAACAAATAGACATCAACTCAATTTCCAGTTTCTTGCCAATACAAAAAGAGATGCTACAAATATTTTTTTGCACATTTTCCCTCTTTTAAGATCTCTTTAGAATATAAACCCAGTAGAAACATTGCTGAATGAAGGGGTATGCACATTTTGATAGCATAGTTCCAAATTGCTCTCCCAATTTGTTGGAACAGTTCACAACTCCACCAATAATGTTTTAGTGTCCCAGTTTTCCCACATCTCCTTCAAAATTTATCATTATCATTTCCTGTCATCTTAGCCAATCTGAGAGGTGTGTAGTTATGTAGTGGTACCTCTTAATTGTCTTAATTTGCATTTCTCTGATCAATAGTGATTTAGAGCAACTTTTGATATTAGTCCAAACATTTCTGAGAGTAATTTGGAACTACACCCAAATAATTGTAAAACTGTTTATCACTTTCATCCAACAATAACATTACCATGTCTCTATCCCAAAGAAATCAAAGAAAAAGTAAACTGACATATAAGTAAAATAAATGAATAAACACAAACAAATAAACAAAATAAACAATAAATAAATGTGATGAGCTTTTCTGTGGTGGAAAAAAGATAAAAATCAAGGGTAAACTCAGCAAGGAGAGCATTCCTGAATAATTTTTAGCATTTGAGTTATCAAGTATTATTTTGCTGTAAGAAATGAAAAAGGGAGTGGTTTCAGAAGAAAAGCAAACATAACAAACTTATCTGACAATCGCTATAAAATGAAGTAAGAAGATGAATAAAGATCACTGTATAGAGTAATAACAAGGGTATAGGAATGATCAGCCAAGAAAACCTTGCTATTTTGTTCAATATGGTGACATAAGCATACTATTTCCTTTTTGATTTTTTCTCACATTCTCTACTTTTTTTTATTAAATTCTTCCACATTAGCCCTTGCAAAATCCTGTGTTCCCATTTCCTTCCCCTTCCCCCACACCCTCCCCTAAATAGCAAGCAGTCTAATATAAGTTAAGCATAGTAAAAATATATACATATTTATACAATTATCATGCCACACAAGAAAAAAGAGAAGCAAAATAAATTTCTGTTTTTATTCTGATTCTTTTATAACATAATTAATATGAAAATATGATTAATATGATTGTTAATATATAATGTTTATAAGATTGTTTGCTTTTTTTGGGGAGAGGGGAGGCAATGGAATGAAAGAGAAAGAAAAAAAATTTTAAAATTAAAAATCCAAATCTTATAAATGTAAAATCCTCAAAATTATCATCACACATAAGTGGAAAAAATAAAAGACTAATAAGTGGGGGAAAATGTTGAAAACTATCTTTAAATACATTTAGATAAAACATTCTTTAAAAAAGAAGTACCTATGTAATAAATAGAGGTGTCAAATTATTAATATTTTTCTATTTCTAACATGTTTAATCTATAGAGAATTAAGTATAATATAACGAACACTTGATGTAGCATTTCAAAACCTAAGTTAGTATTTTGACTCTGTAGGACTTGGGACAAGTCAAATTCTGCCAAATTCTCACTCAGTTCCTTCTTCTTGTAAATACTACTGACAATACTATTGATGATACTTGATTCACAGGTTTTCTGTCCTTAATTTTTTTTGAATATTAACACATAAAAACAAGAGAATAACTGAATTGATAATGATAATGATGACAGAGAGCGTGGTTGGTGGTGATGGTGCCAATAGTGGTGATGATGATGATGATGATATTGATGTTAATAATGATGGTATTAAATAATGCATACAAATCTGTCTTTCATGTTAAGAAAACACACTTTCAAGTCCTCTTTACAACAGATGCAAACAGTATGAATGTGGGGAAATGTATTTAAAGTCATAAGTTTAGGTTTGGCATCAGGAAGACCTGATTTGTAGTCCCAAACAAAATCCATAATAGCAGTAAAAATGCCCCAGTGTAGTTATGAGATTCAAGTGAGATGATATTTGTAACTTGCTCAGTAAAGTCCCTGACATGTAGCTGTTGTTTCTCCTTCATTTCCAAAGAGGATCAATAACATAATCTTGCCTCTTGAATGAGTTGGATTTAAATGAGGCAGAGCTGCACAAAGTCACCAGCTTCAGTCTCTCTTCTAGAGTCAGCAAAGTCCTCTTGTAAGATAAGAATCATGATGATTGTTGATGGCATTTTTGAAGTGGATTACCTTGGGAACTTTGATATTTCAACAAACTTTAGGCACTCAACAGAATATATTTCAGCAATCTTTATGCACAGTTGAAGGATTTGTTCTTATCTATCTATTCCACCGGAGGAAGACTTCACATGCATGCAATAAATACTTCCCCTATACCTTTGAAGCCTGTCAGTTTCCCTCAACCCAGTTTAGTCCATCTATTTAGTTTGTTTACCAGATTGTGGCCTCTGCACATGCCATAACTTTTTGGATATGTAGGTGAAAAGTGTCAAGTAAATGTCATATCTTTCTTTCTAACCTAACCTTTTAGTTAATAAGTTGCAGAAAAGTTGTCAATCTGAATTAGAAGTTGTTCTATTGCTAAGACATACTACTTCACCATCAATGAAATCATTGTTACAAGCTAAAAAGAATGGAGTAGGAAAAGAAAAATCAAAATAAAAAGATGTGAAGAGGGAGCATTAACTATTAGGTACCAAGTATGGAATTAAGTGCTTTACAAATATACACCTATTTGATCCTAACAATAGTCCTGAGAGTTAGATAGTATTATTTTACCCATTTTACAGTTGAGAAAACTGAGATAGATAGAGGTCAATGATTTTCGAGGATCAAAGTAATATTTGAACTCAGATCTTCTTTACTCCAATCTGAGCCTGTGAATGAAGATTTTTTTTGTCATATTAAGAAAGTTATTTGTAACTGAGGGGAAAAATTTACACCCAAGAATTCTGTTAAAGGCCTCATTTCTAAAATATATAGAGAATTGACTCAAATTTATAAGAATACAAGCCTTTCTCCAATTGATAAATGGTGGAAGGATATAAACAGACAATTCTCAGATAAGGAAATTAAAACCACATCTACCCATATGAAAAAGAAATGCTCTAAATCAGTATTGGTCAGAGAATTGCAAATTCAGATAACGCTGAGGTACTACTACATACCTCTTAGATTAGCTACGACAACAGGAAAAGACAAGAATGTATGTTGGAGTAGATGTGGAAAAACTGGTACACTAAGAAAATTGTTGGTGAAGTTGTGAACTGATCTAACCATTCTGGAGAGCTATTTGAAACTATGCCCAAAAGGCTATCAAACTGTTAATGCCCTTCAATCCAGCAATACATCTAACTGGGCTTGAATCACAAAGAGATTATAAAAAGGGAAAAGAACCCACATGCGCAAAAATGTTGGTAGCTGATCTTTTTGTAGTGGCAAGGAATTGGAATCTGAGTAGGTGTCTATTGGCTGGAGAATGGCTGAATAAGTTATTTTATATGAATGCTATAGAATATCATTGTTCTATACAAATCAGCACAATGGTTTCAAAAAGGTGTGAAGAGACTTACATCACCTAATGTGTCCCAAAGAGATCATGAAGAAGGGAAAGGGACCTGTATGTGCACGAATATTTGTGGCAGCCCTTTTTGTAGTGGCTAGAAACTGGAAACTGAGTTGATGCCCACCAGTTGGAGAATGGCTGAATAAATTGTGGTATATGAATATTATGGAATATTATTGTTCTTTAAGAAATGACCAACAGGATGATTTCAGAAAGGCCTGGAGAGATTTACATGAACTGATGCTGAGTGAAACAAGCAGGGCCAAGAGATCATTATATACTTCAATAACAATACTATATGATGACCAATTCTGATGGACTTGGCCATCCTCAGCAATGAGATCAACCAAATCATTTCCAATGGAGCAGTAATGAACTGAACCAGCTACTCCCAGCGAAAGAACTCTGGGAGATGACTAAAAACCATTACATTGAATTCCCAATCCTTATATTTTTCTCCACCTGCATTTTGGATTTACTTCACAGGCTAATTGTACACTATTTCAGAGTCTGATTCTTTTTGTACAGAAAAATAACAGTTTGGTCATGTATACTTATTGTGTATCTAATTTATATTTTAATATATATAACATCTACTGGTCATCCTGCCATCTGGGGGAGGGGGTGGGAGGAAGGAGGGGAAAAATTGGAACAAGAGGTTTGGCAATTGTCAATGCTGTAAAATTACCCATACATATAACCTGTAAATAAAAGGCTATTAAATAAATAAAAATAAAATAAACTAATGTGAAGTGAAGTGCAATTCTTCTACACATATTTCTATAATTATCATGTTGTATATTTAACATATACTGGGTTACTTTCTGTCTAGGGAATGGGGTAAGTGTAAAGTAGGGAGAAAAAAAAAGTAGAATGCAAATTCTGCAAGGGCAAATGCCGAAAACTATATGGTTTTGAAGATAAGCTTTAAAAATTGTAAAAAAAGATTTATAAAGCAGCACATATACATTATTGTTATTAGAAATCAAATCATAACTGAATGAATGTTATTGTCAAAGAATTATAATTATTGTATTGAGCTTAGCATAGTAGCTGATACAAATTAGGTGCTTGAACAATGCTTGCTGATTTGTTTCTTCATATTTACTTATGGCAAAAACTTAATCTGAAAATCTGTTCACCATTTTTATCAATAACTAGATCAAGTCATTTACAGGTAAAATTTGAAGATGTGATTAATAGAGTAAATGTGAGATTCAAAATCCTTTAGATTTTAGCAAGTAAGAAGATCAAAATTAAACTGAATAAGTATTAATACAAAAGATCATATTTCAAAAAGGCAAATGTGTGGTTAGATTTTTTTTTTTTAATTTAAATTGATATTTCAGATGATTGCAAACTGAACACAAATCAATAGTGTGGTATAGTTGCCAAAAGCACAACAACAAACAAACAAAGAAAAATACTTCTAAGTATATTCATATAATAAAATATTTAAAGCATTTTCTATAAAATTTGGAGTCATTCAAAATGCAATGGAAAGGTGGATGTTATATGCAAATTAATTGTATTTTAACAACAATAAATGAGATTTAAAAAAAAAAAAACATCAAAAGACATGATTAAAAATGAAGGTGGGATGGTCATATTAATAGACAAAGGGATAAAAGACAAGCAATTGAGTGTTTCTATAGCATATACCAACTATCAAAAGAATCACAGGAAATTAATTAGCACATTGAACAGATATTCTTTGGAAGATCTGTGGAAGAATTGAGGAAAAGTTCATACTATATGAGCAGATGTGAAAAGATTGTCTCTACCTCATCCATCTAGAAATGAAAATTACCAGTGATTTTATGTATTCATCAAATATTAAAGAAGTGCTTAATATGAGAACTTTTAATTCCAATTTTCCTCTGGATTAATGAACAGATACATGCATGGAATGCTGTATTCATTTCAGAACACCATTTTTTTTTTTTATTTAATAGCCTTTTATTTACAGGTTATATGTATGGGTAACTTTACAGCATTGACAATTGCCAAACCTCTTGTTCCAATTTTCCCCCTCTTTTCCTCCACCCCCTCCCCCAGATGGCAGTATGACCAATAGATGTTAAATATATTAAAATATAAGTTAGATACACAATAAGTATACATGACCAAACCATTATTTTGCTGTACAAAAAGAATCAGACTCTGAAATATTGTACAATTAGCTTGTGAAGGAAATCAAAAATGCAGGTGGGCATAAATATAGGGATTGGGAGTTCAATGTAATGGTTTTTAGTCATCACCCAGAGTTCTTTCTCTGGGCATAGCTGGTTCAGAGAACACCATATTTTAAGACGCATTTTGACAAGGTGAAGAATATTTAAAAGAGCTAAAGGTAGTAATTGTTTTATAAAGGTTGTTGGAATGAACTGGATATTCTGAGTTTGGGGTTCTAGACTTTAGAGTTCTAGAGTTTCTTCAAACTCATGAATAAATTTCATGTGAAAAATAAAGTCATTTATTTCATATAGACTTTATGGCATTATATGGGCACACTTCAGAAAGTTTTAATAGTCAAATTTTGGTGAAAGGATATGAACAAACAATTTTCAAATGATGAAATTGAAACTATTTCCACTCATATGAAAGTGTTCCAAATCACTATTGATCAGAGAAATGCAAATTAAGACAACACTGAAATACCGCTACACATCTGTCAGATTGGCTAAGAGGACAGGAAAAAATAGTGATGAATGTAGGAGGAGATATGGGAAAACTGGGGTACTGATGCATTGTTGGTGGAGTTGTGAAGAAATCCAACCATTCTGGAGAGCAATATGGAATTATGCCCAAAAAGTTATCAATCTATGCATACCCTTTGATCCACCAGTGTTACTACTGGGCTTACACCCCAAAGAGATACTAAAGAAGGGAAAGGGACCTGTATGTGCCAAAATGTTTGTGGCAGCCCTGTTTGTGGTGGCTAGAAACTGGAAAATGAATGGATGCCCATCAATTGGAGAATTGTTGGGTAAATTGTGGTATATGAATGTTATGGAATATCATTGTTCTGTAAGAAATGACCAGCAGGATGAATACAGAGAGGCTTGGAAAGACTTACATGAACTGATGCTGAGTGAAATGAGGAGAACCAGGAGATCATTATACACTTCAACAACAATATTTTATGGATGTATTCTTATGGAAGTGGATATCTTTGACAAAGAGAAGATCTAATTCAGTTCCAATTGATCAATTTGGACAGAATCAGATACACGCAGAGAAGGAACACTGGGAAATGAGTGTGAACTGTTTGCATTTTTGTTTTTCTTCTCAGGTTATTTTTACCTTCTGAATCCAGTTCTTCCTGTGCAATAAGAGAGCTGTTTGGTTCTGCACACATATATTTTATCTAGGATATACTGGTAACATATTTAACATGTATAAGACTGTTTGCCATCTAGGGGAGGGAGTGGAGGTAGGGAAGGGAAAAGTTGGAACAGAAGTGAGTGCAAGGGTTAATGTAAAAAAAAATTACCCATGCATATGTACTGTCAATAAAAAGTTATTTTAAAGTAAAATAAAATAAAATACCAGATAAAAAAATAGTGTAGATTTCAGTTTTATTTTTAAAAGATTTTAACACTCAGTTACCAGAAACTGCATTGGAATATGCATTGGAAAATTAAAAATTTCTTATTTTGGTAGTATAAAATCTATTATTGAATGATCACTTATTGAAGAAGTTTTGGAAAAGATTTTTTGCTTTGTTTAAGGGTTGTATGAAATTATTTTTAAAGTTCCTTGGATCTGTAGGATTCAGTAATTCTACTTATCACCGAATTGTGACTAACACAAGAAAGTCTAGAAACTTGCACATAATAGATATTTGATAAATGTGTTAAATTAATTAATACTTAAATTGTATTTTAATCTATGCTTTATATATTTTTATCTTTCACACATAAGTAAATTTTGGACTAAAAACATTTAAAGCTAAAATAGAGTTTATTATTTCTTATTAATTTGATTAAACTATCCTTCCTGAAGTCAACAAAAGTTGTTTGGTCCCATAATTGACATTTTGAATCTTTGTACTATCAAATAATCAATTATACTGATTTTTTTCTAAATTAATTGTTTGGTTGAATAAATTGATCAAATCAATTGGATGCTCCAGTGATGGTTAAAAAAAAAAAAAAAAAAAAAAAAAAAAAAGCTTGGCTGCTAAAGGTGTAATGTCAGGATCATATAGCCATTGACTTCAAAGCCTTTTAAAAAAAAGAAAATAATTTCACTGCTA
The DNA here is from genome assembly GCF_902635505.1 of Sarcophilus harrisii. Classification (NCBI taxonomy): domain Eukaryota; kingdom Metazoa; phylum Chordata; class Mammalia; order Dasyuromorphia; family Dasyuridae; genus Sarcophilus; species Sarcophilus harrisii. Next base: position 45,888,897 of record NC_045426.1, on the reverse strand, counting down.
GGAAAAAAAAGCAAGTTTTAGAAATATTTAAAACAACTGGTTTCAGGCCATCCTGACAGTTCTATTGTCATGTAATAAACAATAAACCTTATTTCAGTCAGTACCATGAAACCTCAGCAATTTCTTTACCCCAAGGGATAAGAAGGACAGAAACGTACCACACATTTTTGAAATTATGGAAATAAAGTAAGAAAAATATTTTAAAAACAAGTAATGCTTGATTCTTTGTTGTTAAAACAACTGAAAAACCCCAAATTGGTAATAATTTCTTTTAATTAATCCCCAAACTAATTTAATATGCAGAATTCTTAAAGAAAAAAAAATCTCATTGTAATTTATTTTGCCAATTATGTTTTTTCCTCTTTTTTATGATTCAAAGACTTGTAAATATGCAATATATGAAACAGTATGATTGTTGCATAAAGGATTCTTTGTAGTTGAAGATCAGAATAATTATCACATTGTAACTATATGATCTGCTCTGTGGGACTATATCAAAATTTAGAATTTTTTTTATCTTATGCAAGAGAATATAAATTTTTCCTTGACTAACAAAATTGTGTCCCATTATTTCATGTGTCACCATCAATATTTAAACATGAATGAAAGGAAAAGAGCCACTCTTTTAAAGAGAAATTAGAGATGGCAAGATCATGAAAGAAAACATATTACCTTTGTTCTTTTTCCAAGTCATTGATAAATAAAATAAAATACATTCTTTCTCTTGATTTTTTAAATATTATGATTGTCCAGTTTGTTGGCTAATCTATTAAAAAAGAAAGAAGTTGAGAGGTAGAGTCAAGATGGCAGAGTAAAGGCAAAATCTTGCCCAAGCTCTGCCCCAAATTGGTCCAAATTTCTTTAAATGATGATTCTCTGCAAATTTTAGAGCATCAGAACACCCAAAAAGATGGATCAGAACATTTTCCAGACAAGGGCAAATTAGAAGTTCAGCAAAAAAAGTGAGAATCCAGTGTGTAGCCCTGGACCCAGACCAGCCCCAGCCTGGCCCAAACTCTGAATCAGCAGCAGTCCTGGTGGCTTCCAGACTTTTAAGCTTAGAGACACCACACAGAAGCTGGAAGGTTAGCAGTAAAAGTCATTGGAACCACAGCAGAACCCTAGCATTAGTGACTTGGGACCTCTGAATCATCAGCAGTGCTGGAGGCTCCTGTATCTCTCAGCTTGGGACACCAGGGAGAACTTGGAAGATCAGTTAAGAAAGTCTGTGGCAACAGGGTAGAAGTCTGGTGGGCAGTCCCAGTGCAGCTCTGGTCACAGGTCAGTGGAACTTCAGCCTTGTCCAGCATACTAGATTTTACAGCTACAGTGGGGCAGAAACACATCTAATAGGTTCTGGACACAAAAGAGTCCTTGTGATCAAATTTCTAGAAGGATTTCTGAAAGGAGCTGCACAAATTTCTGAAGCTTTGGACAATGCATCCTGCATCCTGGAAATGGAGTCTTACTTTAACAGTTAAAAGCAAAGTAATAGGCTAGAAAAATGAGCCATAAACAAACAACAACAACAACAAAACAAACAAACAAACAAAAAAGATTTCTGACCACTGAAAGTTATCATGATGATAAGGAAGATAAAAACATACACTCAGAAGCTAGCTAAGCCAAAGCTTCTATATCCAAAGTCTCCAAGAAAAATAAGAATTGGGTTCAGGCAATGGAAGAGCTCAAAAGGGACTTGAAATACTAGGAAGATGAGAATCAGAAAAAGCCAGTGGTAGAATATGGTACTTAAGCTATAGCCTAAAGATAACAAGTGTGTTTTCTGAGCTGTATCACTACTAAAAATGTTCTTCAAGAAAAAATTCAACTTGACTTTTATTTCACCACCAAAGTTAGAAACAAGAGCTATAATATATTACATGATAACCCTTGACTTTCTATTATATAGGACCTACTAAACTTTGTCCTATCACTGAAGGATATGGATCAGTGGCTTAGCAAAAACTGAGTCCATCAGAAATTTCTATATTGATATCAGATATCTTAGTTGAATTTTCTATAAATTTTGTGACCCAGAATACTGCACCATCTCACTTATCTTGCCATCTAGCTCGGCTTAGACCATCCATTAGGGAAAATTAACCTGATTTGAAAATCTCTGGTATGACAACAGGAATGATAACTAGATTGCCGACTTCAAGCTAGAAAGTTGATGAAATGTTTTAACATCTGTATAAACATATTGATGCTATTACTATTCTGATTGTAATTGTGCTTTGTCATTTGTCATAAGAAAAATGACAAGAATGCCTTCTAATCTCTATGATTTGTAGTATTCATGGAAAATAGAATGAAAAACCCAATTATGGTAAAATATAAAATATCAGATTGTGCACTGAGATCAGTCAAGAGAAATGATGGCTATGCTGCTGTCCTTTTGACAAAATTGTAGCAAGAAAATACATCCACCTGAATCTGCTGCAAGCAAATAGTATAAATCACCATCTCTTTTGAAAATCACACATCAATAACATAAAATGGGATAAATGGATAGAACAATGTCTCTTGAAGGTCATGTACCTTTGGTAACTACTTATGCAATGATTTCTGTGCCAGTATTTAAGGGAAAAAAATCAAATGCTGATATATATATATATATATATATATATATATATATATATATATATATATCACAGCAACTCAGCAGCAATTAAATGTTCTCTTTCTAACACCTCTTAGAATCAAAGTTATCACTTTCACTTGATGATGTGCTATGGTCATAATGCAAAACATGATGGAATTCATTGAAATATGAGGAGACTTTTTAGTTTTTTTTTTTTTTTAAATACTTTTAAAATCAAAATGAAGGAGGTAGTGTTGTGTACAGAGAAAAGCACTGAGTTCTTTTTCTTGCCTTTATTCATTACTTATTTAATTCACAAATCCAGAGGAACACTAATGGAGAAGCAAACTAAGCAATATTCTCGAGCAGTTACTCCATGTTCATTAGTGAAACTGAAACCCTACAAAGAAGAGTTAGAGTATTGTTCTTTCTCTGCCCCAAAGCAAATCTAATTGGAAGGAATCAAGAACATTGGGATCCTGACTCAATAGGAATATTTTCATAAATCTGTCTTAAAGGAATGTTTATTTTTTTTTACTAAAACCTTTTTATTTTATCCATTACCATCATATTGTATTCCACAGAACAATCTGCTAAGAGATAACAGATGATATGAAACTTTTTTATAACTAAAAAGAATTGAAGCATTGGGGGAAGGGAATAGCCTCAAGGTATGTAATACTTATTTCTCAACCTTTCTTTTTAGGTGAGTAAAATTATATTTTGATGCAATCAATATGTATTGAATTGAACTGAATTTGAAAATTCTTAGCTTCCTGGGATATTGTTTGTGTGTAAAACTTACTCTTGTCATAAATCTTGTCCCAAACCAAATAACCTAGTAGAGTGGCTCTTGTCTCTAAAAGGCTATGAGTTATTATTGGTGAAATAGACTATGACATTATTGTACCCCTTAACCTCTTTCTTTTTACAGATATCAGACACAATTCCAGTCTATCTTTATTGAGTCTAATCACCACCAACCAGATTTCCTAGTATAACAATGACTACTTTGGCCCAACTATCAGAAGACCAAGTATACATTATATTCCTTTCCCAGGGTTTTCTTGTCCCTTGAGGGATCTAGGAGATTTATTTGCTCTGTTTTTTTTGCCAGCCACACTAATTATATTCTCGTGATATTTCTAACCCATTTTCATTTAGTCACAATAGTTGGGTTACATTTGATTAAAATGTACTTCAAAATAATAGCAAGAATAAATAAACAAACACACTCCCACCCTCCAAGTACCTAGGTGCATAATCTCATCTCTACTACTTCATCCTCTGGGAAGGTGGAGATTAGGTTCAGGGTTTAGTTTAATTGCTATATAATTTGCTTCAAAACTCTAAAACGAAACTCTTTTGTTGGGCTAGTATCCAGCTCTGGAACCCTGAATTGTTAGATTCTGGATTAACTGGCTGCAAAATTAAGCCTACAATTCTCCTCCCAGGTCACCATGACTAGATTTCAGGTCCAAAGAAAATTTTACTTCCTGTTTCTGGAATTACAAAGAGTTTACAAAACAGAAAAAAAATAAAAAAATAAAAAAACACTCTAAATCTAAGATAAAGAGAGAGCAGAGGAAAGTGCCTCTCCTACACAAGACCAATTGATGTTGTAGATGAACTAGGACCATCTTTCTGCATGTTTACAGGAAAAAAAGTGCTCAAACAGTAATCTAAAATTTTAAAGATATTGTTAGGGAAAAAATGAGTGTTTTTATTTGCCTTCCATAACAATAGAAATAATTTTAATGAATGGACTAACGATCTAGGATGTTCTGAGATACTGAGTCCTCTCATTTAGGTATGTTGTCAGTTTTAAGCACTTTGTAAACTAGATTTTTTTTTTGCTTTTCTGACCAATAGAAAAGGCCTATTCACCAATTGACATCGTATTGGGAAGTTAAAGTTTCTGTAAGATACTGAGCTTTTTTTTAGGTGATGTTGTGCACACTATGCCAGCAAAATCAAGTTGATACAGACTAAGTTCAGAAGTTCCATATCCTTCAATGACACTTTTGAAAACTAACCACAATGGTTAATTTTCAAACTGACTGTGATAGTTTTCTTTTAACATGTCATATAGACATGCCAGTCACGAAGATAAATCTTTAGGTCTTTGGAATTTCTATCTTTAACTAACTATGTTAATACCTTCTAAAAATTCATTATTAAATGCAAGTGCAAGTTCTTTAAATGGTAACATAGAACTATAGTGGAAATGTAGTGTCACATTTGGAAGGACATTTCTCAAACTATCTGCAAAGCTCAATATTCTAATATAATTTCTATTTTAAAATTCTGTCAAATGATACAAGGGTTAGGAGAGGAATTTTATTGAGAACAAAGATTTAGGGAAAAATTCACTAAGAGAGAAAGGTCTCAGGTCATCCTAAGTCAATATTCTAAATAATTATTTAAGAAACTTGGTACAACAGTAAAACGTATAGACAGGAATTTATTGAGAATTGCAGAATTTAGAAAGGGATTCACTAGAGAATGGTCTATATCCTAATTTGTAGGGGTCGGAAAACAGAATTAACAAATGTAAAACACTTATAATCGACTTTTTTAATTTAAGGGACCTCAATGAGCTACTAGTTCAAGGTGAAATAAAAATGGGTAAACAACTTTGCTTTTAAAATTAACCTTTATTTGGATTAAATGGGTAACTTTACATTAACATTCAACCTTTTTTCACCTTTCCCCCACCCCTCCCTGAGGCAGGATGACCAGTAGATGTTAAATATATTAAAATATAAATTAGATACAAAATAGGTATACCCGACCAAAATGTTATTTTGCTGTAGAAAAAGAATCAGACTCTGAAATATTTTACAATTAGCTTGTAGGAATAAAATGTGATAAAATAGGTTGGATAATTCAAAGGTTTTATTTCTGATTGTTTTCTGGGTTATTCAGTTCATTATGTCCATTAAATGATTTGTGTAGTGTTGCTGAGATGGCCTGATCCATCAGACTGATCATATATGATTTTTTGAATTATGCCTACATGGCCTGCCATTTCAACTGGTCACTATAGTTTGATATTCTCAGGCCTATTTGAAATCATCTGTTGGTCTTTCTTCAATTAGTAATATTCGCATAAGTATTCATATAATTTTCAGGCCTTTCTGAAGGACTCCATTCCTGTTTGGCATTTCAGACTATAAAGTGCACATAATATCGTAATGCAGATCCTTTCACATTTAAACTCTTTGGGATATCATTAGTACTGTGTCAAGGTTGCCATTGATAAGCTTTTGAGTAGTTCCAAAACTCAAATGGTTTGACTTCACAGTACCTTCCTTCTTTTCCAATCTCTGTATAACCAGTTAATGTTTATCAAATTGGTATCGACAGTTTGATACTTTTAGAGCATGTCTAATTATTTTTGCACTAAATGATTGGATTCTTTCATATCGACAAATGTTCAATGTGTTTTCATCGAATTCTTTTTTTGCCATTTTCAATTGAAGTGGATTTTCTTAATTGATGTTAATTTCTTTCTGTTGGAAATGGACTTATATGCTTTAAAATTTTCAGTTTATGCTTCCTTAATTTCTGTATTAGTTTTTTTTACATAAATGTTGTTTGGATAATTGTATTTTGTATCAGATGATTTAATGCTTAAAGACCTTCTCTCCAAGTTATGTCTTCTAATTTGCTGCTATTTTTTACATTTCATTTTATATAGTGAACCCATTTTTGACTTATCTTGGTGTACTGTTGTATGATCAAGCCTAGTTTCGCCATATTGTTACAATTTCCAGCAATTTTTATAACTAAGTTCTTATTCAAGCTGGTCTTTTGGTTTTCAAAGTATTCTTATGTTGACAGTTTATCCCTTGACCAATCTATTCCACTGATCATAATCTATTCTTACAAATAAATTTTGGTAACTGCTGCTTTATATAATTGGTCGCATAGCCACTCATTTTTTTTTTCATTAATTTTAATTCTGACCTTTTGTTTTCCTATGAACTTTGTGTTTTTTCTAGGTCATTAAATAGTTTTTTAGATCTGATTCGTTATGCTAAAAATTAGTTTAGGTAATTATTTTATATTTGTGCCCTATCAAGAGATTTAATATTTTTCAATTGTTAGATCAGATTAATTTTGGTGAAGTGGTCTGTAATTTGCCATAAAGTTTGATTTTCCTTGGCAGATAGATTTTAAATATTATTGTATCAGTTACTTTAAATGGAATTTCTTTTGTAACTCTGCTGTTGGATTTGTATGTATATAAGTCTGATGACTGTGGGTTTATTTTTAACCAAACTTTCTAAAGTTGTGATTATTTCTAATAACTTTAGAATCTCTGGGTTCTCTAATGTTTGTCATGCAAAATGATAATTGTTCTCATTGCCTATTCTTATTCCTTTAATTTTTTCTACCTTATTTATAGCTTGCGTTTCTAATACATATATTAAAAGTAAGTTGTGGGGATTTAAGTTCAGTCTTTTGGAATGGTTATGGTTGTCCATTACATATGTGCTTACTGTGGTTTTAACTATTGCTGATTATTTAGGAGAAGTCTATTCCATACTCAAGTGTTTAAAGATGGATGTTGGTTTTATCAAATGCTTTTTCTATCTATTGATGTAATTTATTATATTGTTATTTATATTATTATATTGATATTTTATTAGATCATTATTCCTGGTTAATCCTACCTGTAATATGTATTATTTGAGTGTTTTTGTAGTCTTTTTCTAATATCTATTTAAGATTTTAGTCAATATTAAGGAGATTGGTCTATAATTTTCTTTCTGTTTTCAGCCTACCTGGTTTAGGTATCAGTACCATGTTGGTCATAGAAGGAATTTGGTAGGCTCTTTCCTATTTTATCAAATAATTTATATAGCATTGCCAATTGTTCTTTAAATTTTAATATTCCAGAAATCCATCTGGTCCTGGGATTTTTTTAGGGAGTTGTTTAATTGCCTGTTCTATTTCTTTTTTGAAATGGGACTATTCAAGCAATTTACTTCCTCCTCTGTTAGTCTGGGAAGTCTGTTTTTTGGTTAGTCATCCATTTTCAGGTTATCAAATTTATTGGCATAAGTTGAGCAAAATCCTTATTATTTCTCTAATTCTCTTCATTGGTGGAAGTTCTCCTTTCATTTTTAAGACTACTAATTTCATTTTTCCTCCCTCCTTTTCTATGTTTAAAGGCTTATCTATTTATTGGCTTTTTGTAGACCAACTCTTTAGTTTTATTACAATTAGTTCAATAGTTTTTTTCCTTTCAATATTTTATTTTCCTTTTAATTTTAAATTTCAATTTAGTATTTGATGGGTTTATTTGGTCTTTTAATTTTTATTCTAAGTTTATTCAACAATTTTTCTTTTTTATTTGTAGCTCAAGTATGTAAAATTCCCTCTTATACCCTTTGGCTGCATCCCACAAATTTTGGTATGATGTCTCATCATTGTCATTATCTTGAGGAAATTATTAATTGTATCTATAATTTGCTGCTTCACCCAATCATTCTTTAAGATGAGATTGTTTAGTTTCAATTACTTTTTGGTCTATTTCCTATTTTTGTTGAATGTAGTTTTTATTTCATGATCTGAAAAAAACATTTATATTTCTGCTTTCTTGCATTTTTAGAGTTTTATGTTCTATAGTGTTTTTTGAATAGGTTCTAGATTGAGAAAGAAGTTCATTTATCTTCTTTCATCAATTTTTAAGTCAACATGCTAATTTTTTTGTTGTTTTTTTTAATTTCTTTCTTATTTGTTTTGTGGTTTTGTTGTCTATTCGAGGTTGGTTTGAATCCTCTATTAAGTTAGTGTGTCATTTCTGTGCTTTTTCTCCTTTTAGGAAGTTAGTGCTACCATTTCATATTTGTTTAATATTGATTATGCTTTTTGTAGACTTTGGCAGGATGTGGTTTCTTCTTATCCTTTTAATTAGATATTTTATTTTCTTTCTGAGATAAGGTTACTTTTTTTTAACGGTAATAAGATTTTTCGCTTTACCTTTTTTTGATGTTTCCTTTTATGTGTTTTGAACAAATATTGTAGGGTTGATTTGTTGTGTTCTGCCTCTTTATGGGAGTTTTCCTTTATTTCGTTGAATTACTAAATTGTATTTCCTACCTTTCCCTTGGTTGTCTTTTTTTTTCTACTCCTCTTTCCTTTTAAATATGGCCTTTTACGATTTGTATATTCCCCTCCTTTGATCTTTCTTCTTCCTTTTACTTTTGTTTTTTTGCTGTTTTTTTAGCGAGATTTTCTAAAATTATTTTTTGTTTTGAGTACCTTGTGAGGTAAGATTCAAATGTTCTCTCTCTAAATTTCAGTTTAAGTTTTCTTGCTCTTTGTGGGATGGTGGTTTGCCTTTTTCTCCTTCCCCTTATTCTGCCATTCCTTTTCCATTATCTCTTTTTTTTTTAATAGTATTTTGTATGTTTTTTTTTTAGTCCACAGAAATACTTAGTTATTTTTTACCTTTTGTTTTTGGTTTTTGTCAAATTTTTTTGTTTGTTCTTTTTTTTGAAAATGGAATTTTTGTTTATTAAATTATCTTCTTCTTGGAAATTGCAATATGGTGGTTTTTCTTTGGTCAGGTTTTGTGGCTTTGATTATCAATGTTTCTTTCTTTATTAATGGAGCCTTTGGTATTTATATGGCCTCGGTATTTAAATGGCTTTTGGTTTATAAATTTTCTAATCTGATTTTGAATATTTGCCATTTCTTGGGTTTTATTTTAGGTTCTTTCAGATGTTTTTGAGTTTTTCAATGTCTATTTTGCCTTCTGTTCTATTACTTGGCAGTTCTTTTTGTGTTTTCTTTAAAATTTCTGGTTTTTTTCATATTGTTTTCAGAAGTCAATGTTCTTTATTCTCGGTTTTTTTCCATCTGTTTTTAGTTGTTGATTTTCAATGTTTTGAGTGTTTTTTTTGGTTTTGTTGATTTTGTTTTGAATCATTAGTTTTTTGTTCAGTTCAATTTTTAAAGACTTATTTTCTTCATTTAGCTTGTTTTGTTTGTATTCTTGTTTTGAATGTATTTTTTGCGTGAGTTGTTTTTTCTTTGTTATTTTTTTTTGTGAATTATTTTCTTTTTCACAGATCCTATTTTTGCGTGATTTTGTTTTCGATTCATGATTCTTTTTTTGAGGTTCTTTTGTTTTCATATTAACTACTTTCTATATTCTTATTTTTCAATTAATTTTTTTCTGGGTTTTTTATTTTAACAGATTTTTTTCTGCACTTTGGGAGTTTTTAAAATTTTTATTTGGAGTTGTTGCCCTGTAAAGGCTTCTTCCTGTCGATTTATCTTCTAACTCTCTTTGGAGACTTGTAATGGTTTTGTTGATTGGGTATTTTAGGATTGATGAGTGTTTTTTTGGGTTTTTAGGTTTGTGACCTGTTTTGTCTTGTGAAGTGTCATGTTCTTTTTTTTTTTGTTTAGCCTTGGGTTGCTCTAAGGGGTTTAGCTTTCTGCAAGCTGTGGTAAGTTGAAAGTTGTTGAGGTAAGGGTGGTTTAGGGTTTTTTTCCTTCCCAAATGATGGATTCGTTCCTGGATAAACTGTTTTGTAGGGCTGGGGTTGCTTGCCTGGGATGAATTGGGGAAGTGTTTTTGGCCCAGGCCAGTTTTGGGCTGTGTAGCAGATTTAGTTAGAATATGCTGAAGCGGAATTCCAGTGTTCTGATGATTGGTTGGAAATGCCCTATGGCAAGCTTTTTTGGGAGATGGGCTTACAGTTTCTTCCTGCAGTAGTCAATATTTTTTGTGCCAAGGAAGAATTGATGGTTGGGCTCTGCTTGCTGTTCTAGATTTGTTTCAGGTTTGACTTCTCTGGACTATTTTTGTTTTCGGATCTCCCTGTTGGACCAATTTTTATGGTTTTCTTATGGCTTAAGATTTTCTCTTTCATTATCTTTAATTGTTTGATCAGATATTTTTTAGGGTTATATATTAATTGATAATAGGGTTATAAGTTTAAGTCGGAATTTTCTAGTTTCCCTTCTTGTTCCAATTAAATTCTTAAGTTGTTAAATTTTAATTTACCACTTTTATGCTAATAATTTGAGTTGAATGGTGAAACTATTGTAAATTCTGAAATTCAATTGGCTATTTAAAATCAGTGTTAAATGGTCTGTCCATTTTGCATTTTTAATTTTAAGCTTTCCCAATCCTCAATATTAGCTTAAAATTATTTTTGGAACCAAATAATAAGTGTTCTAACCATATACTTCATTTACTTCCGGAGTTATATGTATTCCAAGTTCTTTTCAGAAAATATTCTCAAGTTCTCAATCCAGTATGATTAACTTGAAGTTACCTTCTTTTCATTTATAATAGCTTTAGTTCAAACCTTAATATTTATTTCAACTGAACAATACCAGATAAAATTTGAAGTCAAGCAATGAATTTCACCTTTAATTTTTTTTTCCAATGAAATAAAATTTAATAATTCATTCTTTCAATTTCATTCCATATTTTTTCAATTGTTTGACTATGACCTCTATCTTAAAAAAATAACAATTTTTCAAAGATTAAAGAGTGACATATAATTCAGAGGGTTCACCCAAATGAATGGTTAAAATTCGAATACTGGAAGTTTGGGAACCATCTTATAAGATAATATTAAAATAAGTTATACAACCAGTAACAGATATATATGAAGTTCAATGCTCTTTGACAAATGGATTAATTCCCATGCCTCTATAGTGGGAAAGACTGGCCAGTATTATTTTCTTTCCTTGCCACCAGTAACAAATTAAATCTTCCCAGTCCCCCAAATCTAAGAATGATCCTTACAAACCATGCCCTATTTTCTTTTTTAATGATTATGTCTTATTATTTTCAAAATAAATGCAAAGATGGTTTTCAACTTTCATCACCATAGAACCCAGTGTGCCAAATATTTTCCCTCCCCTCTTTCCTTCCTCCCCTAAGCAGAAAGCAATCCAATATATGCCAAATATGTGCAATTCATCTATACATATCCTATGCACAAGAAGAATCAGATCAAAAAGGGAAAAAAAAAGTGAGAAAGAAAAAAAAAAAGCAAGCAACAAAAAAGATGAAAATACTATCTTGTCCTTGTTCTGGATACAGAAGGCTCTCTTCATCACGAGTCTGTTGGAATTGGCCTGAATCATCTCTCTGTTGAAAAGAGCCATGTCCATGAGAACTGGTCATCATATTCTCTAATTGTTGCTATGTACAATGTCCCCTTGGTTCTATTCACTTTATTTTACATGTTCATGTAAGTCTCTCCAGGCCTTTCTGAAATCATGCTGCTGATCCTTTCATATAGAACAATAATATTCCATAACATTCATATATCCTAATTTACTAAGCCATTGCTCAATTGATGGGCATCCCCTCAGTTTCCAGTTCTTTGCCACTACAAAAGGGACTGCTATAAACATTTTTGCACATGTAGGTCATTTTCCTTTTTATGATTTCTTTGTGATACATACCTAGTAGAGACACTGAGAGTTTCAAATTGCTCTCTAGAAGGATTGGATCAGTTCACCGTTCCACCAACAATGTATTAGTGTCCCAGTTTTCCCACATCCCCTCCAACATTCATCATTATCTTTTCCTATCATCTTAACCAATCTGAAAGGTGTGTAGTAGTACCTCAGAGTTGTCTTACTTTTCATCTCTCTGATCAAAAGTGATTTAGAACATTTTTTTTCATATGGTTAGAAATGGTTTTAATTTTTCCATCTAAAATTTTTCTGTTTATATTCTTTGAGCATTTATCAATTGAGGAATGAATGCCCTATTATCTTAAGTCTCATGAATATGGAGTTTATAACCACTCTCCCCACATACTCACATGCATACTTAGCATATGTAAAAATAATAACAATAACAATCTAGAAGCAAAAAATCAGGCCTTCATATTTGCATGCTTTACTGATTCTACAATTCTTTGGAAGAAAAAAAAAACATGTTTCATTTTAATTGCTTGTATACACATCAATTTTTAAGTTTGTGTTAATTTCATGAGTGTATTATATATGAAGATTAGATAGTATGGCATGTTTTCATTGAATATCATTGAGTTCAAGTTGTTACAAGATCAACTGGCTAGTAGCTGTTAGGTATCATGAGAGCCACCTGCTAGTGTTTGCTGGGGATCAAATTCTGACTAGCAGAAGGGATCTTTTCATGTGAGAGGATGATAATGATACAAGGAGACTGAGAAGTAACTGATTCTCTGACCTCTTTCCTCTACCCTTTTGTCTCCAATTTAATTCATTCCCAATTCCCAAGCAATATCTGTGTCAGTAAAGGCTGATTTGCAATTCCTTCAAATGTATTATGATTCACAACTGTGGGGGCTTTCAGAAAATTGACCTGTCCCTCCACATTTAGGTATCATCCTTAACAATTGTCCATTTTTTGTTTTATTGAAGCACAATTATTTTCCTCCCAATAGCATGTTCAGTAAGTTTGTCCATTATTGTGAAGTGGCTGTTATCTGAGTTCACATACTGAGAAATGTCAACAGCACTATCAAAGTCTTTTCAGTCCTATTCCTCTGATTGGTTGTGGGGTGAGACACTATATCAAGTGCTGAATCTGCTGAGATGTCATGGAGGCAAACTTTCTGACAAATGGAGAAGAGGATTGTAGTGAGAATAGGTATTTTTCATGAGTCTCTCATCAGTCTCCTAGCTCAGTCCTTTGATGTGTCAGCCCATTTTAATTATCCCAACTGAAAAAGTCTTACCGTCTCTCTTCTCCCTTTCCTTCCCCATGGATTACCAAAGGAACTCTGCTGGGATGATCCTACTCACAAACAGCTCTCAAGTGCTGTTGCTTCTTTGTTTCTTGTGTTTCCTGTGTCCTTGATCTGGCGCCATTTTTTATGAGATCAACTAGCTAGTGTTTGCTAGTTGTAACTGGAGCTACTTGCTAGTGGCTACTGGGGATCTAATTCTGTCCAGCACAATAGATCCCTTCATATGAGAGGATAATGATGACACAAGGAGACTGAGAGACAGGTGCATTCTCTGATTTCTTGCCTCTGATTTATTTCATTTCCAATACACAAGCAACAACTGCATCAGTAAAGGCTGATAGGCAATTTCTTCAAGTGCGTTATTATGTACAACTATGGGGGCTTTTGGAGAATTGACCTGCCCCTCCATACTTAGACATGATTGTTGACATCAAGTCACATCCCCAATAACCTAATTATTAGGTGTTAACCTAATTCATGTAATAATTGTTTCAGAGAGGAACAGAGAGTGCTAATTCCCTAAATTTCTGGGAAAAAAATGCATTGTCAGAGTATAGATTGGAACTGATAAAGAATTAATGGATGAGGCGGGCTTTAAAGATTAGATGTGATGTCAAAAGGTGAAAAGAAAGGGAATGGAATTCCTGGTATAGCAGATAATATGAACAAAAATATATTTCTATACTTACATGGGGGAAGAAGCAAAATACAATCCATTTTACCTAGATATTAAAGTCTTGGAAATAGTGTGACTTATGTGGTACTTGAATTATATTTCAAATATCAGATTATGGAACTTCAATTAAAAGATAAACCATGGAAAGTTTTTTGAAAAAAAGTTATCAGATTTTTAATTTTTGTTCACATAAATGGAATATTATTTTAGTCTGTTTTAATACCATGATGTATTTTCTCAGAGTTAATCTAAAAAGCTCCTGGATTCAAGTCCTCCAATTAATATTAAATTACTACTGATCTAGGATAAATTTGGTAATCACTTATTGTTCTGGGCAATTTTCTAAATCACTTAAATTTAACACAAAGTGCAAACCTATATTTCTAAAAGAAATTTATCTTTTGAAAGTTATTTGTTTAATTTTAATGAAATCATGGGTCCAGTTCCTATTCTTATTAAATAATTTAGGAATATATATGAAAAAAACAAAATCATTAGCAACTATCATACTTTCATCAAAAAGAGATCATACTATATTATATCTATATCATATCTATATCATACTATATATATCATAATATCATACTATATTAAACTGATTTCCTTTTTGAACATAAAATTATAGGTCTGTAGGTGGGAGGAACTGTATTGATGATAAAATATAAGCCTCTTGTTTCACATTATCCAACTATTAGAACAGGGGAATGCCAAAAATCTAATTTACCTTGATTTCAATGAAGCACATGACAGTTGCTCATACCATCTTCAAGGAAAATCTAGAGAGAATGCAGATATATGGAAACAGTCACTTGGATTTTTAACTAACTAAAAGACCAGGCTCAAGAAGTAGATATTAATGAATTGATACAAACATTGATAGCTATATTTTCTTTTCTTTTTTATTATAGCTTTTTATTTACAAGAATATGCATGGGTAATTTTTCAGCATTGACAATTGCAAAGCCTTTTGTTCCAATTTCCAATAACAAAATTAACAGAAAACAAGATAATCTCAATAAATGCAGAAACATCTTTTGATCAAATACAGCATCCATTAAAACATTAGAGAACATAGACATAAAGGGAGTTTCCTTAAAATAATAAGCATCTTTATACAACCTACAACAAGCATTATCTGTAATGGAGAGAAGCTGGACACATTCGTAGAAAGATCAGGGGTGAAACAAGGATGCCCATTATAACCATTATTCTTCAATCTTATACTAGCAATGTTGTCTTTAGCAATAAGAAAAGAAAAAAAAAAGAAATTAAAGGAATTAGAATAAACAATGAAGAAATAGATCTATCATTCTTTGCAGAAGATATGATAATATGCTTAGAGGAACCTAGAAAATCATCCAAAAACTTACTGGAAACAATCTACAGCTTTATCAAAGTTGAAGGATATAAAATAAACCCACACAAATCATTAGCATTTCTATATATTACTGACAAAGCCCATTAACAAAATATAGAAACAGGAATCTGATTTAAAATTATTATAGACAAAATAAGACACTTGGTGATCTACCTGATAAGACAAGTCCAAGAACTATATGAACAGAATTACAAAACACTTTCACACAAATAAAGTCAATTCTATATAAATGGAAAAAATATCAATTGTTCACGGATTGGTCCAAGCTAATATAATAAAAAAGCAATTCTCCCTAAATTGTTCTAAGTCAGTGCCATAACAAATGCCAAAAAAAAGTACTTTCTAAACTAGAAAAAATAAGAACAAAATTTATCTGGACAAACAAATGGTCAATAATATGAGGGGAATTATTGAACAAAAAAATCCAAAGGATGGAATTGGCTTGGGAATACCAAACCTAAAAACTAAAAGTGGCAATCATCAAAACTATTTTGATTCTGGCTGAGAAATAGAGTAGTAGATTAGTGGAATAGATTAGATACACACAACACAATAATCAAGACTTATAGTAATCTAGTATATTATAAACCCTCCTCCAAAAACAAACAAACAAACAAACAAAAAAATCTCTAGTTTCTGGAATAAAAAGTATTTGAAAAAAATTGCTGGTAAAACTGAAAAATCATTTGTCAGAAATTTAGTCTAGACTCCATCTCACACCCTATACCAAAATAAGGTCAAAATACACAAATTAGGAGAGCAAGAGATAATTTACATATAAGATTGAGAAGGGAGGAATTTCTGATTAAAGAAGAATTGGAAAATATTTTGAAAAGCAAAGTAGACAACTAATTACATTAAAATAAAAAAAAAAATGTTTTTGCACAGACAAAACCAAGAGAAACAAGAAGTATAAACCTGGGGAAAAATCTTTACAGCCAGTGTTTCCAAGAAAGGTCTTATCTCTAAAATATATAAAGAACCCTGTAAAATCTATAAGAATACAAGTTATTCCTCAAT